>NC_092390.1:26828776-27437317 GCF_030028105.1 Mobula birostris | reverse complement strand
GATGCAAAACTGGGCTGAGAAGTGGCAGATGGAGCTCAACTCAGATAAGTGTAAGGTGGTTCATTTTGGTAGGTCAAATATGATGGCAGAATATAATATTAATGGTAAGACTCTTACCATTAATATTATATTAATAGTATCGAGGATCAGAGGGATCTTGGGGTCTGAGTCGACAGGACAGTCAAGGCTGCTGTGCAGGTTGACTCTGTGGTTATGAAGGCATACAGTGCATTGGCCTTCATCAGTCGTGGGATTGAGTTTAAGAACCAAGAGGTAATGTTGCAGCTATATAGGACCCTGGTCAGACCCCACCTGGAGTATTGTGCTCAATTCTGGTCACCTCATTACAGGAAGGATGTGGAAACCATAGAAAGGATGCAGAGGAGATTTAGAAGGATGTTGCCTGGATTGGGGAGCATGCCTTATGAGAATAGGTTAAGTGAACTCAGCCTTTTCTCCTTGGAGCGACGGAGGATGAGAGGTGACCTGATAGAGGTGTACAAGATAATGAGAGGCACTGATCGTGTAGACATTCAGAAGCTTTTTCCCAGAGTTGAAATGGCTAGTATGAGAGGGCATAGTTTGAAGGTGCGTGGAAGTAGGTACAGAGGAGATGTCAGGGGTAAGTTTGTTTTTTTATAAAACGCAGAGAGTTGTGAGTGCGTGAAATGGGCTGCAGGTGGCAGCGGAGGTGGAAATGATAGGGTCTTTTAAGAGACTCCTGGATAGATACATTGAGCTTAGAAAAATAGAGGGCTATGTGTAAGCCTAAGTAGTTCTAAGGTAGGACAAGTTTGGTACAGCTTTGTGGGCCGAAGGGCCTGTATTGTGCTGTAGGTTTTCTATGTTGTGCTATAGGTTTTCTATGTTTCTATCTCTCGAGGAGTCAGCTTCGTGCTGTGGGGCCAGCAGTCTGTGCTCTATAAACAGTACTGTTTACTTGCAAAGCTGTACCATAAACTTCAGATTAATTATCACTTTCCATTTACATTAAGAATTGAAGACCATGGTAAACCATGGTCCTGCTTACCATGAGGAACTGAAAAATAAGCTTAACTTACTCAAATACAACTGATCTTTAATAGTGTCACCTGTTACGTTAGAAAGCTGAGTTTGGCAAAAAAGCCCCTGGCCCCAGGTAGTGAATATCCATCACAACAGTGTTTTCAGAACCCTTTTGTGATTCAGAAAGCCTTCCCGTTCACCTACTGAGTTGAAGATAATCAGGGGCAATTTCTGTTGCCTGTATTTCCTGTGGTATGGCATGAATCAGCGCCCAACAGTGCCAGACTAAAGATTTTCAAACTTTAAGAAATAGCATGTCAAATATCTGCTTTTAACCTTTACTCTTATTTGTCTGCAACGACTCACTAATCAGAATGGCAATCTTTAACTCGACTTTGAACTATATCAAACTTAATTATTGGATAAATATTTGTTATTCATCACTTCTTACCGCAATGCCATGAGAAGTTCCCATATGCTGTACATGAAGACCAGGTGAGGTGTAATAGGACATTCCAGCACGTGTCAAAGTAGTGGGCGGTGTAAAACCAACACTGTGACTTGCATAAGATAGACCTATAAATAATATACAACAGGTCTGGTCATTTTTCTTTACACTTAAATCAAAATATTGCTTCTAGTATAAACTCACTTCACTTTAACATGTTTTTGAACAGAATGTCTCTCCCCTCCACTACTCAGAATGCCTTGACAAATTTAGAATACACTAATATTTCAAATTTAAATACTTTAAAACATAAGTCAAGCTGCTGTTTATTGATTACAGCTCAGCATTCAACACCATCAATCCCTCTGTACTTATCACCGAACATCAAAACCTGTGTCTCTGTACCTCCCTCTACAACTGGATCCTCCTATTCCTTACTGGGAGACCACACAGTTGGTGGGGATATATAATAACATTTCCTCCTTGCTGACAGTCAATCCAGGAACAACTCAAGGATGCTTGCTTATCCCACTGCTCTACTCTCGCGACAACATTTGGCTAGTCACAGCTCAAACACCGAATTTGCAGATGACACTATTTGTACTGTTCTTGGTAGAATCTCAGATGGTGATGAGGAGACAGACAGGAGTGAGACAGAATAGCTGGTCAAACGACATTGCAACAACCTGGCAATCAACATCTGTAAAACCAAAGATTTGATTGTGGCCTGCAGTAAGGGGAAGTTGGAAGAACACACACCAGTCCTCACTGATAAGTCAGCCAGAGAAAGAGAATAGCTTTAAGTTCCTATACACCAACACTGAGAAGGATCAATGAGGACTCAGCACTTTTGATGCAATCGTGAAGGTACATCAGCAGCTCTATTTCACCAGAAGCTTGAGGAGGTTCATTGTGTCACTAGACTTCCAAATTTCTATAGCTGTACGGTGGAGAGCATTCTGACTGGTTGCACCAGATCCTTGTATGGAGGCTCCAAGGCACAGGATCGGAAAAGGCTGTAGAGAGTTATGCACTCAGCCAGCTCCATCACAGGCACAACCCTCCCCAGTATCAAGGACATCTTCAAGAAGTGGCGTCTCAAAAAAGCATCAGCCATCTTAAAGGGCCCTCACATACAGGACCTGCCCTGTTCTTGTTACTATCATCAGTGAGGAGATAAAGGAGACTGAAGACCCACACTCAATGACTCAAACAGCTTCTACCCCTGGCCATCAGATTTCTGAGTCCATGAACACTACCTCATTATTCCTTTCAGTTTTGCACTATCTTTATAATTTTAGTATTTTTGTCTTTGCATTGTACTACCACCACAAAGCAACATAGGATAAAAATGCAAACAAACCTGATTTGGATTCTTTTATCTCCTTGCACAGTTCATTTGCCACAAAACAACAAATCTCACATCCTCTACATGAGTGATAATAAATTTGTTTCTATTACGTGTACAGAAAGTTGGTCATTTAAAATATTGGGAGTAGCATTTAAGTCCATTCCCAAATGAATACAGCAAACTAGTAATGTAGCTGTCAGTGAGGCAGATCTTTGAAATGTTTCTCACTGCATTAGGTATTCAAGTACTTCATTTAACAAAATCCTGCTTTAACCAGGAAAGTGGATATAAATATGAGGCCCACAGCTGTTCACTTAAGAACTTTCATCTCTCCCCGATTATTAAGTTAGGAAAGTCAGATAACCACAAACCTTGGGTACACCACAAAAATAAGTTTTCACAGCCATTGAAGAAATGAGATTGTTTATGAATATATAAAGTCCAAACTATGCTCAACGTAAATCAGCAGTGACTATAAACTGAACAGAAAATATACAATGAACTGACAGTCTACAGCATATTTCATTAGGAGCTTGAGGAGATTTGGTATGTCACCAAAGATGAGCAAATTGCTACACAAATACAGCATAGCTATGCGGTATGGAGGCTCCAAGGCACAGGATCGGGAAAAGGCTGCAAGGGTTGTAAACTCAGCTAGCTCCAGCAAGGGCATTTTCAAAAGGTGATACCTCAAAAAGGCAGCATTGCTCATTAAGGACACCCACTACCCAGGACATGCTTTCTTCTCAATGCTACAATCAGGAATGTGGTACAGGAGCCTGAAAAGACTATGTTTTAGAAACAGCTTCTTCCCCCTCCACCATCAGATTTCTGACACGTCCACATACACTACCTCACTCACTTTGCACTACTTATTTTTAATATATATTGCTTATGGAAATTAACAGCAAAGTTATATATTACGCTGCACTGCTGCCACAAACAACAAATTTCACAACATGTCAGTGATTATAAACCCGATTCTGATCTTCGCACTGCTCATGCTTCAGATGAAAATTCACACAGCCAGTCATTCACTATTTATCAGAATGTACCACCAAAAACAGAAGATAATACGATAGCATCATTGTTCCAGTGATTATAAATGAAGAGTATAATACATGCCAGGAGATATAGGCCTGCTGGAACTTGGAGATGGTGTGTAGGGAATAGGGCTGGATACAGTACGAGGTCTGAGTCCTTGAGCAGACATCTCATTGAAGTATCTGGAAAACAAGTATTGACTTAAGTAACTGTGACAAATAACAATAACCAAATTACATACATCCAATACACATCAGCTCTGATGGGAACCTTGGTCAGCATGGACCAATTGAGCCAAAGAGCCCATCTCTGTACTGTATGACTATCTAGAACATCTAAATCAGAATCTTTCATTCATACCAAAATTCATCTGAGCAAACTAAAGGTGGCTCAATTTATATCCCAGGTTTTATCAAATGAAAATATGAAACAGGTAATGCTTATCAACTAAACAATAGGCATAAAATGAATTTGGCAGACTTTCAAGAATGGACTGATGAGTGACAAACAATGGTGGGCTCCTTTTCTATCTGGGAAAAAAATTCTGGCGTAATTTTTGATATGGTAAAAAGAGGTGACAGAGGATCAGAAAATGTAGAATCTTTGTGGGTAGAGTTAAGAAGCTGCACAAGTAAGAAGACCCCGATGGGAGTTATTTACAGCAGGGTTCCCCAACCTTTTTCGCACCATGGACCGGTTTAATATTGACAATATTCTTGCAGACCAGCCGACGGGGGGAGGTGTTCGTCAACAGTGGGCATGACAGGGAATGAGGAAAGGTGCAGCTGACTCATATCATTTCATATCACCAAATCATATTGTTTCCTCACTACCCAGTAGCACATGCTTTGCGGCCCGGTGGTTGGGGACCACTGATTTACAGGCCTCTGAACAGCAGCCAGGATGCAGTCTGCAAAATACAGTGGGAGATAGAAAAAGTATGTCAAATAGCAATGTTATGTTGGTTATGGGGGATTTTAATATACAGATAGATTGGGAAAATCAAGTTGATGTTGGATCCCAAGAGAGAATTTGTGATATGTCTCCAAGGTAGCTTTATAAGATTTTAAGAGCAGCTTGCATTTGAACCCACTAGGGGATCAGCAATTCTGGATCGGGCATTGTGTAACGAACCGGATATGATTAGGGAGCTTAAGGTAAAAGGACCCGTCAGGGAAAGTAATCATAATATGGTAAAACTCACCCTACAATTTGAGAGGGAGAAGCTAACAAGCAGAATGTATCAGTATTATAGTGGAATAAAGGGAGTTACTGAGGCATGAGAGAGGAGCTGGCCAAAGTTGATTGGAAGAGGACACTAGCAGGGATGACAACAGAGCAGCAATGGCTGGAATTTCTGGGAGCAATTTGGAAGATGCAGGATGACACAACTGTGGCTGACAAGGGAAGTCAAAGACAACATAAAAGCAAAAGAGGCCATATAATAGAACAAAAATTAGTGGAAATCAGAGGATTGGGAAATTCTTAAAAACCAATAGAAGGCAACTAAAAAAACTTAAGTGGGGAAAAGATGAAATATGAAGGTAAGCTAGCCAATAATATCAAAATTAATCCCGGAAGTTTTTTTCAGATATAAGAGTAAAAGAGTCGAGAATAGATATTGGTTGGCTAGAAAATAATGTTGGAGAGATAGTAACAGAGGATAAGGAAATAGCAGACAAACTGAATAAGTATTTTGCATCAGGCTTCACTGTGGAAGACACTAGCAATATGCTAGAAGCTCAAGAGTGTCAAGGGGCAGACGTGAAAACAGTTGCTATTACTAGGGTTAAGATGCTTGGGAAAACTAGGTTTGAAAGTACACAAGTCACCTGGATCTAGCGGATGACACCTCAGGGTTCTAAGGGGTAGCTAATGAAATTGTGGGGGCATTAGTAATACCTTTCAAGAATCAATTGATTCTGGCATGGTTCCAGAGGACTGGAAAATGGTAAATGTCACTCCAATCTTCAAGAAGGGAGGGAGGCAGAAGAAAGGAAATTGTTGGTCTGACCTCAGCGGTTGGGAAGAGGTTGGAGTCAATTGTTAGGGATGTGGTTTCGGGGTAATTGGAGGCACATAACAAAACAAGCCAATGTCAGCATGGTTTCCTTACTGAAAAATGTTGCCTAACAGATCAGCTTGATTTGTCAAACCAGTTGGATAGAGTATTGACTGATTGGCAGGAGGCAAAGACTGGGAATAAAGAGAGCCTTTTCTGATTGGCTGTCAGTGACTAGTGGTGTCCCACAGGGGTCTGTGTTGGGACCGATTCTTTTCACGTTGAATGGCAGCGACTTTGATGATGTAATTTAGGCTTTGTGGTCAAGTCTGTGGACAATACAAGACAGGTGGAGAGGCAGGTAGTGTTGAGGAAGCAGAAAGGCTGCAGAAGGACTTATAGTGGGAGAATGGGGCAAAGGAGTAGCAGACAGAATACATGGTCGGGAAGAGTATGTCATGCACTTTGATAGAAGGATAAACTTTTCTAAACAGGAAGAAAATTTAAAAATCTGAGGTGCAAAGGGATTTGGGAGTTCTTGCGCAGCATTCCCTAAAGGTTAATTTGTAGACTGAATCAGTGGTGAAGAAAGTGAATGCAAGGTTAGCATTTCTTTCAAGAGGGCTAGAACATAAAAGCAAGGATGTAATGCTGACGCTGTATAAGGCACAGGTGAGGCCCCTCTTGGAGTATCGTGAGCAGTTTTGGGCTCATTAAAGAATTCGCTGACATTAAAATTGGGTGAGAGGATGTTCACTGGAATGATAAGATCATATGAACAGCGATTGAAGGTTCTTGGCCTGTATTTGCTGGAATTTAGAAGAATGGGGGGAGTGGAATCTCATTGAAACCTATCAAATGTTGCAAGGCCTTGAACAGTGGCTGTGAAGAGGATGTTTCCTTCAGTGGGGGAGTGCAGGACCAGAGGGCACATCCTCAAAATAGAAGGACGTCCACTTGGAACAGATGAGAAGGAATTTTTTCAGCCAGAGGGCGAATCTATGGAACTTGTTGCCACAGGTGGCTCTGGAGGCCAAGTCACTGGGTGCACTTAAGGCAGAAGTTGATAGGTTCTCAATCAGTCAGGGCACGAAAGGTTATGAGTAGAAGCAGGAAAATGGTGTTGAGGAGGAAATGAATCAGCCATAATGAAGAGGTAGAGTAGACTCAATGGATCAAATAGCCCAGTTCTGCCCCTACGTCTTATAGTCTAAAGTAGTCTATTTGAAGTACTGCCCTAACAGCAAAAATACACCTACTGAGCTCATCAATGGAGACTCTCAAGATTCTGATCAAGCAAAACTGAAGCATGGAACAGCAGAGGATTGTTTACTATTTCTCAACTGAGGGATGATAATAACATTAAGTAGTTGAGGGAAAGTGAACATTCAAGTATCTTTTATGTAAAAAGTTGTAGTTTGGGAATTTTGCAAAGGAATTTTTAAGTATAAAGACACAATTTAGATGATTGTTTCAGTCCGGATGCATTATTTCCTCTTTTTGGCAGCCAAGGAAAAGATCAGTGGAACAAGAGGCTCAATCCACTGATCGCTTGGTATTATCTTCTTTTATTATAATAAATGGGTTCACAAACATTATTTGTAAAAAAAAAGCAACAGACAAATTAATTATTTCAAAATATATCAAAAAGGAAGCTCTAAGCTAAGTATTATTCATCGGATCACAGAACAGACAGAAGTGGATTATTTTCAGCAGCCAAAGCTCCTAAATGGAAGACCAGATACAAAAATAAATGCATATAATTAAGCACAAGAGACAACAAAATTTATATAGCCAGCTGTATATTTAGCAACTTCACTTTCTAGGTTTACATTCCATTAAAAAGTCACAACTCCTTTTCATTCAAATATTAATCCACAATTGCACAGAATGAAAACATTATGATTTTCCTTCCCCCCCCCGCCACTGTCTCCAAAAAATCAAGACTTAAAACAATTAAGTGACTGTCTTCTCTGCGTTTACTCAAGTGAAATAAATAAACACTTAGAGATAACTTCCAGTTCACAAACCTTTCATCATCCATTTCCAAGCTGGACTCGCTTTCAGACAGCTGTCTGCAGAGTGCTTCTCTCCTTTCCATTTCCCTTTGTAGTTTACGTTGGAGCCTCAGATTCTCTTCCCTCATGTGACGCTCCTCTTCTAAATACTGTGCCATTTTCTCTGTATCTGTTAATTTTTGAAATGAGTAATATATTAATGGGAGCCTTGAAAACTTAGAAACAAAATGTGCAGATGGAAATCAAAATTTACTAGTTTTGGGAATGAAAGATGAAAGCATCAACATGTGCAGTGACAAAATTAAGTGAAGATCTAAATGCAAAAGAATATTTGAGGTCAAAAGCAAACATTTTACAAACTAGTTGAAGCTTTCAGAACTTTGGCAAAGATGCTGGCAAAGTAAACTGTGAGACATACCCAATGATAATCAATAAGGTTGATAAGGATTCAGAAGTTAATTGAAGCAGAACTGAGTCAAGACTAAAAGAAATAAGAAAATGCTGGAAATATTCAGCTTTCATGCAACATCCATAGAAGAAAAACAGATTTACTGTTTCAATCAAGAGCTTTTGTCAGAAGATGACAGCAATCAAACACTTAAATTTTGTAAAGGGGATATGTTCATAGGGTGAAGAGGAAGGGAAAATCAAACAGAATTACTTTGGTAGCAATGCTGGCTGGGACAGGATCCTGATGAGTTCTTAAATGTAAGTGATCTGTTTGAAAGAGATGGAAATAGAAGGTGGCAGAACAAAAAAAAAAGCTGCTAAAATTGTGATACAAAACACTGCAGCAGCAGAAAACCTGCAAGTTAATAAAAGAAATACTCAGTTTGTCAGCCAGCATTCATGGAAAGAGAAAATGGCGGAACAGGCTCAGTAGGCCAGATGGCCTACTCCTGCTCCTATTTCTTATGTAAAAAGGGAGGAGGTGGTGTGGCTTATGGTGAATACTTTATACTTTATAGTCGCCAAGCAATTGATACTGAAGCGTACAATCATCAGAGTGATATTTGATTCTGCTCTTCGTGCTCCCTGGAGTACAAATCAATAGTAAATATTAAAAATTTAAATTATAAATCATAAACAGAAAATTGAAAATGGAAGGTAAGGTAGTGCAAAAAAAGCTAGAGGCAGGTCCAGATATTTGGGGGGCATGGTCCAGATCCGGGTCAGGATCCGTTCAGCAGTCTTATCGCAGTTGGAAAGGAGCAGTTCCCAAATCTGGCCGTACGAGTCTTCAAGCTCCTGAGCCTTCTCCTGGAGGGAAGAGGGACGAAAAGTGTGTTGGCTGGCTGGGTCATGTCCTTGATTATCCTGGCAGCACTGCTCCGACAGCGTGCGGTGTAAAGTGAGTCCAAAGATGGAAGATTGGTTTGTGTGATGTGCTGGAATCATATTGAAGATGGTAGAATTTATAGATTCATCCATTGACTTTGGCAGGTAAGGGCTGCAAGCTGTTAAGGATAATTCCATCATGGTCCTTGATGAGTTACATAGGCTACCTTAAAATTGGAAAGTTCCATTGGGTTGTTGACTACTCAGACATTATGAGATGCTGTTTTACTAGTATGCATTGGGTGGCAGGACGGAGATACATCTCTACCAAAGGAGGTGGAAGGCACTTCTTCCCTCCGCTAGCCTGCAGGTCAACCCTGGACAAGGTATAGCACCTGCTTAGCCCCCCTGATCAGGGTCACATGAAACCATGGGTGCGGGTGGTGGATGGGTGTATGAGCATATAGTGCTTATCACAAGTCCTGGTGATTTGACCACTGACTCCAGACAGAAAATCTCTGAAGAGTTTTGATAATGGCTGGGTTCACCCATCTTGTAAAGATACTGAGAAAGCAATAGCAAAGCGACGATAACACAGATCCTGTTTGACAAACTTACAGAAGTTCTCTGAGGATGGACCAAGCCCAGTAGATAGAGGGGAACAAGTGGATGCAGGAAATTTGGATTTCCAGAAGACATCCGGTGAGTTGCCACATAAAAGCCTTATCAATAAGGTTTATGCAGAATATACCCTTCAAGACCTTTGAGCCACACCACCCAGCAACCCTTGACGACCCCGATTTAATCCTAATCTAATCACGGGACAATTTACAATGACCAATTAACCTAGCCGGCATGTCTTTGGACTGTGGGAGGAAACTGAGGACCCGGAGAAAACCCACACATTCCACGGGAAGGACGTACAGATATTCCTTACGGAGGGTGCTAGGATTGAACCCCAATGCCCCAAGTTGTAAGAGCATCACACTAACTGCTATACTACCATGGCACCAGCCGTAGCTGCAGATTAATAACATGGATAAAGGATTGGTTAACCAATAGAAGGCAGAGTTGGGATAAGCGGTTATTACTCTGGTTGACAATTACTGGTAAGCAGAGTACTGCTTGATCCGCTACTGTTAATGAATATTTCAGCCTAGAAGGCAGATGGTGGTGGTGGGTTGTAGCTAGATCATAAATTCTGAAAAATACTTTCCATACCACAAAATCATTGGTCCTTCTGTAGTGGTAGAAATCTCAAACATGCTGATGTGCTTTTAATGAATCAAGTGACAAAGTAACTTGCAGTATCCTGATGTTACACTTAGGTTAAGTTTGATCCAAAAGGGTTCAAGCCACCTTGGGCACTCATTCAGAAACTATAATCCATACATGTAGAATATACACAAGATTAGATATTGCTCTTCATGAGCTAGGGCAAGGACAATACCTAATCCCATACACCTTCCATACTGAAAAACACATACATTATTTCTAAAGCAGCAAGAGATGATCAAAAAGAAACATTCGATGACCAAACTGATTCTAACTCAATTAACTGCACAGAAAATGAGGGGGTTAAAAATAATTTACACCTCTGACATAGGGAACTTACGCTGTAATTGGGCTGCTCGGAGTTGCTTTTTTAGCCTCTCCACCTCGTTCTTCAAAAACCTGATATGCCGCATCATGTTTTCTGGCGAGTCTATTTCCATGGAAATATCCCTTGGTGAAGGTGGGGCTGACACAGGCTGGTCTAATTTTTCCTGCAGAATTCTAGATCATAAAGACTTAAGTTAGCCACAAATAAGTATATTTCAACCAAAACAAGATGCATAAAATAATCTTTATTGAACAAAGATGCAGAAAATCAAGCTAAATCAAGTCACAGAATATTGAGTAAGTACAGCACTGTACAGGTCCTTCAGCCCACTATGCTATAGGTCCTTTAACCTGCTCCAAGATCAATCTAACCCTTCCCTTCCACATAGCCCTCCATTTTTCTTTCATCCATTAAGGCCACTGGCATTCCCATACCAGGCTGTGATGCAATGAGTCAGAATACTGATGCCTCACAGCCTGGGATGAAAACACCAATGTCCTTGAACAGAAGACTAAAATGTACAGGATACAGCCTAGTCATCACAGGTAAAGTCCTCCCAACCACTGAGTACATCTACAAGGAGCAATGGTTTTCTTTTTATATGGAAGGTATAGAAACGACTTCCCTTCCGTTCTTCAAAGAGATTAGTTATTTTGACAGATTAAGCAAATTCACTATAGTAATTCCCTCTGTTCCAATCTAAAGAATCCTACACCTAACCTGTGTTTTTGCCTATGGTTTTTGACGAAATATTAGAGCAAAGCAGAGAGTCATGAACTTACCGTTTCTCAGCTTCCAGTTTATCCATGCGTTTCCACAGCCTATTTACTAATGCTTCTTGTTCTTGTTCCAAGGTATTTTCAAGGTCAATTTTCTCACGACGCAGCTGCAAAGGAGGTGAAGTGCTTATTTGCTAAATGAACAGCAAATCTATTAGCTGAATAAGCAAGCACCTTCTGACATTTGATTGCAAAGGCAGTGAACATTACTCATACTCGTTGCTTTTTAGACTTCATCACTCTATAGGAATGGAGACACACAGGATCTACAAGTACAATCTACTCTCCTCAATCAGATTCCTTCTTCAAGCCTTTACCTTTTCCACATCGTCTCTTAGCTTCTCACTTCACTCTCCCCACCTACTCAACTCCCCTCTCAGCTGATTTGACCTATCATTACCAGCTCTTCATCCAATCTTATTCTGGCTTCTTTCCCTTTCCTTTCCAGTTTTGATGAAGGGCCTCAGCTGCTTATTCTCTTGCATAAACACTGTCTGACCTGCTAAGTTCCTCCAGCATTTTGTGCTTCACAATTATGATTCTATTTCTTTGGCGGGGTGGGGGGGGGGGTAGAATTTCACATAAAGGCTTCCCCTCAAGATAGAAATTTAAAAGCAGACAGAAAAACAAGGTGATAAGAAGCCGATGTTTCCTCCTCCACCACACTACCATTTCAGTTGTGCATCCAATGTAACAAGTATATGGATTTTCAACACCATAATTGGTGTTTATTGGCAGCCCTTACCATTTCCAATCAAGCTTACCATAATCATGACATCTGAAGCTATCTCCATTCCAGTTCTCAGTCATTCTGCACACAAGCATCAGCCTAAATTACCTAAAGCTGGAAGCAATGAATGTGGCCAAGCACACCTTCCACTGCAACCTTGGGGAAAAATATGTTGGCCCACATCCCAGAGGGAGACAAACTGATCTGCCCAAATGACCTCAAAGCCAGGTTTATAAAACAATTCTCTGGCAAGAAAGAGTATGGAAAGCTAACTCTTCCTGAAAAAGGGGATAGAGCAAAGTCTTGTAATTACCAAAACTCTGCCTCACCAGGATGCAAGATAAGGCCGTGTTCAGGCACTGACGCATGGTAGATGACTTTATTGTCTGAGTGTCAAACTACAGGCTGGCTTGATGGGCCAAATGCTCACCAGCCCATCTGCTGTGAGACGAGAACAGAAGTGATGTTTTAAAGGAAAAAGTCACATGACACTCCCCTGAAGTATTGCTTGGGAACCCTGATAATGGCCATGATCTTCACCATCTCTTCAATTACACAAAAAGCGGGGATTACCCTCAAGAACTCTCCATAGCCTTTCACTCCATCAAAGAGACTGGACAATTGAATTCTGAATTTGTCTGCACATAAATTACTGCCCATTTAACTTCAGACATGTTGATTTTGAAATGTAATCAGAACCAAATCCCAAACAAATCCAATTTCAATGCAGATTGAAATCAAGCACAATTAGATCACCTCAACATTCCTCTCAAGTTGTTTTCTTGCAATGCTGCACCTCAGCTATAATAAACTTCCTGCTAGAGTAGAGTTAATCTACTGGATAAGTGAGAAACTGTTCAACTGCTGCCACCTTCAATCCAGAAATAAAGTCACCCTGACTTTGGTACGCAGATGGCTTCTGTACATAGCCATACTTGCAGGCAGAACTACAAACCACAGCCAAGTTATTCTCCAAAGGATATAAGAGAACATGCCTTGTACTTTAAAATCCTCTACTATCCTGTCTCGGTTGTAAAGTACGACTGACAGAAAACTGTATGATAAAAATCTGAAAAAATATGGATTACTTTCACTAAATTTACCTCTGGGCAAAGCTATTGATGAAATTTGCTATTAACTTCAATGTGTAAGTACAGCCTTTGGCTATCTAATGAAACAGAAATTGTTTGAAGATCAACACCTCAAATCAAGTGAAAAGCACATAGTATGCCGGGCAGCAGTAATCCTTGTTCTTCCATACAGAACTAAATTATTAACTATCTAAAAAGGTACTACAGTGCACTGTAAAAACATTACCAATGCTGTCCTTTCAAAATCTTTCACATCTACAAACAGGATAAGCAAACCAAAATAGTCTTCCCTCAGGCCAACATCTCAGCATTAATGCACCCATTACATTATCAGATATAAAGGGCATGCCCCATCATTCACATGTTCACATTTCTAATCTATTCCTAGCTCCATCATAGGAAGTTATCAGATGGACAGTGGAAACAGTTGCGAGATGTTCTTAAAGTCTCCCTCAGAAAGTGCAACATCACCATATACGTATTTGTGGGAATCCCTGGCCCATGGCCACTCCTAATGGAGGAGCATTTGCAGTGGCATTGAGAATCTCTAGTCCATTCTGAAGGAAATGAGAGAGACACCAGAGGACTGAAAGGGAGATAGCTTGGAGATCCAAAAGCTTTTCAGCCAATTCCGTGGGGAACAGATACAAAGAAAAATGGCTTAATTTGTCTCTTTTTTGGGGCAGAGTGGGTGTATTAAGATCCACAGCCCTTTCCCTAAACATCTACATGGGTAATATGATAAAATTCAGCACAATTACTGCATTATAAAATAAATGAAAATCATATTCTTTATTTTAAAGAAAGAATCCAGGAACAAAATTATGGAGAATCAAGCTTAAACTGAAATATTTTGTACTGGTTTAAAATATGCATACCTGTTCAAGTGTAAATTGTTTAGAAAGAGTATCATTTTCCAATTTCTTTATCTTTTTCATTAGTTTATTTACTTGAAACTCCTGCTCCTGCTCCAGAGTCTGTTCCAGTTCAGCTTTTTCATGCTGCAACTGAAGAGGAAAAGCAATAGCAAGCAAAAAGGGAATAATGGTGGAATGTATCAAGGCAATTATACAAACCTGAACAGCCACTACAAATACTTTGCAAGCCAAGTCTAAACACAAATTAATGTGTACAGTGTTCTATCCACTTAAGAGCAACACCAGGAGGCTGAAATTTTAATGTCAATAAAAAAGGATGGAGGTTTACTAATTTGGCCATTTCTGCTATGCATCCCTAATGAGCAAAATACTGAGACAAATCACAAATTCATTAAAATTCAATAATTTACTGGTGAACATGCTACTTCACTAAAATAAAGCAACAAAGCTTCAATCCATCTGAATGTCACTTTTGGTATTATGCTCAAGTTGATGCAAGGCAAACCCACCAACATTCACTTTGCCATGTGCAGATCAAGTGTCAAACTGTCCATTCAATTGCTTTCATTTCCCCAAAATCTAGCTACAATTAGGTTTCAATGCATTTCAATAGCCAGGTGGTATATTCATTGGAAGGGAAAGAGCAACGTTTTGAAATTTAGCAAAAACTATGGCACTAAAGACTAAATTAATTCAACATATTTGGAAGCTTCTGTTACACAGTTCCATGTGATCTACATGTCCAATTAATAATTACACAACTGCAATAAAGGTGCCACAGTAGTGTAATGGTTAGCGTAACGCTATTATAGCACTAAGAGGACTGGGTGCAATTCACGCCATTGCCTACAAGGAGTTTATAACATCTCCCCATTGCCATGTGGAATGACAGATTGGATCAGTGGGAACTGTACCATCAATTTGCAGGACATGTTGCTCAGGCTCTTGTACTATATATGTGTTTTCTCACTATTTTGAATGTGCTGTGTATATTTTGCACCTTGGCCCCAGGGGAACACTATCTCGTTCGACTGTATCCATTCACAAACAAGAAGAAAATATGCAGATGCATGAAATCCAAGCAACACCCAAAAAATGTTGGAGTAACTCGGCAAGCCAGGCAGCATCTCTGGAAAGGAGTACCTGCTGAAGGGTCTCCACCCTAAACGTTGACTGTAATTTTTTCCCCCCATAGATGCTGCCTGGCCTGCTGAGCTCCTCCAGCATTTTGTATGCGTTGCCAGGCTGTATCCATGCAAGGTTGAATGACTATGAGAATTGAATTGATTTTGATTTGATGTGGGTTTCCTCCAGGTGCTCCAGTTGCTTCCCACATTCCAAACATATGTGAGTTAGTAGGTTAACTGGTCACATGCGTGTAATTGGTCAACACGATTTTGTTGGACTGGAAGGGCCTGCTACTATGCTGTTTCTCTAAGTATAAATAAATAAACACACACATAAATAAATAAAAGCAGCACGGAACATGTTCTTGGATAATTTCAGACAGGCCAAGCTCATCTGAGAGAAAATAAAGAATATTTAAAAATCTGCTTTTTCCAGTAAATAATGTGGATGTTAAACATAAGTTTACAATAAAATTCTCTCAAAGAACACGGGTAATTCTACAAAGATGAGCAATTACATGACTCTAGGAGGATTTAATTTAAAAGAACCATAATGAATTGTGCTCAAGTTATCACATGTATACTGACATGACAAAGCTTAAGGGAAAAAGTAATATTCAAATTTGAAATGTTTATCTAGTATTGAGGGTTCTGATTACCACTCCCTTTTGAAGTGCATAATTATTCATACGACCCTCTTTCAAAATTACTTGATTTCTAGGGGTAATTTGCTGCAAAGCATAACAAATTAAACACTTGAGAAGCCTACCTGCATCAGCTTGCGGGAGAGTTCATTTGTTAGAAATTCTTCTTCTTTCTCATAATTTACAGCCAGTGTTTCTTTTTCTTTTTGTAAAGCTTGAATCTTCTTAAACAAGGTGTTACTGATAAATTCTTCCTCTTGTTCAGCCCTTGCTTGCTGAGGATAAAAAAAAACACAATAACAATTTGAGGTGAGAGATTTGGCATTGTGGTTAAACAGCATTTTGCAGTCAATCGTAATGAGCTGCTATTGATGTATTTTGATTAGACACTGAGCTAATTTTCCTGACACTATCTTCTAGAAAAGAATTTTCAATTCCTTGTGTTAGATGTAGCCCTATTTGCATTGCACAGTTTTCTGGATTGGCCATGTTGTGCTTGTGGAACTGGGTTTGTTCTGTTAATATTATTTTACTTCAGTGAAGATGGAGGAGTGCACACAAAGCTTGTGCCTTATTCCTTGTCATAATGCCTACTCAATCTAATGCAAGGACATAAAATTAAAACTAAACTGTACAAGTCACATCATCCTCAGCTCAGGAGAAACCTATCGAATAGTGAAAGGCCTTGAAAGAGTGGATGTGGAGCGTATGTTTCCATTGGTGGGAAGAGTCTGAGACCAGAGGACACAGCCTCAGAACAGAGGGGCGTCCTTTTAGAACGGAGATGAGGAGGAATTTCCTTAGCCAGAGGGTGGCAATCTGGATTTCTTTGCCACAGGCAGCTGCGGGAGGCCAAGTCTTTATGTACGTTTAAGGAAGAGGTTGACAGATTCTTGATTGTTTAGGGCATGAAGGGATACGGGGAGAAGGCAGGAGATTGGGGCTGAGAGGAAAATTAGATCTGCCATAATGAAATGGTGGAGCAGACTCAATGGGCTAAATGGTCCAATTCTCTTCCTATATCTTATATCCATTGATATTGTAATAATCATTCCCATTTTAATATGTACTTTAAACAGACACATCTTAGGCCCACTATATTGACATAATCATGATGACAGCATGCCAGTGGATATACTTCATTAGGAGTTTGAGGAGATGTGGACTGTCACCAAAGACTTGGGCAAACTTCTACAGATGCACCAAGAACATTCAGACCAGTTGCACCACTGCCTGGTATGGAGGCTCCGATGCACGGGATTGAAAAAGGTTGCAAAAAGATGTAGAGTCAGCCAGCTCCATCGTGGGCACCAGCCTCAACAACATCTAGGGCTCTTCAAAAGGCAGTACCTCAAAAATCTCATCACCCAGGGACACGCCCCCTTCTCATTACTAACATCAGGGAGGTACAGCAGCCTTAAGTCACACTATGTTTTAGCAGCAGCTTCATTCTTTCTGCCAACAGATTTCAGAATAGTCCATGAGCATTACCTCACTAGTTTGCTCTCTTTTTGCTCTAGATTTCCTACCGCAGCCAACAGTAATTTATGCATTAATATATAATGTATTGTACTGTACTCCTGCGTCGGGACAACAAATCTCATGACACATCAGTCACAATAAAGTTGAATCTGAAATAAAGCCATATATCTCATTTTCTTTTGAATAATTATGTATTTCAGGAAATTTATACAAACTCAAAACTTTGCACAGCTAATGAAGTATGGTCACAACTCGATCTTGAATAGATAGTCAGATTTTATGGAGTTAGACCACCCGTTTCAGTGCCAAAATGAGGTTTGAGCTTTATTCAAAAATATTAAAAATGCAAACTTCAGCAAGTCTTTTGATAGTCCTGCACGGTAGAGTGGTCTAGAAGGCGAGATCACGTGGGATCCAGAGTGAGCTAGCCAACTGGATACCAAAACTGGCTTAGTGGAAGGAGTCTGAGTGAAGGAAGCAGTGTCGCAGGGATGGAAACCCACTAAGAAATGGAATTCTTATTCCCAATGTAAGACAGATTGCTGTAAACACTATGTTAAAATTGCTTGATTTTTGGACAACTTAAATGAAAAGAGACGTTTCTAATTTAAAGGGTTCCCTGTTCTTTCTCATATTAATTTGGAAGAGAATTTGTTTAGTGTGTGACACCAGATTTGGTGTGGTGCAGTGAAAAAAGTTGTCTAAACTTGTAACAGGATCTAGATCAACTTAGAAAGTGGGTAAAGAATGGCAAAGGATCTAAATTCCATAAATGTCAAGTGACGTAGTTTGGAAGTTAAACCAGGGCAAAATATACACAGTGGATGACAGGGCCCTTGGGGAGTGTTGTAGACTAAGTGTTACAAGTGCATAGTTCCCTGAAACTAGAGGCAGGCAAAATGGTGAAGACAGTGTATTTGGTACACTTGCCTTCAAACAGGGCAATGACTACACGAGTTGGGTTATTTTACAGCTGGATCAGATTTTGCCTGGAGTATTCTGTTCACTTCCGACCTTCATCCTTCATCATGTGATTAAGCTAGAGAGGGTGCAGAAAAGATTTACAAGGATATGGCTGGGACTGGAGGGTTTGGGTTATTTGCAGAAGCTAAATCAGCGGGACTGTTTTCCTTGAAGAGGATGCTAAGAAAATTACCTTGGAGCTTTACGAAATGGTGCTTTATGAAGTGGCACAGAAAAGGTCAGTCTCTTCGACAGGGTAGGGGAGTCTCAAACTGGAGGGCAAAGGTTTAAGGGGAGAGGGGAAGATTTAAATGGTGTCTGAGGGGCAAATTCTTCCACAGAGGGTAGTGGATATATAGAACTAAATGCCAGAGGAAGTAATAAAAGTGGGCAAAATTATAACACTAAAAAAATTTGGATAGGTTCATGTATAGGAGGAAAGTGTATGGACCAACTGCTAACCTGGAGACCTTGGGAAGCATATCAGTCGGGCCAAAGAGCCTGCTTCCATGCTGTATAACGACAACTCGAAATATCTTTCCTTATTTCAGAAAGCTCCATTGAGCTGTGAATATCAACTTGAAAAATAAACGTCAATTACCGAAATTCATTTTAAGGTTCACTGAAATGAGTGCAGCAATTCAAAAATAAATTGTGCACACATTAAGGGAAACCCAATATTATTACTGGAGGTGTACTAAAAGGCCCAAATAACTGATGGATCAGCATACCCTTGGTTCAGTGAACTATAATTGCTGCAATTATTTGAAGGACAGAAAGAAACTACAGCACACTATGATAAGTTTTAAATCAATTCTCTAGCTCTTGTTACAGTCGCAATGTTAAATGCATAAGCACATGTACAAATTACTAGTACACGCAGTACAAATATTTAGGGCAATAAAATCTTTAAATCTGAAACTTTTCATTTAAATTTGTCCACAAACCAGGCAATTTTAACATGCTGTATTTACAGCAGTCTAATTTGCATGCAGTACAAGTTCCATTTACTTTGTAACCAGTCCACTAAACGATAAAACACTAATTTGCAAAACCATCATCCATCGGGTACAGTTTGAAAACACTGTTATTCTACTACAAATATTTGATCAATGCATTGCCCCAAAACACCTAGTGAGATAGAATATCCTGAATCTATGTGGTCAAGTTGCACTTTGTCATTAACAGAGCTAGCGACAGGTCTTTTGGAGTGAAGGGAGCTAGTCCTGAAAGAGAGGACTTTCGGAATGGGACTTAAACTTTAAACTAATATACAAGTAAAGATATCAGCCTGCCTGGTTAAGACAAATATTGTTGCTGTCTTAAGCTTTTCAATGAAAATCAAGTTCCAAAGAGAGACAGTGCTGGATTATTGCACAGGTCCCAACCTATAAATTAATATTCTTTAATCTCTTAGCACAGTTTCAATTCCAGGTATAACAAAGACAGCAATAGTTAAACTCATTTTGAGGAATCAAAAGTGTTTTTTTTAAATAAGAGGAACACATGCAAAATGTTGGATGAACTCAACAGGTCAGGTAGCATCTATGGAAGTAAATAAACAGTCAATGTTTCAGACTGACGCCCTTGTTCTAGACTGGAAAGGAAGGTGAAGAGGAAGACCGACTAGATAGAAGATGACAAGTGAAGCCATGTGGGTGGGAAAGGTAAAGGGGATTTTTATTTTTTTAAACCAGGAGAAATCTATCTTCATACCATTAGGTTGGAGGCTACCCAGATGGAGTATGAGGTGTTGTTCCTAAACTCTGACAGTGGCCTCGTCATTGCAAGAGAGGAGAACACGGACTGAGATGTCAGAACGGGAGTGGGGATAGAATTTAAATGGTTGGCCACTGGGATATTCCACTTTTGGAAAATAGAGCAGAGGTGCTCAACAAGGTGGTCCCCAAATTTATGTTGGGTTTCACCGATGTCAAGGAGGTCACATTGGGAGCGAAGGATACAATAGATGACCCCAACAGATCCACAGGTAAATGGGCAGGTGTACATACTGTTTTAAATTCAGTTTCACAAAACGTGACAAGCCAAGCACAACAAGAAGCATGATCTAATTGGTAGCAATATTTACTGTACCAAAAAAATCCATATTCTGCAGAATACACCTAGCTTGGAAAAACAAACCTACCACATTGTAACTCAGATTTTCATTCTTCAGGTTATTGAGTATTTGAGAGGCGAGTTAATGATAAACTACTTTGAGCAAAATCAAAGCAGTGGATATTATGGACACAAAATTCACAAAAATTGTATTGTACATGGGCAATGTTTTGCTTAAATCTTTGTGCACCTTGTCCCTTTAGGAAGTTTTTGAGTTACATAATTTTTGTTGAAATTACTGGAGTTTAAAAACAACTTAAATTTCTCTCTCATTCCTTTAAGAGAGTGAGTTAAACGTTGCAAGTTATAAGTAGCATTTACAGTTGCAAGGAATTTTGTGAACCCTTTGCAGTTATTAGGTTTTCTGCATTAATTACACATAAAATGTGGTCTGATCTTCATCTAAATCATAATAATAGACACGCACAATCTGCCTAAACTAGTAACAAACAACTGTACTTCTCGTCATTACTGAGTACACCATTTAAACAATCACAGTCCAGGTTCAAAAAAGGATGTGAACCTCTGGGGTAATGCCTTCTACAAAAGCTATTTAGAGGTGTAGGTTGTAGAGCTGCCCTGCCTTTAAAAAAGAAACAAAGTCAGGTTACTACAGTGCCTGCTCTTCTCAAGAAAGATCTCTATGTGCACCATACCTCAATCAAAACAACTTTCAGATGATCTCAGAAGAACTGTACAGATCCATGAAGTTGGAAAAGGTTACTAAACTACTTCTAAAAACCTGAGTGTTCATCAGTCCACAGTAAGAGAAATTGACTCCAAATGGCAGAAATTCAGTACTGTTGCTACTCTCCCTAGGAGTTGATGTCCTGCAAAGATGGCACCAACAGCACAATGTGCAATGCTGAAGAAGGTGAAAAAGAACACAAGATTAACAGCAAAAGACCTGCAGAAATCTCTAAAACTTGCTAAAGTCTGTTCATGTGTCCACTACAAGAAAAGCACTGAACAAGAATGGTGTTCATAGAAGGACACCATGGAGGAAACCACTGCTCTCTGGAAAAAAAAAGTATGTCTCAAGTTTGCAAAAGACTACCTAGATGTTCTACAATGCTTCTGGGACAACACTCTGTGGACAGAGATAAAAGTTGGCAGAAATGCACACCGCTACGTTTGGAAGAAAAAGGGCACTGCAATCAACGCCAAAACCTCATCCCACCTGCGAAGCTTGGCAGAGGAGCATCATAGTTTGGGGCCGTTTTACTGCCTCATGACCTGCATAGCTTGCAATCATTGAGAGAACAATTAATTCAAAATTGTATCATGACATTTTACAGGAGAATGTCAGGGTAGCAGTCTGCCACCTGAAGCTTAATAGAAGTCAGATAATACAAGACAATGATAAGAAAGGAAAGAGTAACTCAACAGAATGGTTTAAAAAAGAAGAAAATTCATGTTTTGGAATGGCAGAGTCAAAGTCCTGACCTTAATCCTATAGAAATGTTGTGGAAAGACTTGAAGCAAGCAGTTCATGCAAGGAAGCCCAGAGTTGAAGCAGTTTTGCAAGGAGTTCGCCTAAAATTCCTCCAAGCCAATGTGTAGGACTGATCAACAGTTACCAGAAATGTTTGGGTGGAGTTATCACTGTACAAGCAGAGATCACATCAGTTACTGAAAGCAAAGGTTCATAAAATTTTTTCCAACAAATACATGTAATATTAGATAATTATTCTCAACAGATAAATGAACAAGCATTAATGTTTTTGTGTTATTGATTTAATTGGGTTCTCTTTATCTAGCTCTGGGATTTGCGTGAAGATCTGATCACATTTTAGGTCATATTTGTGTAGAAATAGAGAAAATTCTAAAGGATTCACAAACTTCCTAGCACTACTGTGTCAACAATGCAGTGTCAAAAGCCAGAGCACTGTGGTGAAAATCAAGGCTGAAGTAGATCACTGAACTCTGTTAACTCATCCAGAATTTGGATGGTGGATTACCAAGTACAATCGGCTGTAAAAGTAACCTACTGGAAACACAGTCATTGTAAAATACACTCACCCAAGTGGTCAGAATTTCTCACCAGCATAAAACCTGAACTTTCCCCAATAAACAGTATGGTACAGCTGAGGTTTCCTCTTTGTGCCATTTCACTGTTAGGCGAGATCTACTGAATCAGCTTTTCCTGAACAGCCTCTACTTCTTCACCCCAAAGAAACATTTCTTGGGCTTGCAACAAGGTCAGACCAAGCAGATGTTGATTGAGGAAGGACAGGTTTTTTGCTTTGGGCACTTGTTTCTATAGTTTAACTTGCTTAGGAAAAGCAACATACAGTATTTGTTACTACCATGCCTATCTGTTGGAAGAGATCAAATAGATACTGCCAAAATTGCCCATATTTTCTTATGACATAGGTCTTCAATTTTATCTCTATAAAAGTATTACCCTTTGCAAACGTTAATGTTTGATAACACTGGGGAACCCAAGAAACTTAATGTGCAAAGATCTAAGAAAAACATTGCCCCATGCACAGTACTTTTTTTTGTGAATTTTGTATCCATAATATCCACTGGCTCAACATTTGCTCATACCAACTTGTCATTAAAACTTGCAAGATACTCAATAATAAAGGGTGTAGGAGCTCGCTAAACTAAACCTTGTAGGTTCAATCAGCAAGGCTCTGATAAACAACATATCTATTTGAGTCAGCCAGATCAAACCCTGCCCTTGAAACTGAACAAAATGTTGACAAGAGAGCAAGCTACCAGGCTGCAAGAGGGTTAAACAAAGCTACATTTTAAAGAAAGTGCCCAACCACATGTCACATTGATAAACATTTAAGAAATTACCAAGTTTTAACATTAAAATTTAAATAACCTGAAGCACTGTCATTCAATAATATGATCAATTAAAAGGACAGTCTGATTTTATCTCTACCCTTCTTTCACACACACAACTGCAAAATTTCCACACAAGAAATAAGAACATGAATCATAAGCCTAGTATAAGGAACCACAAACAGATCCTACAATGGGAATGCTCAGGAATACCAACATGTTTCAGTTTTGCCATAGTGCCTGGCAGCAAAAGTTAGTTCTTGGACATTTAAATATGCCTGTGCTCAGCCCCAAATTTGCTGGCATTTACATGGGATATTGAGGTTTATTTTGTAAAACAGAATCCTTCTCCCAAATGAATTTGCCTTTGTTATATTGTATTAACAAAGGCAACCACACCCATAGTTAATCGGCTAGATTTATTTTACAAACCCTGAGACCATCACTAAGCTTACCTTAGAGGCCTAAGTACTCATAACTTAGCCTCTCCCATTAACATAGGAGAAATTGTGGAGACCTTTTCTGAATTATTTTCTAAACTTTCAAAACCTTCAATTCGTTGTTTAAATTCAGATGCTGGCTATTATTAATTTTTATTATATGAGAAAGTATTTTACTTTTTTCCCTCCTTAATAAACAGCTTCGGTCTTGGTAGACTTTTTTTGTAATAAATTAGTATATTTCAATATAACTATTGATTAACTTACATGAATACGGGGTAATGAGATTGTTATTATGAATAGATATAATGTAATTGGTAGTTTTTAAAAATCTTTTTTGACCTTATATACATACTTTTTTGTACTTCTATGTAGAAACTAATAAAAATATTGGAAAGGAGAAATTAAAATGTAAATAATTATTCCTTGATATGGAAACAAGTCCTCCTGAAATAAATATTAACTTCTTGTATTAAGATGCTAACAAACTTGAAATGGTGGGAATTGCTTTCTCTGGTATACAAATTAAGTCAAAGGAAAACCTTCAGCAATTAATTCACATTGCAGCAATTATTAATTCAAAGCAAAGTCCCAGGCAGCTTTCCTCTTTTTAGAAGCCAAGGCTTTGTTGACAGATTCTAACTTAATTCTATATAACAAAAAAGAATTCTTAAAAGCTAAATAGATTTTTAAAAATACCTTCAATGGACTTTTAGGAAATCTAATTTACCAAGGTTTAATTTCAATAGTGAGCTTACTTCATTAACTAGGATTTCAGAGACCAGTACTTGTCCTCATCAGTTAAGTGTTGACAATAAATGGTCTGGACAGTCTAAAAAGTATAAATAATGAATTAAACTACATCCAGGAGTGTAACACTTGCGGAATCATAATAGGATTATTATGATCCTGTTTTACCAGAACTGAGAAGAAATTGATGGTAAAGGAAACAATTCCATGACTACACTTAATAAAGAGCAAAACGATTCATATCAAAGAGTAGAGAAGAAGCCAAGCAGCAAATGTGGTAAAATATCACAGTAAAATGGGAAATAGAGAGCAAGAGGTAAAGGAACTTTCTCCGAGCTAAAGTTGAAAATATCCCACAATGATTCTATGGCAAGACTACCACTGTTCATCCTAGGGGGGGGGGGGGGGGGGAGAATAGAATTAAAATTTGTATTTGATAACAAATTGGGGCTTACAACAAATGAAGACAACACTGCAATATAGGAAGACAAATAAGATAGCAAAAAGGATGAATGAAAAGATCAAATCCAAGATAACAAATCTGAAGTGGCTCACAAAGGGATATGGAAATACACGATATGAAATATGCAGTGAAACTGATTGGTTCAATCTACTATTCATGATATTAATTACATTCACTAGAATTGAGCTGTTAACTTGAATGCATCATTTTATACTGACTACATGCAAGCTCTTTTCACTTCTAAACGTACACATGCCAAGCAGCTGTTTGAACATTGAGAAACAACCAGAGCAAATTTAATATCCAGAGAGTGGAAGTTATTACGAATGTTATCTGAAGGCAACTGAGCATCAATAATACTGATTTTACAAAAAGATGCATCCATTCCTCTTGATCTTGGAGATATCCAAGAAACCAGTGGGTAAAATTGTACAACTTTGTTTCAATAATTCAAAATATGTAAATTTGAAAAGGAAAAACTCAACTGATGAACAATTAACTGGAACCTCTCGCTATATGAACCCAGAAAAAAGGGGCTCAGATTGGAAAATATTCTTGTAAGAACTCAGTTAATCATGGCGGCAGTGAGTTATAGTCAGATAGAACAGAAAGAGGCCCCTTGGCCCAGAGTCCAGGCCAACCATCTTATGTTGTCTGCCATTCACTCATACACAGAATATTTATAGTGGCCAATTCAACTACAAATCTACACTCTTCGCAGTGCTGGAGGAAACTGGAGCATCTGAAACCCACGCGCCACAGGGAAAAGGTGTAATTTTGCAGAGACAGCATTGCAGGTCAGGACTGAACCCAAATCGTTGAAATCATGAAGTAGCAGCTGCACAATAGTGCTGACCTCATCATTAATTTAATGAAGCCTGTTTAAGTGGGAAAACAGCTAAACATTTCAAGAATCTGTTCAAAATCAGTACTTGCAATACAATCAAATTCCTGTAGCAAGGGCAATGATTTATTGTGCTTGTTTCAAATTTGAGATCTCCTTATTATAGCTGAGAGGTAATTTAGATATATTTTCAATTCAAAGGCCTCTGGAGAAGTGAGTAGTTATATATCCAAAAACAAAAACATGTGCACAAACATAGAGACATCAGATCCTAATTTTTGCTACAAAGATTAGGGGTGATGCAGTCACTTTGTTGCAAATACATGGTCAGGTCAGCTTTTAAGTCTAGGCCGGCCTCATTATTCATGTGCTCAACAGTTGTATCTCAAAATAAACAACATTCTCTGAACTTTCTTGTGGAAGGACTATAAAATATTCAAAGGTGAGTTTCAAGTTTCCTTGAGGTACGACATCCTCACTGACTGCAGGGAATCTCCAGCCCAAGACCTCAAAGCAGAGTGTATCCAGGGAACCTCAATGTCATGCACAAGGAATACACAAATCCTGCAAAATCAGCAGAGCACACCACCTCAAGAACAAGACAACTGCCCAACCTGAGATCCACTTCCAACCTTACCTCTACACCAGCCTCATTAACCACCTCATTATCAACAAAACCAGAGTGAAAATTGAGGCACAAACAACAGATTCTGCAGATGCTGGAAATCCAAACAACACATGACGAAGGAGCTCAGTAGGCCAGCCAACATCTATGGAAAAAAAAAGTACAGTCGACGTTTCAATCCTGCCAAAGGGTCTCGGCCTGAAACATCGACTGTACTCCCCCACCCAGAGATGCTGCCTGGCCTGCCGAGTTCCTCTAGCATTTTGAGTGGAAATTGAGGGACTAGTTTTAACAGCTACAGTCAATTTAGTTCACTCATAAAATACCATTCACTCTATATCCCCGAAAACTGCATCTCCTCAATGCAATCCAAGCTCAAACCAGCTATAAGCTTTCTCCATATTCATGTCCATTGAAAAAAAACCTGCTGAGGCCGTTAACCCTGCTGCTCGAAACGCTCACTGCCTCATGGTCAACTGTTCGATTATAATGCTCTGAAGTACCCTGAAATGTCTTACTATATGAAGGACATAATGGATCAAATCTTACTGGGAAATTGAGTCGCTCTGTGCATAACCAGTATAAGTATCAACAATTGAGGGATTCCCACAGAGAAGTCCTGCACTTGCTGACTCCCTTTCACTAATAACAATAAATAATTAATAATTTGCCAACTGGATTTCAATGCTGGGTGTTAGAGTCAAGTGTACAACACCTAAACAGGCCACTCAGTCCATCACATTCATGCCAAACAGTGGACATCCATTCACATTAATCTGTTCTCCCCTGAATTAACTCAATCTTCTGTACCTAGCACAACCAATGCATTTCACTCTATTTTTATATACATGCGATAAATAAAGCTGAACCACTCTGACAGTGAACTCCAGTTATTTACCACACTCTGGGTGTGAAAGATCTCAACACATCTCCAAATCCCAACCTTATTCACCAAAATCTAGCTCTCATTTCCTCTTTCTCCGATAATGGGGGAATTTTCCTAATGTCTACTCCTCATTTTTATTTAATCTTAATAGTGTGCGCAATCAACATTCTTCACTCCAGGGGCAACAGAGCCCACTTCTCTAGTCTCTCCTCATAAGTGAACTGTACCATCTTGGGCAATATCCTGATGAATTTTCTCTGCATGCTTTCTATTAAAATCACGTTTCCGATAGCGCATACCTCAGAACTGCATACAGTACTCCAGCTGATCAATTAATCCCCGTATCTTATTTGCTTTCCTAACCAGAGACACCACAATTCATGGCATCATTAGTACTCCCAAAATGCACTTCTTTATACTTATCTGGATTGAACTCCATCTGTCATCAGCTTGTAGTTAAAAAAAACTTGCAACAGCCCCTCAGCACTTGTACTCCACTGAGTAGAAAGTAAAACCAAACAACATACAGTATGTGACAACAACGTTTTTCTCCCAGATGAGCTTAATGCCTTTAATGCTCACTTTGACTGACAGAACGTGGAAGCACCTTCATGACGGCGAACCCATGACAAGCATCTGGTCCAGGAAGACCGGTGCTAATCAACTGGAGTGTTTACTAACATCTTTAGCCTCTTGCTTTGACAGTCTGAGTTACCCAACTACTTCAAGCAGGCCTCAATCATCCTGGTGCTCAGGAAGAACGTGGTTACCTGCCTCCATGACTTGTCCAGTAGCACTTACGTCCACTGTAATGAAGTGCTTTGAGAGTTTGGTCATAATCTTCTACTCCTATCTTATTTAACACAAACAATGCATTTCACTATGTTACAACGTACACGTGATAACTCTTGCTTGAGGAGAGACTTAGATCCACTCCATTTTGACTACTGTCACAAAAGCCTCTGATAACCAAGTCCAACTCCTGGCCTTCGCGTGTGGCTCAGCAACTAAGCCCAGCAGAACCATTTCTATCGACAGGCAGGTTACTGGTGCCTTAAAACTAGTCACTTCAGGCAGATGGATCTCATCATCTAGGAGAAGGAAAACTCTGATCTCAAGCCTCTGCTGGCTTGTGGCTGTACACTCATGGGGAAGGCTTTGGGAGTAAACCCAAAGGAAAAATCCAGGGCTGGAGTCCCAAAGGCAGTCCTACATTGAATTCAACGCTGACTGGCAATTCCTGCGATGCCGCTGGTGCCAAAATGTATCAATCTCTGCCATTCCTCTGGATTCATCAGCTGAATGGAGAGAAGGAGCCTGCTTCCTGGGCAACAACTTGCTCTCCATATCATACTGCCCTGGCTTGTGTATCATGTGGACAGACAGGATAACATCCATGATTGAACCTGACCAACAGAAGGCCTCAACATAAAAGTTCAACATTAAATGCCATTTCATTGGGTCTTCACTCAGCTCTGGAAGATGTGGACAGTGAAGGAGCATACATCGGGATGCTCTCCATTGACAAATTCAAGCTTGCAATTACTACCTAGGTAATTATCGCGTAAAGATAACATGACATTGTCCACAAGTTCATGTCCGATATTAAGGTTTCAGTCTACCTCTCCCAGGAGCTTACACCACCACAGGCCTACCTGTAAGATGGCCCTGTGGATGAGGAATATCAGGTGAAAGAAAATCTTCATACATGGATTTAATGTGACAATGCTGACAGGCCAGCTGACCTTTTCCTCCCTGTTTACTGCACAAACTTTTACTTGTTATCGGAAGCATTTCCCAGTTTAGGCATGCACAGAACAATTGTAAGCTGGTTCAGTGGTGGTCGCAAGGAGATGGTATTTGAAGCCTTAAAAGTGCATTAAGATGGATAAACTCCCAGGAGCTGCCCTAGTGAATTTTCAGACTTCGTGGAAAACAAGAAGAAATTGTAAGAGACCCTTGCAGATATTTTTGCTTCATCTCTGGCCACAAGTTACAGCGGACTGGAGAGTCGCAAAAACAAGCCAGGAAACTACAGGCCAGTGAACCTGACATCAGCAGTAAGATGCTGGAGGGTATTCTGAGGGTCAAGACCGATCAACATTTGCAGAGATCAGATGTGATACAGGCAAACCGAGGAACTCTGCAGATGCTGGAAATTCAAGCAACACACATCAAAGTTGCTGGTTAACGCAGCAGGCCAGGCAGCATCTCTAGGAAAAGGTACAGTCGACATTTCAGGCTGAGACCCTTCGTCAGGACTGTACCTCTTCCTAGAGATGCTGCCTGGCCTGCTGCGTACACCAGCAACTTTGATGTGTGTTGTGTGATACAGGCAAGTCAGCTTTGTGTGTGGGAGGTCATGCCTGACAAATCACTTAGAGTTCAAGGAAGCAACCAAGAGGGCATTTAAAAGTAAGGCAGTGGATTTTATCTATGACTACCTGCAAGGCCTTTGACCAAGTCACTCATGGCAGGCTAGTCTAGATTAGCTTGCATGAGATCCTAAGGGAGATAGGTTCAGTGCTGGGAAGCAGAGAGTGATGGTCAAGAGCTGTTTCTTAAACAAACTGGAAGCCTGAGTCAAATGGTGTACATGGGAGTCTATGCTGAGAGCTTCATTGTTTGTAAATTATACAAGCAATTTGGATGTGAATGTAAAAGGCATGGTTAGTAAGTTTGTGGATGATACTAAAAGAGCTAGTATTGTAGACAGTGTAGAAGGTTAGGACAAACAGGGGACCTTGATCAGCTAGGCGTGTAGGCTGAGGACTGATTGGCAAATGGTTTTCAGTCCAGGTAAATGTGATGTGCTACAGTTTGGGAGATCAAACCAATGTGAATAGCAGGGCCCTGTGGAGCATTACGGAATAATAATACGACTTAGGAGTGCAAGTTCACTGTTCACTGAAATCAGCGTCTCAGGTAGATACAGTGGTTTAGAAGGCATTTGGCATGCTGCCTTTATCAATACAGGTTCCCCCCGCAATCTGAAGGTAGAGCGTTCCTATGAAACGGTTCATAAGCTGGAATGTTGTAAAGTGAATGAGCATTTATTAATATGGGAAAAATTTTTTGAGCATTCCCAGACCCAAAAAATAACCTACAAAATCATGCCAAGTAACACATAAAACCTAAGATAACAGTAACATATAGTAAAAGGAATAATATGATAAATACACAGCCTATATAAAGTAAAAATACTTTTCTGCAGCACTGTCTAGCGCAGCAAAAATCTTGCGGAAGCGCTCTCGGCAGAAACACTCTCTCCGGTAACCTTTAAGCTATGAAGCTACCAAATCATACCAAATAACCATAAAAATACACAGCCTATATAAAATAGAAATAATGTATGTACAATATAGTTTCACTTACCGGAATCGGGAAGACTCCAATAAATTGCAGTTTCGTCACAGTTAAACACTTGCTTATACAAATAACCACCTGATGCAATCGGCAATCGCCTCTGATCTGGGCCGACATTTACGTGCCGGGCAGCACCTAATTAATTAGCTTGTTTATTTCGGCTCTTTTCTTAAAGATGTGCTGGGTGCGTTTCAACTACCGCTGAACCACTGCATTCTTCGCGGCAATGTATTAGTTCGCGGCCCGGAGGTTGGGGGCCACTGCTCAAACTATGAAGCTGCCCTCGCCTCAGAAACCGATCAAACCACCCATGACTACCTTTAAAATTCCACTTTCACAACACTTTCATCACCATCGTCCAGTGCTTTGTTTCAGCTTATTAAAAAGACTGACTGATTTCTCCTTAAGTATAAGAAAACTTAACGGAACACCGCGCTTTGTACACCCATCAATCCACTCAAGCAATAGACTTTCCATTTCATCCATTATTGGATGCTGACTAAGAGAGATCACTTTGCTATGAGCAGAACCAACAGTAACATCGGCAGCTTTCAAAATTCTTTCTCTCTGCGTATAAATAGTGCGAATGGTGGATGCAGGCAAGTTCAAAGCATGGACAATGTTCTTACTTCGTTCACCACGATCGAAACGCTTAATTATGTCTAGTTTTACACTAAGTGTAACACCCTTATGAGCTCTTTTAGGCTTTTCCGATACCTTAGAACTCATCTTGCTAACGGATGCACAAAATAAATCGAGATAAAGCACGTGTTTAAGCAATGGCGGCTAGAATGCAGTTCCAGGGGAGGAGCTTGGCTGTTCGGGCACGTGCTGCCTTTTTTTGTAACAGTGAAAACACCTTCTGTTAGCGAAAACAGGTAACTAATGTAGGTCTTTCGTAACAGCGATGTGTCGTAAAGCGAACATTCGGAAAACAGGGGCCACCTGTATAGGAAATGGGAAGTTATAAAAAGACATTGGTGGGACGTCACTTGTAGTGCACTGTTTTGGTCATTCTGTTACAGAAAAGATGCTAATAAACCAGAAAACATCAGAAAAGATTCATCAGACGCTGCCTGAACTAGTGGGTCTGAGTTGCAAAGAGAGGTTGCAGAAACTCGAACTTTATTCCCTAGGACATAGAAAATTGAGGGGTTGATTTGAGATGTATACAAGATCATAAGGAGTATAGACAGGGTGAAAGCAATCTTTTTCCCCCAGTGAGGAAGCATTTAAAAAAACAAGGTTTATGGTCAGAAGCAAGAGATTTAAAAAGGACTTCAGGAGTAATTTGTTCACACAAAGCGAGAAGCATTATTTGTAATAAGCTGCACGAAACAGTGATTGAGGTAGACACATTAGCAATACTGAAAAAGCCATCTAGGCAAGTACATAAATGGGAGAGGTTTAGAAGTCTATGTGCTAATTGCAGGCACTTCGAGCTAGTTTTTTAAGCAACACAATTGGTATGAATGAGTTGGGCCCAAGGGCCTGTTTCCATGTTGTAAGATTTTTACTCCTCTGTGGAATTCAAACGGAAATTGTGCATGATGATTTATGCCCAGATTACGCACCAAGTTCCTCTCAGGGGATTATACAATCGTTTAGTGGGTTAAGGCGGCTACCTGCTAAGCAGCATCTCAATTTTAAAATACCTATCCATGTTTTTAAAATTCCTCCACATCTCCTCCAATACAAACTTCCAAAAATAGCAAATCTCTCATAACTATGGCTTTTTCGCTCATCCTTGAAATTAATTATGAACTAAACACTCTTGCAATTTCTCCCCCAAATATTTCTGGTTCTCGAGCACATCCATCCGGTCCAGGCACTTGTTTCTTTGATCATGATATTTTGCATTAGCTCTAATGTTCTTTTTTGTAGCTCGGCACTTTGTTTTACCTGATGATGCTCCTACAAAGCAGCAATGTTGATGCTGTACAAATAAAAGTTGTAACAGTCAGGGACTACTGTATTGCTTTTAGACTATCTGCTTATTTATACAAGATGGCAAAACACTAAGAAAATCCTCCTACTCTGATTTCTTCTCCAACAACCAAAATTAATTATTATTTTGTTTACTGTCTGACCTTGCTACGTACAAATTAGCTGGCGTGTGTGCCTCTGAAAGCAAAGCCAAACTGCTCCTGAGCCAAGGGATTCCCAAGTGAAGTGAGAAAACTGCAAGTGTATCAGGTCAATAACTGTGTGATCCGAACTGTAACGTTAATAAAAATTCATGGGGGGAGGGGGAAAGAAGGAGAGGAGGGAATAATCAAACAGGACAGTAATTGTCGCTGCTGTGCTAAAGTGTGCAATGTTAATGTTCTACTTTGTTGATCCTTTTTGCACCTTGTGGCGCACTGGGCAGCATTTTTTGCCATTTCCACAGCATTTGATTTTTTTCTTACACGGCTGAGTTGCGAGCTTGACGCTCAACTTAGCATGGATGGAAAGCGTGGAAGAAGCCGGCCAGATTGGAATCTGGGAGCATTCACCACGGTCCGTTGCTGACGCCAGTACACCACAGGCCAGCTACATTCACTTTTTTAGCCTACAAATTCTCAATTGATCAGTCAGAACTCAATCTCAAACAAAATCAGAGTTCTGTGGAACACCCGGAAGAAACCCAGGCACACTCGGGAAAAATGTACAAACTTTCTTAGAGGAGGCCAAAATTAACACCCTGAGCTGCAATAACGTCATGCTAATGGCAACGCTACTGTGGAGCCCCCCGTTAATTTTTGACAGTAATAATTGGATATTTGTGCTATAGTTCGCATTTTAATAGAATCACAGTGGCAGAGTATTTGCCCACTTGCACTTTGACAGCAATCCATTACATTTCATTCCCAAGTCTGCAGCTCTGTAAATTTTTCTCCTTCCAGTAGTCATCAACTTCCCCTTTAATAGGTCCATTTCAAACCCGCTTCAAGTAGGAAAATTTAAATCATTACCACCTTTTCAGTAAAATAAGTTGTTCTAAATATTCCTGGGATCTTTGTCCATCACTTTTTTTTTAAAAAAGCAAGTACCAAAGAAAGATCAAAACTAAGGAATAAATATATATTAAGGTCAGCTATGAAAAGGACTCACTCAGTAAGCAAAACCAAATAAAACAGACCAAAAAAAATCACAAGCTATGGCTCATAAAAAGTGAAAACTAATCAGAATATGCTTTTTTATATATACAAGTTGACTTGTTGCGACTGAGAAAGTTAAATTGAAATTGATTTGGAGCCAAAATACTTTGACTTACTCTTTACTTGGTCACAATGGGCCTCCAATGTTTAGAAATACTTTAGGTCTCACAATAAAAAGGCCAAAAATCAATATCCTAATCTGTAGAGGAATAATTGGTAATTGGGTGTCATTCATGCCAGAAGCAGATGATTTCCAGTTCACATTTCATTCCAGAAGCTCAGACTAAAAACAAATCAAAGTTGAATTAGTATGGATTTGCACTTTTGTACTCAGTCCTTAAATCAGGCCCTGGTTCTGCTAAAACTAATGTAAAAGATCTCAAGTTATTATCTGAAGATCAGATAAGCGTCTTCCATTGCCTTTACAGATATTTGCGCCCCCAATCAACATTAAAACAAATTATATCGCTTATTTTTGGACATTACAGCAAATACCTATGTTACATCAGTCAATATACTGCAAACAATTTCATTAACGGCAAAGCACTGAAAAATTTTGAGGTGGTGAAAGATGATATACATAAACATGAATGCATCCAATTACAGAAGCAAACCTCGCTTCACTATTAATATTCTTCCCAGTAATTCAATTCCTCCACCTGCTCATTCCCTAGCACAAGGAAGCCTTTCAATGCAATCACAGACACTTACAGCAGTTTCAGACTAATAGATGTTTCTGGTTCTGTCTTCAAACAGCTTCTTTTCCCTTTTCCTCTATAGTTTTTTTCTCTCGTAACTCATCTTAACTTCCCCAGCAGCTACTCAGTATCTCATTTTTCCTTTCAAAAGTCACAATGAACCTCAACTGATAGCCTGCGTCCAAAGAACTTCCATTAAGTTCAAAGTACGTTTATTTTCAAAGTATGTATATATTATAAGGTGTCTCTTCCTCCCCAGATTAAAGTTACAAATGAAGTCCTCTACTCGGGTATTAAAGTTAATACTTCCTTATCATCTGTGGCTAAAACAAATTACTCTTTAATTCTGAAAAAAATAGAGGAAGTTATTAATAGATGGAGACACCTGTCAGCATCAGTCCTGGCCCGTATATCGGTCATTAAAATGAACATCTTGCCCCGCATTAATTTTATCAGCTCAATGATCCCACTTGCACCTCCAGCAGGATATTGGCAAAAACTGGACTCCTTACTACGATGCTATGCTTGGAATGGTAAAAGACCCAATATAAAATGGTCAGCTCTACAATTCAAAAAGTCGAATGGGGATTTGGCATGTCCAAATTTTAAATTGTATCATTGGGCATTTGTATTGGATGGAGGAGGATAAAGTTTTGTCCTGGAAAAATATACAAGAGCTAATAGCATCAGTAAGATTGAAGGACTTTCTCCTTATAGGTAAAAAATGTGATTTGTATTACGGTCCAATTTTAACCCAAGTGTTTAGAGCAGCAGAAAAATTCCTAAAATTTAAAAGCGTATGGTATAAATCATCTCCATTATGGAACAATAATCGTTTTCTATCTGGGGGGAAACCATTCACTAACAGAACTTGGGAGGATAAAGGTATTACTACTCTTCAAGATATTAATGTGGCAAGTACTATCCTTAGCTTTCAAGAACTGGTATCTCGATATAATATTGATAAACATTCTTTTTTCTGTTTTTGAGTAAGATCAGCTTGTAAAGCCTACGGCATTCCCTGGGGGTCAGGTTTAAAGGACCATCCCATTTTAAGTTGGATTCAGAGTGCCTAGGACAGATAGTGTCATATATCTACGATAAATTAAACTCCCAGAATTATATGCCCATATCGGGAATGAAAGCTTGGGATAGGGACATATCTGAATTGGGACAAGACTTAGACTGGGATGCGATTTGGGATAATGCTGCCAGTGCTTCAAAAAACCCAAATCATTGGTATATACATTTGAAATTTTGTCATAGAGCATATCTAACACCGAGAATTAGACATCAAATGGGACTGGTTCCTGACCCTTATTGCTCATTTTACCCCCATGGATCCACTGGCTCTTTTATACATGTTGTATGGGAATGTCCAGGGGTTTTTGATTTGTGGGGGAAGGTTATCAGTACTCTTACAGAACTAACAGGGGTACAATTACCAATGGACCCCGCTGTACATCTTCTAAATGATGACTCCCACCTTTCCCTTACGGAAAAAACTCGCAAAATCTGGCTGGCAGTCCTGACTGCAGCTAAGATTGTAGTCCAGCGTTGGAAACCTCCCCATGATATTTCAAATACTCACTGGCTTCGGAGCTTTTTGGACATTTCTTACCTGGAACTTTCATCAGCAAGAGTAAATGATGCACGACCAAATACACTCATAATGTGGACAAATTTGATATCTAACTTAAAAAATCTTTTGTTAAAATAGGAGTGCTTTGTCTGTGTATATACTACTATTCAGTTGATTGGTGGAAGGGAGAGTGATGAGGGGAGAGAGGGGTGGAGGGGGGATGGTGAAGGTTGTGGGGTGGCTGGGTTAAACAGACAAAATGTAACTGGCAACTGGTTGTATTGAATGTAATTTGTTGGTGTTGCAATAAATAATTAATAATAAAAAAGTATGTATACATTATACAATCTTGAGATACGTCTCCTAACAGGCAGTTATGAAACAAAGACATCCAAAAAGAACTTACATACACACGTACACACATATACACAGATACATGCATAGAGAGAATAAAATTCTCATCATGCCCATAAAAAAAATGATAAAAGACCGTCGAACACTGAATATGCAATAAAAAGAACATCACGCAAACAGTAGCCACAAGCAAATAGTGTTTCTGAACTGAAGTCCACAAGAGAGTCCCATAGTTCATCACAGAACCAAGTAAACACCGTAGAGCAGCAATGTGAACCAGCCCGCACCTCACCTCAGGCCCCTACAGCCTGACCTTTTCAATCTGGCTTGGCGCTTAAATCTCCATCCGAATAACAGGTTCTGCTGCTTGGAATCGCTGGACTTCACCGCCTCAATATGCTCTGGGGCCATTTCGAGGCAACGTTTCTGTAGGATTAAAGTGAAGGTGCCCACAAGTATTTTTTTTTTGCCAAAGATTGCCCTGAATATTGTTTCAAGAATCTCTCACTTATGTAGTAAGAATGACTCAGACCACAACTAGCTCCATTTACAAATCTTTGTATTAGCTTTCGCACCTTATCAGCCTCCTAACCTATTCCAACAAGTTGATGAGCTCCATTTCATTCACTAACTCCATTAGTGTATTGTACAACCTGTTAAGTAAAACTCCTTTTTATTACACACAATTTCAATTGTCCTATGGGACACAGACTCAAATAGGTATAGGAACACTACACTGCCACTACTACATTGTGGGATTATGACTTCATTGCGCAAAAAGAAAGGATAACTTATTGTAATTTTACAAGCAACAAAGACAAACTAAAAAGAAGCAAGATAATCAAATAAACACTACAGCTAAACTGCTCAAAGCTGCAATAGTCCACCTTTCACACTGTATGGGTAAATCTTAAGAATAAACTTTGCGCTCCATCGATTGGTCATTTTCTCAAGACCGTTTTTGGATTTGAAATCAGTTTTAACTGACCATACAAGCATACAACCAACTTCATATGTAGCAGTTTTAATATGATCAAATCTATCAAAATGCAAAAAGCAGGGGATAACCAGAGATTGAAGGGATCAGTATACTTCTTCACCTTGCATCTAAAGAAGCATGTCAAAGTTTTTGACAATATGCAAAATCTGCGCAAACTTCTAAGTAGAGACACTGTTGTGCCTTCTTTGTAATGGCAGTTACATGCTAACCCAAGGACAGATCATCTGAAATGATAAAGCCAAGGAATTTAAAGTTGTTGACCCTCTCCACCTCTGATCCCCTCATGGACCTCCAGCTCCCTCCTCCTGTAGTCAGTAACCAGCTCTTTGGCTTTGCTGACATTGGGAGGCAGTCATTGTGGATGATTTTCTCCCAGTCTGGCTGACGTAACATTCACTGCAATCCCCACATTGGTCTCATCCAATAGCAACAACACCACCACTGAGGAGAGTACTCTGCAGACCTAAAGAACAAACCAAGCTATTGGACAAGACCTATGTGGTCTACAAAATTCAATACGGGGACTGCAGCAAATGTTGCATTGGCCAGACTGGGAGAAAACCATCCACAAGGGTCCATGAACATCAACTGGCTGCTAAGCAGCATGGCTAACTCTCCACAGTCTCTACTCATGAAGATCGAGTGAAAGTCATGGTGCAAATAAGCATGCAGCATACAAGAGCGTTCTTTGATGTGTAGTTTTCTGCAAACAATTCTATAAACCGACATGTAGATCTCGATCCTATTTATAAACCAATTCAGCCAAAATTCCAAGACAATGCACAGAGTTTTACGCAGAGTGGTGAGTGTGTAAAATGGGCTGGCGGCAATGGTGGTCGAGGCGGATACAATAAAGTCTTTTAAGAGACTTCTGGATAGGTACTTGGAGCTTAGAAAAATAGAGGGCTATGGGTAGCCCTAGGTAATTTCTAAAATAAGTACATGTTCAGCATAGCATCGTGGGGTGAAGGGCCTGTATTGTGCTGCAAGTTTTCTATGATCGGAGAACAACTCAATCCAACCACCTGAGCTACACATTAACTGAGTTATTTCCAGGAGTTGATGTGTTTCATCACCAGCCTCTCAAAGGACTTCACAGTGGATGCAAGTGCTACTGGATGATGGTCGTTGAGGCAGGTTACCATGTTCTTCTTTGGAAAATAAAGCCTGCTTGAAGCAGGTAGATAGCTCAGACTATCGAAGCAAAAGGTTAAAGATATAAGTGAACACTCCAGCCAGTTGAACAGCACAATACTCAGCCAGGTACCATTCCTGAGCCAGATGCACGGGTTCACCCTCAAGGGTGCTCTCACATCGGCCTTGGAGACTGAAATCACAGGATCATCGGGGAGTTCATGAAGGTGCCTCCATGTTTTGTCGGTCCAAATTAGCACAGAAGGCATTGAGCTTATCTGGGAGTGTAACCTTGTTGTTGCATGTTGCTTGATTTCACTTTGTAGGAGGTGATAGCATTCAAGCATTGCCACAGCTGTCAGGCACCCTTCAGTGATTCTAGTTTCATTTGAAATTGCCACTTTGGACGTGAGATGCCTTCCAGAGATTGTACCTGGACCTCCTGCATTTCACTCGGTCACCAGACCTGGATGCCACTAATCTGGCTCCCAGTCGATCGCAGTTCTTTTGGTTCATCCAGACCCTCTGCTTGGGGAAAACAAAATGATTTTGTCAGGACACAACTGTCTTTATATGCTCCAGATCAGGAGAACAAGAGTGCAACAAGATGTCCAAACACCATGAAGAGTTTATCATGAAATGTAACACCCAACTTTTGCCTTCCCAGAACATTCCTGCAGATTGATCTATCCAGTAGATCATGAACCCCTTGGGTATTCTCACTATAACCAGCATGTCTTGAGTGAGCCAAATCTCAGTGAATCAATGCAGTAATCCCTTTAATTCCCTCCATAGCAATCTTGCCCTGAGGTCCTCTATCTTGTACAGTCACTGGAGAACATTTGCAAAATGTTCCAAAGATACTAGGTAGAGAGAGTTTTACAACCTGTTTTAGTCTAGCTTGGAAACCTTCGTCTCCTTAAAAGTGCCATACCTGTATTCCTGAGAGTTATGTCCATTAGAGGATCCTAAAATTGCTTTTTCATTTAGCTGGTTTAGAAGTATGTTACTTAAAGGGAAATCATAGGTCTCAGATTGCAGCAATAATAATTATTCCGAAGTAGCATATGGAGTATTGTGAGGTGCCTGCAAAACATCACCAGGTTTCACCAGCACCATCTCGACTCAGGTTGATTAGAGGGGACAAGGAGTGACAATAAATGTAAGGATAGATCGAATTATTATTTATGAGCTATTAATGCCATCCCCTTCACCTGTTTCACAGATGACTGTACTGTTTTATCTCCTGAGTAGCACAGTGGCACTGCTAGTAGACCTGTTGCTTCACAGGTTCAATTCTGAGCCCCCACATGTGTTTTGCACATGGATTCAAGTGGATTTTTCCAGATGCTTCATTTCCTCCCACATCCCAAAAACATACTGATTGGTAGGTTAATTAACCACTATAAATTGCCTTTATTGTGTAGGAATGTGAGCATAAGAGGTTTCAGGACAAACTCCGGTGGGGGAATAAGGCTCAGTGAGCTGGCACAGACTCAATGAATCAGAAGGGCCTCCAATGTCATGAGGAAATAAACGTTAAAGTAAATGGCTGATTGCAAAGCAAACCCCGATTCAACCTTAGCCCAATCATGGGACAATTTACAATGATCAGTTAACATACCAACCAGTACGTCTTTGGACTGAGAGGAAACCTGAGCACCCAGAGGAAACCAACACATTCCACAGGGAGGATGTAGAGTCCTTACAGATGACGTCAGAATTGAACTCCGACACCCCAAGCTGTAATAGCATCACACTAAATACTACACTACCACGGCGCCCATTCCAGTACATAAACTGCCAGTAAGCAAAGAATTCACATTTCTTCTCAACTTTAGTTAATGCAGGGATCAGCTGGGAGAAAATTAAATCATTTATAGCACTATAACATTCAGAAGCAATTCAAAAAAAGTCGCTATATCAGAAACCATCATTTGGCTATTCACTATGACAAAAAAAGCTCAACATTAATAACTGTAACTGATTTAAAACGGTAGGCAGCACAGGTTTCCCCCGCCATCCAAAGGTAGAGCGTTCCTATGAAACAGTTCGTAAGCCAGAATGTCGTAAAGCGAAGAAGCAATTACCATTTATTTATATGGGAAAAATTTGTGAGCGTTCGCAGGCCCAAAAATAACCTACCAAATCATGCCAAATAACACAAAACCTAAAATAACAGTAACATATCGTAAAAGCAGGAATGATATGATAAATACACAGCCTATATAAAGTAGAAATACTTCTTTACAATCATTGCTGCACTGTTCTCCGTAGCGAAAATCTCATGTAAGTGCTCTCGGCAGAAAATCTCACGTAAGCGCTCTTGGCAGAAACACTCTCTCCTGTAACCTTTAAGCTATGAAGCTGCCAAATTATACCAAATAACACATAAAAATACACAGCCTATATAAAGTAGAAATAATGTATGTACAATGTAGTATCACTTACTGGAATTCGGAAGACAGTGCGAGCACACTGATGATGGTGTGTTAGAGTGAGTCGGAGGTTGGGGTGATGCAGTGGCCCCCACCCTCCAGGCCGCCGACCGATACCGATCTGCAAAGCATGCAGGGGTACAGCGGTAGCAGGAACGCACCCAGCATATCTTTAAGAAAAAAGCCGAAATAAACGAGCTAATTAATTAGGTGCCACCCGGCATGTAAATAATTAGCTTGTTTATTTCTGCTTTTTTCTGAAAGATGTGCTGGGTGCGTCCCGGCTACCGCTGCATTCTCCGCTGCAATGTATCAGTCCGCGGCCCGGGGGTTGGGGTGGTGGGACACTGGGGTGTCATCTCACCGGCGATCAGGGCAGGCAGGTCATCTTCTTCTATGTTTGCCTGCCTTGATGTTGAAGTTTCAGGTTCGTCGTCTGCTGTGGCTGGTGCAGAAGGCCTGCTTGACTGCTTAGCCTCACACATTTTTCTATCATACAGTTCTTTGTAAGCACTCAAACCATCTTGCAAATATGCCCTAAACTGACGTACCCTTCCAAAATTAAAGTCATACTTTATCATTGCAGCGAACATCTCATGCAGTTGCTTCACGTTCAGTTCCTGGACGACTTCACTTTCCGTCCGTTCGCTACTGTATTCAGTTACGATTGTTATCCCTTTCTCTTCCAATTGCATCAGCTCTTCATCTATCAGTTCTTGGTCATGGGATGCCAAAACCTCTTCAACATCCTCTTCGTCAACTTCCACAAGCCGAACTCACTTTGTCCTTACTTTGTTCACCACGAGCGAAATGCTTAATTATGTCTAGTTGTACGCTAAGTGTAACACCCTTACGAGCTCTCTTAGGCTTTTCTGATACCGTAGAACTCATCTTGCTAACGGCTGCTCAGAATAAATCAACATAAAGCACAGATGCTCACAGGCACATGTTTAAGCAATGCCAGCTAGAATGCAGTTCTGGGGGAGGAGCTTGGCTGCTCGGGGCACATGCTGTCTTTTATCGCACACTGCTTTTTTCACGCACTGCCTTTTTTCGTAAGTGAAAACACCTTTTGTTAGCAAAAACAGGTAACTAATGTAGGTCTTTCATAACAGTGGGGTTTCGTAAAGCGAACGTTCGAAAAGCGGGCGACACCTGCAATACAATTCAAGGAAAGGTGATAAACTGATTTTGGCACAGGTCACTTACTTTTGAGTGCATATTGAGCAAGCACTCTTAAATGGCAGCTTACTTATACCCTGACTTTGCATTTGTAGCACCAAGCCTTATGAATATTTTAGCAAACAAAGTACATTTTTCTGCAAATAAGTCTAGCACAATTAAAATGCAAATAAAACATTATCACTTTGGTTCAGTTCACAGCAACATAATTTAGAAATCTAACTGAATTGATAATGCCTGCTGGATTTTGCAAGACACCCATTAACTTGATAAAATATAAATAATTTTCTACACAAACTGAAGCATACAAAATTGATGCAAATCTTAGCCATGAAATGGTACACACTAAATGCTCAATGTAAAATTGAAAATCAATATTGCTTTGTTTTTCCAATCCATAAAGTATTCTTCCAATTACATTCCTACTAAACCGCAGCAAAGAAACACTTAACCAGCACTGCCCAGAGCCACTAATGCACTTACCAAGTGAAGCAGTGATTTACTTGTACTTCTTTCAATTCAGAATATTGCATCTTTCATTCATAACATAGGCTTTCCTATACTGGCGAGAACAAATGCACAGTCCCCAAATGTGACCTACAGCCTTAATTCTTCACACCATAATGTTCTAACAAAGTCCAATGCAAGCTCAGTGAGCAATACTTTAAACTTCTGCCCAAGTAAATTCATAGCCTTTTGGGGGTTAACATCTAGCAAAGTCAATTAAACAGCTCTAGCAGCATTCATGTGTTAACTTTGGATAATTACTGTACATGAACGTGCTCTCTGGATTCTCACTTTCCTGCATTAAACTATTTTGTTACTTAATCTTCCCTACTTTCTACCCCATACACGTATCATTCAACACCATAATTCCCTCCAGACTTGACAGGAACCTCAAAGACCTTGGCCTGCAGGCCACCTCGTGCGGCTGGATCCTAGACTTCCTATCGGATCGATGACAGATGGGAAGGATGGGCTCCCTCACCTCAGTCCCTCTGATCCTCAGCACAGGTGCCCCCAGGATTGTCCCGAGTCCCCTTCTCTACTCCCTTTACACCCATGACTGTGCTGCCACACACAGCCTCAATCTGCTGATCAAATTCACAGAATAAACTACTTTGATCAGCCTTATTTCTAGCGGTGATGAGACAGCTGACAGAAGAGAGCTCAACACCCTGACACAGCGGTGCCAAGTTAGCAAACTCTCCCTCAATGTCCAGCAAACAAAGCAGCTGATTGCGGATTACAGGAGGAGCAGAGACAGGCTCGCCCCAATCAACATCAATAGGTCTGCAGTTGAGGATGAGTAGTTTCAAGTTCCTCGGGTATACACATCACTGATCTCACCTGGACTGTACACACCAGCTTTGTGGCAAAAAAAAGAGCACAACAGCATGTCTTCCACCTCAGGCGACTGAAGAAATTCGGCATGGGTCCCCAAATCCTCAAGACCTTCTACAGGGGCACCATTGAAAGCATGCTGACTGGCTATATCACCACCTGGTACGGGAACTGCACCAACCCTGACCGGTGGGCACCGCAGAGTGTGGGACAGACAGCCCAGCACATCTGTGGACATTAACTTCCCTCCGGTCTGGACACCTATAGCAGCAGGTGCAGAAAGAAGGCCCGGAAGATCATTGGGGACACCAGTCACTCTAACCATAAGTTGTTTTGGCTGCTTCCGTCTGGCAAACGGTACCTCAGCATAAAAGCCAGGACCAACAAGCTACAGGGCAGCTTCTTTCTACAAGCCATTAGACTTTTAAATTCACGTGCCTGTACATTGCAATGGAATCCTAACGCTAAGATTTTTATTCCCTCATGTTGTGGGATGGATTTAAGATTTAAATAAATTCTATTCCATTATCTAATGCTCAGCTCCGTTTTTATACCACCTTACAACTCAGTTCAAATGGTCTGCTGAGTACTTACAGTGTTTTCCATTCCAATTTCAGATTCTATGATCTGCAGTATTTCATTATGGCATTACATTTCAAGGTATATTTTAGTTCTGGGACGTTTTTACATTTGCAACTGCATAAAGATGAACCTACAAGCTTGAGTCATTATCCACACTGAAATCAGTTAATAATTCATAAAAGATGTTCTGAAAACACAATTCCAAACTGTTAAACAACGCTGGCCAATGACAGCCAATAGTAATTATGCACATGGCCTCGATAATGTTAAGATATACAAGAGAAAAATATATGGTTATTCTATAATACAACAAAAACATTTCAAAAAAAAAGTGTAACATATTTATTCTTGACAATTCCACAAATTTATCATAACCATACTCCACTTTGCTTGTACCAAACACACAACTGTCGAAGTCCTAACTGCAAACATCCCATTTTCTCTTACACCCACACTGACATTGCAATGGGTATGAACTGATTTCCCACAAATTACAACTAGACAGAAAAACAAACTTGTTCTGTCAGCCTAGAGATTTCAACAGATCTGATTACTGCTGAAATAGTTAAAAGGGACAAAGCTAAGGTCAGGGGAAAGGAAGGCAAAGACAGCACTAATGATTTAATACTACTGAGTTGTTAATGGAGTTACAGAAATGTAACAGCAGCTGTAGAGCTACCACAGGCTCCAGTGACCAACATATTACATCATAAATCACATCGAGGGTTCTTTGCAAACTGCTTACTACAGGAGTTGGCCTGAGGTACCAGCCTTACTCAATCCCATTCCAGAAAGTTACAATAATGAGCTGATCTTTCTTATGCATGTCCAGAAAGTAAGGAGGCATGGGATCCAAAGGGACATTGCTTTGTGGATCCAGAACTGGCTTGCCCACAAAGAGTGGTTGTAGACAGGTCATATTCTGCACGGAGGCCAGTGACCAGTGGTGTGCCTCGGGGATATATTCTGGGACCCCTACTCTTCACGATTTTTATAAATGACCTGGATGAGGAAGTGGAGGGATGGGTCAGTAAATCTGCTGATAACACAAAGGTTGCGGGTGTTGTGGACAGTATGGACGGCTGTCAGAGGTTACAGCAGGACATTGATAGGATGCAAAACTGGGCTGAGAAGTGGCAGATGGACTTCAACCCAGATAAGTGCGAGGTGGTTCATTTTGGTAGGTCAAATATGATGGCAGAATATAGTATTAATGGTAAGACGCTTGGCAGTGTGGAGGATCAGAAGGATCTTGGAGTCCAAGTCCATAGGACATTCAAAGCTGCTGCGCAGGTTGACTCTGTGGTCAAGAAGGCCTTCGTCAATCGTGGGATTGAGTTTAGGAGCCGAAAGATAATGTTGCCGCTATATAGGACCCTGTCAGACCCCACTTGGGAGTACTGCGCTCAGTTCTTCTTCTTCTTCACTACAGGAAGGATATGGAAATCATAGAAAGGGTGCAAAGGAGTTTTACAAGGATGTTGCCTGGATTAGGGAGAATGCCTTAGGAGAATAGGTTGAGTGAACTCGGCATTTTCTCCTTGGAGCGACAGAGGATGAGAGGTGACCTGATAGAAGTGTACAAGATGATGAGATGCATTGATCATGTGGATAGCAGAGGCTTTTTCCTAGGGCTGAAATGGCTAACATGAGAGGGCAGTCTTAAGGTGCTTGAAAGTAGACACAGAGGAGATATCGGGGTAAGTTGTTGTTGTTTTTTTACGCAGAGAGTGGTGAGTGCGTGGAATGGGATGCCGGCGACAGTGGTGGAGGCGGATACGATAGGGTCTTTAAGAGACTCCTGGATAGGTACATGGAGCTTAGAGAAACAAAGAGCAATAGGTAACCCTAGGTAATTTCTAAAGTAAGGAAATGTTCGGCACAGCTTTGTGGGCCAAAGGGCCTGTATTTTGCTGTAGGTTTTCTATGTTTCTATGAATTACAAACATAAATGGCAAAAGCACAACTTTCCTGATTTGTATACTGTACAAAACATTCTGATATTTTTAAACATAAACTCAATCATTTATGAAAGGAAATGGCAGATTACCATGGTGCTTCGCTTGGCCATCTCCATTTAAATTGGTCATGTGTAGAAAAAAAAACTTCACGGGCCTGAGATCATTACATTTTTGCATATTCATCAAAACTCAAGCAAGCAACAAATGAAGGAAATTATTTCTACAGATAATCAAGATTTGCAGGACTTCTTCCATATAAAAAAAGATATCTTTTGGCTACCTTAACAGGTATTTGAGTTGGCTCCGACAAAAGACATCCTTGTTATGAAAATTTCGTGCAAATTTGGAACAATGAAAAATCTGAGCCCAATAGTTCCTCAATAGGAAGTGATACAAATATAATTTCCTAGTTGCAATGCAGGGTCTCAACTCAAAATGTCGGTAATTTTCCTATCCTCCTCCCATAAATGCCGGTTGACCCACTGAGTACTGATGAAGGGTCTAGATCCAAATCACTTTCTTCCTGAGATGCTGTTTGAACCGCTCTATCTCCAACATGTTTGTGTCTGTTTTCTTTTCGCTCCAGATTGCACCATCTGCATTCTCATTCTCTTCAAATACCAGAGAATAAGACACAGGAATGACTTAATATTTGTCAATAACATACTCAGCAATGCCTATCCTGGGTTTCATTGTGCCTACTCATCTCCAGATTTCATCATAGTCTTAGTGTGAAGAGCCAACTCTGAAAGTTTCAAGGGCAAGCAAGAGAAACTGCCTTAGAGTTTGACAAGAGTTTGCAATTAAGCAGCTCTGATAAAAGCTTAGATTTATAGGCATAAGAGGAAAACACTCCACTCAATGGAATTATACTCAGAACAAGGAGCATGGTTATGGCTTTTGGAGGTCAGTCATCTCTGACTCAGTATATCAATGCAAGAATTCTTAAGGACAGCATCCACAGCCTAGCTAATTTCAGGCTCTTTCATAGTACCCTTCTCTCCTAAGGTCAGAACTCAGAATGTGTTGGCCGATGAATACAACATTCAATTCCATTTGCAACCCCTGAGAAAAAACAAAGCAAGACATACTTGCACACTGCAAGATCCCAACAAATTCCAGGCACAGGCTGACAAAGTGGCAAGTAATGTTCACATCACAAAATCACAACGATGGTCATCTGCAACATGTGTTCCTAGTCATATATTCTTGCCATTCGTGCATCAGTGAATACCCCCCTCCGACAGAATCCTGAGAATGCACCACTCAGTTGCATCAGTTACAGAAATACTGTCGCTACATGACCAGATGAGAGTTTGGGTATTATGCACCACTTGACATCCTAACAGTTTTAAACCACCTGCATGATAATCCAACTACCTGAAAGATATGCAAGTATGCAAGACACACTCCATCCTGACAGATTAAAGAATCATAATTTATTTTTCATCAGGTCTAAAATTGGAACTTCCTTCCCAACTGCATTGTGGGAATACCTTCAGAAGAACTGCACCAGTTCATAGCAGTGACTCAACATAACTTTCTCAAGGACAATTAGGAATGGAAAACAAATGCTGCCCTTGCCAGCAATGACTACATCTCAAAAATGTCAATAAAAATTATTTTGATCATCCAGTAACGCAAGTAAACACCTACTCTATCATAGGGTACATTTCAAGAAAACAGCCTGCATTATGATGCTGTGTAACATGGAGCTACATGATCTGTACATGTATTAAGAAATGAAGTTGAAAATTTCTTTTATTTATTTTTATTTGCTCCAAATATAAATTCCATAGAGCAAATGTTATTCTGTAATATATATGTGCAGTGATTTATAAATTCTGCAGGGTCAAAGTTCTATGAAAGATAAAGATTTACTTTATTTGTCACATGTACATCAAAACATACAGTGAAATGTGTAATTTACAAAAATAACAATCCAAATATGTGCAGGGGGTAGCCCACAAGTGTCGCCATGCTTCGAGTGACAACACAGAATGACCACTTACTAGCAATAACTTCATGTCTCGCAATGTGGGAGTAAACTGGAGCACCCGGGGCAAACCCACAGGATCATGTGGAGAGTCTAAAAAGCTCCTTACAGACAGAGCCCCAATATTCCATGCTGACATTAAAAGTGTTATGCTAATTGCTATGCTGCTATGCTCATGCGCCACCCTAACAGAATTTCCACAAAGCAGGGGTAACCTGTATTGTACATCTGCAGTCTTGAAGGGGGAAGTAGGTACATTATGACAAACCCCATGGGGGGAGGGAACGCCGACTCAGACCATGAGAGGCCTGCGTCGGGCATTTTCATGCATGCCTTACAAGACGCAGATTGGGAGTTTGTGTGGGGCGCCACTCTTCGCACAGACAAAACAAGCTACATGGCTGAAATGCAACAGTCGAGAAACAAACAAAATGACAGCAATACTGTACACAAACTGATTTAGTATTTTAGACATTTTATCCAATGTGATCAATTAACAAACTTCAGTTTGCAAACACACTGATTCCAAGCACAGCTTTCAAGCTTCTTATTCCACATTATACAACCATACATGGGAACAGAAGGAATTTTAGGCAGGATTAAAACTGATCAATTTGCCTTTTCAATTGTAGATCTGTGTTTAGTTTCTGAATATACATTTTATATGATGAAGGCCTGATGAAAATTCAAGAATTTGCCTTTGGTCCTTGTGGAGCATTTATTCTCACATTTCAGGCCAACTTGGTTAAAATTAGCTCATTTGTGTTTAATTTTAAAACTGAGGCATTTCAATTTAATCAGCTGTACTTTGATTCTTTTAAATAGCTGTATGTTCTTTTAAATAGGAGCAGAATTTTACAGGCCAGGTTCATACATTAATAATTCTTATAATTAAAGGAGTTGAGAGATTAGTTAGAACAAAATTATTTTGATTAACTTCAGTCCAGCATAAATTAGACTATTCATGCATGACATGTGGAAGCAGTTGATCAGACAGAAGGTTGTGAAAATACTACAATTTGGGAAGCTAAGTCAGATAAAAATGTTAAATACTCAAGTGATGGGGCAAATATAGAGTTTCACAAGGCTTAATAACGGTGCTACTAGTCAGTGATCCATGAAGTTATTTAAGCAGAACCATTCTTTTTGATTTAAGGAGCAGAAAAAAAAACTCAGAACAAGTTGTGGGATATTTACATTTAATTGGCTGGATTGTACCTAACCCAAGCTGAAGGTCAGACACCAGCACATCTGGGCTCTCTCTCTGTCAATAAGCACACCAGCAAGTCCAACTGTGAAGTAATAATGTGCTGTGCTGAGGAACCAGATGTACCACACGTTTTATGATAGCAGGCCAACATTCACTGAAATTAATCACTGACCCTGAATAAAAAGGCAAATGCAGAAGTAACTTTTCATTTATAACTTTACTTTTAAGGTTGCAGTACTTCAAGTTGTTTTAATTATTCAATTTTTAAAATTCTATTTTATTGAGATACAGCGTGGAATAGGCCAATCCAGCACTTCAAGCCACGCACCCAGCAATCCCACAATTTTAATCCCAGGACAATTTGCAACCACCAATTAATCTACCAACCAGTACGTCTTTGGACTGTGGAGAACCCGGAGGAAACCCATGCAGTTACAGGAAGAACGTACAAACTCCTCACAGTCAGCAGCAGGAATTGAACCCAAGTCACTGGCACTGTAAAGTGTGCTAACCATGACACTACCGTGATGAAAACAGAGCACCCAGTTGGTCAATACACTGTAGCTGGATATGGCTAGTGAGGGAGACCAGTTCAGGTATTCATCAGACTCAGCCCAATCTGTTTCAACTGATGAGTTGTACACTTTAGGTCAACAATTGCAACATTTAAAAATCAACGACAGGCAAGCAGGAACAACATACAGTTGGCCCTCCGTATCCGCGGATTCAACCAACCGCAGATCTCGATGGTTGTGTCTGTATTGAACATGTACAGACTTCTTTTTCGTGTTATTATTCCCTAAACAATACAGTATAACAACTATTTACATAGCATTTACATTGTGTTAGGTATTATAAGTAATCTAGAGATGATTTAAAGTATACGAGAGGATGTGTGTAGGTTATATGCAAATACTACGCCATTTTATATAAGGGACTTGAGCATCCGCGGATTTTGGTATCCGCGGGGGGGGGGGGGGGTCCTGGAACCAATCCCCTGCTGATACAGAGGAACGACTGTATACATCATGTTCAGGAGTGAGATCGAGGCAGGGTAGCACAGCAGTCAATAAAGGTTCCCAAGCACTGAGGTTTAGATTAGATTAGATTCAACTTTATTGTCATTGTGCTGAGTACAGATACAAAGCCAATGAAATGCAGTTAGCATCCAACCAGAAATGCAAAGAATAGTGTTATTTACAAAATAACTGTGAAAAAGTAAGTGCTACAGCACACAAATATAAAAGTACTGAGACAGTACAATATGGGTGCAATACTGCTTAGCGCTGTGATGTGAGGTTCAGTAGGGTCACAGCCTACAGCCTCAGGGAAGAAGCTCTTCCTGTGCCTGCTGGTGCGGGAGTGGAGGCTCCTGTAGCGCCTACCGGATGGGAGGAGAACAAAAAGTCCATGGTTAGGGTGAGATGCATCCTTGATAATGCTTTTCGCCCTGCCCAGGCAGCCCAAGGTTACATTGTACTGTTGGGATTATCCTAGCGAAACAAATATACTTTGGGGAGGTGTCCAGCTTCCCATATTAATAAAGGGATGATTAGAACAACACCTTACTTAAATTCCAAGATCTAATATTATCTATTTTAAAATAAAATTGCAACATTTAAAAATCAAACGGCTATTAAATATTTGAAATGACAGTATGGACAGAGGCAATTTTCCTCAACAATCTTAGGATCTCTTAAAGCTCTCAGTCAGTTTATGACTAGCCTACACATTACAACAGCTATTTAAACTACACCTCCTCTGACTTAGTTTCTTATAAAGATTCCATTCCATTCTTCCAGTTTCTTCCTTTATTCAATCTGTTCAGATGACAAGGTTTTACACAGATACTCAGAGGTATCTTTTTTTGTCCTCAACTATGATTTCCCTTTGATCATAGTTGCTGGGGGTGTTTTTCATTTCTCCACCAATTTGCACACCTGCTCTTATCCTCTCCCCTTTGTCAGAGCAAATGTAGAGGACCCCCTTGTCCTACCTTTCCCCACCTTCTGCTATTTCAAGCTTCACTAAAAAGGATCAGAAGAAGTGCAATGCCAGCATTTTACTTCACCCCTTTCTGCCAACCAGGAGCCCAAGCAGCCCTTCCTTTTGAATAAATAATTCACTTCTAATCTCATGCAGTATATTCTGTCCAGGCACACTGCAGTCCAATGTGGATGGTCCGATGTCAGACTGCATACTTTGACTTCCTCTCTCTCCACAGCTGCTGCCTGACCTGTTAGGTATTCCTGAATTTCCAACTGTTATGATCTGTTTCCATTAGTTCAAGCATGTAGTTTTGCTTTTCTTTCATTTTCTAACTATGCTTACTCATCTATTAATTTAGACAACTATGAAAACATTGTATCACTAGGACAACCTTTGTCTCCAGGTTACACAGTCATTCACTTGTTTCCTCCGCCCAATGTTTCTTTGCGACTGACTGATTTCTTCAATTCTTAAGAGTCTGGAATATTAACCGTTGCGTGCTCTACAGAATGCAGCCCAAGCTGCTAGTGCTTTCAGATTTCTAGCATCTGTAAGTTTTGATTTTCATTGTAGTTACTGAGATACCATTGGTAAAAGCATCAATTTGCATGCTGCAAGGTCCCAGAAACAGGAATGAAATTAATATAATCCATTCTAACAACACTGTCTGAAGGCTAAATGTGGCTTCAAAGCCCTGAAAAAAATTTGTTCTTATCAGAATCCAGTCACAAAATCATTTATATTCCAAAAGGTGAAGTGGGAGCCTTGCTTGGTTTTAGCTTTATCCCAGATAACAATCCTGAATCCTACAATCTTTAGTATAAAAACATCAAGTGATGATATCTTAGTGTACTGAACTAATATCAAGTGTTACTTGCTTAATGATAAAAAGCTTAAATGTAAATATAAATAGATTGGCAAGTGACTGATGGTGATGCTGTAACTTTGACCTACCATTATCTATTCCTGAACTTGAAGTGCTTTAGGTTTTGTCTAGGGCAAACAAAGAATTACAAACTAAACTCAGATTGCTTTAACGTTTTATTTATGCTATTTTATCTTTTAACTGTTTTAAAAGATCACATCACCCTGTATTCTCAGTGGTTCTAACAAAATTACTTGATTTTCCCCTAACATAGATGCATCCTTTGATCCTCGTGAATATCTAGTGTACCTTTTCCGCTCAAATCTTGAAAACTTCAAGAACACCATCCTAGGGTTTGAAACAAGTTTAATATACATACTGACATTTACACTCCACTTCTCTTGCCACAATGCTTTTTTCCCCACTTGACATGGTCTTTTAATATCCCCTATGCTCAAATCCCAACTGTGCTCTCCCCACATTCTTCAAATTTATTGCTGGCCTTTCACTCTCCCAGATCCAAACATTTTTACAAGCAAAATGAATCAGATTAACTGCAATGCTTCCTCAGGACTCAGTGCTGACTTCTTCAAATGAAGATATCACTCCCTCTTTGCCCAAATCTAATTAATGCACTCAATCTGGAACAGACTTTAAGCATAAGCTATTTCACACAACTTGCAAAGTGGCACCTCACCAAGACATTACATTAAGTCCATGGTGATTCTCAATAAGTAATCTTACCAGCTCCATTTCCTGCCCTGTCCACATACTCTTGCAAATTCATTTCCCTCAAGTGCATCCCTTTCGAAATCACTGAACTCCACTTTCACTACCTTCATAGGCAACAAGTCATTACCACCTGTCAAACAAGCTCTTCCTCAGTTCCCCTCCCAATATCTGCTGCTCAGAAATCTAAATCTATGTTCTCAGGATCTTGTACTAACTTGCCTGAGAAATTACTAACTACAAAAGCTGTAGGCAAATGATTGGGTTAAGTAAAATATTGTCTTTTACCTAACTAAAGTTTTAGCTTTGGATTTCCAGCATCTGCAAGCTTCGTGTTAAAAGATTATCATTGTGATTTTCTCTGCTGGGTACCATCCCATAATCAAAAGCAAATATTTGCTTCTCCAAGCAGAATTAAAATAACTATCAACAAAATGAAATCTCATTTAATATTCAAAGAGTGTTTGATGTATTTGTTAAATCTACCAAATCTCACACATCAAATACAAGCATTTCATACTTTATTTGAATCAATGCTCAGAGCTTATTCTGAATTTAACAAGCATAATGTATTTTTTCTTTGTCTGAAGTTTTGAGAAGTATTTTTAGTCTTTCCTTCAAGTGAAAAGTCAATAGAAAACCCAAGAGCACCAGACAGATCAGAGATTGGATCAATCAACAACTGGCTTGAGGACTGTGTGTCCACTCTACCTAGATAAGATGACTTAATAGAAGATAGTTAATGCGAGATACTGTTGTAAAGTTACAAGGCATCATTCTTTCCATTCATTAATACAATTATTAATTAACACTTCTAGCATTTGCCACAATTTAATGACACTTCTGCTCAACAGATTTCTAAAAATCAAAACTAATCAAGACAAAATACAAATATCCAGAATGGAAAAGGAATTTCCTTTCGGCAAATAAACAATTGTGATCTAGAACAAACTGTCATATCAGTTATCAGAAGTCCATCACCCTACTGGGTCATGAGTTACCGATAGCAGCTCACCACCGTTCTCAGTCCAGGGCTAAAGGACTCATGATCTCATGGAATGTTCCCAGATTCTTTGAAAAGGTTCAAATAACTCATTTACTTATTCCAGCTCAAGCCCCAATACAAACGATCAAAACATCCGAAAACTATCAAGCTTTTGGCTTTTTGAAATTAAAAGAAAATGACATAAAAGTATCAAACTAAATTAAAGCAGTCACTTTGGGCAACCATCGCCTTTCATTAAAGGAAGTTTCATGCAACTGCCCATTTATACCAAACATTTTAATCACATCTTCAACCACTCTTGTGTTTAATGTTAGGAAATCATTTTGTTATGGGCCATATTTTAAATAAAAATGAGGTAGGGCACACCAGTTTATATTTCAACATGTCCTTGAATCTGATAATTTTATAGTGTAACAACACTGAGGATTGTGATGCATGATCTAAGGGCTCATGGTAACAAATGCATTGAATGTGGTAATATTGACAGTTTTCGATCTCAGGCATTAGTGTTGGGCTTGATTTTTGGGGTTGCCATTTGGGTAGGGAGGGGGAGTACAAGGAATGCAATGTTTTTGTTTGATATATTCAAATCACAGCATGGAAACAGGCCATTTGGCTTGGTGTCCACACTGATATCATGCACGATATTCAAATATATACTTGGCAGGGAAAACGGGCTGGAATATTTCTGCCTGGGATCACTCATTGTCCTTGCATTTCAGTCTGCCTTGATGCACTGAATGAAGTAAATATTTTAAAACACTGGAGTGACAGAATGTCTTTTAGTCACCTAAGACTAGAGAATTTCTTAATATGAAGATGCAAATTACAAAAGGTGACCAAGGGAATAGTCTCATCAGATCTGATCTGGATGAGAATGGTTCCTGAGAAATGAGACTTGTTGTTGAAGATGTGATTAAAATGTTTGGTATAAATGGGCAGTTGCATGAAACTTCCTTTAATGAAAGGTGATGGTCGCCCAAAGTGACTGTTTTAATTTAGTTTGATACTTTTATGTCATTTTCTTTTAATTTCTGCAGATGCTGGAAATCTTGAGCTACATGTACAAAATTTAGGAGAAACTCAACAACTCAAGCAGAATCTACAGAAGGGAATAAACAATCAACATTTCATCAGAACCAGAAAGGGGCAGAAGCCAGAATAAGAAGTTGGGGCCGGGCAAAGGAGCACAAGCTGCCAGGTGAGGGGGGAGGTGCATGGGTGAGGAAGACAGATGAATTAAGAAGCTGGGAGGTGAAAGTGGAAGAGATGATGGGCTGAATCTGGAGGAATCTGATAGGAGTGGACAGTGGACCATGGAAGAAAGTGGAGGAGGAGGGGCAGCAGAGGGATGTGATGCGCATGTAAGAGAAGTAAAAGGTGAACCAGAATGGGAAATAGAAAAAGAGATGAAGGAGAAGGGGAATTTATTACCAGAAGTTAGAGAAATCAATATTAATGCCATCAGAAGGAATGCAAGATGTTGCTCCCCAACCTGAATGTAGTGTCAATACAGAAAGTCATGGCAATAACTTGGAAAGGAAATAGGAAGTCTTGTCTGTTGTGGTAGACGTAGGAAAGGAGCATGACAAAGTGCCTACATTGCAATCTACATTGGGTCTCACTAAGAGAATACCTTATCGGGAGCACCGAATACAATGCATCACCACAACAGACCCACAGGTAAAATGTCGCCTCACCTGGAAGGAGAGTTTGGGTCCCTGAATGACAGTGAGGGAGCAGATATTGGGACAGGTGCAGCACTTGTCCCGCTTGAAGGGACACCTGTCAGGAGGGAGATCAGTGGGGAGGGACGAGTGAACAAAGGAGTTACATAGAGAGCAATCCCTGCAGAAAGCAGAAAGTTTGGCCGGGGGTAGGAAGATGAGTACAGTGGTAGGATTTGTTCTAGATGGCAGAAGTTACAGAGAACAACATGCTGGATTTTAATGTTCTCTAACATAAAAAAAACTAGAGAACCAAGTGGTCTGTTAACTTTGTAGTTTATTTTTGTCTGCTATACAACAGCCACTCACTCTATTCTTCAATCTCTCTCAAAGTTTTCTCTCATCACTAAGACATAGGAGCAGAATTAGACTGTTTTCCGGCATACGATTATGGTTGATTTATTTTCCCTCAACCCCATTCCCCTGCCTTCTACCCATAATCCTTGACATTCTTACTAATCAAGAACCTATCAACTTCTACTATAAATATACCCAATAACTTGATTCCCACAGACACCTGTAGCAATGAATTCTACAGATTAACCATGCTCTAGCTAAAGAAATCCCTCAATGCTGTTCTAAAAGGATGTGCTTCTATTCAGAGGCAGTGCCCTCTGGCCCTAGACACACTCACTATTGGGAACATCCTCTGCACAACCACTCAACATTCAGAGGGTTTCAATGAGATCCCCTGCCCCATTCTTCGAAACCCCAGCAAGTATAGGTCCAGAGCCATTAAATGCTCCTCAAGTAAGTAAGTAAAGGCATCCTCTAGTCTTGCGAGACCATGGATCTGCGCCTGGAAAGTCTTCACTCTCCAGGGTGCAGGCCTGGGCAAGGTTGTATGGAAGACCAGCAGTTGCCCACGCTGCAAGTCTCCCCTCTCCACGATACCAATGTTGTCCAAGGGAAGGGAATTAGGACCCATACAGCTTGGCACCAGTATTGTCACAGAGCAATGTGTGATTAAGTGCCTTGCTCAAGCACACAACAGATTGCCTTGGCTGGGGCTTGAACTCACAACCTTCAGGTCGCTAGTCCAATGCCTTAACCACTTGGCCACATGCCCACAAATGCTCCTCATAATCTGTTCATTCCTGGGATCATTCTCATAAATGTCCTCTTAACCTTCTCCAACATCAGCACATCCTTTCTTTAGATATGGGGCCTAAAACTGCTCACAATACACCAAATGTGGTCTCAACAATTACTTATATAGCTTTATCATTACATCCTTGCTTTTATATTCTGTTTCTGTTGAAATACTAACATGCCATTTGCATTCCTTACTAGCAAATCAATCTGTAACCTTAGGAGTCCTATTGCAGGATTCCCAAGTCTCTTCATACCTCTGATTTCTGAAGTTTCTCCTTGTTGAGAAAATGCCTTTATTCCTTCTACCAATCGGAGTGCATGACAATACAATTCCCTACACAGTACTCCATCTACCACTTCTTTGCCCATTCTCCTAATCCGTCCAAGTCCTTCTGCAGACTCCCTGCTTCCTTAACATTACCTGCCCCTGCATCCACCTCTACTGACTGCTACTGGATCACCTATATTAATTGACGCAAGTGCCTTTGAATAATTTTTGAGGCAAATTGGTCAGTCGGGCAGAAAAGCTACTCAGTTAAGGGTGACCAAAGAGATGCCAAGTTTTAGACTGATCTTAGAATAGGTTGAAAGGTTAGCACATCATGTGCTATAATGTTCCATGAATACACAAGCAAAGGAGACCAAATAAAACTAAATTTGGAATCATGGTGAAAACACTACAGTTATGTACGCCTGGAACAATGATTATCAGAGCCTATGAACTCAGTCTGAATATCAATATAGAAGTTCTTCAGAAGACTGGCATCAGTTTTCCCTCGTCCTCCAACAAGACTGAGTAACCACTTCCTTTCCGTGTTCAAAAGCATTACCCACAGGTGATGGGGCAATTTTATATGACCTCATGCGCACAAATTTACATCCATGGCATATTAACAAAATCACCCAGTATACCATCCACCTGATGATACTTTCATTGTGTTCTGTGATAATATCTCCAAATCTCAACATTAACATCCCGGGGTTATCACTAGGCTGAAACACCATGCATCCAGCAAATAAACAAGATGAAGAATAATATACTGCAACTAAGTATGACCCAAAACATTGCTCTATAGCGTCCATGATGAAGCAAGTGATTTGGCATGCAATCCACAATGGTAAACCAAGGTGCAATTTATACCATCAGCAAAGGCTTCATCAACATCAGTAAAAATCATCACACGGAAGTACAAGACTGCAAACAGGAAACCAACTCACCCAAGTGACACAAATATTAGGTGGAAACATACGGCAATTTCATTGACATGACAGGGTCAAAATCCTGGAACTGCCGGTCAAGGAAGTAGGAGTATCTTTAACCATCAAGATAGTCACAACTCAAGATTTCACCAGCAAAATTAGACACAGGCATTAAATAATGTACATACTAATATCAGCCATACTTCACCAGTGAACAAAAGCAACACACAAAATGTTAGAAGTTCAACAGGTCAGGCAGCATCTATGATCTGCCTTGCTGAGTTCCTCCAGCATTTTGTGTGTGTTGCTCTGGATTTCCAGCATCTGCAGAATTTCATGCTTATGATCTACATAGAAACACAGAAAACCTACAGCACAATACAGGCCCTTCGGCCCACAAAGTTGTGCCGAACATGTCCCTCCCTTAGAAATTACTAGGCTTACCTATAGCCCTCTATTTTTCTAAGCTCCATGTACCTGTCCAGGAGTCTCTTAAAAGACCCAATTGTATCTGCCTCCACCACCGTTGCCGCCAGCAGCCCATTCCACGCACCCACCACTCTGAGTTAAAAACTTACCCCTGACATCTCCTCTGTACCTACCTCCCAGAACCTTAAGCCTGTGTCCTCTTGTGGGAACCATTTTAGCCCTCTGACTATTCACATGATCAATGCCTTTCATCATCTTCTACACCTCTATAAGGTCACCTCTCATCCTCCGCTGCTCCAAGGAGAAAAGGCAGAGTTCACTCAACCTATTCTCATAAGGCCTGCTCCCCAATCCAGGCAACATCCTTGTAAGTCTCCTCTGCACCCTTTCTATGGCTTCCACATTCTTCCTGTAGTGAGGCGACCAGAACTGAGCACAATACTCCAAGTGGGATCTGACCAGCTGCAACATTACCTCTCAGCTCCTAAATCAATTCCACGATTGATGAAGGCCAATACACCGTATGCCTTCTTAACCACAGAGTCAACCTGCACAGCTGCTTTGAGCATCCTATGGACTCGGACCCCAAGATCCCTCTGATCCTCCACACTGCCAAGAGTCTTAACATTAATACTATATTCTGCCATCATATTTGACCTACCAAAATGAACTTATCTGGGTTGAACTCCATCTGCCACTTCTCAGCCCAGTTTTGCATCCTATCAATGTTCTGCTGTAACCTCTGACAGCCCTCCACACTATCCACAACACCCCCAACCTTTGTGTCATCAGCAAACTTACTAACCCATCCCTCCACTTCCTCATCCAAGTCATTTATAAAAATCATAAAGAGTAAGGGTCTGTGAGCTAAAAGTATGTTGATACGAAACAGTAAGCTGGAATGAGAGTGTGAACCTTTTACTGACACACTTGGTGGATCAAAAATGTACTAGATAAATGTTACTCGAGAGTTTGTCAATTTGTGTTCTGAATGGAGAATGAATGGGGCTACACAGGAACACAGTACACACATCAGGACCAGTACATTTGACCCAATTAAGCTGCTACCCAAATAATTGAAATAGTTAAAAGGTACAATAAAAAAGGACAAACTACAATTTAACTGAGTAACAAATGATGTATTTAAATGAGATACAGAACAAATTAGAACACTATCAATACCACCATAGTTCTATAACACTCTATTAGTTCCTAATTGATAATGTCATAACTAAGCAGCATCGTGTTCCAAATAAATTAAGGGAACCCTGGCTATTTTCTCAATTAGTTTTTGTTCTTTTAAGATTTGCCCCAAACAAGTGGCTGCTCCAGTTAAATAGAATCCACTGTGTATTAAACAAAAAGCAGAGCCATCGATGACTAATGTCACATTCTTGGGGTGTATGTCATTAAGCTTTGTATTTTAACAGTACTCTCAAGGCTTCTTTGCATGCCACACAATTCAATGCTGTGATCACCAGCACAGAATTGAGTGTCGGTGTTGCACAGAGTGAAAAGTCAAAGTAAAATTTATAAACAAAGAATATATATGTCACCATATTAAACCGTGAGATTCATTTCCTTGCAGGCATACTCAGTAAATCCAAGATCCATAATAGAATCGATGAAGGACTGCCCCTAACAGGACGGACCCACAACCAATGTGCAAAAGTCAACAAACTGCAAATAAAAGTAAAAAGAAATAATACTAAATAATTAAATAAGCAATAAATACTGAGAACATGACGAAGAGCCCTTGAAAGTGAGTTCATAGATTGTGGGAACAGTTCAGTGATGGGGCAAGTGAAATTATCCCCACTGTTTCAGGAGGCTGATGGTTGAGGAGTAATAACTGTTCCTGAACCTTGCGGTATGGGACCTCAGACTCCTATGCCTTCTTCCTGATGGCAGCGGCGAGAAAACAGCACAGTCTGGGTGGTGGGGGGCCTGATGGTGGATGCTGCTTTCCTGCAACAGCAGTCCATGTGGATGTGCTCAATGGTAGGAAAGCCTTTACCTGTGATGGGCTGGGTCATATTCACAATTTTTGTAGGATTTTCTGTTCAAGGGCATTGGTATTTCCATACCAGGCTGTGATGCAGCCAGTCAATATACTCTCCACCACACATCTATAGAAGTTTGTCAAACTATTAGATGCAATATCAAATTGAAGTACCTTAATTAGTACTGAACATCTGGTAAGCTGGACAAAACAGGCAAATTTAATTTCCTTGTGATAAGTTCTCAATCATGTTAGTGGAGAAATCATAAATAGTTCAGCCTTTATAAGATTAAACATTGAACAAAGTCTATCTAATCTCTAACCCAAACAGAAGTTAACAGCCTTGAAACCAGGAACATCAGATACAACTGCCATCACAGGTAAACAAAGACCGATTTGTCTAGGTGTGCAGAAAGATCATAAGGTATAGGAGCAAAATGAGGCTGTATGGCCCATCGAGCCTGCTCCACCATTTCATCAAGGCTGGTCCATTTCCATCTCAGCCCCATCTCTTGCCTTCACCTCATATCTCTTCACGCCCTGACTAATCAAGAATCTATCAACCTACCTATCAATCTATCAGGAAAGCATGCATCTACATTCTGAATACCATGAAAATGGAGTCTTTAATGATGAAATGCAAAGTTTCAATCACCTTTTGGCCCGAAACATTGACTGTACTCTTCTCCATAAATGCTGACTGGCCTGCTGAATTCCTCCAGCATTTTGTGTGTGTTATCAAGAACAGCCCGATCTTTAGATATTACTTATTAAAGGAAACCCGAATACTGACTAGACAAGCCATAGCTACTTTGCAAGCGGTAGCTATAGTTTACTGCAATGCAATCACATTCAGTTATTACGCATTCTAATTCTTTCTGATTGCCTTTTGGAAGCACTTGTGATAAATCAGAAACAACACCAATTTATATAATGGCACAAAAAGCCTACACTCAAACATAGTTTATTCACAGAACACCTGTTGCCATTTTGGCTGTTCTTAGAGACATATTCTAAGCGAGCGACGGTACTAGTAGATTAAACGAAACAGGCAAAACGAGACTAAAGGCATTTTCTGGGCAACCTCAATAGGCAACATAAGGAACGTATTTCACCATGTAACACCCCACCCTCGTAACTCCTTCTCCCTAACAAGTACACGTAACTGAGCAACATGCAGCCCAGGGTATCTGCATCTACACACGCACGATTCCACGGGAGACACTACCTCACCCTCACGATACAAACTCAACACGCTCGAAGACCAGGCTTACAACTACCAACACCATGCGCTCAAAACAACGGGACACCTTGGCCCGGCCTGGCCAGAGGGGCCCCAAACAAGGAGAAGGCGGCTGGGCGCCGATCCCTGGCCAGCCGCGGGCCTCGAGCTCACTTACGATGGTGACGCTGGCCTTGCGCAGGTCGCGGTTCTCCTCCTGCAGGGCCTTGCATTTCAGCTTGTAGGTCTCCAGCTCGATCTTCAGCACCTTGTTCTCCTGCTGCAGCGACGCGAGCCGGTTGCTCAGTTCCTCCAGCTTGGACGCCGAGATCACGATGCCGGCCTTGGAAGAAGACGCAGCTGAAGAGGAGTTGGGTGGCAGAGCGGACGAGCTCCCCGCCGCATCCGTGTCACTCTCGCTAGCGCTGTCCGCCATGTTGCGAGCTGCTGGCCGCCCAAGGCCGGCTGGTGCGCCAGTACGAGGGGCGGAGTCCGGCCTAGGATACGGCGGAGCGCGGAGGGGGCGGAGCCATCGGCAGGGAAGGGGCGGGGCCTGGGGAACGGGACATCTGCTTGGCTAGTCTGGGGAGGGTGGGGCCATCGCTTTAGTGTGGGGGGGATTAAAAACCGTTCTGGAGCAGGGGCGATATTGGATGGAATGGGTGGGGCTTAGGGCGGGACATGGATGGTGATTGGGTACCGATCCAGCCTATGGTGGCACAGAAAAGAGGCGGGGCCAAAGAGAGGGGGCGGGGCTAACCAGGTATGCAGGATTTATCAGCTAAAAGGTTGCCATGTGGTAATCTCTCTGCATTCCGTAGGGATCACTCCCTACGCAACTCCCTTGTCCATTCGTCACCCTCATCCCTCCCCACTGATCTCCCTCCTGGCACTTATCCGTGTATGCGGAACAAGTGCTACACATGCCCTTACACTTCCTCCCTTACCACCATTCAGGGCCCCAAACAGTCCTTCCAGGTGAGGCAACACTTCACCTGTGAGTCGACTGGGGTGATATACTGCGTCCGGTGCTCCCAATGTGGCCTTTTATATATTGGCCAGACCCGACGCAGACTGGGAGACCGCTTTGCTGAACATCTACGCTCTGTCTGCCAGAGAAAGCAGGATCTCCCAGTGGCTACACATTTTAATTCCACATCCCATTCCCATTCTGATATGTCCATCCATGGCCTCCTCTACTGTAAAGATGAAGCCACACTCAGGTTGCAGGAACAACACCTTATATTCCGTCTGGGTAGCCTCCAACCTGATGGCATGAACATCGACTTTTCTAACTTCTGCTAGGCCCCACCTCCCCCTCGTACCCCATCTGTTACTTATTTTTATGCACACATTCTTTCTCGCACTCTCCTTTTTCTCCCTCTGTCCCTCTAAATATACCTCTTGCCCATCCTCTGGGTACCCCCCCCCCTTGTCTTTCTTCCCGGACCTCCTGTCTCATGATCCTCTCATATACCCTTTTGCCTATCACCTGTCCAGCTCTTGGCTCTATCCCTCCCCCTCCTGTCTTCTCCTATCATTTTGGATCTCCCCCTCCCCCTCCAACTTTCAAATCCCTTACTCACTCTTCCTTCAGTTAGTCCTGACAAAGGGTCTCGGCCTGAAACGTCGACTACACCTCTTCCTACAGATGCTGCTTGGCCTGCTGCGTTCACCAGCAACTTTGATGTGTGTTGCTTGAATTTCCAGCATCTGCAGAATTCCTGTTGTTTATGTGGTAAAAGGAACTTGGTTTCGATTGGGGAGGGGCGGGGTCAGTTTAAAGGGGGTGTGGTTTACCTCAGGTGGGGTGGGTCCAGATCAAGGTGGAAAATGAAAGGGGCGTGGTTTAAATGGCAGTGGTTAAAGAGAGGATGGGCTGAGTTTGAGGGGTGTGGCTTTGATTGAGGAAGGGTGAGGTCAGCCTATGGAGGGGTCAGAAAGGGGATTAGGGAGAGTGGAGTAGGCTAAAGAGGCATGTCTGAGGCAAGCTTTAGTCAATGTGGGGTTGCTCCTCCTCCATCACCACCCTGAGGGTGGCCTCATCATCTCATCATGGTACAAGAGGAGCCCATAGACTGTTGTGTCAGAAGTCTGTAGTTCATTCTATGATGGGCTTCTGTTTGCTCTTTCTTTTATTGCTATTTTGTGTGAATTTGATTGGGGTGGACTGCATCTGTGGCTTGCAGTCAATGAATGTCACAGTGCTAGATTGAACTGAACTGAGGTGAATTGAATACTTCTGGGCTGCTTTGATAACTTTGTGTCTTGATGTTTTATATTGTCTGTTTTTCTGCTTGTTTTTGCCATTTGTGTGATCTTTTTCACATTGGTGTTTTGATTTTTTTTCTTTGAATGGGTTCAATGATTTCTTTCTTCTGTGGCTGTCTGAGGGATGTCTAATCTCAGGGTTGTATACTGCATACATACTTTGAATCTTTGAACAAACTGTCAGTGTTTCAGGCTGAGACCCTTCTTCAAACACCTATGTCAGGATGCAGTTCATCAACTATGGCTCAGTATTTAACACCATCATTCCCACAATCCTGATTGAGAAGTCACAGAACCTGGGCCTCTGTACCTCCCTCTGCAATTGATATGTTGGGACCAGGATATTGGTGATAATATCTCCTCCTTGCTGATAATCAACACTGGTACACCTCGGGGGGGGGGGGGATGTGCTTTGCCCACTGCTCTACTCTCTCGATACCCATGACTGTGTGGCTAGGCATAGTTCAAAGACCATCTATAAATTTGCTGATGATACAACAGCTGTTGGTAGAATCTCCGATGGAGATGAGAGACATATGCTAATTAGTGGAGTGGAGTCGCAACAACAACCTTGCACTCAATGTCAGTAAGGGGAAAGATTGTGGACTTCAGGAAGGTTAAGATGAAGGAACACATACCAATCCTCATAGAGGGATCAGAAGTGGGGGAGTGAGCAGTTTCAAGTTCTTGAGTATCAAGATCCCTGAGAACCTAACCTGGTCCCAACATATCAATGCAGCCATAAAGAAGACAAGACAGTGACTATACATACCTCATTTGGAGTATGAAGAGATTTGGTATGTCAACAAATACACTTAAAAACTTCTATAGATGTACCGTGGAGAGCATTCTCACAGGCTGCATCACTGTCTGGTATGGGAGGGGAGGGCTATTGCACAGGACCGAAAGAAGTTGCAGAGGGTCGTAAATTTAGTCAGGTCCATCTTTGGTATGAGCCTACAAAGTATCCAGGACATCTTCAAGGAGCGATGTCTCAGAAAGGCAGCATCCATTATTAAGGACCTCCAGCACCCAGGGCATGCCTTTTTCGCAATGTTGCCATCAGGTGGGAGGTACAGAAGGCTGAAGGCACACACTCAGCGATTCAGGAACAGCTTCTTCCCCTCTGACATCTGATTCCTGAATGGACATTGAACCTGTGAACACTACCTCACTTTTTTAATATACATCATTTCTGTTTTTTGCATGATTTTAATCTATTCAATAGATTGGAGGGGAGGAGAAGATGGCGGCGCGACGCAGCGCGCATAGCCGCTCCGAGTTGATATCGTATTTGTTAAGTAGGGGCCGTGCACAATCCTGATTTGATGGAGACAGATGTGAGAAGCACGGAGGAACATCTGGAGAAACTTCTGAAATGCCTGCTTCACTGCTGCTGCTACTATGCGATCGAGAATCTCCGGAGGGGAAGGCCCCAAATCCTCAGCTTTGCCTATTGCCTGTTGCCGGGGCCGGGGTTGAAGCGCTCGGCAGAGATGGTGCTCAGTGCTTGGTGTTGGAGGGCTGGTCGGAGACTCAAAGTTTTCGGACGGACTCAGCGTAGGACTGTGGTCAGGTGCTTCCAGGATGCTGCACCAGCAAGTTTGTGGCACTGGGAGCTCACAGCAGGGAGAGTTTCTCCCTTCAACCGTCTGTGTCAGATGATGGGACTTTCGAGAGACTTTTAGACTTTTTTTTTTACAGTGCCCGTGGTCTGTTCTTCATCAAGTTACGGTATTGCTTTGCACTGTTGTAACTATATGTTATAATTATGTGGTTTTTGTCGGTTTTTTTTAGTCTTGGTTTGTCTCGTGTTTCTGTGATATCATTCTGGAGGAACAATTTGTATTATTTCTTAATGCATGTATTACTAAATGACAATAAAAAAGGACTGCGTGTCCTCATAATCTAATGTATACTGTAAATTGATTTACCTATTTTTTCTTCTTCTATATCATGTATTGCATTGAACTGCAGCTTCTAAGTTAACAAATTTCATGACACATGCCAGTGATAATAAACCTGATTCCGATTCTGATTCAGGACTGGAAAGGACAGGGGAAAGGGGTAGGAATAAAAAGGTGGCTGGAGGGGAGGAAGGATAGCTAGAAGATGATAGATGGGAAAAGTAAAGGGCTGGAGATGAAAGAATCTCTTAGGAGAGGAAAGTGGTCCAAATGAGAAAGGGAAGGAGGAGGGGCACCAGGGGGAGGTGATAGGCAGGAGAAAAGATGTAAGAGGCCAGAGTGGGGAATAGAAGAGGGGAAAGAGGAAATTCTTTTTGCTGCAAGAAGAAATCAATATGTCATCAGGTGGGGGGGCTACACAGATGGAATATATGGTGTTACTCCTCCACATGGTGGCCTCATCATGGTACTTGGATTGATGTGTCAGAATAGGAAAGGAGATTAGAATTAAAATATTGGGCCACTGGGAAGTTTTGGTTTTGGCATATGGAGTGGAGGAGCTCGATAAAGTGGTCCACTAATTTATGCCAGCTCCCAATAGTGCCCCTCCTCTTTCCCTTTATCCTATGGTGTCTTCCCCCTTTTCCTTTCCAGTTCTAAAGGAGATTCTCAGCCTGAAATTTTGTCTGTTTGCTCATTTCCGTAGGTGCCTGACCTGCTGAGTCCCTGCAGCATTTTATGTATGTTGCTTTGGGTTTCCAGCACCTGCAGAATTTCTTGTGATAAAGATGGGGAATTAAGTAGGCCTTTTCCATTTGCCTGCTGGTGACTAGTGGTGTGCCACAGGGGTCAGTGTTGGGACTGTTTCTTTTTGCATTGTACTTCAATTATATGGATGAAGGATTTGATGCCTTTGTGGCCAAGTGTGCGGATAAACTGAAGAGAAGTGGGGGCGGGTAAGTGTTGAGGAAGCAAGGTGTCTGCAGAAGGACTTGGACAGATTGGGGGAATGGACAAAGGAGGTGCATATGGAATATAAAGTAGGGAAGTGTACGGTCATGCACTTTGGCAGAAGGAATAACGATGTGAACTATTTTCTAAAGTAGGAGAATATTCAAAAATCAGAGGTGCAGAGGGACCTGGGAGTCCTTGGGCAGGGTTCTGTAAAGGTTAACTTCCAGGTTGAGTTGGTGGTGAGGAAGGCAAATGCAATCTTTGCATTCATTTTGAAAAGACTAGAATATAAAAGCAGGGAAGTAATGCTGAGGTTTTATAAGACCACATGGAGTATTCTGAGCAATTTTGGGTCTCATATCCAGGAAAAGATGTCCTGGCATTGGGGAGTGTTGAGAGGAGGTTCATTAGAATGATTCAGTGAATGGAAATGTTAACATCTGAGGCTCTGGGCCTGTATTCGCTGTAGTTTAAAAGAATGAAAGGGTTCTCATTGAAACCCATCAGATAATGAAAGGCCAAAATAGAGTGAATGCAGAGAGGATGCTTCCTGTAGTGGGGGAGTCCAGAACCAGACAGCACAGCCTAGAAAAGAAGAATATCTCTTTAGAACAGAGATGAGGAGGAATTTCTGTAGCCAAAAGGTGGTGAATCCATGGAATTCCTGCCACAGACATCTGTGGAGGCCATTGACATTGGGTATATTTAAAGTTTTGATAGGTTCTTGATTTGAAGGGGTGTCAACTGTTATGGGGAGAAGTCAGGAGAGCAGGGATTGAGAGGGATAATAAATCAGCCATGATGGAATGGCAGAACAGACTCAATGGACTGAATAGCTTAATTATGCTCCTACATCTTATGGTCTTGTAGCTGGCAACTCTGACAAAGCATTATCCAAACACTTTTGCTACTATTCCCACATCTCCCAGCTTCTTTCCCTTAAAAGTCTTTGAATTCAACTTGATCAGAACTATGTGTCCAGTGCAACCATTGTCATTTACTTGATCTTGGATGTTTATCAAGGTATATAGATTAAATACTGGAACGTGGCAATGGAGTTGGTAATTTGTGAGGTTGTGAGCCATCATCCATTTCGCTAGGGTCCAGAATCTGAATCGGGTTATTTATCACTGACATGCGTTGTGAAATTTGTTCAGCAGCAGTGTGTACAGTGTTTTACCAGATGCTACTTCTTCACCCTGAGCTTTCGTAGACTGGGGACATGAAACTGTGAGATAACATAGATGTGGAGGGCAGAGGAACTTGTTTCCGTGCCACGTGACTTGTGCCTCCATGACTCAAGGTCTCTATGACACCAGCCCATGTGACCTCAAAATGGAGATGAGCCCAGACCTGCCCTACCCATTCCATCCCATAAGTCCCACTCTTCGTCTTCTGCTAATCAACTAATCTTCTAACCATGCTAGTATCTTTCCTGTAATACCATGGGCTGTTACCTTGTTTAGCATCTTTCTGTGACACTTTGTCAAAGACCTTCTGAAAATCCAAGCAAGCAGCATCCACAGATACTTCTTGGCCTATCCTGCTTGCTATTTCTTCAAAGAATTCAAACAGGTTTGTTAGGGAAGATTTTCCCTTAAGGAAACTATTCTGATTTTGCCTTCAGCCTATTTTATGAAATGCCTCCAAGTACTTTGAAACCTCAGCCTTAATAATGGACTCCAACATCATCTTCTCAACAACTGAAGTCAGTCTATATAGCCGATGATTTCCTATCTTTTTGCCTCCCTCCCTTCTTAAGAGTGGAGTGATAATTGCAATTTGCCATCCTCCAGCACCAATGAAATTCAAATTCCAGAATTAAGTGATTCTTGAAAGATTACTGCTAATGCCTCTACAATGTTTTCAGCTTCTTCTAAGAACCCTGTGGTGTAGTCCATTTGGTCCAGGTGACTACCCTCAGACTTTTCATCTTCCCAAGCACCTTCCCATCATAATGGCAACAACATTCAATTCTGTCCCCTGATATTCTTGAACTTCTGGCATACTGCTGGTGCCTTCCACAGTGAAGACTGATGCAAAATACTTACCCATCATTTCTTCCCCCCCCCCCCCGCCCCAATTACCAGCTCTTCAGTGTTAATTTTCCAGTGACAATCAACTCTCACTTCTCTTTTACTCTTTATACTGTAAATCTGGGAAAAATTTTTTTTGGTATCCTCTTTTATCTTATTGGCTATCATTTCTCTCCTTATTGCCTTTTTAGTTGCCTTCTGTTAGCTTTTAAAAGTCTCCTGATCCTCTGGCTTCCCACTAATTTTTGCTATGTGTTATGCCCGCTCTTTTGCTTTTGTGCTCTCTTTGACTTCCCTCATAAGCCACAGTTACCTCCTCCTCCCTTTACAATGCTTCTTCTTTAGGATGAACACATCTTGCGCCTTCCGAATTGCCCCCAGAAACACGAGCCTTTGCTATTCTGCTTTCATTCCTGCTAGTGTCCCTTTCAAATCAAATTTGCCCAGCTTCTCTCTCATGCCTCTGTAATTCTCTTTACTCCACTGTGATTATGATACATCCAATTTTATCTTCTTCCCCTCAAACTGCAGGTGAATTCTATAATATTATGATCACTGCCTCCTGAGGGTTTCATTACCCTAAGCTTCCTATCTAATCAGGTTCATTACACAACACCCAATCCCTAGTGCTTTCCAACCACAAGCTGCTCAAAAAAACTATCTCATAAGCATCTATAATGTAGTGTAATTTTATGTAATGAATCTTCGGTTAAAAAAGTTTGTAATACAAATCAAACTGTGATTTCCATGGTTGGTACTGCATAATCATTATAATGCATAACTCAATTTAAAATGCTTATTATTTTTATTTCTCTTGCTGGTGCCATGATGGAGCTGGCTAAGTTTGCATCATTAAGGACCACCCAGGATGTGCCCTCTTCTCATTGCTACCATCAAGGAGGAGGTTCAGGCACCTGAAGGTACACACGCAATGTTTCAGGAACAGCTTGTTCTTCTCAGCCATCAGATTTTTCAAGGGACAGTGAGCCCATATACAATACCTCACTATGCTTTTCTTTCTTCTTCTCTTTTTGCACTACTTATTTCATTTATTTTTTACTATATTATTATTGTAGTTTAGTTTTTATTATGTATTACAGTGTACTGCTACTGCAAAATATCGGATTTCATGACATTTGCCAGTAATACTAAATCTGATTCTGAACATCTATGCTATCTTATACTAGGTTCATGGTTAGGGATCTAGTAATACTAAATCTTATACTAGGTTCATGGTTAGGGATCTTCTATGCCTCCATTCTAAGGTTTGCGAAACGCAATCATAACTCTGGCTTTGAAACTATATTGCCATATTTTAGGCTTTTGGAACTATTCTCCATGGTTGTCCCAGATGATCCTCAAGTGAGTCCAATTTCTCGAAGAATGTCAGGTGCAAACCCGGTTTCACTGATATATTAGATTGGCTTGATTTATTTGGAGATACTGTTGAAGAAACCTTGAAGAGTTATCACATAGCCTCCTGTAGCTATTCCCTACTACATCTTGTGAAGGGAATGAGTTGAGTACAAATCAAGCAAATACTTTGCCTGAGATGATGTTGAAATATTTGTTCCTGATAAAGGGTCTTGGCCTGAAGCGTTGACTGTTTATTCCTCTCCATCGGTGCTGCCTGACCTGCTGAGTTCCAACACTTTGTGCTTGTCACTCTGGATTTCCAGAATTTGTTGTGTTTATGAAATACTTGTGCCTGATTGTCTTAATTATCCTCCATCACCCACTTCCATAGAACATAGAACAAGTCATTCCACTTGGTGATTGGTGACCTGTAGAACCCCTGACTGAGCTTGATGGGTTGATCTGCTGAACTCTGCACTCAGAGAGATTGACTTTCTTAAGTACCGATGATTTTTTTTTTTCCTCATTGCAGATTGACAATGGGAATCCTAGTGATATTTCTCAGTTGTGTCCTATTTTTCTCGATGGTATGCGACCTCATAGTACACATGCTGTCTATGGAAAAAGAATACAGCTGAGAAATAGCAACTGCAGGAAAGAAGAAATTGGAAAACTTTAAAATATTTTGCAAGACATGAGGACCATTTTGTCCCTTCCTTTATTTGCTTAGCCACAGTCCACTGCCTTGTTGGCTGGCATCTTGGTTTAACAATTTGTTGGGCAGAAAATTCATTCTTCCTCCTACAGAGTCCTGTCCTTTTACCTGGGTCTCATTCAACCTGAGCCATCCATTTGTGGCAGAACTGTATTGGTGAGGAGATTCTTCTTCACCATGGCCTGGTTTAGCTGGCCACCAGTAATTGGAAAGTGACCAGTTCATTTAAGAGCAAGATCTGCTGAGCCAGCCACCCTGTTGGGAAATGATGGTGACGGTCACCAGGTTGGAGGGTCTGGCTTACAAATACACTGGAGGGCCAGGTTGGGGGATTGTTGTTAACACATCACACCTTCAGGCACACAGACAGCCTTCCTCTGTTTAGATAATGTGTGGTGCTTTTGGCATTTGTTTTTACCACAAAGTTTGTGATTTTGGGGGGGGGGGGGATGTTTAGAAGTAAAATTACACAGAGTGGTGAGCGTATGGAACACCCTGCCAGAGGTGGTGGAAGAGGCAAATACAGTAGGGACATTTATGAGACTTTTGGATAGGCACATGGATGATTGAAAAATAGAGGGCTATGTTGGAGGGAAGAGTCAGATTGATCATAGAATAGGATAAAAGGTTGGAACAACATTGTGGGCCTGTACTGTGCTCTATGTGCTATGTCTAAAGTAACACAATGTTTTTTGTTACGTTGAGCAATGAATAGATAAATGAGAACAGTTAGAGAGAGAGAGAGCGAGAGAGAAAAGAAACAAAGGAACATGTTGGAACTGAAAGCACTTACTGGAAATCTGAAACAATGCAGAATATCAGAAACAGCCATCAGGTCAGACAATACCTGTGGAGGGAGGAAAATGTTGATTAATATTAAAGAAGGCTTAACAGAACTGTAGATTCTGGCCAAACCAGGAAGGGTGCTTACCTCAAGTTGTTGACTTAAACTTTGAGTTCCAAAGGCTGCTATGTGCTTTAAAGAAAGATGAGGTGCTGCTCCTTGAGTTTAATGTCGGCTATCATTGGGATGGTATTATAGGCCAAAGCCAGAATGTGAGAAGGACGATGAATTAAAACTACAAGTTTTAGAAAGTTCAGTGTCATCCTGGCGGATTGAGCAGAGGTGCTCTGCAAAGAGGTCGCCTGTATTTGAGCAACACACACAAAATGCTGGAGGAACTCAGCAGGTCAAACAGCAACTACAGGTGTGAATAAAGAGTTGATGTAATGGGGGAGACCCTTTATCAGGACACATATTGGCTTTATTCCCCTCCATAGATGCTGACTGACATGCATTCCTCCAGCATTTTATGTGTTGTTGCTTTATCTGGAAGGACATGGTTTGTGTCCTTGGATGGTGAAAAATAAAGAAGAGACAGGGCAGATTTTGCATCTCCTACAGCTGTATTGAGAAAATGCAGTGAGAAGATAATTGCTGGCAGAGAAGGTAGAGTGAATCAGAAAGTCTCAGAGGAAATGGTTCCTTCAAACTGCTCTTTTACATCTATGAAACTAGATTGCATTGAAAGCAACCTGGATAACACTGTTCTCCATCCTATCAAATATCTTCCCTTTGTTCTAATCGCCATAATGTAACTCTCTACAAATTAAAACACACTACTTCTCTCACTTTTCCAGTTCTGATGAAGGATCATTGGCATGAAATGCTAACTCCATTTCTCTCTGTGCGGATGCTACCTGACCTACAGTGTATTTCACATGCTTTCTGTTTCTCTTTCAGATTTCTAGCAGCTGCAGTTTTATTTTTGCTCCAAGTGAGGTCGGAACCTCATTTCTGAACTGGTTTTGGCAATATATTTTATTTGTTGGCATAGGAGCAGAATTAAGCTACCCCATCGTGTCTGAAACAACAGGAATTCTGCAGATGCTGGAAATTCAAGCAACACACATCAAAGTTGCCGGTGAACGCAGCAGGCCAGGCACCATCTCTAGGAAGAGGTACAGTTGATGTTTCAGGCCGAGACCCTTCGTCAGGACTAACTGCAGGCCAGGCAGCATCTCTAGGAAGAGGTACAGTTGATGTTTCAGGCCGAGACCCTTCGTCAGGACTAACTGCAGGCCAGGCAGCATCTCTAGGAAGAGGTACAGTTGACATTTCAGGCCGAGACCCTTCGTCAGGACTAACTTAGGCCAGGCAGCATCTCTAGGAAGAGGTACAGTCGACGTTTCCGGCTGAGACCCTTCGTCAGGACCTTTGTTAGTTCTGACGAAGGGTCTCGGCCTGAAACGTCGACTGTACCTCTTCCTAGAGATGCTGCCTGGCCTGCTGCGTTCACCATCATGTCTTATACGCTATTCCATCGTGATTGATCTATTATCCTTCTCAACCCCATTCTCTTGCCTTCTCTCCATAACCATTGATGATCTGATTGATCAATAACCTATCAACCTCTGCTTTAAATATACTCAATGACTTGGCCTTCATAACCATCTGTGGCAATGAATTCCACAAATTTGCTATGACCTGGCCAAAGAAATTCCTCCCATTCTGTTCTAAATGGTTGTCCCTCTATTCTGAGGCTGTCTTCTGGTTCTAGACTCATTCACTACAGAAAACAACGTCTCCAAATCCACTCTACCTAGGCCTTTCAATATTTGATAGGTTTCAGTGAGGTCTCCCTTCATTTTTCTGAACTCCAGCAAGTGCAGGACTGGAGCCATCAAATGCTCCCTGTATGTTAACCCTTTCATTCCCAGAATCATTCTCGTGAACCTCCTCTGGACTTTCTCCAATATTAGCATATTTTTTCTTAGATAAGGGGCCCAAAACTACTCTCAATAATCCCAGTGCTGCCTGACCAATGTCTTCTAAAGCCTTGGCATTACATCCTTGCTCTTATATTCTAGTCTTCTCAAAATGAATGCTGATATTACATGTGCCTTCCTTACTATTAATTTAACCTGTAAGTTAACCTTTAGAAAACTGTGTGCATGGTGTCCCAAGTCCCCTTGCACCTCTGATTTTTGAATTTTCTCTCCATTTAGAAAATAATCTATGCCTTTATTCCTTCTAGCAAAGTGTATGACCATACACTTTCCTACACTATATTCCATCTGCCACCTCTTTTCCCTTTCTCCCAATCTGCCAAAGTCCTTCTGTATATGCCCTGCTTCCTCATCACTACCTTCCCCTCCACCCATCTTCGTATCGTCTGCAAACTTGACCACAAAGCCATCAATTCCATCATCCAAATCACTGACATATAATGTGAAGAGGAGCAGTTCCATACTGACCCCTATGGAACACCACTCATCACCAACAGCCAACTAGAAAAGCCCCCCATTATTTCCACTCTTTCCCTCCTGCCAATCAGCCAATATTTTATTGATGCTAGTATCTTCCCTGTAATACCATGGGTTCTTATCTTGTTCAGCAGCCTCATGCAGCACCTTGTCAAAGGCCTTCTGAAAATCCAACTAAACACCATCCACTGACTCTCCTTTGTCTATCCTGCCTGTTATTTTCTCAAAGAATTTCAACAGATTTGACAGGCAAGATTTCCTTTTAAAGAAACCATGCTCACTTTGGCCTATTTTATCATGGTGCCTCCAAGTACTCAGAAACTTCATCCTTAATAATAGACTCCAATATCTTCCCAACCACTGAGGTCAGGTTAACTAGCCTATCTTCTGCTGCTCGCCGTTTGTAAAAGAGTGGAGTCACATTTGCAATTTTTCAGTCCTCCTGAACCATTCCAGAATCTACTGATTCTTAAAAGATCATTATTAATGTCTCCACAATCTCTTCAGCTACCTCTTTCAGAACCCTGGGGTGTAGTTCATTGGGTCCTGGTGACTTATTTATAACTTCAAACCTTTCAGCTTCCCAATCACCTTCTCCTTAGTGATAGCAATAACACTCACTTCCACCCCATGACACTCCTGAATTTCTAGCACATTGCTAGTACCTTCCAGTGTGAACACTGACGCAAAATGTTATAGTTATTAAACTTTGCTGTGTGTTGTATTAACTTCTATCATAACAACTGTGCCTGTGAAAGTCACAGAGAAAGGAAACTGATGTGCTATTTGCTGCTATTATCTGGAGAGAGAACATGGGATTAATGTAGGATAGTTAGTGGATGGTTAATTCAATCTCAGGGAGGCTCATCACGGGCACAAGCCTCTATCATTGAGGACACTTTCAAAAGGTAGTACCTCAAGAAGGTGCCATCCACCATAAGGAGCCTTGCCATCCTGGACAAGGACTCTTCTCATTACTACCATTGGGCTGAGGTACAGGAGCCTGAAGACTGGCAGTCAATGATTCAATAACTGGCTTCTTCCCCTCCAACATCAGATTCCTGTACAGTCTGTGGACCCACGAACACCACCTTGCTATTCCTCTTTCACACTATTCACTTATTTAATACTTATTGTAACTTTTTTAATGTATGCACTGTACTGCTGCCACAAAACAACAAATTTCGTGACCTATGTCAGTGATAATAAACCTGATTTTGCTTCTGTTGATGTATCTCTCCAAGACTCTATATGGGACAGTATCAAACTACTTCTGTTTTAGTTCCTTGCCATGAAATGGGCCTCATTGTCATTCTAGCTGCAGTGATTTTACCTCCTTTCCTCCTTGAGTGTTACCTGTGAGATTCCCAGCATACCGAAACTAAACATTTTTTGCAGCTGCTCAGCAATGTTATTTTTCTTTCTCTTGTGAGCAAAGTAGCATTTTCCATCATTCGTCTGTCTTCATTCGGATTAGAATTGCAGAAAATAATGTACGTGATTAAACGCTGATGTTTTGAGATAGATCAAGTGTTGGACCATAAGACGTAACAAACAGAATTAGGCTACTCTGTTCCACCATTCATCACAGCTGATTTATAAACCCTCTCAACCCCATTCTCGTGCCTTCTCCCTGAAACCTTTGCTGCCCTTACTAATCAAGAACCTATCAACCGTGTTTTAAATATATCCAATGACTTGGTCTCCACAGCTGACTGTGGTAATAATTTCTACAAATTCACCACCCTCTGGCTGAAGAAATTCCTCCTCATCTTGTATTCCGAAGCTGTGCTCTCTAGTCTTAGACTCCCCCACCATTGGAAACATGTGCTCCCCCTCCTCCCTATCTAGGACTTTCAATATATTCACAAAATGCTGGAGGCACTCAGCAGGCCAGGTAGTATCCATGGAAAAGAGTACAGTCAACGTTTCGGTCCAAGACTGTTCAGCAGGACTGGGCGAAAGGGTCTTGGCCTGAAACGTCAGCTGTACTCTTTTCTCTAGATGCTGCCTAAGCCTGCTGCGTTCCTCCAGCATTTTGTGTGTTACTTGGATTTCCAGCATCTGCAGATTTTCTTTTGTTTGTTTTTCAATATATTTGACAGATTTCAATGAGATTCTCCTGCCAATCCTCATTCTTCTAAACTCCAGCAAGTACAGGCCCAGGGCCATCAATTGCTCCACAGACATTAACCCTTTCATTCCCAGGGTCACTTTTGTAAACCTCCTCTGAAGGAGGAGCACGTCCAGTCGTCAGCACATCCTTGCTTAGATAAAGGGCCCAAAACTGCTCATGATACTCCAATTTAGAAGCAAATGAAGGATCGATATAATGCACCAAGCTTGCCATGTCTTTACTTAATGCATTTTATTAATATCAGCAAGTAAGAAAACATTCTCAAGTTCTGTAATTCTTTCTCCACAATGAGGCAAAGCCATTTGAAAGTCATGCAGCAGAAACAGATCTCATTTTATTGATTCAGTGAATGAAAAAAAACATGAAATCCTGTGAATATGGAGCCTATTAATAATTACACAAAAATACTTGAAAGCAAGAGAGGAACTGTTGTTTTGAACTTCAATGAAAAGATAAAAAAAAGTTTAGCTTTATTGTCACATGCTCATTGCAACATTGAAGCATAAAGTGAAATACTTCATTTGCTTCAGCGACAACGCAATCCAAAGATGTGCTGGGGATTCCCGCAAGTATCATTATGCTTCCAATGCCAACATAGCATGACCACTGCTTACTAACCCTAACTGTACATCTTCAGAAGGAAACTGGAGCACCCAGAGAAACCCACACGGTCACAGGGAGAACATCCAGTACAAATTCTTACAGACTGCAGCAGGAATTGAACCTGACCTTACAGCTGGCATCGTAAAGGGTTATGCTAACAACTACACTACTGTAAACACGAGGAATTCTGCAGATGCTGGAAATTCAAGCAACACACATCAAAGTTGCCGGTGAACGCAGCAGGCCAGGCAGCATCTCAAGGAAGAGGTACAGTCGATGTTTCGGGCCGAGACCCCTCGTTAGTCCTGACGAAGGGTCTCGGCCTGAAACGTCGACTGTACCTCTTCCTTGAGATGCTGCCTGGCCTGCTGCGTTCACCAGCAACTTTGATGTGTGTCACTACACTACTGTGTTTCTTTTTTATGTGATAGAAGAGGCTTCCTTTCCCTTATAGCTGGAATAAGATTTCTAAAATTTATATAGAACTTTTCCACTTGTATAATTGTTTCTGATGCTTGTACGTCTGTGCACTGTTATTAACTCATTGAAAGTAAGGTATGAAATGTATGTGCAAAGCTAGATCACAGTGGAAAGTAGATGTGGAATATATTTGGAAATTTTGATCATCGCAATTCAACACTTGGTGTGCCACTTTCTGTTGTCATTTACAGATGAAAATTTTGACGGGAATGTTCAGTCATGTTTATTTTAATTCATCCATTTTTGAAGTTCAAAGTTCAAATTTCAAAGTAAATTTATCGAAGTACATATATGTCAACATTTGCTACCCTGAGATTAATTTTCTTGCAGACCTTCACAGTACAACAAAGAAATACAATTTACAAAAAAAATGAACAACTGCACACAAAGACAGACAACCACTGTGTAAAACAAACTGCAAGAATAAATTAATAAATAGATAGGTAGATAAATAGATAGATAGATAATATGAAAACATGAGCTGTAGAGTCCCTGAAAGTGAGTCTGTAGGTTGTGGAGTCAGTTCAGTGTAGTGGTGAGTGGAGTTATCGACGCTGGTTCAAGAGATTGATGGTTGAAGGGTAATACCTGTACCTGAACCTGCCAGTGTGGGTCTGAAGGCTTCTGTACTTCCTTCTGGATGGCAGCAATGAGACAAGAGCATGGCCTGGATGTGGGGGTCCTGGATAGTGGGGGGGCCTGGATGATGGGGGTCCCGGATGGTGGGGATCCCGGATGGTGGGGATCCCGGATGGTGGGGGGCCCGGATGATGGGGGTCCCGGATGATGGGGATCCCGGATGGTGGGGGTCCCGGATGGTGGGGGTCCCGGATGATGGGGGTCCCGGATGGTGGGGGGCCCGGATGATGGGGGTCCCAGTTGATGGGGGACTTGGATGGTGGGGGGCCTGGATGATGGGGGTCCCGGATGGTGGGGATCCCGGATGGTGGGGATCCCGGATGGTGGGGGGCCCGGATGATGGGGGTCCCGGATGATGGGGATCCCGGATGGTGGGGGTCCCGGATGGTGGGGGTCCCGGATGATGGGGGTCCCGGATGGTGGGGGGCCCGGATGATGGGGGTCCCAGTTGATGGGGGACTTGGATGGTGGGGGGCCTGGATGATGGGGGTCCCGGATGATGGGGGTCCCGGATGATGGGGGTCCCGGATGATGGGGGACTTGGATGGTGGGGGGCCTGGATGATGGGGGTCCTGGATGATGGGGGTCCTGGATGATGGGGGTCCCGGATGGTGAGGGTCCTGGATGATGGGGGTCCTGGATGGTGGGGGTCCCGGATGGTGGGGGTCCCGGATGGTGGGGGGCCTGGATGATGGGGATTCTGGATGGTGGGGGTCCTGGATGATGGGGATCCTGGATGGTGGTGGTCCTGGATGGTGGGGGTCCTGGATGGTGGGGGTCCTGGATGGTGGGGATCCTGGATGGTGGGGATCCTGGATGGTGGGGGTCCTGGATGGTGGGGGTCTCGGATGATGGGGATCCCGGATGGTGGGGGTCCCAGTTGATGGGGGTCCCAGTTGATGGGGATCCTGGATGGTGGGGGTCCTGGATGGTGGGGGTCCTTGATGATGGATGCTGCTCTCTTGAGGCAGTGCTCTATGCAGGTAAGCTCAACAGTGGGGAGGGCTTTTCCTGTGATGGACTGGGCTGCATCCGTCACTTTTTGTAAGCTCTCTATTTTAGATATCACATGCATTGTATCGCTACCCAACTGAGGGCAGCACAGTAGTGTGGCGGTTAGTGTAACTCCACAGCGCTGGCGACCCATTTTCAATTCTGCCGCTCTCTGTGAAGAGTTTGTACATTCTTCCCATAACCATATGGGTTTCCTCCAGGTGCTTCAGTTCCTCCCATGTCCCAAAAACGTATGGATTAAGGTTAGTAAATTGTGGGCATGCAATGTTGGTGTCAGACAAATGACATATTTCACTGTATGTTACAATGTTTCAATGTACATGTGACAAATAAAGCTAATCTCTAAAAATCTTCAATCTCAACTACATTCCTGACATTACTTTTTGGTAACTTTATAAACTGGTTTATAGATTGGTAGCAAGGTACGGTGAAAACCTTGTCTTGCATACTGTTCATACAGATCAATAACATTAGAACACTGCATTGTTGTAGTACAAGGTAAACAGTAACAGAATTCAGAATTTGCAGAGGAAGTGTGGTTCCAGTAGACAATAAGGCATAAGGACATAACCAAATAATCAAATATCCATCTTATCATACTGGGGAACCGTCCAATAGTCTTATAACAATGGAATAGAATCTGTCCTTGAGCTTAGTGGTAAATGCTATCAGATTTTTGTATCTTCTGCCTGGTGGAAAGGAAAAGAGAGAATGTCCCAGGTGGGGAGGGTCCTCGGTTATGCTGGCTGCTTTATTGTGGCAGACCCAGAATCCAGATCAGAATCAGGTTTAATATCACTGATACATGTTATGAAATGTGTCAGAAATCTGACGGCAAGACGGGTAGACAGAGTCCAAGGAAGAGAAGCCAGTTTCTGTACTGTGTCAACAACTCTTTGCAGTTTCTTACAGTAATGGCTGGAGCAGCTGCACACCAAGCCGTGATGCACCTGGATAGGATGCTTTCTATGCTGCATCAGTAATAACTGGTGAGGGTCCAAGGGGACATGCCAAATCCCTTTAGCTGAATCTGCTGAGTCTTTGAACATGGACCAGTCTACTGACTAAAGCAGTCAGCTGATCCATTTCCTCACGACCAGCTGATCCTCATGTTTCAGCTTCCATGTGTAAGCGGGGAGAAGGAGTACCGCTGGTGATCAGACTTAGCAAAGCACGTGCAGGAGCGTGATTTAGTAGGAATCTTTGATAGTTGTGTAGCAATGGTTGAGGCTGTTTCGGCCCCTGTGGGACAGGAGTCATGTTGGTAACACGCTCTTGTCATTAGCCTGATTGAAGTCAACAGCAATGATGAAGAGGGTTTCAGGGTATCCCTTTCCAAAATTGTTGACCATGGAGCACAGCCTTCACAACAGCCTGAGCTGGGATGTAGATTGCCATCACGAGAGCAGGTGAACTCCCGTGGCATCGTAGTATGGGCAGAACTTCACCATTAGATATTCTAAACTGGGAGAATGGGAACCCGCCATGGCCATCACCACAAGGAGGTGATTAGGAAGCAGACCTCTCCACCTCTGACTTTGTCCAAGGGCACCAGATGATTCACCTGGTGAATTGTGAAGCCTTCAAGTTGCATGGCACAATCAGTTGAAGCAGGTGTAAGCCATGCCTTGGCAGTCAGATAAAGTCATCCAGTGAATTGTGAACCTTTCAGTTTGTTTAGCACCGTCACAGTAAGCCACGTTTCAGTGAGACACAGCACATAGCAGTCCCTCAGTTCTCTTTGATAAGTAAGTCTTGCTCTTGATTCATCAGTTTAGTTCTCAATGTCCCCTCCCCCCACATTTTTATTCTGGCTTCTTCCCCCCCCCATCCCCGTCACTTTCCAGTCCTAATGAAGGGTCTCAGCCTGAGGCATTGATAGTTCATTCCTCTCCATACTGCCTGACCTGCTGAGTTCCTCCAGTATTTTCATGTGTTGATCAGGACTTGAGCTCGTATTGTTTCAGTCTCACGTGCAGTCCAGCCTCTTACCACGCCTCCAAGGTATGTGGCTGGGCCTAGTCGGTGCTGTAAGTCCTGGACTGGAAGGTAAAGGACTGCCTAAGAACAGGCCTGGATTACCTGGAGTGGGCTCAGCTGGCCTGGAAGGTAAGTTGCCATTCCCATATGAGCCGTTAGGAGTGGCTTCACCAGCAGGACAGTGGAGGTGTCTAGAGAGTCTCAGTGTTGTGACTCAGTCCCAGGTTCTGCCAAGGGTCAGGCTTCCTTCTGTATTTGGCTTTGTTGAAAACTTGTTCCTGCGTTGGCCCTCCATTGACTAGAATGATACTGAACCTGATATACTCACTCTCACGATACCTTCATCCCTATTAATTGTTCCCTCATTCACCTTATTGGTACCCATGGTAGCTCCCCATCTTTCAAACTATTTTTGTTTGTTTGACATGCTTGATGCATGTAAAAATTAAAGTTGCCCAGGATCTTTTCTGATCTTTGTTATAAACCCTGGTTATTTCTTGATCAAGTGTTTAAAGATGCACAAACTACACCCATCAGTGATTCTGCATTGCTCTTCTTCTGGCAAAATTATGGATTTCATAATTCCTTACCATTAGAATATCTAACGGTGAAGTTCTGCCCATACTATTGTTATTATATATCTTTGGCAAACATAATAAATAGAATCAGAGCAAAGGTAGAACCTTTGAGCTCTAATTGCATAAATCCACAAAGAATTGCGAACAATCTGAACAATTTGTATGACATTTCTCTTTTGGTTATTTTCACAGAGGTGCCAATCCCATTTAAACAGGAAATTTAGCAAAGGTTGAAATCTTCATTAAAATGTGGGGAATCACATGGTAAGGACTCAGCAACAATTACCAGAAGCTGTTTTTTTTTGTTGTTGTATTTTCCTTCCTTTATATTTATAAGTGGGAAGTGTTGGTGGAGAGCAGCTCACCACTGTGTGAGAGAGAATGGTATTGTAAGGACATGAACTTCAGAGATCACTGATTCCACTAATATTGGGCCTTGTATCTCAGTTCTAACAAACCTATGGGTGTAAAAAACTAGGAATGTTTGTTTGCATGTTTTATGATGTTTTTATTTTTGCTATGAATTCTGTGAACTCAAAAAAAAGCAGATTCATTTTATATTTTAGAACATAGAAACAGAAACATTTTCTACAGAATATGACTTCAGAATCATCTAGGAATGTGCTTTCTCTGGGAAATCATTGATTTTGTTGCTGGTTTAGACATATTTTGTAACTAATAGAAACTGTCAGAATATTTCATTTCCTTAGTTACTATTTCAGGAGTGGAGCAACAAAGGGCATGTTGAAACTTCACATTGGAATGGAGAAGAGAGTTGATCTATTTATGGAATTCAATTATTAACACAAAAAGTTTTTTCAACTGTTGATCCAGAAGTCATGCTTAAATTATTCTCAGAATAATAAGTTGCTTAAGTCTGGGCCCAGCCTATGCTTACAAGCGGCTCTTCCACAAGCCACATGGCTGTACATACTCCCTAGGAACTGTTAGAGAAAAGCCCTATGTTTTGATGTTTTGGAGCAAGCCAAACAAGATCTTTTTCCATATTTTCACATCTGCACAATCATAGTCTACCTTCATCCTTTGCCCACATATCATTCTCCACTTTAATAATTCCACAGTTGTTCTGTTCCTTGGTGAGACGTGCAGTACTTTGTCTCATACTGTGTGGAAGTTTGATCCTTTTCTTTTCCCACCACACAGTGCCCTTGCTCCCATCCCACAGGAGGAACTGAGGGATGGACTAACATTTAATATTGCCTGATGGATTTTTTTTTCCCGTTCCTTTTCCAGTTGAAGTGGAATGAGTCTGGACTCAGCTCAATGATCTGCCTCAGGATTTTGTCAACGTGAATCTGCACCTGCAACATCGGTTTCTCAGGAAACCAGGTAACAGGAGATAAAAAGCTTCCTGATCCGACAAGTTTCTCAGCTTCACTGAAAAGTCAATACGATTTCTACTACAAACCCCTCAAACTAACTCACATTAGCGTATGTTCTACCTCAGAGCCTTGTAGTTACTTTGTGCTTACATATAGAATCCTCTCACGTGTACCATCATGGTTTAACATGTTCTCGTGAATGAGAGCGGCAGGGCAAGGACTCAAGAAGCGTGACAATTTGCAACCATACCTACTCTCTACAGCAAATATTGCAAGCCTCGTGTTGCAGCATCAGATGAGAGAAGTTTTACAGGGAGGCACCACACATAAACTGCTTGAGGAACTTAGCAGGTGAGACAGTACCTATGGAGAGGAATAAGGAGTTGACATCTCAGCCCAAGACCTTTCATCAGGACTGGAAAGGAATGTGGAAGAAGCCAAAATAAGAAGGTGGGTGGTGGGGGGGAGGGGAAGAAATACAAGCTGGAAGGTGATAGGTGAAGCCCGGTGAAGGGGGAGGTAGATGAGTGGGGGAGGTAGGATGAAGTGAGAAACTGGGAGGTGATAGATGAAAGAGGTAAAGTGCTGAAGAAGAACAAGTCGAATAGGAGAGGAGAGTGTATCACGGGAGAAAGGGAAGGAGGAAGGGCACCAGAGGAAGGTGATAAGACCATAAGAGATAGGAGCAGAATTAGGCCATTCAATCATCGAGTCTGTTCTGCCATTTCATCATGGCTGATCCATTTCCCTCTCAATCCCATTCTCCTGCATTTCCTTCATATCCTTGCACACTCTGACTAATCAGGCTGAGGGCACAGGGGACATTGACCAGGATGCTGCCTGGACTGCAGAACATGTCTTAAGAGGAAAGGCTGAGCAAGCTGGGGCTTTTCTCTTTGGAGTGAAGGAGGATGAGAGACAATTTGATAGAGGTGTACAAGATGATAAGAGGCACAGATAGAGTGGACAGCAAGCGTCTTTTTCCAGGGTGACGATGGCTAATACAAGAGGCCTACTTTTAAGGTGATTGGAGGAAAGTATAGGGGGGACGTCAGATGTAGGTTTTTACACAACGTGGTAAGCACGTGGAACACCCTGCCCAAGGAAGGTGATGGGGCAAATACATTAGGAACATTTAAGAAACTCTCAGACAGGGATATAGATGAAAGAAAAGTGAAGGGCTATATGTGAGGGAACGGTTAGATTGATCTTAAAGAAGTTTAAAAGGTTGGCACAATATCATGGGCAGATGGGCCTGTACTGTGTGCTATATTCCATTTGTATGCTTGATTATATATGATAGATAATCAGTATCTATGAGTAACTATCATAGATAATCGATCATGCAAACCAAGTGCCAGATTATCAGAGGCACATCCTATCAATGAACCTTCTCACCCTTAAATTTCAAAAGTTTAATAGCACTTTAACATCTTTTGCTTTGATATTGGCCAAGATGAATAATGCAGGTAATATCCCAATCCTATAGAGAACTTGATTTCTGTTTAAGCAAAGCCTCGAAACAAGCATCAGTAACGGTGACTAGAACTCTGTTCGACGGAAGAAAAAATCTCCTGCTCCTTAGGGAAGGAAGCCTGTTGTTCCCACGTGGTACAGGCTTGATACTGAATTGCATGTGTTCACCTCTTGCAAACCTGTGTGTGTGTGTGTGTGTGTGTGTGTGTGTGAGTGTGAGAGAGAAATTGCAGGAAATTTGCAACTTCACATGTCAACATTGTGTCTGAATTTACTGACATGTAAAAAGCCATGGAAGACTGAGAGGGGAGCAACATACAAGCAATGGAATAAAACACAATTTTAATTAGAGAAAAGACATTACAACTTTAAGAAATTATTGATGATACCCTTCTTATGTTGTGGTTTATAGAAATTACAGATTCTTTAATATTAGTCCTTTACCACAGATTGAAGAATTGTTTCTGTAGTTTAAACTGCTATCTATCTCCAGAAACAAATTTGTCACCTCAGCTCTGCAAATTAACACTATTAGTGAAGAGTCAATATTTTCTGTGGTTTTGTATGTCTTATCAGCAACTCTGTGACAACTTTTTGAAGTTCATTCAGCAGTTTAGTAGTGCGATCACTTGAGTCAAGTATGATCTTCTCCCAAGGGGTGGATTCCCCTTATGGAGAATGCCTGTACGGACTTTGTTTGACATGGGGAAGCTGATGCATGGGCAGTCAACACGCAGTCCTTGACAGATCAAGGTCAGAGTCCAGTGGCATGGAATGCAAGACAAGTGGGGACCCTTCACTGCCATTATGGTGTGTCATCTGCTGAGCTCATTGTTGGATCGCTCTTAGTCTGGAATCTCCCTCGACCTTAACACTATGGATGACCCTACCAGGAGCTAGGCGCCGAGTGGAAAAAGCTCCAGACAGCAATGCTCTCAGCATCTCAGGATTTTAGCAGCCTCTCCACCTCAATGAGGTGACAGTCCTCAGAGGTGAGGCTTTAGGTAGAGTCTTAGTCATTGAGTTTAATTGTCTTCAATCAAGAAGAACTCCCAGGATGTTGGAATAAACAAGAAAGAATTGATTTGGTTGGAGTTAGGGAATTGAGGAAACAGCTGAGATGTAATATTGATCAAGAACAGATGAATAAACCTCTTATTGAGATCTGCTCTAAATGTACATTAAAGAAGAGATGGAAATGCAGATGTGTAGGAAATTCTGAAGAGCAGTGAGCATCTGCAAAATTATGATGGAAAAAGAAACAGGGGTAATATTTCAGGCTGAAGCCTTTTCATGGGTCTTGATGAATGGTCTTCAACTAGAAACCTGTTAAGAACATAACACAAGATACAGCAGCAGAAGTAGGCCATTCAGGCCATCTAGTCTGCTCAGTCATTTGATTATGGGAGATTTATTTTCATTCTCCAAACTATTTTCCTTCTTTATTCCTGCACCCACTGAATACTAATAAAGAACCTATCAATCTCTGCATTAAATGTACTGAATAACTTTGATTCCACAGCCAGCTGTGGCAAAGAATTCTAGATTCATCATGCTCTGGTGCAAGAAATTCCTCTTCATCTCTGTTCTACAGGAATGCCCTTTACATCTGAAGAGGTATGCTCTTGTCCTAGACTCTCCCACTATTGGAAACAACCTCTGTACATTCACTCTAAGCCTTTCAATAGCTGGTAGCTTTCAATTAAATCCAGCCCCCACTCGTTCTTCTAAACTCAAGCAATCATAGCTATCAAACACTCCTCTTATTTTAACCCTTTCATTCCTGGGATAATTCTCATGAATCTTCTTTGGATACTCTCCAACGTCAGCACATCCTTTCTTAGAAATGGACACAAAACTGCCCACAATACTCAAAACATGGTCTGAATAATGTCTTATAAAGCTTCAGCATTACATCCTTGCTTTTATATTCTAGTCCTTTTGAAATACCAAAGCTGCATTTCCCTTCCTTACCACTGACTCAGCAGGCAAGTTAAACTTTAGGGAATCTTGCACGAGGACTCTCAAGCTCATTTGCACTTCCGATTTCTGAGTTCATTCCCCATTTAGAAAATAGTGTATGCCTTTATTCTTTCTGGCAAGTGCATGCCCATACACTTTCTGACACTGTCACCAGAGAGACTATGGATATAGTGGATTCAACAAAACAAGAAGAAGGCATCATATTGATACACTCTTGGAGGAAGAAATCTGTTCAACCCAATATTACATGACATTTTATATGCTAAACAGCAGGACAATTCTATAGTTACAATGCTTCCTTTGAATTTCATAACATTTTCACACACCTTTTTCTTTGCACCCACACTCCAGACACCCAAAATGAATGTTAATCAGCATTGCCTGGTTTTCACTCAACTGATCTCCACAGTTCCAGGAAAACTGTTGTTCAGGGCTGCATCTTAAGTTTAATCTACAATCCATGTTCATGTCTGAAGAATGGCTGCTGTTGAACTTAATTATTTGTTATATACCCTAACTCCAGAATATGCTCTAACATTTCATTGTCACTTCGTTGCCCATTCTCCTAATCTGTCTAAGTTTTCTGCAGACTCCCTGCTTCTCCAACACTAACTGCCCCTCCACCTATCTTTGTATCTTCCACAAACTTGGCCACGAAGCTCTCAATTCCATCACCCACATCATTAACACATAACATGAAAAGTAGTTGACCCATCATGAACCCCTGTGGAACACCAGTAGTCATCAGCAGCCAACTGGAAAAGGCTCCCTTTATTCCCACTCTTTGCCTTCTGTTAGCCAATTTTTTTTTATCCATGTTCGTACCTCTCCTGTAATACCATGGACTCTTATCTTATTTAGCAGCATCATGTGCAGCACTTTGTCAAAGGCCTTCTGAAAATCCAAATAAACACTATCTGCAAACTCTCCTTTGTCTATCCTGCCTGTTATTTCCTCAAAGAATTCCAACAGATTTTCAGGCAAGATTTCTCCTAAAGGGAAAATGCTGACTTCAGCCTAATTTATCGTGCCCCCCCCCCGCTCCAAGTACCCCGAAATCTATTCCTTAATAATGGACTTTAACATCTTTCCAACTACTGAATTCAGGCAAACTGGCCTATAATTTCCTGTCTTTTGCCTCCTTCCCTTCTTAAAGAGTGGAGTGACATCTGTGATTTTCTAGTCCTCTGGAACCATTCCAAAATCTAGTGATTCTTGAAGGATCATTACTAATGTCTCCACAATTTCTTCCACCACCTCTTTCAGAACCCTGTGGTGTAGTCCATCCGGACCAGGTGACTTATCTACCTTCAGAACTTTCAGCATCTTCTTGCCATCAACATTGTCCTGATGAAGAGTCTTGGCCTAAAATGTTGACTGTTAATTCCCCTCCATAGATATTGCCTGATCAGCTAAGTTACTCCAGCATTTTGAATGGCTGAGTGAAAGCCATGAGCCATTTGCTTTTAAACCCTTCATTTTAAATGGAGCACCATGATATTGATGATACTGTGACATTAGTAAATAATTATCTGGGCATCTCTCAATAAGAACTTCAGCAAATCTAATCCCTTGTCACAGAGAAAGTTTTGAAGAAACTTTTTTGGATATATACATGGAACAAATTATAAATACATTTATTGTGCACAGTCAGAGAAACAAAGTTAAGTTGAAGTGACGACATAAGACACCTTAGAGTCAAGCCAGCCAATAGTAAAGAGGAGCTTGAAGGAGCAGGCAAGATCCACCATCAAGTCAGAGCAACACACACAAAATACTGGAGCAACTCAGCAGGCCAGGCAACATCTATGGAAAAGAATTAACAGTCAATATTTCAGGCTGAGATCCTTCTTCAGACAGAGAGAAATCTTGTTTCTATTGATCTCATAGGAAATAAAAATAAAACTGCTTGTTTTTAAAATACTACTCTAGTTGGTATGGTCAGAGCCCTCTATTCCTGGTACCTGGGAACTTATGCATTTAATTGCCCCGAGACCCTGAAGATGACAGATTACGTTTGGTATACAGATTTCCATTTCCATTATAGCTTTGGTGACTGGAACATATCTAAGTACACCTATTACCAGTAACATTTTTCCAGTGTAATCAAGTGGAGCTTGTAAATCTTCAAAGTACCATTTCTTTTACACTTCAAACCATGATTTCACCCCTCACCCACACAAAAGATGCCAATTTCCAATTTCTCGTATTATATCCTACTATGCACTGGCAAATACCTAGAGAACGAAAGGAGAAGCAAGGGAGATAATAAGTTATTTTATTTTCAGTAAAACAACAAAAATTCCTTAAGGAATTAGGATGGCTGATGTAGAACATTTGGATACGTTGAATATAAGTATAAGGAATTGAGGCCTACAGTAATTGTGTTACCTATCAAAGAAAAACAGTTATTTTAGCATTACCAAGTACTTGGAAGCAATACATAAGGATTTCCTCATCTCCTGTTTCCCACTCAGTTAGGGTTATCGTTGAAAGGGTGGTAATCTAGTTCATGGTTTGACCAATTCTGCCCATGCTGAAAAAGATCTAAAGACAAATAATTCCCTAAGTTGTTGTTGAGTGTCATCGAGTCGTTGTTGACCTATGGATAGTGTAGTTGTCCATAGGGATTTTGTGGCAAGATACGGAGGGAGATTGCCAGGGCTTTCTTCCGCGCAGATACTGCTGCTGCCCAGGTTGGATTCGAACTCAAGACCATCCACCTCGAAGTCCGGTGCTGACTCCACCACACCACCAGCCAGCCCCGTCCCTGATAAAATTAGTAAATTATTGATCTTAAATGGTTGGGGTAATCAGAATCAGAATCAGGTTTATTATCATCGGCATGTGATGTGAAATTTGTTAACTTAGCAGCAGTTCAATGCAACATATAATCTAGCAGAGAAAAAAATAGTAATAAATGAAATAATAATAATAAATAAACAAGTAAATCAATTATGTATATTGAATAGATTTTTTAAAAATGCAAAAACAGAAATACTGTATATTTAAAAAAATATGGGGTAGTGTCCAAAGATTCAATGTCCATCTAGGAATCAGATGGCAGAGGGGAAGAAGCTGTTCCTGAACTGCTGAGTGTGTGTCTTCAGGCTTCTGTATCTCCTACCTGATGGTAGCGGTGAGAAAAGGGCATGCCCTGGGTGCTGGAGGTCCTTAATAATGGACGCTGCCTTTCTGGGACACCGCTCCCTGAAGTTGTCCTGGGTACTTTGTAGGCTAGTACCCAAGATGGAGCCAACTAGATTTACAGCCCTCTGCAGCTTCTTTCAGTCCTGTGCTGAAGTTCCCCCCCCCCCGCCAATACCGGACAGTGATGTAGTCTGTCAGAATGCTCTCCACGGTACAACTATAAATCATTTTGTGTTGTTAAATCAAATATTTAAAATTTTCCAGTTTACCATAGTGGTCAAAAATTCCTCTTAGATATGAAAATGGAGCAGGATTAGGACACTTGCCTGCTCTGTCATTAGATCTGCTCAGCGATTTCACCGAAACCTCATCTCTGCAATCCTTTCACTCTTTGTCTCTTAAGAATCTATGTGCTGCATTAAAATATTCAAAAATTTGACTTCAACCATCTTTATGAAGAGATAAAATAAATCACATTAGTCTTAAATGGAAAAACTCTTATTTTTAAATCATTATTCTCCAGTTTTAGATTCATCCATGAGGAAGCATTCTCTGCATATCCACCCAGTAAAGACTCATTCAGGACAATGCAGCAAAACTTTTTAAAACCAGAATGAAGGAGTATATCACTTTCGCCCTCACTGCTCTGCATTGTTGTCCTTATCTTTTGGAATTCATTAGCTGTGCAATGATTTGGGACAGGAGTACATCACAGAATTTCTTCATTTTATAATCCTGCTTGAGCTCTTACTTCTACTTCCTCTGGTCTCTTAAGTTCAAGCAATCTCCCTCAAAAGAAAATTGACAGGTCAGCTTTTTTCAAAACTCTTAAGGTCAGCTCCTAAGCTACAGAACTCAATACTTGAAACTATAAGGGATGCAGACCCAGTTGACATTTTTAAATGTCAGCTCAAAACATAGTTAAAATATGCCTTGGCTATTAACTAACATCATTTTGTCTTTTATTTTCATGTTTGCACTTTATCCCATTGTAAAGCACTTTGAACTAGATTGTCCATATGATGTGCTCTATAAATAAGTTATTATTATTATTAATTATTATTCCCCCCCCCCTTCCTTCTCCCTGGACCTCCTGTCCCATGATCCTCTCGTATCCCTTTTGCCAATCACCTGCCCAGCTCTTGGCTCCATCCCTCCCCCTCCTGTCTTCTCCTATCATTTCGGATCTCCCCCTCCCCCTTCCATTTTCAAATCTCTTACTAGCTCTTCTTTCAGTTAGTCCTGACGAAGGGTCTCGGCCTGAAACGTCGACTGTACCTCTTCCTAGAGATGCTGCCTGGCCTGCTGCGTTCACCAGCAACTTTGATGTGTGTGCTATTATTATTATTATTATTATTATTATTATTACATCCCTTCTCACTTTTCTAAATTCCATTTCCTGCCCTGCTGAGATTGTCCTCATTAGAAAACCAGTTCATTCTGGTATCTGAATAGTCAGCTTTTTCTGGAACACTTCCAATGTTTTTCTTCTTTAAATCAGGAGACGAAGGTGTTACAGATGAGGTCCCACCAATGCTCGATATACGGTAAATGAAGAATAGCTAATCTAGCTTTATATTCAGTTCCCTAGTGGTGTTACCAAGGAGACACAAGAAAATAAATCTCTCTGTTGTATATGGTGACATACATATACTTCGATAAGAAATTTATTTTGAACTTTTTTTTAAACATTTTTACCTTTCCTAATCACTTGCTATATGTGTGTACTAATCTTTTCTGAATCATATTCAAGAACACTCATATATCTCTGCCAAACGCAGCACTGCAACCTCTCACCAATTAGATATGCTTTTATTTCACTTTTTGCCAAAGAGTTCAACATTTTTCCAAACTATATTCCATTTGCCAGATCTTTGCTCAGTCACTTAACCTAACTATCTCCCAGTGCAATCTCATGGTGTCCTCTTTGCGATCCACTTCTGTAACTACCTTTGCGTCATCAGCAAATTAGACAACACTGCCCTTGGTGCCTTCATCATAGCCTTACAACAACTGAAAAGGCAGAGGTATAGTACTGTTTCATGTACCCCCACACTTATTACGTGCTGACAATCAATATAAAGCCTTGTTGCACATTCCTTATTTTCTGTCTTATATCCAAGCCAAAATGCTACACTGTGCTTTTATTTTCTCCAATAGACCTTTATGCACCAATTTATCAAATGTTCTCTTAAAACCTAAGCATGGTATATCCACCTGTTAGCCTCTATTACAGCACATGTTACTTCAAAGAATTTTAAGCTCAAACACTGATAACATTTAAGGAGAGAAAAAAGTGCCTAATAAAAAATAAAGATAAAGGAAATTTTTAAAGGTGAAGGTGAATGAAGAATATTAGCAGATAAGGAATTGGAAATAACCAAAAATAGTCTTACAGCATAGCATGGTGAATGCATAATAAGGAAAAAACAAATATAATGAGATAAGAATAAACATGATTGAGAAGACCACATCTGTAAATGCTGTGCCATGTGAGGAACTAATACAATGAAGACCAAGAGAATTGCAGCCTCAATAAACTGTTCGCAAATGGAATAGAAAATTCCATTCCGCGTGTGCAGCTCTCCGGTGAAAAATGATGTTGTATCTGTTAAATAGAGGCCGTGGACAATTCTGATTTGATGGAGAGTGGACATGAAAGCACAGAGAAACATCTGGAGAAATTTCTGAAACGCCCGTCTGCTGCTGTCGTTACTGTGTGGTTGGGACTCTTTCGGAGGGTAGGTCTCAAAATCCCCGGCCTTGCCTGCTTTTGGCGACCGAGAAGGAGGTCGAATCGTTTGGCAGAGATGCCGCTCAGTACTCGGTGTCGGAGAGCTGATCAGAGCTCAAAATTTTCGGATGACTCAGAGTGGGATTGTGGTCGGCATGGCGGGAGAGTTTTTCTTCCTTCTCCCGTCTGCGTGAGATGTGGGACATTTGAGAAACTTTGAACTTTACTGTGTTCACGGACTTTCCTCATCAAGTTATGGTATTGTTACACTGTTTGTAACTATATGTATAATTATGTGGTTTTGTCAGTTTTTTCAGTCTTGGTTTGTCCTGTGTTTTGTGATATCACACCGGAGGAAATAATGTATCATTTCTTAATGCATGCATTACTAAAAGACAATAAAAGGGGACTACGAGTCTTCATAATCTAAAAAAATGACCCTGGAATATTTGATCAAGACATCATCATTAGATCACTACACTATGCACAAACTTTAATATTGTGAGACCTCTTCACTATCAAAAGGTGCTATATTTCAGTTGGGATATTAAAACAAGCATTTGTTTTCTGAGGTATAATTCCCAGAACACAATTTCAAGTCAAAATAGGGGAGTTCAATTTTGTATCATAGCTAGCTAACCCAAACTGACAACACTTTAAATAAACATGAAATTACATTGTCATTATCTAATTTCTGCTTGTGAGAACTTGAAACGTGCTTATTTGCTCCGAGGGCTTAATGTTGCAACAAATGAGACAGGATTTGAGAACTGATTAAAAGATTCTTTCAGTTTTTGAAAAACCTCTAATTACTGTTTATTTAGGAGAAAAACTGTTTTGCAATCTTTTGTAACGTGAACAAAATCATCCGAGAGACACTGAATCTAGTGGATATAGGTGTTTAATCAAAAAAAAACAAGCAGCAGGCATCATAATGAAACACTCTTGGAGGAAGAGGTCTCCCAAACCAACATTACATGATATTTTTACCCGCTAAAGATCAAAAGGAAGCATTGTAGCTGCAATGTATCTTCAGTGCTTCCTTTGAATTCCATATAGTTTTCACACACCTCCATCTTCACACCCACACTCCAGACATCCAAAATGAATGTTAATCAGCATTGCCTGGTTTGTAATCAACTCCAGTCTACAGCTCCAGGTAAACTATTGTTCAGGGCTGCATTTTAAATTCAGTCTACAATCAATATTCATGTCTGAGGATTGGTTGCTGGTGAAATCATTACTTGCTATAAGCACCAACTCCAAAATATGTCCTAACATAATTATTTGTTCACTTCAGTTTCATTTCAGAAGCACTACCTACCTCGTACCTTCAGAGGATTGCCATCACTTAATTCACTTAAGTTCCACCAAAACCTTACCAGGGCAACAACAGCAATGAAATCATTGGCTACAATTCATAGGCAAACTGTGATGGCAATGTGAATTTGAAAAGTGTCAAACCTGTTTGAAACCTTTCTCCTGAAGTGAGATGGATGGTGACTATTTGAAGGGAAGGAATTCTGCATCTGTCCACAGCATATCATTATTTGTTAATCTTTGAGTAGGTCCTGGATCTTGGCTCTCCAATGTACAACTATGCATCTGGCAAGAAAACAAGATCAGAGGAGGAGAATTTTATGCCTTCAATTTAATAATAGAAGATAGTGATGCAGAATTTAAATAATAGACCATAAGTTTCATCTCTCAGAAGGTTTCAATAATACCATGTTTTGGTTTACTGGTATAATTTACAATCATTTGGATGTTGCCAAGCATCTTGCAATGCAACAAATGAGAAGGATTGTCCATTCAAACAGGGCTCGTAGATTGTTTTTCAGAAGACTTTATAACTGTTTTAATTTTGTTCATTGCATTATATGATCTCCATCAGCACGGGTATACCATAAAGCTGTGTGTCTAGCCCCCTGCTCTACTCACTTTACACTTATGAGTATGTGGCTAAGCACAGCTCCAATACCATATTCACGTTTGCTGACGACACCTCTGTTGCAGGCTGAATCAAAGGTGGTGACGAATCAGCATATAGGAGGGAGGTTGAAAATCTGGCTGAGTGGTGCCATAACAACATCGTCTTACTCAATGTCAGCAGGATGAAGGAGCTGATCATTGGCTTAAGGAGAGGAAAACCAGAGGTCCATAAGCCAGTTCTCATCGGAGCATCAGAGGTGGAGAGGGTCAGCAACTTTAAATTCCTTGGCGTTATTTCAGAGAACCTGTCCAGGAGCCAGCATGTAAGTGCAATTATGAAGAAAGCATGGCAGCATCTCTACTTCCCTGAGAATTTGTGGAGATTTGGAATGATACCTAAACTTTGACAAACTTGCATAGTTAGTTACTGCCTGTTATGGCCACCGGCATTTAAGGCAGCAACAAAGGTCCTTTATTTCTGTCTGTCCTTGGCCATTATGCCCAGGCGTGGTTCGGGGTCCTCATGTAGGTTGTAACAATGCATTCCTGTAGTTATTTATATTAGCTTGCCAGTGTTGTACATGCTTCATACATTTCAAAAACCAGTTTTGGTCTTGGTCTTGGCAGTGTTCAGGGCTTCCTTCCTTGTGCCAGTACCTTCCTCTCAGTTTTCACTGCTGTCAGTCTAGCAGATCTCGGTGGTCACCCGAGGAATGCCGTTGGACATAGATATAGAAGGATTCTTCATTGCTGTTTCCGTAACTTTTCTTTTGACCAGTCAGGGTTGTTAGCCCTGAGCGGACTCCCCAAACTTGGGGGACCAGTGCACTACCCTTAGTCTGGCCTGCAACCTTTGACATGTTTGACATGTGTGACCCTACTAAGAGGCAAAGCATGAAGCGCTGACTCCAGCCAACATAGCTCTCCGGGTCATTGAGGCGCACAAGACTCCAAGCCCTACGACAAGGTGTGGTCCTCTTGGAGGTATAGATCTGTAGTGGACAGAATATTGACTGGCTGCATGACAGTCTGTTATGGAAGCACCAATGCTCTTGAATGGAAAACCTTAGAAAAAGTAGTGGAGTCCATCATGGGTAAAGCCCTCCCTACCATTGAACTCATCTACATGAAACACTGTTGTAGGAAAGCAACATTCATCATCAGAGACCCCCACCACCCAGGACCTGCTGTCTTCTCACAGCTGCCAGGAAGAAGACCCAGGAGCCTCAGGACTCACAACACCAGATTCAGGAACAGCTACTACCCCTCAGCCATCAGGCTCTTGAACCAAAGGGGATAACTTCACTCAACTTCATTTACCCAACTGTTATGGACTTGCTGAGTATGCCCACAAGAAAATGAATCTCAGGGTTGTATATGGTGACATATACAGTATGTACTTTAATAATAATTTTCTTTGAACTTTTGAGATGTTTTTTACATTTTGTTTCTTGAAATGTGATTGTAAGGCAGCGTATAGTGAGACTGCTTGCAAGGAGGCTGATGATAGGGCAAAATTACAGTCAACAGGATAAGCTGCAATGTAAAAAGGCAGAAAAAATTGAAAAGGGTGAACACAGGACTGAAAATATTATATTTGAATGCATGCAGTATATGGAATAAGGTAGATAAGCGTAGCACAGTTACAGATTAACATGTATGACATTGTGGGCATCACTGAATCGTGGTAGAGCTTAACGTCCAAGGGTACATGTTGTATTGAAAGGACAGGCAGGTAGACAGAGGGGGTGGCATGGCTCTATTGGTAAGAAATGAAATCAAATCATTAGAAGGAGGTGACATAGGACTAGAAGGTGTTAAGTCGTTTTGGGTAGAGCTGAGGAACTGCAGGGTTAAAAAGACCCTGATGGGATTATATACAGACCTCTAAACAGTAGTAAAGATGTGGTCTACAAATTATAATGGGAGATAGGATATGCATATCAAAAGGGCAATATTATGATAGTCCTGGTGGATTTCAATATGCAGATAGATTGGGAAAATCAAGTTGGTGCTGGATCCCAAGAGGGGGAATTTCTAGAATGCCTACGAGATGGCTTTTCCAAACAGCCCATGGTTGAGCCCACTAGGGGATCAGCTAATCTGGGCTGGATGTTCTGCAATGAACCAGAATTAATTAGAAAGCTAATGTCAGATGTATTGGTATTACAGTGGATGAAAGGGATTTACAGAGGCATCAGAGAGAGGAGCTGGCCAAAATTGATTGGAAAAGAACACTAGCAGGGATGACCACAGGCATTTCAGAAGTTGCAGGATAGATACATCCCAAAGAGGAAGAAGTATTCTAAAGGCAGGATGACACAACTGTGGCTAACAAGAAAAATCAAAGCCAACATAAAAGCCAAAGAAAAGGCATATAATAGAGCAAAAGTTAATGGGAAGTTAGAAGATTGGGAATCTTTTAAAAACCAACAGAAGGCAATTAAAAAAGTCATAAAGAAGGAAAAGATGGAATGCACAGGTAACTAGTCAGTAATATTAAAGAAGATACTGTTACATACCCCGTAACTGGGTTGCCAAACCAGCAGAAATGGATCACTCAGTTGGAGTCTGGATTACTAGAACTAAGAAAGTTTTATTAAAGAAACAAGCAACACAGTAATCGAAAGGATAATAAATGCAACAGTTCAGCAATAATAGACACACATGTGCACAGAATTAAGATAACAGCATCAATCAAGCTCTATCATTGTCTAGGGATAAATGACCAATTTCAAAGTGACACAAAGTTCAGTCCAATTTAGTAGTGCAGTTCGTAGTAATCGTTGCCATGGCGATGGACAACGTTGGGGGGAGAGAGAGAGAGAGAACGGGAACGACTGATCATTCAGACATGGCTTCCACTCACAGACCGGTGATATGGCTCACAAGCAGCTTTTGGGCAGGTCCTTGGTGATGTCACCTGAGGTCACCGACTGTGACCCCTCCTCCAGATGCGGTCGATCCTCTGCAGTGAACCCAGCACCCAAGCAAGGGCGGACACACACCGGGTTCCCGCTGATCGTACCTTTCCACCCTGTGCGTTGTCCGGTACTTCCCACCGACTCGTGAGAGGCGCACCGCTTCCAGGGTCTCGTTACCTCGGGTGTCGTGTGTGTGTGTGCCTTAGCGAACCGGTCCCTTTTTATCCCCCTACTGGGGTATCGCCTGTCCATCACTTCAAACAGTTCAGGGTTCAAAGGGGGAGCCGCTCCAGACAGCTCTCTCTCTCCCGTCCCTTCATTACACATCTCCAGATGCTGTTTCATTGTGTTCCTTATCTCTCTCTTGAAGACAGGTGGCAGACCAACTGCTGATCACATAGGACAGCTAACATCTTATCTATGTGTATTCTCGTCACAATACCAAAGGTTTCTTCAGATATATAAAGTGTAAAGGAGAGGTGAGAGTAGATATTGGAACACTAGAAAATGATACTGGAGAGGTAGTAATGGGGGACAAGAAAATGGCAGACAAGCTGAATAAGTATTTTGCATCAGTGTTCACTGTGGGAGATAATAACAGTATGCCTGAAGTTCAAGAGTGTCAGGGGACAGAAGTGTTTGAAGTTGCCATTACTAGAGAGAAGTTTCTTGGGAAACTGAAAGGGATGAAGGTAGATAAGTCACTTGGACCAGATGGTGTACAACCCAGGGTTCCAAAAGACGTGTCTGAAGAGATTGTAGAGGCATTAGTAATAATCTTTCAAGAATGAATTGACTCTGGTGTGGTTCCAGAGGAATGAAAAATTGCAAATGTCATTCCACTCTTCAAGAAAGGAGCGAGGCAGAAGAAAGAAAATTATAAGCCAATTAGTCTGACCTCAGTGGTTGGGAAAATGTTGAAATCGATTGTTAAGGATGTGTTTTTGGGGCACATGATAAAATAGGCCATTGTCAGCATGATTTCCTTAAGGGAAAATCATGCCTGGCAAACCATTTGAATTCTTTGAATAAATAACCAGCAGGAAAGACAAAGGAGAATCGGTGGATGTTGTGTACTTGGATTTTCAGAAGGCCTTTGACAAGGTGCCACACCAGACTGCCGAACAAGTTAAGAGCCCATGGTATTACAGGAAAGATACTAGCATGGATAGAGCATCGCTGATTAGCAGCAGGCAAAGAGTGGATAAAAAGGGAGCCTTTACTGGTGGCTGCCGGTGATTAGTGGTGCTCCACAGAATTCTGTGTTAGGACTTCTTCGTTTCACATTATATGTCAACAATTTGGATGACAGACTTGATGGCTTTGTGGCCAAGTTTGCAGACGATACAAAGATAAGTGGAGGGGCAAGTAGTTTTGAGGAAGTAAAGAGACTACAGAAGGACTTAGACATATTAGCAGAATGGGCAAAGAGGTGGCAGATTGAATACAATGTCGGGAATTGTACGGCCATGCACTTTAGTAGAAGAAATAAAAGCATAGACTATTTAATAAATGGAGAGAAAATTCAAAAATCTAAGGTGCAAGGGGACTTGGGAGACCTTGTGGAGGATTCCCTAAAGGTTAATTTGCAGCTTGAGTCAGTGATGAGGAAGGCAAATGTGATGTTAGCATTCATTTTGAGAGGACTAGATATAAAAGCGAGGATGTAACAGTGAGGCTTTATAAGGAAGGCACTGGTGTAGCCTCAGATGGAGGATTGTGGGCAGATCTGGGCCTCATCTAGGTAAGGATGTGCTGACATTGGAGAGGGTTCAAAGGAAGTTCACAAAATTGATCCTGGGATTGAAAGGCTTTTCATATGAGGAGTGTTTGATGGTTCTGGGCCTCTACTCACTGGAATTCAGAAGAAAGAGGGGTGGCCTCATTGAAATCCATCAAATATTGAAAGGTCTTGATAGAGTGAATGTGGAGAGGATGCTTCCTATAGTGGGCTAGTCTAAGCCCTGAGAACACAGCCTCAGAATAGAGGGGTGTCCTTTTAGAATGGGAATGAGGAGAAATTTCTTTACCAGAGGGTGGTGAATTTGTGGAATTCATTGCCACAGGCATGCTGTGGAGGTCAGGTCATTGGGTATATTTAAGGCAGAAGTTGATAGGTTCTTGATTAGTCAGGGCTTGAAGGGATATGGGAGAAGGCAGGAGGTTGGAGCTGAGAGTGAAATAAGATTAGCCATGATGAAATGTAGCAGCAACCTGGATGGGCCAAATGGCCTAATTATGCTCCTATATCTTATGGTCTTTTGATTTTCTGTTATTTAAAAAATTTTTAGTATCCATTTCTCGGTACAAATTCTAGGACTCCCTAGCCGAAGACACTGTGGGAGTTTCACCAGAGGATATAAAGTATTAAGAAGGTGGTTTACCACTATCACCTCAATAATTCTTCTGTAAAATCCAACACAGTATAATAATCATTTATTGTAATCACATCCAGATGCTGGAAATCCAAGCAACCTACACAAAACACCGGAAGAACTCAGCAGGTCAAACAGCATCTATGGAAAACAGTAAACAGTCAATGTTTTGGGCTGAGACCCTTCACCAGTCCAAATGGTCTCGGCCCGAAATATTGACTGTTTACTCTTTTCCATAGATGCTGCTTGGCCTGCTGAGTTCCTCCAGCATTGTGTGTGTGTTATTTGGCAAATAATTGTTTTGGCACAAATGGTTACAAACATATCAAAAGATGTGGAAACCACGCACGTTGAAAGTGGAGTGTATTCTGTCCTGACCTTGAGGATGATGGATGGTCTTTGGTGACACAGCAGGTGAGCATCACTGCTGGATTTCTGGCGTCTGATCTGCTGTTGCGGTCCCAGTACTTTTGTGGTTGGTCTTGTTTCAGGTCAACATTGACTTCAAAGTATTGATGGTCCTCTGGCTCAGTGTTGATAATGCCACTGAAATTTCAACTGTTTGTACTTTGATCTTCAGTAACTGTGCAGAAAACAGCTAGAGGAACTTAACAAACTGAGTAGCATCTGTGGCGGGGGGGGGGAAGAGAGGGGAAAGAACTGTCGATGTTTCAGGTCAAGAACCACGTCTTCGCCTGCATCCAGCATTTGTAGCCTGGTCCACTGAAGTCCCTCAGCAATTCATTCTTTCTCGAAATCCAGCATCTACAGTCTCTGTGTCTCCAATACACAGTGTTAAAACCATTCTTTTTTGTTTATATTGGAATCAAGTTTTATGTAGAACAACAAGAGATGGAGTTGTGGCCAAGGTGATGAGACCAGCTAAGATCCTGTTGAATGGTAGAAGAAGCTTAAGGGATCATAGACCCCACTCATTTTCCTATTTTTTTTTACAGTGATAAACAAGATACTGTGACTTCATGTTTGCTTTCTCTAAAGACAGTCAAGGGAGCTGTGCAACTACTCGTTTGCCCCTTTGATACTGGCACAAAATGACCATTCTCTTGCAATGAAAAAATATAGTTACATTTCAAAGGATCCAGTTAGGGCTATGCTATGGAGATGTGAGAGTGCCATTATTCCTCTAGATTTATGAAATGACCTAGGATTTGAGCAGGGATGCCTTACTTTTGAAAAGTGTAAAGATTAGTTTATGAAGTATAAAGTTCATGCACAGAATCAGCTGTCCAATCAGTTACTGTATACTCAACATCATGATTGCTGGAGCATTATACCTAGAAACTAGATGTTTCTAGCACCATACCTCAAAACTTTTTAGAGGCCTTGAAGGAAATTGTCCACAAAGACCTCTGAATCTCCATCTGAACTTTCCCTGTCCATTTCTATTAGGAATCAGTTTAAAAGGACCCTTTTTAAAAGCAGGAAACTTTAGAACCAATCCCATTTTTTAAAAAGACAGCTTGGAGAACAAAATGAGGATTGGGATAACCAGCTGTTGACATGTATATTGAGATAGTTATAAAAATAAAAGGTTTTTTTTTAAAGCAGGTGATTTGGGATTTGGTTGGCGGGGCGAAGATGCGTCTCTACCAAAGGAAGTGAAAGGCACTCCTTCCCTCTGGTAGCCTGCAGGTCACCCTTGGGCAGGGTGTAGCACCCGATTAGCCGTTTGATCAGGGTTATGTGAAGCCACGGGAGCCGGTGGTGGATGGTCGTATGAGCAGCTGGTGCATATCACAAGTCCTGGTTATGCAACCACTGACGTCAGGCGGACACTCTCTGAGGTGTACAGTATTGATAATGGCTGAGGTCACTCAGCAGCGTAAAGACACTGCCCAGAAGGCAATGGCAAAACACTTCTGTAGAAACATTTGTCAAGAACAATCATGGTCATAAAGACCAGGATCATATGACATGGCACATAATGATGATGAATTCGAGCGAATTACCCAAAAAAGTTTTAAATGGATTGTTGAGTTGTTTTTATGGTTTAGTTACATTGTTAAAATGTATAAATTTCATTTAATTCTCTTTCTCATGTTTCTTTTTTCAGTTTTTGTCACTTGTTTGACATTGACAGACTATGCTGGAGAACGTTATGTTAATGAATCCTATGATGGAGCACAAATTCACTAACAACCATGGATTTCAGCATCAATCCAGGTGTAGATATTGCATTCTCTTCATTTTAGCTGAGGATTAATAGTCTTATTATTACTCACCAGAAATTCTGCACCAAATTCCGTTAAATATCTTTTCAATACATAAAGCTTTCATGTTCAATTAATCTTTTGAATAAATGGATATGTATACATTGAACAAATGTTTCTGAATAAGTTCTACAGCTGTGAAAGCAAAGTTCAAGGTATTTCTGTGTTCTTGGCCGGAAATGTTGACTGCCTATTCCTCTGCATAGATGCTGCCTGACCTTCTGAGTTCCTTGAGCATTTTGTATTTATTCCTCTGGATTTCCAGCATCTGCAGTATCTCTTGTGTTCAGGATATCACTGCATTTGTTTTGCTTAACGGTTAGTGTATTTCCTGCTTGAACCAGTCTTACACGCTACTGAATGATCAACTTAACAGAAAGCGTTATATTGTTTGCACATAAAGATGAGACTGCAAATGTGACTGAGATGAAGATTTGTTGTTAAGTATAAAATATTTAATTATTTTAATGGAGGAATCAACTAGTTTCATCTCTACAAATGACAGGATATTTTACATAAAGAGCAAGCTGATAACTTCTCTTCTATCTGTGACCTTGAACACTGGAATAGGAGAACTTTAAACTAAAGTGAGTCTGAGGGCTGAAGAGCCAAATTTAAAATTAATAGGCAGCACACTCCCTTATCTGGGTCATCTGGGACACATTGGCAACAGAGCATTTTGCTGAAATTATTTCAAGATCAACAGATTAACTAAGGAGCGAGTCACATGTACAAATACTGAACATATCAACGGAGGCCACCCTGACAATCTGACCAAAGAAACACGAGATGCAGCCCATTGGAATTAGGCATGAGAGAAAGACTTTCTAAGAAAATGCACAGAAGGTTAGTGATTTAACACAATTTATTGTTGCTTGAATAATCAATTAGATCATTCAGTGGAGTTTTGTTTTCATACATATGTTATAAGAGCTATCTTCAGTGGCTGCTTAATGTTTTCATATGAATATAATCAACAAAGGAGAATAGTTCACCAAACTGAAATGTAGAATGTCCTTTTAACCACAGCAGGCCTTAACAACCTATTATTACACTGCTAAAAAAAAGATTACAGATGATCGGCTTATGGAAAGACTTCTACATCTTATTGCCAATACACATGATATAGTAATAATTTTACAGCATTTTGCCAGTCTACAAGCATGTACAACTTCATTGTTTCAACTCATTTAATACTGTGCTTGCAAGAGAATTAGTTCAACTATTGAATTGCAAGCATAAATCCCTCTAGAAGCAAGAACTTGAAACATTTCCCCTTTGCATAACGTATGGCATCTTTTAAGATCATTTAGTTATAAAAAAAAGCAAGAAAGAATAAAAGGGAAATATGTGATAAAGTGTGTTATATTCAACAGTGTCTCCAAACTTAGAAAAAAATGTTTAATTCAAATGAGGGACACATGCATCAGAGTAGTGGTAGTCTGAAGAAACCTTGTTTTGAGATTATTTTTCACAGAATTACATTTTTCAAAATCATTTTTAAATTCTGCAGTGTAGTCTGAAAGAAAGCTATCTTAAAATGAAGCCAGTGTTTTTGCATATACAAAGATTATACCTTTTCTATTAATTGTACAAGAAATTGTGGAGTCACACTCAAAACGCTTTAGTAGGTGGAATCAACTTCGAAAGCGTGAATTAGACACTAAAACAGTTGAAGTGCTCGGAGAGCACATTTGCGTTTCTTCCAAAAACGCCACCTGATCATAGTTTTTTTTTTACAGAGTTCTTTATGTACAGCAAAACCATTTATGATTTTTTTGATGTGTGTTTTTATTTTTTTTAAATAAGCAAGTAATTTTTTTATACCCTGACACCATGGGTTCAAGAAAATTATAAGGCTAGATGTTGTGAATAATCAGTGATTTCTACACTCCTTGCTGGAACTGGATACATTATGATTTGCTGTCAACATCCTTGGTCACAGGAAAGGTATCAAAGGCGCTACAGAAAATCTCTGCTTGATGGCACAGTGACAGTGAAAAGTCACTCATACTGAAAGCGCCTGTGTCACTTGGTGCGCCAAATGCACTCTCTTCAGATCAACGAATGAAAGTGATTTCCCATGCAGTTTTAAGGTTGCTCATGCTAAAGTAAAATATCCTGTTGTATCTAAACCATGCTTTTAATGTGTGAAAGCAGCAGGCACACACTTCATCTGCAGTCGGCTCCTCCTCTCTTCCAGCCTTTTCCTCCTCGATCCTGGCAGTAGCAAAACGTGTTCCTGTAAAAGACAGACAAACTTGTATCTATATACTGTTTTTCACAGCCCGAAGAGCTTTAGAACTGATTGAATTACAATCACAGGAACAGGGGGTAGCCAATGTACACAGAGTAAAATCCCAAAGCAGCAATGTGAAAATAACCTTATTACCTATCCTAGTAATGTTTATTGAGCAATCAGTATTGACCATTGTCCTCTTCTTGGGAGTCTCTCAAAGAGAGCAGGTAAAATCTTGCTCAACGGCTGGTACTTCTTACAGTGGACACTACCAGTAGTGTAATGGGGTGAGCCATTGTGGTAAATACGAGGGGCAGACTGACACATGGTGCATCAGAAGCATTAAGCAGATGAAGTTACAGTCTGACTGACGCCAGACCCAATGACAGCTATCCAAAGTTAACTCTGCTTCTTTCAACACACACACACTGAGTGATTAGCTGAGCATTTGTAGCATCTTGTGTTCTTATTTCAGATTTGCATCTGCCATTTATTTTGTTCTACAAACTGTATTACTGTGGGCTCCAAACCTATTGATGTTTAAACAACTAGATTCTTGTTTTCAGATAATGTTATTTTCACAGATTTTCATTACCCCTTATTCAAAAATCATTATATTGGTAGTCTTGCTTATTTAAGGAGTTGACCCCCCAGGATTTGACACTGTGGCTGGAGAAAATAGGGGTCCAAGTTTGCAATTAGTTCTGAGATAACTGGGCTTTTTACATAGTTCTGAGATAACTTGGATTTCAACATAGCTCTGACATTCAAGTACATTTGGTCAAATACACAGTAAGCACCCTTTCCCTCTAATGGCGCCTGCTATTATTTTGCAGGTGGGGTAATTTTGATCAAGGATGATCTAGATGGTTACATCACATGACCACCTACATACAATTCAACCCACCCTCTCACTCATATCTGCACGGCACTACCTTCCCATGCTAATTGGAAAGTAAGCTTGCTCAGGGACATTAAAAGCAGTACTGGTGAACAAGATCATAAAAAAAACCTGACAGAACAATGCTGTTGGTTGGTCACCACTTCTTCTGTTTTAATTTTAATATAATTCTGAATGACCCATTTCCAGCTTAGGTGAGAATGCGAACTGTTAAAATAGGCAGTTTTTCTTCCTTCCTGTTCTTTGATAGATTAGGGAATTTTTAGAATGTAATTTTTGAGGAATATTTCTGATTAATTTAATGATTAAGGATGTCTGACGTTTAAGGGTATGTTTAAATAGTCTGTCAGCAGCCTATCACTGTGTGGCTCACTGTGGCAGTCAGATAGGCCTCTTTGCATTTGTGTGAAGTCTCTGTCTTTCAACGATGAAGGAGGATGGTACCTCCATGATTCTGCGACTATGGATTGGACTAATGAGTTTATGGATTGTGGACTTTTTCATTCATATGGTTTTTATATTCGATGTTTTTTTGCCCATTCCTTTCCGTTTCATTGTGTGAGGGGAGGAGGTTGTTGATCTTGTTGTATTTGGTTAGTTTTTTTTTTGAGTGGGGTGTTGTTGTTCTTGTTGCATTTTGTGTGGGGGTGGGAAGTTTGGGGGGGTTGATGATAGGGATGTCATTCTTTTTTGTGTTTGTGGGGGGTGCGTTTGATGTTTCTCTCTGAATGACTTCCCTGGTTTTGCTTTGTTTTGTGGCTATCTGGAGAAGACGAATCTCAGAGTTGTATTCTGCCTATATACTTTGGTAATAAACGAACCTTTGAACTTTTTAATGATTACAATAAAAAAATTACAGTTAAATCTGAATTTTAAAAATTCCTTCGACATAATGCTTGCATTTTCAAAGCAATTACCGATTGACAGTCACACTCTAATTAAACGCAAAGTGGCTCATCTATGAGCAAAGTTGTTCAGTTCCATGTCACAACTTAACACTAAACACTGGCATTCTTCCCTGCTGTGAATTGTAAAGCAGTTTTATACAAAACCCTAACAGGAGTACTGTACCTGTAGCTCCATTTTGTCTCCTACACAATATTAATGAGTCTTCTTGTCTGCCTGTCGAATTGTCTCCTTTTTCACCCTGACAACTTTATACCCTTCAACCTGCCAAGGTAAAAATAAATATTTTGGTTTCTGAATAGCCCAAAAAACCAGAATGGTTACATTGGCTTCTCGAATGAAATCCCTGCTATAAAAGTATTAAATTGTTAGTATATTGAGTGAAAAAGACTGTAAGCAGTATTTAAAAAAATATAATTTATATCCCACATGAACAATTTCAGTTTATGCAAGCAGCAAGAGAAGATTCTGCAAGAGAAGTTAGGTGTCAGTTAGCAGAGCAAGGTCAGTGACAGGAAAAAGCCAAAGCATGTTAGGAGAATCACCACACAAGATGGAGATCTGAATGGAAGCTTCCCCAGTAATCTGGGACAACTTCAAATCTACAAATGTTCCATTTTGGAATTACTGTGATGGTGCATTTAACAAAAGCCAGTGAATAGTGATATCAGCCAATGTAAATTATTTCAATTATTCACACATCAGCATTCATCACCCAACTCCTAAACCTTTGAAGTATATCAACTGACGTAAGAACAATATTCACATTAAGATTGGGATGAGTATCAGATGTAGTTTTTTAAAAATGGAAATACTGTAGTCCAAACAATACATTTTTTTTACTATGTTGACCAGTCTGTAAGAAAGGCATTCGAAGTTGGAGATGCAAGCTGAGGCCATGCACCTTTTTCTGGCCTTTATCTAAGTGGCAGGTACAGGTACATTGTGAAAGAGTGTCAGTGTCTGTTTGTTACGAGAAGCACTTTAGTGTCAGAACATCTTAAAAACATTTCAAATACTCAGCAAACAATTCCACACAGAGCAGAATTAACCATTAGCTGCAAGACAACGAAAGTCAGTTCCCAGAATAATACAAACCCCTCCGTCCTCATCCAAACAAATCATTCAGGTGAATGAAAATTCTGCAGAAACATAAGCTTGGATTTTAGTTACTGTGGACATAATCCTGTAATGCCCTATTGGAACTCCTTCCACTTCAAATTTTGAAAATACAAATATTGGTTTTTACCCAATAGCCAAAAGGAAACCAGCAGAGAAGTCTGCTCATTAACATTGTGTCAACAGTACATTGAGAAGGATTCAGAACTATCAGAAAGCGAGAGACTGGTGGTAAGTGCAGAGAACTGTGAGGATAGTAACAGATTTCAAAGCAATATGGACAGGCTGATTTAATGGGTAAGTAAGGAGTGATTGAAAACTGATGTTGAGAATTTTGTTTTGTCACCTTATAGTAACAATTTAAGAAAAGGAAACATAAGTAGTAAGCCATTTGCTTGCTCCAGTAATCAGTCGGAATATTGCTAATCTTTTACCTCAGTGCCGGGTTCTCGTACTAACCCCACATATGCAAATAATTTCTGATATCTCTCTTGAATATACCTACAACTGAGCCTCCACTGCTGCCTGACCCCTCTTCTGAGACAGTGACCCATGGTTTGAGAAACTCCTACATCTACATTATCAAGACCTTCTAGAATTTTGTATGCTTCAGCGAAAATCTCCCTCACTTGTCTAAAATCTAGAGAGAATGGGCCCAATCTCTTAAGCTATGGTCACGGTGTACTCCACACATTCCAGGAAGCCATCTGGCAAGCCTTTGTTGCACTCATCTTGTTGCAAATCCTTCCTTATGCAGGAGATCATTCCTGTACAGGATATTGCAGGTGCAGGCTTGAGAGGGCTGATAACATTTTTAAGATTAGCTTTATTTGTCACATCTACATTGAAACTTGCAGTGAAACGTGCCATTTGCCTCAAATCAAATGAGCAACGATTGTGCTGGGGCAGCCAGCAAGTGTTGCCATGCGTCCGGTTCCAACATAGCATGCCCATAAACTCACTGACCTTAACTGTACATTTTTGGAATGTGGGAGAAAACTGGAGCACCCAGAGGAAACCCACGTGGTCATGGAGAGAACATACAAACTCCTTACAGACAGCAGCAGAAACTGATCGCCGACCTTACAGCTGGCACTGTAAAGCTTGGCGCTGATTGCTATGTTACAGCGTCAGTATCCGCAAACCGTGGCAATTGGCAAAAGCAGCAAAAGTAATACGAGTTAAGTCCTTATTCTGCAGCGTGGTTAGGGTTTGGAATGCACCGCCAAAGGTGGTGATGGTGGGAAATTCAATTGTTGCATTCAAAAGGTAGCTGGATAAGTAACCGCAAGGTTAAGGGATGAGCGTCCGCATAGGGGACTGGATGGATTGCTTTTTCACAGAGGTACCACACACTCTGCATTGAATACCCCACCATCTATAGTGTAACTAATTTGTGAATCTGCAAACACTATCCCATTATAAAAAGAGATTTGGCAACTAACCAATGTTACTTAAATTAGAAAGTCTCTCCTAAGTTCCAGGTTACTATTTACACATTTATACCAGAGATATTGGTTTCTGTTGCATCATTGGAATTTATATTCATGGTACTCATTTACAAAGAACAATGCTGATTTGCAACGAGTTTATAGAAAAGTTGGTGGTTTTGCTTCTTGATATTCAATGGAGGTAACTGATGACATATCTGGAAACAATGCAGAACTATGGGGAAGGGGTCAGTGTACGGGACATTGGAAGGGTGTCTGAAAGACTTATAGGCTTGAAAGCCTGAAGTGCTACAGGGTTCAGTGAAAAACTTTATAAACTTTTTCATTCTGGTTGTATGCAGCAATAAGAAAATTTTAGGTCAATTTCAGCAAGAAGTATTTACCAAAACTGGAGCTACACTGCACTTTCAACTGCTGTCATATTAAAGACACTCTTAACTTTCACTGGGACAACTACTAATCTGGTTTGGGTGAGAATTTGGAGCTTATGTTCGCTGCACCTACTTGTCTCCTGGGAAGCCAATTTCTCATCTCCCATCATCACAAGCACCTAATAAATAATTCTGCTGTTATTCTCATTCTTTTTTTAATGCAGCTGCAAACCTCCTCTCCCATGAAATCACTTCCAAAATACTCGGCACCCTCCTCATCGCCTTGCCCTTCCCTTTCCAGTTCATTAGTATCACAGTCCCTGCTCGGAGGCAAAAGAAGGCGCTTCACCACAGTGTGGGTTACCTAAGAGAAGAGGAAGGGGATTGAAAGGAAATTCAAGAGTTTTAAAAGTATGTGCTTGATGGTTTCAGCCCCAGTTCATGAGCAAAACTTGAAAATATTCATTTAACAAAAAAAAATTGGTCAGTTGCAGCATTACTTTTTTGGTGACAACATTTCCATCTTCATCGAAGAACTGCTCTTCCGTAACCATCTCTTCAGGGACTGTTTTAGCATCCTCTTCCTAAAGGGTGTATTACGTGAAAATTAGGGCATGATTTTAACATAGGAATTCACATCCTGTTGAGCACACAATACCATTGCCATAAATCAGCATTTCATATTTACATGCATCCCTTGAGAACAACATTGCCTGTCCTCTACAACAGCCCTGGATTCTTCACCACTGAAAAGGTGTGTCTGCATACCACTTCTGCAATCAATAGATTGAGAAAAGTCATGTGGGCTTTATGTTTTGGGGGAAGTGGCTGCCTGAATAACAGAATCAGAATCAGGTTTATTATCACTGGCATGTGACATGAAATTTGTTAACTTAGCAGCAGCAGTTCAATGCAATACATAATATAGAAGAGAAAATTATCCAAATTAAAAAATTAGTAAATTTGCTTGTTAGTTGTTGAGCGACAGTCGGGCTCTGTAAGCCAGATTGAGGAGACAAATTGAGTTTCAGGCAAGTGGTCATGTGACATTGCATTAATGTTTATTCATAAACTAAAGCTGGCAACCCTAGCCTTGTGGTATTTTTGCTTTTCTCAAGTAAAACTTTAAAAATATTCATATAAATAGAACTTCAGAATATTTACAAATATACAATGGCAGCAGGGTCCTGTTAAAGGCAAGTGCTGCTTCAATTAATACTTTGTAGTTAGATAGCTTACAAGTTGCTAAAACCCCTCACTGAAAAAGGAACCTCTAATTATTTGCACTTAAACGTCTGATAAGAGAAGACACTATTGATAATGAATCAAGAAGGCAGGCTCAGTGACACGTGAGAAATGATAGTGCCACTAGGTACTTTGCAAAGTTGACTGAAGCAGCTGTGGAATATTCCAAATCCTTCATTTGGTCTCAAATTTTACTTACTTGGCAAAGCAGCACTTGTTTGCAAATTTCTTAGCTACAGACAAAGACACTGCCTGATTTTGCTCTGTAACATCTCCCCATTCCCTTCACCGATGCGCCTCTTCTATCACGACTCCCACCAACACCAACAGTGAAGCCTGGAACAAGAAACCCCATTCTGCTCCCCAGCAACCTTCCTGGAAGCACAGTGCATCCCTTTACAGCAGAAGCCTCTCCCTCTCCTCTAGCATGGGATATTCTCTATCTCCAATGATGCAGCCCACCCAATTCATGGTTTGAGCAGGTAGGGATTGGATTTCATGACCCCATAGAGATTAGGTATGAAGGAAGACCACTAGTTTTCCTCAGTCCTTGCCCATTTCCTAATTCCTTCACCAAGCTTCCAAATGACATGAGAAACATGGCCTAGAAATTCAGGTCCATCCTTACAAAGGAATCTCACATTCTTGAAGGAAGTCACATTCACTGAAGGTCCTGTCACACCTCTCAGCTAGGTAAAGCCAGAGGATTACTATTGAAATGCATCACCATTGCGGTTTATTTTTGTCAGCAGTTTTGCACCACACCAAACTTGTTAACATGAACTTCCATATCAGGACATAAGCAACCATCAACGTTTAAAATAATTTAGCTTCATTTTAACAAACTAAGCAAGCTGAATTAATGGGAGAAAAAACAGTACAGGAAAGACAGGAGAACAATTGTACATCAAAATACAGCACGGAAGACCTGTTAAGTTCAACATGCTTTCTTTTCATTTGTACCATTACAGCTTGTACTTAAAGAAGATCAACCAAAAGTCAACATAATGCCAAAGTTTACACATCACCCAAAATAAGAGTGCAGCAGTGGTCAGAGCATGCCTTCTGTTTGCTGTAAAGTTTGCCCCCCCCCCCCCAGTTTATTTATAGTTTCCTTCTTTACATTTGCATAGTTAGAACAGCAGGGTGAGGGGCAAAATAGTTGACTGCTCCTCTTGCGGGATGTGGGAAGGCAGGGAGACCTCCAGTGTCTCTGACAATATCACCTGCAAGAACTGCATCCAGCTGCAACTTCTAACAAACTGCGTTAAGGACTTGGAGCTGGAACTGGATGAACTCCGGATCATTTGGGAGGCTGAATGGGTGATAGACATATTGAGAGGTACTTACACCCAAGGTGCAGGACGCAGGAAACCGGGTGATAGTCAGGAAGGGGAAAGGGGTTGTGCAGAGTACCCCTGTGGCCAACCCCCTCAGCAACTTTGGGTGGCGTTGGGGGGATGACCTGGCAGAGGAAAGTCACACTGGTCAGGTCTTCGGCACTGAATCTGGTTCTGTGACTCAGCAGGGAAGAAGAGAAGAAGAGGCAAGCTGTGGTGATAGGGGATTCGTTAGTTAGGGGAACAGAGAGAAGGTTCTGTAGACGAGAATGAAATTCCTGGATGGAATGTTGCCTTCTGGGACATCCTGGATCGAGTCCTCTGCATAAGTGGGAGGGTGAGCAGCCAGAGGTCATGGTCCACGTAGGTACCAATGATATGGGCAGGACGAGTGATGAGGTTTTGCAAAGTGAGTTCAGGGAGTTAGGTGCTAAGTTAAAGGACAGGACCTTCAGCATTGTTATCTCAGGATTGCTACCCGTGCCACGTGCTTGTGAGGCCAGAAATAGGAGCTTAACATATGTGAAAAAATAAAATCCCTTGCTGTGTAGCAAGGGCTGCCAACTTCATACCAGTTGGGCTCTTGTCTGTGTGCGTTTGGAGAGAGGGTAGGTGATGGTTTAGCTCAGGCATGGCCCCATAATCACAAATAATTCAACAGGTCTGAATTCAGTGGATATATTTTCATCACAGCTATGAGGGTAATTGCAAGCAGGCTTTTTCCATTGAGGTTGGGCGAGACTAGAGCCAGAGGTCATGGTAAAGGGTGAAAGGTGAAATGTTTAAGGGAAACACAAGGGTCAGCCCCTTCACTCAAAGAGTGGTAAGGGTGCAGAATGAGCTGCCAGCAAAAATGGTGACTGTGACTTTGATTTCATTTATGAGAGGTTTGGATAAGGACTTGGATGGGAGGGGTATAGAGGGCTATTTATTACAGCATTATTGCTATTGCCCAGGACAACAATTGCAGTGCTACTCCATCGACGCAAAGCAGCATACTGGGAATTCAGCTGCTAAAAACACACTAACTAAATTAAAAATAACACCCAAGTTATTTAGAGTGACGCCTAAGTTACAAATCAAAAACAAACAAGTCTAAGATTAAAGAAACAGTGTCTGCCCCATGTAGGTATTGCACAGGCGCATGTTATAAGATACAATGATTAACTATAAAAGAGCATCAAGAATTAAAACTGAAATTAAAAAAAAAACAAAGAGCTCTGAAAGGAAGATAACTGCCCCATTTCAACCTAAATATTGCAAATGCCCATTAATTGGATTTAGAGATTGACAATGGATTGGGGGGGGGGGGTGCAATGTTCATTTGTACAATAGCCCTGGGGAGAAAGCTGTTCCTCAGTCTGGATGTCCGTGCAGAGGTATTCTGTATCTCCTGCTGGTTGGTAGGAGATTGAACAGGTGGTTACTGGGGTGGGATGAGTACATCACGATGTTGAGAGCCCATGTGAATTGAACCGTGTGAGTTGTAGATGGTTTCCCATCCTGTAGTTGTGTCCCGGTGACGTTCGGTGCAGTTCTGATCACTCATTGAAGTACCTTCCGGAAATCCTGTTGCAGCTAGTGTATCATACTGTCACGTGGTAGGTCAATATACTTTCAATAGCACATCGATAAAAGTTTACCAGCAGTTTTTCAAGCAAAATTTGCTCTCTAAACTCCTAAGATAGTACAGGTGCTAGTGAGCCTTCCCTACTATCAAGGAGGTGTTGGTGATCCAAGAAAGCTCCAAGAAGTTAGAACAGTAGTCAATAAAAAGCATCCTGGCACAGGTATCTTCATGTTCCAAGTGTTCCACTATGATGTGGAGAGTGTCCTCGGTTGATTTGTTTTCCTTACAGGCAAACTGATGCTGGTCCAGAATAGCAGGGATGGCGACATTAATGTGGGACATAACCAGTCTCTGCAGGTACTTGGCGGCTTTGGAGGAGAGGGCAATCAGTCTGTAGTTGTTGAAGCATGTTACTGCCAACTGCTTTGGGATTGGTAGGATGGTTGATGTTTTGAAGCATGCAGGGATGACAGCAAGGGACAGAGTGAGGTGATCGATTTCAGTAAAAACCTCTGCCAGCTGGTCAGTGCATTCCTTGAGGACCTGCCCAGGTACGCCGTCTAGTCCAGCTGCTCTGTGTGTGTTGGTGCTGCTGGAGAGTATGTCTCACCCTGTGTGCTCAGGATCAGCGTTATGTCCCCCTCCAGTGTCAAGGCTTTTATCACTGGTTCATTGTTCCCCCTGTCAAATGGAACAAAGAAATTGTTTAGCTCCTCAGCTAGTGTGATGCTGCTTTTTGCAGGAGAGGAGTCCTTTCCGTTATGGTTACTGATGGGCTTGATGCCTTTCTACATGTATCGGGGGTTGGTGACGTTATTGAAGTGTGTCTCCAACTGTTGCTAGTATCTGTACTTGGTGGTTTTATGCCTTTTTGAGGTTTGACCTGGCTTTGTTGTATGCAGCAGCATCTTGAGCCCTGAGCAGGTTCCAGACTTCATTTTTCACCCATGGTTTCTGATTTGGGAATAGAGATATTTTTAATGCTGGTGACTTCATCTACACAGTATTTACGATAGTGCATGACCGTGGTGGTGTATTCCTCCACATCAATTCCCAAACCTTGTGTTGCTTGGCGTGGAAACAGTTTCCAGTCTGTGCACTCAAAGCAGTCCTGAAGCTGTGAGACGCCTCCTTCGGGCCATACGTCACTGACTTGCTTTCCTTATCACTGATCTTTATGCTTAGATTAGAAATAAAGATAGGTAGTCGTACAGTCCCATGTGAAGGCATGGACAAAGCCCTGTACGCGCCAGGTTTATTGGAATAAGCCTGGTCCAGTGTATTGTTGCCCCTTGTGGGGCATTTCACATTCTGGCAAAACTTAGGAAATACTGTCTTAAGGTTGGCTTGATTGAGATCACCATCTACGATGAAGGTGGGCAATTACTTATTGATACCCTCATACAGTTGTGCTAATATTATCTTAATGTTGGCTTTGGTGCAACGTAGCCCAATGTGAAGTAAACAACTGTAAATTCTCTCGGCATATGGAAAGGCCTGCACTTTAGCATGAGATATTCCAGGCTGGGATATCAATGATGACAGAGTTTGTGCATTAGGCATTGTTAACATGAATGCATAAGCCATAACCTGATTTCTTACCAGAATCTTGCGTTCTGTTGCCCTGGTGGTCCGTGCAGTCTACTAGCTCAATAGCTACATTGGGTATGTTATGACCAAGCCAGGTTTTTGGATAAGATTGTCACGCAGCAGTCAAGTAATTTCCTCTGTATGGTAAGTCTCAGTCTGATTTCATCCATTTTATTAGTGATTGATTGGGTGTTTGCAAAGAGGGCACTCAGAAATGGGACTTGAAGGGCGTGGCTTTTAGCTTAGCGCAGATCCTGGCTCACTTAACACAGCTCTGCTTCTTCTCACTGCGCCGTCCACAGTGCCTCTCATCTGGGGCTGGTATCCTGTGTTATGGTGATCTCTGGCGGTATGCGTTCTGTGAGAATGAGCTGAGAACTCTTAATACTCTTGATACTGATATTCAGAAGTTTCTGTTGGCGATATCATAGAACATTTGCCTGATTTGGAGAACTTGAAAGCACTCTAGATACAGGTCAGTGGGAGCAGGCAGAATAATAGTTTAGCGCGGACTAGATAGGCCAAAGAGCCTGTTGCTGCGATGTCACTCTCTATGACTCTATAACTGGCAACCATTGTCCTTTTAAACATCTAGATAAATTGCTGGGATGTGCTGCATTACAAAGTAAAAAGATCAAGCAAATGGTATAATTAAGGAAAATGGTGGAAAATGAAGCCAGGAATAGCAAGATTCTCAAAATGAAAAATGATCATTAAACATGGAAGTGAAATTTTCTTGAATATTAATACGCAATGAGCTAAAGATAATTAGAACAATATTAATCAAACTAATAGAGCTTAGACCAAAGACCATAACACAAAGGAGCAGAATTAGGCCATTTGGCCCATCAAGTCTGTTCTGCCATTCAATCATGGCTGATCCCTTTTTTTCTCCTCCTCAACACCATTTCCCAGCCTCTCCCCATAACCTTTGATGCCATGTCCAATCAAGAACCTATCAACCTCTGCCCTAAATATACCCAACGACCTGGCCTCCACAGTTGCACGTGGCAACAAATTCCACAAATTCACCACCCTCTGGTGAAAAAAAAATTCTCTGCATCTGTTTTGAATGGACGCCCTCTATCCTGAGGCTGTGCCCTCTTGTCCTAGACTCTCCCACCATGGGAAACATCCTTTCCATATCTCCTCTGTCTAGGCCTTCCAATATTCAAAAGGTTTCAATGGGATCCCCCCTTATCCTTCTAAACTCCAACAAGTACAGACCCAGAGCCATCAAATGTTCCTCGTATACTAACCCTTTCATTCCTGGAATCATCCTTGGGAACCTCCTCTGGACCCTCTCCAATGCCAGCACGTCTCTTCTAAGATGAGCAGCCCAAAACTGTACACAATACTCAAGGTGAGGCCTCTCCAATCCCATATAAAGCCTCAGCATCACATCCCTGCCCTTGGATTCTAGACCTCTTGAAATGAATGCTAACATGTAATTTGTCTTCCTCACCACCGACTCAGCCTACAAGTTAACCTTTAGGATGTTCTGCACAAGGACTTCCAAGTCCCTTTGCATCTCAGATTTTTGGATTTTCTCCCCGTTTAGAAAATAGTCTGCACATTTATTTCTACTACCAAAGTGCATGACCATGCATTTTCCAACATTATATTTAATTTGCCACTTTCTTGCCCATTCTCCTAATCTATCTAAGTCCTTCTGCCTCCTACCTGTTTCCTTAACACTACTTGCCCCTCCACCAATCTTTGTATCATTTGCAAACTTGGCAACAAAGCCATCTATTTCATCATCTAAATCATTTATATACAGCATAAAAAAGAAGTGGTCCCAAAACCGACTCCTGCGGAACACCACTATTCACTGGCAGCCAACCAGACAAGGATCCTTTTATTCCCACTCGCTGCCTTCTTCCAGTCTGCCAATGCTCTAACCATGTCAATAACTTTCCTGTAATACCATGGGCCCTGAGCTTGGTAAGCAGCCTAATGTGTGGTACCTTGTCAAAGGCCTTCTGAAAGTCCAAATATACAACATCCACTGCATCCCCTTTATCTATCCTACTTGTAATCTCCTCAAAGAATTCCAACAGGTTCATCAGGCAGAATTTTCCCTTAAGGAAACCATGCTGACTTTGTCCTATCTTATCCTGTGTCACCAAGTCCTTAACAACTGACTCTGACATCTTCCCAACCGCTGAGGTCAGGCTAACTGGTCTATAATTTCCTTTCTGCTGCCTTCCTCCTTTCTTAAAGTGTGGAGTGACATTTGCAATTTTCCAGTCCTTTAGCACCGTGCCAGAATCCAATGTTTTTTAAAGGATCATTTCTAATGCTACCACTATCTCTAATGCTACTTCTTTCAGAACCCTAGGGTACAGTTCATCTAGTCCGAGTGACTTATGTACTTTTCGGTCTTTCAGCTTTTTGAGCACCTTCTCCCTTGTAATAGTAACTGCACCCACTTCTCTTCCTTCACACACTACAACACCTGGCACACTAGTGTCTTCCACAGTGAAGACCGATGCAAAATACTCAATTAGTTAATTTGCAATCTCCTTGTCTCCCATTATTATTTCTCCTGCTTCATTTTCTAGCGGTCCTATATCCACTCTCATCTCTTTTTAATTTTTTTACATACTTGAAAGAGCTTGTGAAAGACATGCTTGAGCTCAAAAAAGTCCAAATATTTCAGTCTGGAGAATACAAACAAGAAGACAGTCACAGTTCAAAACCATCTCCAAGCAATGCAGAACAAGCCAGGACAGTATGGATACCTTCAGCATCACCCTGGCTGTGGCAAACTCCTCCTCATTTGAGTTAGACTCATTCTCTCCAAGTACCTAATTAATGCATGTTAGCACATTATGTTAAGAGATGGCATGTAGTGTGACAGCTGACCAAACAGATATAAATACATACACTTACCTAGCCTGCCCCACACAGGACTGACCAACCATTGGGTACTAGGTTTCAAATAGTTGCATCAGTGACCGAGACCAACAATTAAAACTCTTCCTTAAAGGAAAGAACGATATACAACCCATCAAGGTTGCCATGGCAGTTGCTCAGATGTTTCCAGTTAACTGCAAAGGGTAACTTAATCACCTCACCCAAATATTTCACTATTTAAGTGACCAAGGCAGACACTTTCTTTCCCAATGAATGCAGCTTTTTGTGAGTTGGTCAAGGTGAGCAGTTTTTTTTCCAGAGAATTAGATCTGCTCATGACAGCATTTGAAGGAAAAACATTAGGAGTTTGGGGATCAGGATTTTAACATAAGCATGTGTTACCAGGAGCAGACTTCAAATCTGTAAAGTTCATGAGTAACATATTAGGTAGTGCAATCAAATTAACTGGAATATATTACTAGAATACTAAATGCAATATTTTCAGGTTCAAGTTAACATTTTCCACTTCTCCTTCAGTTTAATCTGGATAGCTGTTTTGAATGTGAACTTTCTTGAGCAAACTAAAGCTAGCACATCAGTTTGAAAGAAAGCCATGGGCTACAAGTCATGGTATCTCTGCAGGTAAAGCACTCAAGATGTATGCCAAATGTCATCTGGAAGCAAAGAACAGTTCCCAAAAGACTAATTAATTCACTGCTGACAACAATAAAATGCACAGGATGATAATCCTGCCATATTTTAGCAGGTAGTTCTATGATGTATACATATCTAATTATTGACCCCTGTAATTATCAGATGTCTGAATCTGCTTCTGTTCAAATACAAATAATTCATCATATCTTGTTACACTGTATATTCAGTCTTCCTTTGGTGATGGCTAACCATAGCCGAGGATGTGAGTGAGTGAGAGGAGGACTGAGACAGGAGTGAGATGGGTACAATTTCTCTGGGTTACCTTTCCTCCAAGTGACCTGTTAATGGAGCTCCAGACTTGGGGTTAATCTCTCTATCCCTAGGAACACATGATTTTGCATTAATCTCACAGCATGGATCTGATTTAGCCACACCTTTCTCATTTTAAACCTGTTATCAGAGCAGATTTATGGAGAATTATTTTGCTTCCATTGGGAAGAACTCATCTGGCAGGAAAGGGATTGCTCAATATGATTAATTAATAATAAAAGCACAAAACAGTCACTTTTGCAGAGGCAAAATTCGGTTTCTAAACTATAGAGGATTAAGGAGATAGACCCAAGGCTCTGACAGATAACACTGAAGTATTACTGTTTAACAATGAGAACATATCATGCACATGAAGGAAAATTCTTTCACCTGAGCTTTGTGTTCTGCTGGTAGAGGTCCTTCAACCCTGATGTTTGTTCCTGATTTAATCCCCTCTGGTGTGCCCCAACTCGGTTTCTTCTCCACACCAAACCCACCGGCTCCATGCTCCTCTGCCCCCATCCGCCTGGTGTCTGCCTGCATCTCCTTCACTGACTCCACTTGTTCTGTGATTAGCGCCGAGCGTTTCTGCACCTTCCCATTCACCGTTTTTCGGTCATGCGATGTTATAGGCATATCCTCCTGAATCAAAGGACTTGACTCCTTTTGACGTTCCAGCCTGTGCAAGTCAAGCTCCCCATTCTCTTCCGGTTTTAAAACAGGTCCTTTCAAATGAAACTTGACCGATCCAGCAAGTTCATTTTTGATGCTTTGTTCCTGAAGTCTGCAAAATTATGAAAATATGGTTAAAATGTCTTTTCTGCTTGGAGCCACACATCACATAATTTAATTAATTTTGTCCAAGTTTTGAATGTAAACATTAATCTGCACTGATGTCTTTTATAATGCACTCAGGATATGTACATTTCGAACACAAGAGATTCTGCAGATGCTGGAGATCCAGTGGAGCAAACACAAAATGCTGGAGGTACTCAGCAGGTCAGGCAGCAGCTATGGAGAGGAATGAACAGTCAACATTTCGGGCTGAGATCTTTCATCAGCTCTGGATCTTGGCCTGAAACATCAGCTGTTCATTCCTCTCCAAAGATGCTGCCTGACCTGCTGAGTTCCTGCAGCATTGTGTGTGTGTGTGTGTGTGTGTGTGTGTGTGTGTGTGTGTGTGTGTATTTAATGCCCAGTTCTGGATGCCCTGAAAGACAATGCTGAGCTTTGTTCTTGAACAGCTAGAAGCAGTTTTTATACAATCGGGAGCTTGCTAGGCCATCTCAGAAGACAGTTAAACTTCAAGAACTTTGATACTGGAGTAAACCCTTGTACAGTGGAGACTGTGTGAGGATAGTAGGTCTTAAAAGTCATAAGGCACTGCACCAGAGAAACAGGCTCTTCGACCTACCTAGTCTGTGCTGAGCTATTATTCTGCCCAGTTCCACTAACCTGCACCTGGACCATTGCCTTCCAAACTCCACCCATCCAGGTACTTACCAAACTTCTCTTAAATGTTGAAATTGAACCTGCATCCACCACTCCTGCAGGCAGTTTGTTCCACCTTCTTACCACCCTCAACTAATACATAATGCGCATCAGAGAACCCATTGGGCACTTATTTGATATTTGATTTCCATCTACACAAGTTTTAAAATAAATTCCTAAATCATGATGTGGAATTCCATTTTTTGGATTATACACCCAGACCTCAGAACTACTAGTGCAGTGTTTATAGCTTTGCACTATTGCCATCATTACAGTTTCCAATGCATGTCAAATATAAAAATTCTCCAGTCCTTGTATTCTGTTACCACGAGGTCAATCAGCTCATTTTCCTTCTGGGGATATCTGGGGAATTGAACACATCAGCATTGCTGAAGTTTACACAAGGGAAGCACACATAGAGACTTGGGTGCAGAAATCAGCCTACCTTGTTGTTGGGACCAGTTTAAACATAAATTCTATAGATTGTTGTTACTGCTGAAGGCTTTATTTCCTTTTCATTACCATGGCCACCTCAAAAACAGATTAAACTCTCTAGAATTTTGCTCTTGTTTTTTCTATTATCTCTTTCTGTACTTGTTGCAGAATGACAAACACTGACACTGTTGGATCCTGTTCAGATGGGTCAATCAGCCCACAGTCTGATTCGGGTGTGTCAGTGTGCTCAAGGGTTCGCAAGTAAATTAAACAAATTGCATATAAACCATACCTTCCTCACTTCCAACCTTTAAAATAATCGTTCCTCTTGTGATTCTGTCACATTTTGTTGCCAACTGTCTCCATCATTTTGTTTTAAAGTCTGCATTTATAAAAGAAGCTGTCTGCATATATATATATATATCATGGACACCTCATCCTTGCAAGGACCCTGACACACTTCAGTGGGAAAGCTCACAGCTCACTGACCTGAATTGCAAAAAAAAAAAAAAAATGACACAGAAGACAACTAGTTTCCTACTTCCCAAACTATTGTTAAAAATACAAATATGGAAAGAGTGCAGCTTATGATATAGGGGTGGGATTACATGTATGTGACACTTCCCACCACTCAATTGCACAATACAGGTGATGTGACACTAAACTTGCTTTCTAAGTGTCTAATATTGCTGCTGGAGAATCATAAAGTTCCTGTTCCATTAAGTCCCTGCATTCACACCCTTTAGCATAGGGTTGGCATAGACTGAAAGTCAACAGGACACTACTGCGGGGGTCTCAGGGGAACAGAAGCGGAGCAAATGCTGACAAGGAGGTGAAGATGCTGAATAATAAAAAAATGCATCCCTTAAAAAACACTTGAATAATGTGACTTCTAACACACTGTTGTATTAATGCAAGGTACTCATAATAATCATCCTTTAGGACAGGAGTTCCCAACCTGGGGTCTACAGACCCCTCAGTTAATGGAAGGGGTCTATGGCATTAAAAAAAGATTAGGAAACCCCTGCTTTAGGAGAACTAACTAGACAAAACTTTCCATTTCTGTTATGGCAGTATAAACTAGATGGACCGTTTACAGTTGTTTCACAACCAACAGACAAAAAAGGAAAATCCCATCAGCTGGTAACGTTCTCCTTTCCTGATCCAGAAAGTTATGCATCCAGGTCCAATGTCAGAGACTTGAGCATAAAGTCTAATATGTCAAAATGAGCGCAGTACTAAAGCAGAACTGCATGATTGGAGATGCTGTCTTTTGCTTGAGACATTAAACTAAGGTCAAACCTGCTCTGTAAAATGAATGCAAAGCAATCCAATACAATATTCTGAAGGGCATTATTCCCTCCCCAGCGGGTTGCCGAACATTTATCCCTCGACCAATATCAATCAGCCAGATGATCAGGTCGTGACTGCACTACAGGTTATGGGATTCTTCTAAGTGGCATGTACGGTAGTGTGGTGGTTAGCGTAACACTATTACAGCACCAGCTGTAAGAGCGGAGTTCAACTCCCACTGCTTTTGTACGATCTCCACGTGACTGGCTGGGTTTCCTCTGGGTGCACCAGTTTCCTCCCATCAAACAAAGTTGTACAGTTAGGGTCAGTGAGTTGTGGGCCCCAGTGAGCTATGTTGACACCAGAAGCATGGTGACACTTGCTGGCTGCCCAGCACAATCCTCACTGATTCGATTTGATTTGATGCATTTTGCTGTATGTTCCGATGTACATGTAACAAATAAAGATGATCTTTAATCACTAAATGCATGTGCACTGCAAAGCACAATTGCCGTATTACTAGAATACTTCAACTGACAGCACCTTGGAGATACAAGTGGCACTATAGCAAATGGGTTTTAGGGTAGGAGAGTGGTGTCATCACCCTCTGCAACACACAAGTTTCATCGCGACAGCGGTAAGAGAATATCCCACTTACTTGGCACTGCCTTCATCCAGATCATCAGTACTCAGGTGACAGCTCTTCGGAGTTGGTGGTTCCACGTCTACACTGGATGCATCACTGTGCCAACCTGGAACTGTAAAAAATTCTTTCTGGGAAATCTGAGCAGGGTGAAGCGTGTGGACTTTTTCCTTTGTCACCTCCTCATCCTCTGAACCTCTGGAACTTCGCATTGGCTGCACCATCTCCATGTCTCTTATGAACCCTTCAAGATCCTCAGTACTGTGTGCATCAGATCTTCCTTCTTGCTGCGCCTGATTGGGAGACACCTTTTGTTCGGCCATGTATTCATCCTTCTCTGACTGGACATGACCCACCTGCTCTATATTAGTGGACAGATGAGCAACACAAATGGTACCACTCTTGGGCTGGAAGTCAGAGTCACATTTGGTACCTTCTGGCTCATCCACTTTCCCAGGCGAGGAAGCGACCGCCTCATCTGTCACCAGAGAGGGCCCAGGCAAATCAGCATGAGTAACTTCTGCTGAAATTTCCTCAGCATCGCTGATAGGTGATAATTCTTTTGTTGCCAGACTAACTTCGTGGGGAGTTGGGGAAGCTGATTGTACACTGGGGTAATTACTAAAATAATCATCACAGTGAAGAGGGGTGGGTGGCAAGTAGCTTAACGCAGCCGGTGTCAGCAGCTCCGCATGGATGGAAGAGTAGCCTGAGTGAGCAAAAACACAATGGAACAAACTACAGACAACATGCAGGATCGCATACAGAAACACGACAAGTAATGGTAACACAACGTGAACTTACTCAACACTGATGGTGAAATGTAACTGTGCAGAAGCAACTATCGTATAGTTACATAGCAATCAACTAGCCTACATAAACATAGGAGATTCTGCAGATGCTGGAAATCCAGAGGAACACACACACCCACAATGCTGGAGGTACTCAGCAGGTCAGGCAGCGCCCATGTAGAGGAATGAACAGTCGATGTTTCGGGCCAAGACCCTTCATCCGGACTGGAAAGGAAGGGGGAAGAAGCTGGAAAGAGGAGTGGGTGGAGGGGAAAGAAGAGTGGGTGGAGGGGAAAGAAGTACTCAGTGGCAGGTGATAGGTGAAAAGGTAGGTGGGTGCTGGAGGGGGAATGAAGTGAGGTAGCTGAGATGCGATAGATGGAGGAGATAAAGGTCTGAGGAAGAAGGAATCTGATAGCAGAGGAGAGTAAACCATGGGAGAAAGGGAAGGAAGAGGTGGTGCACCAGAGGGAGGTGATGGGCAAGTAAGAAGAGAAGGGGTAAAAGGAGAGCCAGCACTGGTACTTGAAAAAGAAAGTGGGGGGTAAAGAAATACTGTCAAGTTGGAGGTGGTGTTTCTCCAACTTGAGAGTGGCCTCATTGTGGCAGTAAAGGCCATGGACCATCAAGTCAAAATGGGAATGGGAAATGGAATGCCCTAAAGTAGTACTTCTTGAGAAAGACACCCTTAACTTAATTTTATCAAATTAATTAATCCAAATTGACTGTGTAATTACCTGAAACAATCTGCATGGGAGATGTCAATAACAAAGTTTCACAAACAAACTGACACCAATATGCCCAGGCCCCACTTGCCTAATAAACGTGAAAAGAAATTTGCTGCACTTTGAATTTTTACTGCTTATTGATGTACCGGGTTACATGACTACGCAGCTCAGAAATGTTCATGCACTCTATTACTAAAACTTTGTTACATTTGGCACTCTTGTTTAGATAAAAAAAAAGGGACAATAAACAGGGTGTTCTTCAAGAAGACAGCTGGCAGTGATTTTCACTTAATGGCGATGGATGGGAAAGACAAAATTGCAACATCAGGTTAATGTAAAACCCCATCACAAAACCCTGGCAGTGAGTAAATGAAGTGGCTGGGAACCTGGTGGTTTTGCTGTGACAGAGCAGTGATTTTTCTTTTCTACAATGCTTACAATGGTTCACCTTAGGCCAGGACCATGAACATTATGGGCCTTACAGACGAGTCAGTAGCACACAAAACCCAAGTTCCTTGAGGTAGATACTAACTTCAGGTGACCCTGAAATCTTGGTTTCCCTTGCTTCTAAGAATACAACAATGAGTCACATTGTGTCGTGTAGCATTATGAATCCTTGCTCTCCAGATTGCTGTTTTTCCTCACCCCATGTTAGCCAAATTCTGCTCAGCATGCATGTCTTTTCTTGTCAACCCCATCTCACCAATGATAATTGTTTCAACCCTTTTAATTGGCTGTGTGAGATAATACATTCAAGCCTATTATTTCATATCTAAAGCAGCACCATTTGCTGAAGGGAAGGTTTGTGGATCTTTAATCCAATGCACTCAACTCAGATTGGCAAGTTTGGCTCTCCCTCCTAATCCACTTACACTTGTTGTCTCTTGGTAATATATTCTGAAGTCGGGGGGGGGGGGGGGGGGGTTTCTGTAGCTAGCTGTACAATAATCTACTCCTTTCATCCAAGTGCTCACTGCCATCCCTTCAGACATCTGGACAAGAGTTCTTATATACTCTATACCGTATCAGATTGATTGTGAGAATGTGGTGGGTGCATGTTTGGCCAGTTAATCACATAGTCAATTGAATGGTGCTCCTATGTGTGGGAGTGCCCACGTTTTCATCTTGGTGGACCCAATTCGTAGCATCTGAACTGTAGGTTTCCCAATGTGTACCATGACTAACATGACTTAGTAAAAACGTTTGATCATACTGCTCATTTGTTGTTCTTGCTCCGCACATATGGAACATACTCCTTCTCCCTTCTCCATGAAGACTTTCTTTAAAACTTCTTCCATCTGGGCTTTATCCATCTCCCCAATATCATTTCTAGATCAGTGACCGTTATAGCTTTGAGATGTTTTTATACCTTAAAGTGTGCTGCTGTTGGTTATTTTGCTGGTAAACTACTGCCACTGTTTAAATCAAATGCCACATGAAGCCCAGGTGAAGATAAGTGGAGTTACTGAGCTACAGAGAACTAGCCAGCCAGCCCAACCAGTCAGCCATTGATGCCTAGTTCATCATTGACTTCTGTGTCTGCTCACAATAGTGAGCACCCTTGGACCTCCAATCTGGTATTGGACTCAGATGCACTACGCATTCAGCCCCTCAATGTCATGAAGAACTTCAGTTTATATTTATTCATTATTTCACATCATGCTCATAATTAACTGAATGTTGAATGCAACTGAACTTAAAACAAACCATATTTGAATCTATTCATTCAGATGGTGAATGTCCCTAAACACCAAATTCAATTAAAGGCAATGACGTGTCTTTGATAATGGCGATTATCTTGAAGACTTTGGGGGTGTTCTTGAGGTTGGAACTCAGACTGAATACAAGGGTTGAGTTGAGCACTATTTGTCCCAGTGCTTTCCCTGCACAAAGATGAACATCTTGTTTCCAATGTTGACATGCTGTATTATGGTACACGTTGATTGGAATTCTTGTTATATTGAATGCACTATTGCCCCATTTAAACTATTATCAAATTACAAGGCTCCACATTCCTATTTATTTTTTTTTAGTGACTCTTTGGATTAATTCTTAGGCTTACAAACACGGCATTTAATCTCACAGAATTTCGACAATGACTGAAAACAATGATAACAAGACAAGGTGGAAAATACAGAAGAAAGCTTTTACAAGATGATTTCAGATCTGATGGATTTTATTGACCAGGATGAAGGCAAAGAGAGGAAAGATTCATGTGAACACAAGGTCAAATGTACAGATAAGCACACTGATTAAAAAAGATAAAAATTGATTTCAAGTGATCAACATTGTGACAGCACATAAACAACAGAAATATTCATGTGACCGAAGCTGCTTTAACACGTGACCCTGGGGGTGGGATAGGCCTGGAATGAGACTGGGATAGGCGCAGTAAAAGGAGATCCAGTTTGCTAATCAGTGAGCAGAGCGCAACCAGCAGATTTTCCAAAAGTCAGCCGAGACGAGAGCAGAGACAGTTTGATCTTGGCAGAGCAGGAGTGCCGGCAGGTTCAGAGAGGACGAGTGACAAAGAAGTAGTTACAACTGCAAAGAAGCATCTGTACAAAACAATTGTAAGAAAAGTGAAATAGCAGGAAAAAAGAGCCTACAATGCAAGGACACTCATTTTACCTGGCTGTAATTCAACACTTTTCATTAATGTATAGGTTGGAAACTTCGGCAGAACAAACTGTTCTCTGCATTTGAATTCTCACATGTCTTATCAGTGAACTGTATCATCAGAATAATATATTCTGTGGCACAAAAATTAGTGAATAACCTTCTTAGCTTCAAAGCATTACTGGGGCTTTAATCCATTAACATTCTGCATCAATTTAAACTTTAAAAAATTAACTTGGTCTGGTTATTGTCAAAGACAATAATTTACTGAAACAAATTAAATACAGTGCTTTGTTCTTTGCATTAATTCAGTGGACTACCATCTTCCCCCAAACAGAAATGTAAAAACGTGAAGTTACCATCAGACTGATCCAGAAATACACTGCTGTCGTCAGCAAAACTTCTTGTGCCAGAAACATTACCATAGTCAAATATTGGGCCTTCTAGTAAGGTCACAATGTCCATTCGATTGATCTTTTTGAGGACTCCACTTAAGGCATCAGCTGCAGAGAGAGCAAAAAATATGCTGACTGAACATCATGATCCAAAATACTCAGACAGAGCCAGCAGTGTTTTTCTTAACAGCTAATCCACTCCAAAAGTTGCCATCCATCCCATCAGAAAATGCAACTTTTCACAAGACACACTGTTAATATTCTCCTCAGATAAAGTAGCCTTTCTTATCTGCAAGTTAATCTTTTAAAAGGTCATTGATGACTAGTGCTGGATCTGAAGTAGGCATGAGGATCTGCTAAAGTACGGTCAAGAAGTGGACCAGCTTTACATCTACTTGGAAATGGAGAAGGTGAGTGAGTCCAAAACAAAGAAGTCCAGAAGCCTTTTCCAGCACCATTGTCGTGATGAGGCCACACTCAGGTTGGAGGAACAACACCTTATATTCTATTTGGGTAGTCTCCAACCTGATGGCATGAACATCAATTTCTCGAACATCCTGTATTACCCCCCCCCCCACCTCCCTTCTCCCACACCATTTCCCATCCCCTTTTCCCTCTCTCACCTATGCTCCTTGCCTGCCCATCACCTCCCTTTGGTGCTCCTCCCCACTCTTCTTTCTTCCATGGCCTTCTGTCTCTTTCACCAATTTACTTCCCAGCTCCTTACTTCATCCCCTTCCCCTTCAGGCTTCACCTATCCCCTTGTGTTTCTCTCTCTCCTCCCTCCACCTTTTAAATCTACTCCTCAGCTTTTTTTTCCCTCTAGTCCCACTGAAGGGTTTCGGCCTGAAATGTCGACTGTGCTCTTTGCCTGGAATCTGCCTGCCTGGCCTGCTGAGTTCTTCCAGCATTTTGTGCGTGTCGCTCAGATTTCCAGCATCTGCAAATTTTCTCTTATTCCTGCCACCCTGCCCTCCAAAAGCTTAGTTGAAGTTTTCAGAATGAAGATCTATGGACTTCTGATAGGGTCAAGTATCTAAGAACATGGAGGTGAGGGGGCAAAATGGATTGAAGATGCAGGTCACTCATGCTCTGGTAGAATGAATGAACCTACTTGAAGGGAAGAATATCCAATGTCTATACTCACTCATTCTCAACACTGTTAACATTTAATAATGGGAGTTCATCATCCTGTTTAATCTGCCCACCAAAGGGGCAAAAGACGCAAAAATCACTATCTGAAATTCTTCTTCAGTAACACATTTACCGTATTACAAAAGAAAGAAAATTTTTTTAAAAAATCACAGGAAAATGATTACAGTTTTCTCTTGAATTGCTTTTCAAACATTAAGATTTTATTTCAAGTTCCCAGCCTCCCAGAAGTCTGAGGTATTGCAAAGGGTGCTATGATTCCGTACATGAAGAATGAAAGATGCTAGCAGAGAAAGTGAAGTCCATTGATTATTCTTCTGTTATATTATAACATGAACTCAGCCTTGAGTGAGTGAGACAAAGCAACATTTTAATGGGGTTTATTTACAAAAAAAAAAGTGAAATTTGAGGTAGACCGTCTCCCTGCTTCTCTCAACTGACCAACATCTGTAGTATGTTGGTAGGAAACTGACCGAGTTGAAATGGATTTCCCAACGTCATTGTCTAGCTCCCATCCCATAATTAAATAATGAACTAAACTTTCAAAATTCTTAAACTTTATCAACAAAGTTCTACAAGGATAAGATGTTCAAAGGGAAGTTCATCAAATGTGGTGTTGTGGGGATGGAACTGGACTCTCTCACGGTAGTGTCTGAAAAGAGGATGCTGTCCAAGTTGCATGCCATCTTGGACAATGTCTCCCATCCACTACATAATGGACTGGTTGGGCACAGGAGTACATTCAGCCAGAGACTCATTCCACCGAGATGCAACACTGAGCGTCATTGGAAGTCATTCCTGCCTGTGGCCATCAAACTTTACAACTCCTCCCTTGGAGGGTCAGACACCCTGAGCCAATAGGATGGTCCTGGACTTATTTCCTGGCATAATTTACATATTACTATTTAATTATTTATGGTACAACTGTAACAAAAACCAATTTCCCTCGGGATCAATAAAGTATAACTATGACTATGACTATGAAATTCAAATCTAACACACATGGGAAGACCAGCCATGTGCACAGTGCTGTGTGCAGATGGGAAGATTCCAAACCCAATATTCACACTGTACCCTCTGAGATGTCTGGGAACCTCTCCAAAGCAGAGACACAGCTAGCACAAAGGAATACTTTGTGGTTGCTCAGTAATGCAGCTCAGTCCCAGGGATCTCTGCAGAAGCTCATTAAGGCAGTGAAGTCGGACAAACATCCCAATGAGCTTTCCTCCAATGTGCCAGAAGAGGAGGTGTCTAAACAATGTTCATAATTCAGCTCTGCAGATTTTGACTTCCCTGAATTCACCTAACCGTGACATTCAACAGCATTGCCATTGTCATGTCCCCATGCTTCTCTTCACCAACAACTTCCTTTGGTTGGGTCGTCACTGACCACAATTTAACACAACTAATCACAAAACCATGCCTGAGGCAAGTGACTTAGTTAATTTTCTGAATTCTTTCTATCAGCTACCAACCAGGAATGCAATGGATTGCTTTTGCTTTTCATTTGCTTGGACAGATACAGCTCAATAATATCCAGAACAAAACTAGCTCTCATTAATAGTACTCCATGCATTGCCATTAATATTAACACGAGCTGTAGCACATACTGTGGTAAACCATATTTATATGTTGTAATTGGGTTACCTGTCTGGACACGCTCTTCTGCTGACTGCCCCTGTGGCTCCTCCCACAGACCCCTGAATAAAAGCGTTTGGGCCATGGCTTCCCCTCTCCGTCCAGGGGCAGACACGCAGCATGCTGGAGGTCACATTTCACTGTGAATAAAAACCTTTCAGTATTTACTCTACTTCCAGTCTTTTGGAGTTATTGATGGTGCATCAATTTTATTCACAGTAAAATGTGACCTCCACCATGCTGAGTGTCTGTCCCTGGACTGAGAGGAGGAGCCAAGGCCCAATCACCTTTATTTAGGGGTCTGTGGGAGGAACCACAGGGGCAGTCAGCAGAGGGACGTGTCCAGGCAGGTAACCCAGTTACAACATATAAATATGGTTTACCACACATACCATCGGGAAGATGCACAGAAACAAGTCACTATGGCCTCTTTGACCCATGATCTCTAGCTGTTTGGACAGAAAGGGGAAGGAATAATATACAGCCTTCTGCATTTGGATGTCCTTTCCAAGGATACATGACAAAAAATGTATTGTCATTCCTTAATCATTGCTGAGTCAAAATGCAGAAAATCTGTATAGAAAAATACTCTGACACTTTCATCACTTGGACTGTGGTAGCCTGCCACTGCTACCTCAAGGGCACTTGGGGTTAGAGAAAATATCCTGAACTATCCACTAATACACATCATTGTTTATAGATAAAACATTAACCTGTGAATACTATGCGACGCACACGGGGAATCTTCTCTAAATCCAGACATTGCCTGAGACCCCTTTCACTTCTAACACACAGGAATCCAACAAGTAAGCTTTATATTCCAAAATAGTTCAGCTCTGTTTTCCACATTTCTACCAAAACATTTTGGTTTCCATTTGATGTCAGTCAAGACAAACCTCCCACACCAGCAAATCCCAGGACTATTCCATATTCATCAGTGCTATCAGATCCGAAACTTAATTCCCAATGCAGATAAACTCCAATCTTTTTCCTGAATCAAGCCACTTACTATATATTTAGATCCAGACAGTCCTTTTTGCCATTGTATCTTAAAACATTCACAGAATTATTCAGATTCAGATTTATTTATCACAAGTACAGTGAAATGCATGACACTCAAACCCCAGAGGACCAGAAAAGAAAATCTCAGAAAGCTAAAATAAGAATCCATAAAACATAACAATTTCTTTTAGAAAGACATTGTCTGAAAAGGTGGCAGAAGTACATGCAGTATTAACTTCTTAAAAGGGTTTTGAAAGTACTTAAAGAAAAAATGGTCAAGTATCAGATTAATTGGAAGATCTTTCAGAAAGCCAGGTGGACATACACTGGGCCACAGTCTCCTACTGTGTTAACAGCCATATTGCTCTAAAACCCTATAGCTTCATGATTTTAAAAACTGACTCTGTGAGGTTGATAGACATGGCGTCTATTAACAGCTCAAGGCATAACTGTGAAAAGATTACACAGACTGTGTATGTTACAAATGTGCACATCAGTTGTTAATCCTCTATACAGAAATGGGACATAATACACAATCTACGTTAGCATCTTTTACAGATTCACTATTGTGAAGCTGCTTCTACAGTCCTGCCCTTCAGCCAGGTTTATCATAACATAGTTGCAGACACATGGAAGTGCTCCACCCATAAAACAAACTGACAGCCAGCTAAGCAATGTCCCATGTTTCATCCTCTTGCGAAACCTGTCAAATCCTTGAAATTTTCTGAATGTCTATTTTAAAACAATCATAAAATATATTACAAACCAATTGTTAGTATTTTAAAATATTAGCCAATTGTATTTTGACAAATTAAAATGTTTAAAATCTATTAATATACTAAATTGTTTAATTAAAACACTTTTTGGAAAGTAGACAGACACAATTAAGGTTTTTAAAAAGTGGTAAATTATCGAATACTAGGACACTTACTGTTATTCCTCACCTTTGAAATGAATGGACTTGCTGTTCCTGCACTAGGTCTAACCTGGCATGTCCCCAGTGTATGTACTGGGAATTGCTGCAAGTCAGGGCTCTGCCCATGAACTCCTCATGTCCAACTTCAATGGTTGGGAATTTGCCAGTGCAGAATAGCAAACAAGTTTAAGATTGTGGAATTTGTACAGGATTCCCAAGTGCCATGAAGGGAAATGCGAGCATTTTCCAATAAGTTCCAACCCAAAATGTGTCATTCCCTTATCCACTTAACTCACTTGTAGCATTTTTTCCATCTCGAACAATCCATTTCTTCAACAGTATAAAGCTCTGAGTGGTTAAAGAGTTTGGATTTTCAACCCGAATCTGATTTATATCATCAACAGAAAAGTTCAATTCTCTTGCCAGTTCTGGAAGAAAAATGGAATGCAAAATGTTACTTTCTCATTTATTGCAACACAACTATTGTCTGCAAGCCAAATATTGAGTTTGTGGAAGAAGGGAATACAAGTTTTATAAAATACAGACACACCAAAAAGAAACAAAAACGTTTACTGTATATTGCAAGTTTAAATTCTCTCACTCTAGTTTTCTTCTGATTAGGCTGGCCAATTTGCTTAACTCATTACTCCTCTCCTGAATAAGATTCCCTTGAGTAGCCACTACGTCTTGTCGCCTCCTTCCCACGTTTTCGAGAGCTTAAACCACCACATAAAAACACTGACTTGAATATTTTTGACCCCAAACTCTCACCCCATCACTATAGAAACATACTGGGGCTTTCATAGTTTTTGTTCGGTTATATTAGGCAAGTTAATTATCAAGCTACTGTGGGAATACAGTAGTTTTGGAAGCATTTGTGGAGGGAAACAGACGGTTGACTTTGCTGTTGAAACCATTCAAGTGGACTGGGTCTTGACCCAAAACATCCACTGTCTGCATCCTCCAAAGATGCTGTCTGATTCTCTGAGTTTCTCCAGCAACTTGTTACTTTTGCTCCAGATTCCAGTATCTGCTGTTTCTTGTGTCTCCAACCTGCATGAGTTACTCAGAATCTGAAACAAACCTACATTCAATACTGTGGATTTCAAAGCTTAACATTCAAAGTAAATTTACTATCAAAGTACTTACATGTCACTATATATTATCCTGAGATTCATTTTCTTGCAAGCATTTGCAGTACAACAAAGAAATATGCTCTAATCAATAAAAAACTACACACAAAGACTGATTAACAACCAATGTGCAAAGAAGTGCAAATACAAAAAATAATAATAAGACATAAATAAGTTAATAAATAGTACTGAGCACTTCAAAGAGTCTTTCAAAGTGAGTTCACAAGTTGTGGAATCAGATTCAGGGCTGAGGTTATTCATGCCAGTTCAGGAGCCTGATGGTTGAAGGGTAAAGATTGTTCCTGAATTTGCTGGTGTGGAATTTGTTATGGGAAGACCCAAAAATAGAATACCAGGAGTTCAAAACAGACAGGCAGTGTCTTCATTTATTATACTACTGTGACCCCTGAACAAAGCCCATCGTGAGGGAAAAACCTGTGTGGCACCTAAGACAGACCCTCTTCATCCTTTCTCAGAAAAGAGGTGGTACCATGATAAACTGACGTGGCTTGATATAGTTTATTTGTTATTGCCTTGTATATCAGCAAAAGGGTTTATTCTGCCCTAATACCTTCAGTAAGGACCAGATATTTTGTAACCTGTTAACTGTGTGAACTGTGTCTTTGACTATCTTCCTTCCGGACAGTAAGCAGTGCAATATCGTTGCATATCAAGCACCAGCATCTGACACTAACAGGACTTTTACTGAACATCAGCAATGCGCACCAGCCTTATTGACGTGGTCATTGGTAGAAAGAGTGAGCAGCTTCAAATTCCTGAGTGCCAACGTTTCAAGAGATCTGTCTCAAGCCCAGAAATGCAATCATGAAAACATGCCAGTGATTCTACTTCATGAGAAGTTTGAGGAGATTCTAAAGACTCTAGCAAATTTCTACATCATGTTGCCTGGATTGGGGAGCATGCCTTATGAGAATAGGTTGAGTAAACTTGGCATTACTCCTTGGAGCGGCAGAGGATGAGAGGTGACCTTATAGAAGTGTATAAGATGATGAGAGACATTGATCATTTGGATAGTCAGAGGCTTTTTCCCAGGGCTGAAATGGCTCACATGAGAGGTGCTTGGAAATAGGTACAGAGGAGATGTCAGGGGTAAGTTTTTTTATGCAGAGAGTGGTGAGTGTGTGGAATAGGCTGCCGGTGACAGTGGTGGAGGTGGATATGATAGGGTCTTTTTTTTTTTAGGGTCTGTATGTGTGCGTCTGCGTGTCCGTGTGTCTGTGATGATGTCTTTTTCATGGCTTTTACAAGGCGCAGAGCGAGAGAGAGACCGTGTGGCGTGCCACTCCTCACACAGACATTTTCGCAGTATTTTCCCTTTATTTTTACAAGGTCAAGTTGCGATCTCGACACTCAAAACCCGGCACAGATGGAAAGCGTACTCTGGAGTGGACCCGACTAGTTTCGAACCAGGGAACCTCCGCTCCCGGGTCTGGCGCCAATATTGTTGTGCCACCAGCCGGCCCATGATAGGGTCTTTTAAGAATGATTGATCAGACTAACTGCCTGGGGGGAAGAAACTTTTTTAACTTCACCCACTAACAATAGTGAACACTTATAATCATTCAGCAGTAAATGAGATGAAGCCACTGAAAAAATAAACTGGGCAAGTTAATGGCATTATTATTGAGAGGCAATGTATCTTAATGAGCCCTGTGCTGCATGGTGGCTGGAAATTGAGAATGCATGGGATTGTGATAGAGAACATAGTGCAAGATTGTAAAATGTTACTCCTGACACAGCAGGAATAGGTTTACAATGAGTTTTATTTAAAAGTGGAGGAGAAAAAGCATACTGCCATTTAACACATAAATTAGCAGAACTCATAAAACTTTTTTTTATATTCTAGCAATAAACACTGCTGATGGCAGAATCAGGTGTAGAATCTCTGGAATTTATAAATAACTCTGTGAACACATTGCACTCCTTCGTTGACTGGGCCTTGACTATTGCTAAGAAGCACTCCCACAGCAAGGGAGCATAGTCCAGCTCTTATTGATGTGAATGACGCAATGAGGTTGAATCAGAAATAAAACTGAAGCTATTCAGCTGGGCAGTGAATTGGCAAAATGAGAAGCAGCTTGGAATCACAGTATTTAGAAAGATAAAAAGATCTGATATCAGATATTTAAGCAGAAAATAGTTTATGAAGCATGTTCACATCTGAGTCAAACATAGATACAAGTTTGTTTTGGAGACCTCAGCACACATCTCAAGATGTGAGTGGAAGAGGATGCGAGAAAGGGCGGTAGGGCATAAGGGTGGGAAGGCGTAGGGTTAAACTTCAGTTATGTGGTGGCAGAAGAAGAATGACATATATTCTTAGTTTCTGATGATGGCAAATTACAGTGTACAATAAACAGTGCAGATGGCAGGAAAAAGCTGTAAATATAAATTAATATGCGAAGTGGCAGTCAGAGTTCAATGTGGAAACGTGAGAGATGATCCACACTGAAACATAACATCAGACTTTGTTCTGAATGTAAGCAGCTCAGAGTTGTGAAATGATCAAAGAGAATCAGGGATCCAACACACAGTAGAAAGAAAAGTGAGAAACAAAAAGATGGCTTTATCTCAAAACGGTTAAGTAATAAAGGACAAAGTGATATTACAATTGCACAGAGCTCTGACTAATCCCATCAGAACAACAGCATTCAGATAAGGATATGACTTTCAGGAAGAGTAGATTGGGATAGCAGAGACTGAATGTATCAATGCTGCAGCTAAGGGAATTATAAAGAAAGATAGAAAGGTTACCTTTATTTGTCAGACTTATATTGAAACATACAGTGCAATGTGTTGTTTTGCATTGAATCAAATCAGTGAAGATTATATCGGGCAGCCCGTAAGTACCGCCACGCTTCCAATGCCAACATAGCGTGCCCTCACCTCACTAACCCTACCGTATGTCTTTGGAATGTGGTGGGAATGTTATGTCATGCTTAGATTTAGAGAAGATTCGTTGTTCAATTTCTGAATCTCGTCAAGACTTTCAAACATTGTGGGGACCTTTTCTGAATTACTTTCAAAAATTTCAAAAACTTCAATTCATTGTTTAAATTCAGATGTTGGCTATTATTAATTTTTTTTATATGAGAAGGTATTTTACCTTTTTTTCTCCTTAATAAACAGCTTCAGTCTTGGTAGGGGTTAGACTCTTTTTTGTAATAAATTAGTATAGTTCAATATAACTTTCGATTAACTTACATGAAAATGGGGTAATGAGATTGTTATTATGGATAGATATAATGTAATTGGTAGTTTTTAAAAAATCCTTTTTGACCTTTTATCTATACTTTCTTGTACTCTGTATTCTTCTATGTAGAAACCAATAAAAATATTGGCAGGAGGAATGTGAGAGGAAACTGGAGCACCCAGAGGAAACCCATGAGGTCACGGGGAGAACACATAAACTTCTTACAGACAGCATCAGGAATCAAGCCCTGATCTTACAGCTGTAAAGCATTGTGCTAACTGTGCTGCCCCTGACAGGCTGTACAGACTGAGATTATTGAAGCACAGAAGGTTAAGAGAATGATCTAATGTGCTTATACAAGGTATTAAAAAGAATTTGACAGAGAAAAAGCATTTACTTTAGAGAAGGAAGAGAACACATGATCATCAACTCCAATTTAGAGAAGGGTATTCAGAGTTGGCATGATAAAGCATTGCTTCATAGGAAATCTTGTAGAAATCCGAGCTCCCTTCATTCAAGAAAAATTATGTTGCATCATTTCAGAACTGATATTGCTAGATCTTTGTTTGTATATTAAAGGATATTGAAATAAGATGTGAAAGTATAGTTAAGGTACATATCAGCCATGACTGAATGGTAAAACAGATTTAAGAAGCGGATTAACTTGCAACTGTACCTACATTGTTAAGAATTTTGAGTTGGCTATTGTAACTTTTTCTGATGAGTCTGCTTTCATACAGCTATAAAAAAATCCCAAGGCGTAACAAGAAGAGCAAGAGATATCTCTCCATGCACTAGTCAATCTGTATTCCGCAAACACTGGCTAATCATTACATAACTGTTTGCGGTAATTTGCTCTAAACTGGCTGCTGTTATTCATTAGCTACAGAATGGTATCTCCACTTTGAAAGTACCTTGTAGGGCATCTCAATAATACAAATTATCATAGAACAGTGAAGCACCAAAACAGGCCATTCAGCCCAATTAAATTATTCATCAAATAGCCAAACTAATACCCTCTGCATACATTATGTACTTCTTTCTCTCCATTGTACAACAGGGTTCACAATTGATTAGAATGGAGGGATATAGGCCGCATGCAGGCAGATGGGCAGTTAAAATTGGCATCCTGGTCTGCACAGACGTAATGGGCCAAGAGGATATTTATAGGTTCTATTTATTTATCTGCCCCTCACCATTAATGCTGGCATGCTTGCTTCATAATTCCATCAGTATGTTGAACCCCGGATAGATCTTCAGAGCTATTGACATCTAGGAACTTGGAACCACTCACTGTTGACCCCTCAATGAGGACTGGTGTGCATCCCCCTCCTGAAATGCCAAATCAATTCCTTGGCCTTACTGATGTCCATTGCAAAATTGTTATTGTGACATCACTCATTTAGCTGATCTATCTCACTCCTGTATGCCACCTTGCAACTATCTGAGATTCTGCTGACAAAAGTTGCGTCATCGTCGAATTTATAGATGGCATTTGCACTGCGCCTAGCCACGCACAGAGTGAAGCACATGTCCTTGAGGTGTGCCACTGTTGACTGTCAATGAGGAGGAGGAGGTGTCATTTCTGATCTGCACTGACTGTGATCTCCAATGAGAAAGTCAAGGATCCAGTTGCAGAGGGAGGTACAGAGGCCCAGGCTTCAAATAAGCTTCATGTTTTGAAACTTACTTGATTAGTACTGAGGGAACGATGGTATTGAATACTAAGCTGTAATCAATATAAGACACTACTCTTGCAGTTCACCTACTCCTTTCAAAGAACATGCAAGTACAGATGATTATTTTGGAGTGGAGGCATTATCACTGGTTCCTCTCTATGATCTTGTACTATAGGACGATTACCACAATAAATTAATACAGGAATCCATGACATTGGACTGCTGGATCAATAAGTAATTAACTTAATATGGTCTGATGAATAAAGATGAAAACATGGCTATTACCAAAGGCAAGCACAATGGCATGGCAGTTAGGGATGCTGACCCACAACTTCCAAACCACAGTTGGATCCTGACCTTGGAAGGTTGAGAAGGTTCTTCCTTGAATTTGCACATTCTTTCAGTTACCATATGCACTTCAGACTGATGTTCCAGGTTCCTCCCTTTTTCAATGTGCTGGGAGCTGAATGGGCAATTGTAAATTACCCCTTTGTGTAACTAAATTTCAAAGAAATTCAAAATTCACATGAGAGGGGATACAGCAAATAAAGAAGGGGAGTTGGGCTGCTGAGATTGCTCTGCTGGGAGCTGGCATGAATTTGATGGACCAAATGCTTTTTCTGTGTGGGGAGAAGTGATGGGGACATTCAAATTAATAAACTGATATATTTCATAAACAGAAGAATGTCTGCAGATGCTGGAAATCCAAAGCAACACAATGATTTTTTTTTACTGAAACTTGACTAATATTGTTCAAAATGGGACTGAAATATGTTGTTGGCAATGCTTTCCCTATAATATAGATCAGAATCCAGCAGATGGCATACATGTTACAGTTTTCTGGGTGAAGAGAGGCCTGGAGGAAATATTTCAGATTCTGATTTATTTATCACATGTACTTTAAAACACATCTACTGTGAAATGTGCTGCTTGTGGTAACAACCAATGCACCCAAGACTGCCGTGATCATCCCCCAAGTGTTACCACACATTCTGGCACTAACATATCATGCCTACCATGCTCGATAGAACAACATCAAACACAACAAAACAGAACAAGCCAACAAGCCAAGCAACAAATCAGCAACAGCAAAACAAACCTCATTTCACCCTCCCACCCACATACTCAGTCCTCCAACAACAGTGCAAGCAATCTTCAGCCTTCAACCAACTCATGGTTTTGCAGATAATGGACCTTTGATTTCCCCAGTGGACTTGAAGTGACTTGCAGATTGGGGTTGTTGTGTATTTAATATTTCTGTAATATTTGAGTAATATTGTAAATGTATTGTTTGACTAAGCAAACTTTGTTGTTCACATAATGCATTGCTGGTTACAGGTAAAAGTGCATAAATGGCATATGTTATCACACCACCAAGTGATAATGTGAGTGCCTCAAAGTCAACACAGTTAGACTCACATTCCTGGCTCTAGGTCTTTTGCTTTTAATTAATTTTATCTCTTGGGGTTACAAAGCATAGCAGAGGCAATGAGAAAATTTAAAACAAACCCAAGATGAGTACCTGCCCATTGAAGCACAGCGAGATGTTCAAGTAAAAAAAAATGCAGCTAGAAACGGCCGAGAAATAAAAACAACACAGCATGTGCTCTTCAGAAAAGGAGACAGACAGGGTCGAGTTTTAAAAAAAAGCAGAAAATTCACAGATTCATAAACAATGAGTACTGGGTGTCAATAATCCTAAAACAAAAGATCAGAAATGGCTGGTTACATTGGAAAGATTGATGCGCTCAATTGAAGCAAATAAAATAGCCAATGGGAAGCGAGTACCATTGCTGTGTGCATTGGGTTTAAAGGCATACACTCTGCTTAGAAATTTAACTATTCCAACCAATCCAGCCGAAATGAGCTTGGTTGATATCATGAAAATAATGCAGGCACATTTAGAACTGAAACTATTATTGATTTGCAGAACACTCTTGGTTTCATAAGCAAAAAGAAAGGGAATCAAAAAGGGGAGTCCATTTCAGCATACATGGCTGAATTGAAGAGATTGTCTAACCATTGTTAGTTCGGCAATGGGCTTAATGATGCACTGAGAGATTGTTTAGTTTGTGGAATCTTACTAGAAAACATTTAAAAAACGGCTCCTAACTGAAACACAGCTTACATTTAAAAGACTGGTTGAAATAGCTGTATCAATGGAAACAGCAGCAAGAGACACAATTGAGTTGCAGTCAGGAATGAAAGTGAACATGAAGAAAATTGCAACATCTAAACAGAAACTAGTCTCACTGAACAAATAGTGCTACCATTGTGACAGGGGCACATACACCAGACCAGTGCAGATTTAAGGGTGAAACTTGCAGAGTGCAACAAAGTAGGACACTTACAAATGGCATGCTGGGCAGATAAAAATAAATTGTTTGCACAGGGAAGAGATAAACATAAAAAGTCAAGATGCAGTTTCAAAAAGAACACTAAACTGTATGCTGTTGATGAAAAATTTGATAATGATGAGTGACACAGGTCTGCCTAGCCTTGAGATTTACAATGTGAAAACTAACAATAGACAAGCAATATGGCTTATACCAGAAGTGAACAGCAAATTAATTAATATAGAACTTGACACTGGCTCAGCTGTTCAGCCATTCCACAAAGTGAATTTGAATGACATTTCAAAGACACTAAATTGAAGCCTGCAGGTATCAAACAAAGAACCTAGAGAAAAGATAACACCTGTGGGAAAGACATTCATAACGGTAAAATCCAACAACCAACAAGCCACATTGGGCTTGTATGTGGTAAAAACAGGAAAGCCAGCATTGTGGGGACGTGAGTGGCTGAGACAGCTACAACTTGATTGGAGATCCATCCACCGGTTACATGCCATACCTGCCTTTATGCTGTACACAGAGAACCATTCCCCAAAAAGAGGGAAAATTGGTGCTGGCGCCAACCTCTGTGCCTTTGGTTGGAAAGCATATTGGACCAAAGAAGGACCATGCTGCTCAGGGAAATCATGAAAGTGACGAAAACAGTGGTCTGACTACAACAGTTTGGTCGGCTACATTTCTGAGAGAATTTCTGATATATAAATCAGGCAGTTACTTGCAAAATGTGGCTTGGTTTAAGCTGGAAGAGAGTTCATGGAGCTTCAGTAAAGTTGCAAGCGCCTTGCTTTTGTAAGTACAAAGAACCAGAATCTACTCTGCGTGCATTAAGGTTGTTGCATGAACTTCAAGTGGGAGACAAAAAGCTGCATGTAAAAGTAGATGCAAAGACCAAAGCCTAGCAGGATGAATGGAAGGTCAAAATAAAAGTATTCAGTGGAGAGACAGGAAACAGAAACAGAAACTGCACCTTGGCACCATCTTGACCGGATTGTAGCCTTCTCTATTGGTTCCCATGGAGTGGTGCACTGGGAGAACTGCACATTTACAGTCAGCCTACTGCCTTGTAAACACAGTGGATAAATTCCAATGCTCTAAAACACTTCTTGTTTGCCAGTTTTAGAAACAGAGCTACAAAAGCATTCAACTAACTTAAAACATTACAGATTAATTTCATTTAAAATTCAAAAGATGTTGCTTTACATGTGATCCCAACAGTTCTCATTTTCCTTATGTTGTGGGAGAAGCATAGGTAGGATAGATCGTCACTGCTTTGGGAACGAGAGTTTAAAACAACAGGGTATTGGGTCAAGATGAGAGAGAAAAGATTTAAAGAGGAGCTGAGAAGCGAGGTTTATTTTACACAGAGGGAATGTGTATATGGAGTGAGCTGAGAGAGGCGGGTAAAATTACAGCATTTAAAAAGTTCTGTATTTGGAAAGGTACATAGCCAGGAGAGGAATAGAGGGGTGCGGGTACAGTGCAGAAATATGGGACTAGTGTACATAGGCATCCTGATCAGCATGGATAAGCTGAATGGTCTGTGTCTGTGTTGTATAACTTCCAAGCCTATTCTGGAATAATTCCATTAATCCTGTAACTCCAATTATCACCCAGTGACTTACTCTGTCTCGGGCCCACCAAGATTTACCGGGATGCTGCCTAGATTGAAGAGCATGTCTTATGAGGATACTTTGAGCAAGCTAGGCATTTTTGTCTTTGGAATGAAAGAGGATGGAGGTGAGTTGATAGAGTTGTACAAGATAATCGTGTGGACATCCAAAGATCTTTTCCCAGGGCGGAAATAGCTAATATGGGCGGGCGGGGGGGGGGAGATAATTTTAAAGTGATTGGAAGAAAGCATAGGGGGGTTTATCAGAGGTAAGATTTTTTGAAGCAACAGAGTAGTGGGTGCATGGAATGCTTGGCCGGGAGCAGATATATTCGGGACATTTAAAAAACTCTTAGCCAGGGATATTGATGACAGAAAAGCAGAGGGCTATGTCAGAAGGAAGTGTTAGATTGACAATCTTTTAGCCTACTCTAAAATCACAATATCACAGGTCCAAGGATCTGTATTGTGTTGTAGTGTTCTATATTCTATATTCTAAATCCTACCACCTGATTCTCCTATTATCCACCTACACTAGTGGTAATTTACAGTCACCAATTGGCTTATCAACCAGTATGTATTTGAGATGTGACAGAAATCTCAGCACTCAGCGGGAATCCCGATAGTCGCAGGAAGAACATGCAACTGCCTCTGCCACACAACTGTGACATGACATTTCACAGTAAGGTGAATAAACAGTCACTTAAGGTAAGGGGAGTACTAGCCAGAAGACTTCGCTAATTTTCTGTTGTTATTTAAAGACTCATTGTGGTATTTTAAGACCTGGAATAAATACCACTATGTTAAATGAACTTGAGATTAGTTCTTTCATCATAACTGTACTTTCCATCAATTGTTATCTCAGATTAGGTCATGAACCCAAGTGTGATTTTTGAGCTCATTCAAAGTGTTTATTACCAAACTGTTTTTACGTCAACATATACCACCCTGAGGTTCATTTTTTTACAGGCTTTTATAGGAAAATAAAGAAATATAATAGAATTTGTGAAAAAGGTATAAATCACAAAGACTAACAAACAACCAATGTACAAAAAAAGACAAATCATGCCACTAATTAAAAAAAAATACTGATTTGTAGGGTCCTTGAAAGTGGTCTACTGTTCGTGGAATCAGTTCAGTATTGAAGTGAGTGAAGTTATCCACACTTGTTCAGGAGTCTGATAGTTGCAGGGTAATAACTCTTACTGAATCTGGTGGTGTGGAATGGTAAGATTGTAGCAGCAAGAGGAGACCATGGTCCAGATGGAGGGGGTTCTTTGATGAGAGATGCTTCTTTCTTGTGACAGTACTTCAGGTAAATGTGCTCAATGGTGAGGTGGGCCTTTCCTATGATGGACTGGAAATACTCTTTATTGTTAAATGTTGAATAATGCTAATGATGAAAATCTCAATAAAAACAGAAAAAGTTGCAAGTACTTAAGGCTTCAGGAACCAACTGTGGAGGGAGGAGGAACTACGAGTTCAGACTAACATACAAACGCTGGAAGAAAACAGCAGGTCTAGGAACATCTATGCAGGGGAAAAGACAGTTGATGTTTCAGTTCAAGACACTCCATCAGGATTGGAAAGGAAAGGGGGAAGAATGTGTTGCTCTGGATTTCCAGCATCTGCCGAATCTATTTCAGACTGATGTCCTTTCATCAAGGCACAGTTCTGGTGAAAAGTCATCAACCTGAAACGCTTATTTCACTGATGCATGCTGCAATCAATGCTGCAGACATGGAATCACTTATTAACAACTTGCAACTAAATGAAGAGAAACTTTGCTCTCGCATTTAACTAGTTTTTTTTTGCTAAATGCATAGAACATTCAACTGGTCAGGCAGAATCTGTGGACTGGAGCAGGAGCATTAATATGTCAGGTTAACAACCCTTGGTCAAAACCAGAAAAGGTTGGTATATTGTCATCCACACCAGGGTGCAAAGAAATTCCTTGCTTGTGGAAGCCCATAGAGTGAACACACATCATAATAAATGTAATGACAAATACAGCAATGAGTTCAAAGCAACAGAATGGTGAAAAGATTGTAACAGAATGGAATATCCAAGAGAGGTAGAAGGAAGAGTTCGAGATCATGGCAGCACCACCAGCGATGGGATGCGAAAGATGTGAGTGGTTCAGAAGTCTGATAGCAGTGGAGAAGAGGCTGTTCTTGACTCAAGACATCTGGGCTTCTTAAGTTCCTGTATCTTTTCCCAGAGGGTAGAAGACAGAGAAGGGAATGCAGGGTGGCAGGCATCCTTGATAGCGCTATTGTGACCGTGTTTCATTTTAGTTGTGAAATATAATACACCCAGTGGCCACTTTATTAGGTACACCTGCTCATTAATGCAAATATCTAATCAGCCAATCATGTGGGAGCAACTCAATGCATAAAAGCATACAGACATGGCCAAGAGGTTCTGTTATTGTTCAGACCAAACATCAGAATGGGGAAGAAATGTGATCTAAGTGATTTTGACTGTGAAATTATTGTTGGTGCTAGAAGGCGAGATCAGAAACTGCTGATCTCCTAGGATTTTCACGCACAACAGTCTTCAGAGTTTTGCAGAGAATGGTGTAAAAAACAAAAAAAAAACATCCAGTGAACAGCAGTTCTGTGGGTGAAAATACTTTCTTAATGAGCAGTCAGATGAGAATGGCCAGACTACCTCAAGCTGACAGGAGGATGACAGTAACTCAAATAACTACGTGTTACAACTGTGATGTGCAGAAAAGCATTTCTGAATGCAGAACATATCAAAACTTGAAGTGGATGGGCTACAGGAGCTACCTAATAAAGTGGCCACTGTGCGTATCTGGATTTTGGTATTCTGATTCCTAATAAAAAATGGAGAGAGATACGTTCACAAGACCCCAGAAGCCCCGGTGAATGGAGTCACAGAGTTTCAAAATGAGGATCGGAAACAGTGAGAAAACAACTGTGTTTTAAGAGCTGAAGGGCAGACTGAACAGAAGAAATGTCTGAGATAGGATGTGGACTAAGATTGCCCAGCCGATGTAATGCTTTTGGTGCCATGATTGAGAGCAGTTGAAGAGAGAACAAAAGCTTAAAAAAAAGATTCTGGAACACTGAGATGTTAATTGAAGAGTTACTAGAAATCCAAAGCAAAAGAACATGCTAGAAGTACCCTGCAGATTAGTCAGAGATGGTCTTACATTAGGGCCAGGCTGTTCTGACACACAAAGGAAAGACCAGTGATCTAAATGTAATTGACAGGGAATCCTGGAGATTCCACTGTGCCTGTTTGGAGGACAAGGTGCTGTATCTCAATCTTATGTTAGGCATTATTGGAATGCTGTAGGTGGTCAGATGGAGAGATCAGAGAGGGTGGGATGATAGGTGACTGGAAGCTCAAGGTCATCCTTGTCAACTAAACAAGGGTATACTGCAAAGCTGTCATTAAATCTCGCTTTGGTTTACATAAATACCAAATGCAGTACAGTAGATTGAATGAAGTGAGGTAGGTTGAATGATTGTCGTTGACAATCAACACTGACGCACCTCAAAGATGTGTGCTTAGCCCCCGGCTCACCTCTCTCTACACCCACAATTGCGTAGCCAGGCACAGCTCAATCATCAGCTATAAATTTGGTAACGATACAACCATTGATGGCAGAATTTCAGATGGTGGCGAGGAGGTGCACAGGAGTAAGATAGATCAGCTGGTTGAGTGGTGTTACAGCAACAACCTTGCACTCAAAATCAGTAAGACCAAGGAATTGATTGTGAACTTCAGGAAGGGGAAGTCAAGGGAATGCACACCAATCCTGGTCGAAGGATCAGAAGTGGAAAGGGTGAGCAGTTTCAAGTTCCTGTGTGTCATCATCTCTGAAGATATATCCTGGTCCAACATATTGATGCAACTACACAGGGGGCACACCAGCAGCTATATTTTATTCAGAGCTTGAGCAGAATTGGTACGTCACCAAAGACACTTGCAAATTTCTATACATGTATTGTGGAGAGCATTCTAACTGGCTGCATTATCATCTGGCGTGAAAGGGACACTAGACAGAATCGGAAAAAAACCGCAGAATGTTATAAACTCAGCCAGCTCCATCATGGGCACTAGCCTTCCCAGCAGCCAGGACACCTTCAAAAGTGATACCTCAGAAAGGTGGCATCCACCATTAAGAATTCCCATCACCCAATACATGCCCTTTTCTCATTGCTACCATCAAGGAGGAAGAACAGGAGCCTTAAGACACACAATGGTTCAAGAACAGCTTCTTCCCGTCTGCCATCACATATCTGAATGGACAATGAACTCATGAACACTACCTCAGAATTATTTTTCTCTCTTTCTGCACTACTTATTTAGTTTAATTATGTATTCTGTGTGGATTCCAGTTAATTGGGCCATCGGTTATTCGGGGCAGCTGCTTATTTGGCACAACTCTTAAAGAATAAAAATTAAATAGCCTTAGTTTACTTGGGACACTTTGCCACTTAATTGGGACAGGAGACTGTTGCCGAAGAGTTTCTAACTAACGTCAGACATGCGCAATTATGTGGTCCTTAGACACAACTCTGAGCTTCGAGCAAACAGTTTTAAAATAGCGTCAATTGCATGTTTGTGTTCAAAAGAAGCGATTTCTGTCAGTGATAGTTGCTGAGAAATAAACTATTCAAACCTGTTTTTCTCACTGCAGTTTCAAGTATTTATGTCTGGAGATGCCAGAAACAACTGGGACTGAAAATTTTTCCACTAGTTCAACAAGTTAGAAAGTACAAAAAAATTTGAAGGTATAGGCAATCATCCTGAATTTTAGAATGAAAATTAAAATCTGGAGGATGCAATTGTCAACAGCACTGTATGAAGGCAGTCCATTATGTGAAGTAGGCGTCTGTGCTGATTTTGTTAATTTACAGTCAAGAGAATGCGATGTGAATGAACTCCTCTGTCGATTTAGTATTGGGAACTAATACAGTTTTATAGAACTGCAGTACTATTGGTAGTGATTAAATTTGTTCTGTATTTCATTTAAATTTCATTTTCTAAATGGGAAGAAAATCCAGGGATCTGAGATGCAGAGGGACTTGAGATTCCTTCTGCAGAACACACTGAAGGTTAACTTGCAGGTTGAGTCAGTGGTGAGAAAGGCAAATGCCATGTTAGCATTCATTTCAAGAGGTCTAGAATACAAGAGCAAGGATGTGATGCTGAGGCTTTCAGGCACGGGTGATGCCTCACCTTGAGTATTATAAACAGTTTTGGGCCCCTCATCTTAGAAAAGATGTGCTGGCATTGGAGAGGGTCCAGAGGAGGTTCACAAGGATGATTCCAGGAATGAAAGGGTTATCATACGAGGAACGTTTGGTGGCTCTGGGTCTGCACTTGCTGGAATTCAGAAGGGTGAGGGGGGATCTCACTGAAACCTTTCAAATGTTGAAAGAACTAGACAGTGTAAATGTGTAAAAGATGTTTCCCATGGTGGGAGAGTATAGGGCAAGAGAGCACAGCCTCAAGATAGAGGGGTGCCCTTTCAAAACAGAGACGTGGTGAAATTTCTTTAGCCAAAGGGTGGTGAATTTGTGGAATTTGTTGCCACATGCAGCTGTGGAGGTCAGGTCATTGGGTGTGGTTAAGGCAGATATTATTAGATATTTTGTTTGGAACAGTTATAAGTGATCACAGCATACACAAAGCTAACTTAGTCCATTATGCCTGATCCAGCTTTTCAAAACTATCCCCCTAAGCTTGCACAATTTCCAATATTCTTTGGAAAAGTTATCAGATCTAGGGTCTACTTCGGGTCTTGGCAGATCTACCCGGGTTAATGCATTCCCAGATATGAAATGCTACCTAATAACCCTCAGGTCTTTTGCCAGCCGTCTTGTATTTCCATTTGATTACCCTTTACCAATGGAAACAATATGAAAATACTTTGATTTTTAAACACCTCTGTTGTACCTCCCCTTTAATCTTCTTTCTTTAAAATGTTCACAATTCCTGCTTCTCTAATCTCCTATGTGACTCAATTCTTCATCTCTGGTACCAATCTAGTGAATTTTCTCTGCACCTTCTCCGTGGCCTTGACATTCTTTCTAAAGCACGGCACCTAATGCTGGATACTATGTTCTGAATGACATCTAACAAGTACTTCATATATATTTAGCATAAATTTCTTACTGGTTTTCGCTCTCAGCTTCAGCTATAAGGCCTCATTGATTTGTTTCAGCACGTGCAGTATTTTCAAATAGCAGCTGGACTTGCATAGATCTGTCTTAATCGTTTCAAACATGCATCAGGATGTAAAACGTCTGTCAGGATTTCCTTTGTTCTTGAGGGCGTAAGAAGGTAACAAGTTCATCTTACCTGTCCAGCTCAGTCCCAGATGATCTGCTACTATGGCTGTCCTTATATCTGTCCTTTCACATGGACTCTGAGGGCCTGCAGTTTTTAAACATGGAATTAGAGCAACATTCCAAGTAATACATTTCACACCCAAACTTAGGTCAAAAATCTACCCGTGCCCATGTTAAACAAATAAACACCCTCGTGACCTGCACAATTGTAAATTCTACTGCAATCAGTGATAAGGTCCAACTTCAAATTAATGTAAAAAATGTATGTGTAACATAGATAATGAATTTGAACATGCTGAAAACACCCAAGAACTTTGCTAAATGTTGTGTAACTGGAGGTAATGAATAAATTGTATATGCAGTTAATAAAAGTTCTTATAAAAGTGTTGCACTTGCTTGTCTGACTTATAAAGAATTGTTGGACTGCAGAGAGGATGGGGCCTAATGTCTTTTGCTAGATGTTGGTTGGCATGCTTTACTATAACTACTGGGATTACACTGGAGAAAACGGGGTGGGGGGGGATACGAGACAACACAGACGACAATGACAGCATGACAGCTAAGGGTAAATCACACCACAGGCAATCACAAAGAGTCATGCACTAAAGATCAACAAGTCGAAAGTTTTACAAACTAGGCTTGATCTCCGCGGTGCGAGCCACGCGAGGCCCAGAAACCTGACTGCTCTCCTCCCCACCAGTCCTTTTACTGTTCCTTGTCTCACTGTAGACCTTTTCAACCTTTGATTTTAAAGATGCTGCCTCTGGTCTCATATCTCTAGGAGACCTCGATGCAACGGAGGGTAGGCCGGCTTCTGATAGAGATCCATTTCTCGGCGTGCTGTCTTCATCAGAGATCTCTGACTGCCCTTTTTTCTCTTCATTGGCATGTCGATCCACAAGTTTCATTGCCTCACTGCTAATCCCTTTAAAATATCCAAATGAATGTTTACAAACCTCACTTGGCTGCCCCTTGCTTGTTCTGCTTGACTTAGCTGTGGTATTGCTAGATCTTACCTTAACTGGCAATCTGGAATAAGATTGCTTAGACTTTACTTTTGCTATCTGCCCTTGCTCTATACTGGACTGGGATACTGTCAGTGGAGGCATATTAGTTTTGTCATTATTTTTAATAGGAATTCTAGATTTTGTCTCACAACATTTAGGAGGATCTGCTTTTGCCTTTAACTCATTCTTCCTAGGCTGTTTCATCTTGCATGCTGCCAGTTTCTGCTCTGTATGAGGAATTGACAGTGGGGCCATGGTTGCTTTTACTGGAAGTCTCGATTTGGGCTTTTTTACTTGTTCAGCAACTTGCTTAACAAGTTTTGCTACGTCAGTTGTTGGGGCTGTCAAGGACCCTAGATTTTTCTCTTCTGTGTGGACAACTGGTTCAATTGTTGGTTTGGCTTGAGACTGACTAATATCCCTAGCGCAGTCAGTTTCTGGGACTGGGGCATCAAACTTGTCTATATTATAACTTAAAGGCAAATCAGTGCTGTCATTTTCTATAATACACTCCTGACTCGTAGCTCTAGTCTCAACTGTAGCTATTTCTAGCACTGCATGTTCTGAAATCTGATAATCTAACAGCACAGTATCAGCTTTAACTTCAACCAGCTCAGTTGCACCCGTATCTTTCTTCATCGTCATTGTAGAAGCAGAAATTCCCATTTTAATTGGCGTGCGTAACTTGGGATCAACTTTTGCAGCTGTGGCTGATGAGGATTTGTCTGCTGCGTTGCCACCGGATACCGATTCCAGACCATTTCCGCTAGTCTGGGCTTTCTCGTGCTCAACTTGTGGTGCATCTGTTGATGCCTCAGTTGTGTTTTCCCCTGACTGAGGCAATGTTGTGACTACAAGTGTGTTTTTAACCCTTTCCCCCTTGTCCCCTGACTTCCCTTCAGCAGTATGCTCACCAATTTGGAAAAATTGGAGCCTTTCTTCAACAAAATCCCTCTTGCTCATGTCAATTGCACCACTGCGAGTCATCTCAAACATCTTCCCTTCATGAAATGGGAAGGGATTAGGCTCACTAGTTGGAGTGCTCTCATCTGTTGGGGTTCTGGCTGGGGTTGTATCTGGTGTTGTTGCTTGGGACCTGTCCTCTACTGCTAAGCCAAAGGCTTTTTGCTCATCCTCTCTCAACCTAGCTTCAAAGACTTCATCGTTTCCTCGGCCGTTAGACCATGGATCAAAGTCAAGGCCTTTGGTAGCAACAGTTTTAAACGGGGTTGCAAATTCTTCATCTAGATTGTAACTAAAATATGTATCATTAAACCCGGTTCTGTCAGGATGCCTGCCTTCCAAAGTGAAGATCTCGGGTCCTTGTTTACCATCAGTTTTCCCTTCGCCTTTCTTTTCAGAAGCCTGAGCTTTAGACTGGAAGGGTGTTTCTTCTTCAGCGCCTACCTTTCCTTCTTCCTCAATTACTGCAAGTTTACCCTGGCTATAGGAACGATCCCCCTGCTTCAATATCCCTTCAGTGACCCAAACATCCAGTTTGCTTTCTATTCCCTGATTCAAGGATTTAGAGTCCGTTTCAGTTAGGCCATCATCTTCATCCTGCAGGTCATATCCATCGAGAGAGTCAACTTCTGTAGCGTCGGTGTCATGGGAGAATTCTGCAGTCGTTGCTATGGAGCACTCGGTGATTGACTGATCGTTGTTGCCATTCAGGACTGCATCCGCCTCAGAAGTAACATCCAAATCAAACTTTTCATCGCCATCTTGGGGATCATCGTCTTTGCTATGCTTCTCTTTTGGTTTCGGCTTTGACGAGCCGGGAGGGGTGTCATCCTGAAGTTTGAAGGTGTACTTTTTCAGAGGGGCTGGCTGAAAGATGGATTCGTCGCTGCTTGAATCACTGTCATTGGCCCCAGGCGGGATAGGGGAGGGTGGTTGTACTCTGATGACAGGCTCAGCCATGAAGTGTTTATCATGCTCTTCCTGCAAGTTCAGCTCAATTACGTCCAGCTCATCTTCCGTGGGTGCACAGTGGTCTTTCTTCCTGATGCTGGGCACCTCTGTATCCAAAGTGTTGATAGGAGGGGGCGGAGGGAATTCGATGTAGGCTATTCGATTTTCCTTCGGGCGTTTGTCACTTCCGTCTAAATCGCTCTGCTTCGGGGATCTTGTAAATCCACTCACATCTTTAACGGAGGCTACTCTGGCCAGATCTTCTTCCTCTGATTCTCCGGGTACTTCAGGAATTGGACTAGGTTTTCCATGCATGGATGGCACCTGGGAAGAAAGTTCATAGCTGACTTCCTCGGAACTGGGTGTTTCCGGCGTAAGAGGACTTTTACCAGAACTCTCTATAAGTGATACTTGTTCCAAGGTGTCATCTTCTGGACTACCCTGAGGAGAGGGGGACGGCTTATGCTGGCGAACGGTATAAAATGTGCCCCTCGTCTCTTGCACTGTCCTACTCTCTTGACTGACTATTCGCTTAAGATTTCCTTGTTGAGGGCCCGTTGCTTCTTTCTCATAGTGTTTCCCCATCTGGACCACACTGACGTAGACAGGCAAAGCCTTTATTTCTTTAAAACCTTCAATGCTTGCCAAAGGTGCTGCTTTATCCAAACACTCAATTGGACTCTGATCAAAGAACTCGCTCAGCGAAGAATCTTTAACAGGACTAAACTCCAGAGAGTCAGGAGATTTGACAGGGGAGGTTTCCAGTTCTTCCCGACAACTGTCTGTGCTTTCCCTAACTATGGACTGACTATCCTTGGATTCATTGGTCTGGATATTGGCTGCGGGTGCTTCACTGAACTGTTGACCCTTTCTGGCTCTACCACGTGTCACGTTGACGGCTACATCAACCTCGTGGAATTTCATCTGGCCACCGTTGCATGGCTGGATCTTTGACAGTTTTGGTTTTTCTTCAGGAACTCTGACTGGGATCTGTGATGGACCTGAATCCTCCTTTTTCGTGGGCTTAGCTACAGAACTCTCACTGTCTCTGATAATTCGCTCTGTGCAACCCATTTTCTGGGACAGAGATCCCTTCTCCTTTATCAAATGCCTGTTATTTGACAGGTGCTCCTTGTCCATAACAGGGCTGATCTTTTCTCTCATCAGCCCGTCAGATCTAAGCTCAGCCTGAGCCACGTCATGTTCCATCAGGTTGTCGTGCACAAGAACATGCGTAAGTGATTTGCGATTGGAGTTTCCACAGTTTTCCCAGGTTCTGTACACCTTTTTCTCTTTATCCAATTTTACTTGCGGTTCAGGATCTTTTCTCAATGATGCTGCCATTTCAGAAGTCTGAACTGTGCCTTTTGTGCCAAACACCAACTGCTTTGGAGTCGTGGCCACATGCGATGTAATCTCCACCACCTTCTGAAGCACTGGCGACACAGTATCGGTTCCCATGTTAAAACCTCCGAGATTGCTCAAGTCCTTGAACTTGCTGGAGTGCACTTCCTTCACTGTTGAAATGGCCCCTTCCGCTGCGTGCTCCAATTTCTTCTGATTAATTTCCTTTAAAGAGAATTGGTAGATTGGCAGCTTGCTTTCGTGCAGTCTTTTAACAGACACACTTAGTGGATCTTCTCGCAAGTTCCTTTCTGCAAAGTTTGTTTTCACCTCCTCAACAACTTGAGCGCTAGAGCAAGGAGCAATCATTTTTCTCAGCTTGCTGTCAGGCTGATCGTCTTGAACACCGTCTTGCAAGGGGGCGCTTCGAGAGGATTTGCTGCCTTTCTGCATTACAGCTGGCTCGGACTCTGAATATGGAATATTATTTACAGTTTGTTTTAAATGAAATGATGTTTGTGAGAGATCTTCACACTGCTTCATTTTATGTTTCATGTCATCTGAAAGGGGCAGGCAAGTCCTTTGAGCAGAATCCATCAGTGCATTGGCCACTCTCTTCTCCTCGGCACGGACCGAATATTTACGGAGACACTGCTCGTTCAGCCTCTCTTGGCTCCATTCGTCACTGGGCGCTATATCAGACAGCCGCAACTTCTCTGGACTGCTGCTAGCAGAACTGAACCCCGAATGGCTTTGCACTCCTTCCCTCTTGTGTGGCTTTTTTTCTGGCGACTGCAGTTCATCGTTTAGCTTCTCTGTTTTGTCTCGAAAAAACTGAGATACTTCAGTCAGCTTCTCTTCTGCCTCCTTCACCGTTCTGTCAACCCTGTCTTCATAAATGAGCTTCTCTCTGCCACCTTCCAGTCTGTCTTCACTAAAGCGCATCCACAGAGCGTGCTTTGGACTGCCAGACTCCGGTGGATAGTGTAATACTGCAACCTTTTCGTAGCGACTCCCCTGACCAGTGGATCTGTCAATGTTATCAGGTATCATTTTGTGCAGCTTAGCAAGTTCCCTCTCCTGTGAGGGATCACTCGGTCTCTTGTAATGACCAATGGCCTGTGAGCCCAGGCAAAAGGCCGAGGTCTGCTCGGTGGCAGAATCTTCAGTATCAGAATGAGGAATGTCCATTTTTTCAGAAAGAAGCATCTTCTCTGCAAACCTGTAGGACTCCCCCCTCAGCTCGGAATATTCATCGTCGTGGTACTCGACTGACTGCTGAGTGAGAAGCTTCAGCGTCTTGTACGAGTCATCGGAGATGAGCTGCGCCGAGCTGGGACGGCTCTCATCTTCCTGGGAGACAGGAGTGTTCACTCTTGAGGATTCCATGTAGGAGGGAAGGGATTCCTCGGCTGTGAGCTCCTCCTCTTCCCGCTGTGCCTGCTCATCCTGACCAGCGTCAAACCTCTCAGGGAGAACTTTGGCTTCTCTTACTTCACTGTCCCCCAAAAAATCTTTCTGATAAACGAATAATTCTCTTTCAGGGTGTTTTTTCGTCTCCCTTATAATGACTTCTGTAGGCTCTATTTTATTTCCCTTTTCAATATGAAATTCAAAAGTTCTTTCAACTTTTGGTTTCAAGTTAGAGTCTTTATCAAGGTAAATCGACATTGCTTCTGCAGCCTTGTTGCTTTCTGAAGGAACTGTCGATTTATGCTCAAACAGACCAGCTAGCTCTTTGGAAGGATCACGGCCTGACTGAAAAGCCTTCATTATATCACGAACTGACATAGTTTCTTCTATTCTCTCACTCGTGTTGCTTTCGGTACAGGGGGGTGTGTGATAAACCATCCTAGTGGTTGTTGTAATTTGAGTTTCTTCTTTCACACGCACTTCTTTGCTCTTTAAGCATTTACTTTCTTCGTCCTCTGATTTCATTTTAATTTGAAAAGCTTTCATCTTGTCTTTTATTGACCCAATTGGCTTCTCTTCCACTTCCGAGAACATATCTGCATTTTGCAATGGAGCCAACCCCTCGGCTTTGGGCTCCTGCATTTCACCTAGTGAAGGTTCATAGCTTCTAATGACGCGGACTACTTCTGTACGTGTTTCTGTGATGACTGGAGGTATGGGAACGTCGTGAAAGAGAGGCTTAGGCCCAGTGCTCTCTGCACTTTGAGGGGCAGAAGGCGTCTTTTCGCTCCTGGTCTCAAACCCGCTATCTGACAGAGGACTCTTATCCTGATCATGTTGAGAAAAATCATCAGGCGACTCCAGAATAGCTTCAGTCGCCATCAACGCATCTGCAAGCTTGCTGAGTTCCTTCTCCGACGCCGACGGCCGCATGGGAGGCGGAGGCATCTTAAGTTTATGTTCTGGCAAAGGCATGGTTGGCTTATGAGTCCTTTTAGAGAACATTTTATCTTCACCTTCTTTTTTGATGTCAGTTTGGCGATATTTATTATCACCCATTTTTCCCAGCGTATCAATTCCAAGATCGTTCGTCAAATAGTCAACGACTCTTGCCAAACTGAAGTCCTTTTCTCCTCCATTTTTTACTTTTATTGGTACATACGTGCCGAAGTGCTCATTAGCCTTTTGCTTTGCCTCCTCAATATCATCACAGTCGAACATGACCCATTCACCCTCACCTGAAAGCTCACCATTTGTCTGAGCTCCTTTCACACCAGTCTTATTCTCCGTCAGCCCATCTTTCTGAAGGATCTCACTAACTTTCACCAAGTCTTCTTTAACTTTCTCCACAAGCTTAAAAGGTTCCTCACTTTCGTCTTCGCTCTTTACTCCTTTTGCAGACATTTCCGACGGGAATGCCTTGTCACTAGCAGAATCCGTCTGCAGGATGGCTGTCATCTTCATTAAGTCTTCCTTCATCTCAGCCACATCTTTCAGAATTTCCTGACTTGAGGACAGAGAGGGGGCAGATGAAAGTTTCAGTGCTGAAGGAGCTAGGCTCAGGGAGTTCTTCAGTGGGGACAATGTCTTGGTAAACTGAGACTGTACTTGTGTGCGAGACTCTGTGGTCAAGGATTTTACTGGTGACAACAAGGCAGCAGCTGACTTGGTTAATGGTGTAGTCTCTGAGAGTCTTTTCAGTTGAGGTTCTGATAACACATTTACAACAGAGTACACAGGTACAGTTATTGTTGATGATGTCACAGATGTGGTGGTCACAGACGAAGACCTCAATGAAGAATACAAGGAGCCAGCAGAAGGTAATCTTATCGTCTGAAAAGCAGAAGGGGCTGCTGACGCAAAGGATTTAAGAGGGGCAAATGTGACGCTATTACTGGTGGTGTAGGCTTTCTCCATTGCATTTTGTACAGTTGTGATGCACTTGTTTGCCAGCATAGCGGCTGATGCTTTCTCAGGAGACGAACCAGATGTCTGACTGCTGAAAAAAGCTGCAGCTGAGGGATACTTGACTGGTGACACCACTCCATTAGCAGATATCTGGCCATTCGATGAAGTGGCCAACTTAGAAGGAGAAAATGAGGCAGCAGGAAGTCCTTGGGCTGCTTCGATGACAGATTTAACAGGAGAAGACCCCAAAGATGACATGGATTTCAAAGGAGAGGACAGGACCGTGGGTGCTGTTGTAATTATGGACTTGAATGGCAAGGTGGATGAGTACATGTTAACAGTAGCTTTAGGGGAAGCTGGCGGCGTCATGGTAATGGAAGATCTCTCCAGAAGTGATCCTGCTGTTGATGCCGGAGAAAGCCGTGAAGAAAGCAATGACGAAGTTAGTCCTTTTACAGAAGGTGATTCAGGCATTACTGATGCTTTCACTGGTGAAGAAACCAAAGCAGAGGAAGATTTAACAGAATACGGAGTCTGCGTCACTACAGTTTTTATAGGTGAAGATGTGGACTTAAATGATCTAAGTGGAGATGCTAAATCACTCATAGATCTTACTGAGGAAGTTGTGGAAGCTCCTATGGTTGATCTGATAGGTGAAGCAGAAGAGACAGACCAAATTGATTTTAGTGGGGAGGCTGTAGGCGTGTTGGACGTTGAACTTGAAAGAGAGGTAATTCCAGACTTGGCTTGTCCAGCTACCGAAATGGGTGTTGTTGCCCATGATTGAAAAGGCCTTGTTTGAAAGATTGGCTTGTACGAGTATGGTGCAGGGTAAGACCTGGTGGTTCCTGTACTTCGTTCAATGATTTCTTTTAAAAAATTCAGAAATAAAATCCAAATTTTAAATAAAAATCAACAAGATAAAATTAAAGAAATGGAGAGACCAGAGAAAAGAGAAATTAGTCAGTAAATATGGTTAAACAGTTAGAAGAAAGTTCAAAACATACAACAATAAACTCAGTGAGAATAGTGATTGACCTGCTTGATTTGAAAAGAATATTTTAATTTGTTTCTTTTCAACTGTACAATAGTTATGAAACTAGAAAGCAATCAAAGCAGAAAATGAAGCAACACAAAAAGTAAAATGAAAGAACGGAAATAGGGTAGAAAAGACAAATGAAACACAAACATGAAACAAATAGTAAGAAATACAAAGGAGTTTCTGAACTACCTACTTCACTTATCAGTAGTTACGGCTAAATCTAGCACTTCTATACATGCCACCAGGAGAGAAATGAGGGAGAATGTACATTTTATCCAGCATTATTACTATAGAAACTCATTATTCTGATGTAAATTGAAGTTTTTTAGTAAAAGTAAAAGTATAATCAATTAGTCTTATGACACACAATAATATCCAACAGATGTCATTTGATGTGGAAACTATGCTGCAACAGAAGTGAAGCCAACAAATTCATCCATTCTGAGTCAACATGACACACTGCCAACAATGTTGTCAAGACTTCCTTCCACACCAGCACAACTTAAAATGTACTCTCAAAACCGGTTTGAGAAATGACCACATTATGTTATCAGCCGAGCTCCCTCTCTCTGCGAGTTAGAAAGTAGTGCATTCAAGTTTCATTCCAGAGACTTGAAACAAAATACAGATGACTGGCCCAAGGCAGCAACAGGAGAAGGCTGCATTTACAAGGATGTTGCCTACTATCTAAGATAATAAACAAATATCTTGCTGTCCGATTAAATAATATTGATGATTAGTTTGAAATAGAGCAAATGAGATCTCCCTAGTACACTTCAGAACTTAAACCAAAGTCAATATAAGTAATTATCTGGTCTCAACATCACATCACTACATATGGGCAATGCTGTCCCTAACTGCAAGGGCTTAGTAGCCTGGTTGAATTCCTATAATGAAAGACTTAGTATATAATTATGTAGTTCTAAGACACTCTGGGAGATCCCACGTTCATGAAAGATGCTTCAAAAATACAAGTAATTTTCCTTTTGTTCCAATATCCCTAATGAGGGCTCTAACCCTACGGAACATTACAGCACAGAACAGGACCCTTGGCCCACAATGTTATGCTGACCTTTTATTCTACTCTATGATCAATATAACCCTTCCCCCCACCCAACCCATACATAGTCCTCCATTTTTCTATTAGCCATGTGCCTAGCTAAGAGTTTCTTAAATACCCCTAATGTATCTGCCTCAACCACCACTCCTGGCACCCACGTTCCATGCACCCACCACTCTCTGTGCAAAAAAACTTCATTCTGACATTCCCCTCTACATTTTCCTCCAATTAAGCCCTCTTCTAGTACACATTTCTACCTTAGGAAAAAATACCTCTGGCCATCCACATGATTTATGCCTCTTATCTACTTATACACTTCTAAGATAGATGGAATTTTAAAAGTAAAAGTCCTTTGAAACATGACTGAATCTAGTGTAACTTTAAAATTCTTGAACAAAACAGCAGCCAATCCTGGACAAGTGTTGCCTTTCATTTTTAATGGGCTATATTAAGGAATGGATAACAATCAACATGAAAAATAAATCTTCAGCAAAAAATTATATATGCATCAAAAAGGAATGAAAATGAAAATTTAAAAAATGAGTGGGTTTGCAAATCAAAGCTAGTTCTTGCTTTCCAGCTGCATGTTTTATCAGCTAACACTGGTAAAATGTAGTACAAATTTATTTGTTCAAGCATTTCATTTTAAAATTTAAAGAAAAATTATTAATGAATATCAAGCAAGACCGATATTGCAGGGAGAGATTAATAAAGATTAGACTCACTCATTCCAGGTTCAGCAAGATAGCTGTAGCGCTTACGTAATGCCATAGATGCAAAAGTTTGACGGCGGTCAGAAGCTCTCTCGACCTTGAAGAAAAAGACGTGTTGATATTTTGTTATTTTTTTCCTATGTGATATATTTTTATTTGAATTTTAAGTTTAAGTTTTTATTTATAAATAATATTCTGATATATGTACAAACCCAACCAAACTAATGTGATTTTCTTTAATATCTTGACTGAGGAGTCAATTGCCCCTCCCTTATTTTTTCATTGCACACATTATAAAAATAGAAATTCAGAAAAAACGCTACACTCACCATCTAGGATGTTTTACAAAGGTAGCTACATGTTGTTTCCAATTATTATTTTCTGCTTTAGTAATTTCACCATTAATTCCTCTTTCAGACCTTGCCATGTTTCCTCCTCCTGGTGGGAGGAACATACAGTACAGGCCACGAAACTCATGATGCCACCTCCAGCTAAAAGACTAGCAGGATGAGGCTGCTCCTGCATCTGGGAATGCCCAGCTGCATCGAACAGTCCAATGAATGAAGGCAATCAAGTTGAAATGCTAGTCACACTCTAGGAAGTGAACCTATCCTCAAATGGTCAGGGACCCCTGCCACATTGATGAGATTCACAAGAAGTCAGTGTAGACACACCATGGACAAATGTAGCAAGAATGGAATTTGTAAATGCAAGCACACAACATACAGACTCACGTAAAACACCTCACCACAAGTACATAAGAGTCAGCTTCCTAAGTGATTAAAACACATTAAAGGTGTATGTTATAATTTTGAATTGTTGCACTTTAGTTAGTGGCTTTTTAGTAAACGGTTACAATAAATATTCTGGTGTATAATGCTGGTAAAGGGGGCACGGAGTTAATTAAATTACATTGGGCCATAGGTACTTCAACTAACTCATAGACTGCTCTAATCCAGCATAAGATACAAAGAAATGTTTATTGTGACCACAAGCAGACACATTGTGATGCAGTTATTGAGCTATGGCAGTTGACCCAGTTGTTGGCAATAAAATTAACGTTTTCTTTCTCTGCTAACAACTCAAATTATATTATATCACGCTGTACCGAACACCCAAAAAAACACATGTAGACATAAAGACTCCATTGAACAATTTCAGAGATCCTAAATACTACCTTTAGCCCTGAAAGTATTAATTAAGTAGGATCATAAATTACACTATTTCCCAGTTACATCCAAAATTAACTTAAATAGAGAAATAATTTAGTTCTATTGCATTTGGCAAAGGAAGTTTGGTGGTTAATTGAACCTGAAAATCATCAGGTGATTTTCATCTTGAAAGACCAAATCCAACTGCAAAAATGTCCACTGCAATAACTTAATAGTCATCACGAAGTTTAGATAGATTATCAGATTTTCCTTTACCTCTTCGTCTGGATCTGATTCGGCTTCCTTATGGTCCCAAGAAGCATTGCAGAGACAAGGAGTATTATAATGGACAGCAGGGAAAAGAAACATCAGGATATGAAAAGGACCCAGTGGGAGTACAAGAAGGAAGCTAATTAGCACAAGATCAAAACAAGTCCAAAGCCAGCAAAACCAAAAAAAAATCAAACTTGATTTCACATTTACCAACAAAAAAAAATCACAACAAATGATGGAAAATATTGCAGGACTTTTGGCCTCTAAGTTACCAGCCAGAGCTGGTAAACAAACCACACTATAATCTAGGAAACTGGTTTTAATGACTACTTGTAAAAGAACGCAGCATGTTTTATAAAGTAAGTGTTTATAGATTAAAAAAAAACAGGTTCTTAGAAAGTGATGTCATTTATCTAGCTTCTTTCAACAGAAGACCAGCTTATGAGTCTTTTCACGTACCTTTTTGTGAGCCGGCAGTGTAATGTTCAGATTACAGATAGCTGCTTGTGGCAATCCTTTGGAAGTTTTTGGTTCCTTAAGGAATGACAGACGACCACAGGGCTCCTGGCTGTTGTCTCGAACCTAGAAATAAGAACCATTCGGATTTATATGAGGTTACTTTGCTGAACTCTCTGACCTGGATGGCCACACACCAACCGTTGACAATCTTTCTCATAAGCTCAGAAACACAAGAGATTCTGTAGATGCTGCCTGCTAAGTACTCGTCTACAAAACTGGCTACAGCAGCACATGTTCAGACTGCTTAAAAATATTTACAGAGGTACCTTCAAGAATTCGTTCAGAAGTATATTTGGTATTGGGGCAGACAGTAGATTGGCATTTAACCTTTCGGGGTCTGGTTATGGCCATGTTGTAGGCTCCAGGTGTTCCACAGGAAACAGCACTTGTGCAATAGAATTTGCTCACATTTCCAGTGCAGATAGTCTCAATTGAGTTCCAGTGGGGAATAGAAAATTTGTCAGTAACTAGCAACATCACTAATATCTAATAGTTTTAAGGAAAATGCACTCTGGTGCATGAAAGAGAGCTCATTTGAAGCTAACACTGAGGCAGACTGATGCACAATGACTCATCCACTCCAATCTGCACAAATTCACTGCAGGCTTCTTATATGATTTTCAATCTGAATATTCTTAGGACGATAAATAGGAACTGCATTGGACTGGTTGTTAAACTTAGATAAGTGAAGTTTACAATTAAGATCATTGACCCATCAGCTAAAAAAAAGTTTGGAAAAGTGGTTTATATTTAGGCAAAACAAAGTCATTCTCCAGCCCTGCTGCAGGGTCTCAGACAGGAATGTCGACTGTACTCTTTTTCATAGATGCTCCCTGGCCTGCTGAGTTCCTCCAGCGTTATGTATGTGTTGCTTGGATTTCCAGCATCTGCAGGTTTCCTCTTGTTTGTGAAAGTCATTTTCTGCTCTTTTATAAAAAACTTCTGTTCTATTTCACTTTGGATGCACAGCTTGAACGTGTTCGCCACCAAACCTTCATGAATCAAATTCATCTCGAAACAAATGAGCTAATAAATCGATGACTGATTGACTATCAGTTTATACTGGGGCAGCACGGGAGTGTAGCGGTCAGCGTAACGCTACTACAGTGCGAGCGATCACTGATCAGGGTTCAATTCCCACTGCTGTCTGTAAGGAGTTTGTACGTTGTCCCTGTGACTGCTTGGGTTACCTCCAGATGCTCTGGTTTCCTCCCACATTCCAAAGACATAGAGTTAGGTTAGTGGGCTGTGGGCAGATTATACTGGCGTCAGAAGTGTGGCGACATTTGCGGGTTTTCCTAGCACAATCCTGACTGATTTGATTTGATGCAAACAATACATTTCACTGTATGCATTGATGTTTTGTTGTACATGTGGCAAATAAAGCTAACCTTTAATTTTTCTTTATCTTCTCTTTCTCTTCTACTTTTGTCCCTCCTGAAACCTCTCCTATTTTCTTCCCTCCATTAAGATATTCGTTCAGATCTACGTCAATGTCAGAGGTGGCATTGTGGTGCAGTTATTAAAGCTGCTGGCCCAAAGCTCAAGTAATTCTAGTTCAGCCCTTGCCTCTGCTGTTGATGGTGTGGGGTTTGCACAATTTCCCCTAAACCGCAAGGTTTTGACCGCACAGGTTTGTTAAAACAGCTTAAGCACATTTCAAGGCAAAGTTCTAGCAGATGCTACCCAACACCTGTTCAGAGTCTGCTCTGCTTCATATGAGAGCCTTCCAAAACCGAAAATCAGCTTAATCTTCAGTAACAAGATAACTGGCCCAATGTCTCTGAAAGCAGAGCGTATTTTCGTTGTGGGACAGATGTTTGCTAGGAATTGAGAGATCTTGCTCTTTTTAGAAAATTGCCATGAGATCTTTAATGTCCATTTGAGTTGGGAAATGAAGCCTTTGCTTATGATTCCATCTAAAAGATAGGAAGCAATCCTACACACTCTCCATGTGGAATATCATGTCCACCTAAACCTGGTGCTGAGTTCTATACTGAGACTTGAATCCATGACCAGAGACTTGGAGACAAGAGTACTCCCAAATGAGCCAAAATGACACAACTTCATGACCAATCATTGTCTTCTTTGCTAGTTTACATTCTGTTTCCTAACTAGATCATGAAGTGCTATCGAATGTACAATCAATGCAAAGTTCTCTTACCTTCACACCAAAGGGCAATCTATTTTCTTTAAAAGCGTAGAAGTTGAATACAAGTTGCTGGCCCGCTTTGGCTAGAGGAACCAGGTTTCCATAGCAATCCACAAAGATGGGTTTACCTTCTAGCACCTGTTGGTTACCATTGCAAAGTTACACAACCGTTGACTAAAGAATTGTCATTCGTTCTGATGCATTTATTTCTGGAAAGTTATCAAATAAAAAAGATTTATGAACTTATTTTAAATCCCTTTAAATCCGTGTTCCAGAAAAAACAAAAAGAATTTCTCAAAGCTTACTTTTAATTAGGTCCCTGCTCAATGGAAAGTGAGAAGGAATTTCCTTTTCCCCTTTCGGTCAACATGCTGAGATACCACTAACCTTTGACCTGACTAGGCTCACACCTCCCAGAGTTCTCATGGGGGGTGGTGGGGGTTGCAGTGTGATAGATAGTGAGACTACAGTTCAGGAATTATAAACGGCACAACTCATTCAAGTCTGATACGTTCATTAGATCATAGTTGATACCTCATCCCGACCTTGGCACTTTTTATCTCTCTCAATATTCTCTCTTGACAAAATAAATATCAAGCTTGGCCTTGACAGCTCCAAACATTACTCCCTGCCCAACAGCAGTGGAGATGAATCCAAATTGGCTCTACCCTTTGTGTGAAAACAGTGTTCTCTATTTCCCTCCTCACTGGTCTCCATTTCAAAGCAAAACCCCATTTTTTTTGTTTTCCCATTGTCAGAGAGGTTTTCTGTATGCAGACTGATACAAAATAAAATCAAAGCCATTGAACCAAACTATTCATACGCACTACAGAAATATTCACACTACAGAAACTAAGTGGTAGCACTAGACAGAATGTAGAAGAGATACAACAGGATGTTGCCTGGTATGGATGGCCTTTGTTTGGAAAAGGTGCGATCAGACTCACTGGAGTGCTGGATGCTGAGGGATGATCTTAGGGGTTCATAAAATTACGAGAGGCATACATACTGTAGACTGATAGAAACAGTCTTCTTCCAGGTGTATGGGAGTGTACAACATAGATTAAAGGTGAGAAGGGAAAGATTTAGTGAAGATCTGAGAGGCAAATTTTTCTACACAGAGGGTGGAGGTTATATGGAATATGCTACCAGAAGAGGTTATAGACAAGTAATAATCAGAACTTCTGACTCCTTCTCTGGCAGTTTGTTCCATATAACCAGGTCGAAAAACATTTGGATTTGTACATGGATAGGAAAAGAGTAGGGGCATTTGGGTGAAATTCAGGAAAATGGGATTAGTGTAGACAGACCCTCGATTGTGTGGACATGTCAGGCTGTTTCTGGGCTGTATAACTCTATAATTCTATCTCAAAGCTGACATCCAGAGACTAGTTACGAGCCGACAACCAAAAAACAACCACAGCACCGAGAATCCGCACGAGTGTGTACCTCAATGTCTTTACTCCGTGCCACTTCTGTGAAGTTTTCCTGTTGCTCTAACGTCTTGTCAACTTTATCGTCCGTCATGCAGAAACAACGCAGGCGGGCCTCCACTGGGTCGTGCATTTTGGCAAATACGACAAATTTAGCCATGTAGGGGACACAGATCAACTCCCTGTACAGCTGCGTGGCTAAGCTAACAGTTTCTGGCACCTGATGACAGTCGACAAGCCAAAACCTGCACAAAGAATTACAAACATGTTCAAAGACATCTCAAGTTTTGCATGTGTTAATATTGACACACTAGACCATTAGAATTGGAGATCACAAATCACTTATAAAGCTGCCTTTATGAGTATTTTAATTGGCCATTGGTGGTTATTTTATTTCCTGGTAGCTGGTGAATATCAACACACAGGATCAACAGAACAATCAATCTGGATAAATAGCTCATGGAAGTCCCAATATTTGAGACTTTCTCCCCAGTACTTGATTCAGTTAATGAAAACTGTCATGACTTTTGTATGACAGACGTACAAATATGGTGGGTGGGGGGGGGGGGGGGGAGTTGCATAAACAGTTTACAGTCTTTTCTGCCTTCTTGCATCTACACCATCATCATCATGTGCAGTGTCGTATGACGAGGGTGATTATGGTCTCATGACCATGATGTTCTTGGCAAATTTTTCTACAGAAGTGGTTTACTATTGCCTTCTTCCGGGCAGTGTCTTTACAAGACGGATGACCCCAGCCATTATCAATACTCTTCAGAGACTGTCTGCCTGGCATCAGTGGTCACATAACCAGGACTTGTGGTATGTGCCGGTTGCTCATACAAACATCCACCACCTGCTTCCTTGGCTTCATATGACCCTGATCGGGTCACCTTGCCCAAGGGTGACCTGCAGGCTTACGGAGGGAAGGAGCGCCTTACATCTCCTTTGGTAGAGACGCCTCTCCATCCCACCACCCACATTTGTACCGAGATTCACTTCAGGCCATTCATATAAATTAACGAAAAAATAACAATTATTATTGTTAGCATATACATTTCTTCATAAGCTTCCTATCAATAGTAAGCAATTGTATTATCTGCACTAGAGGAATTTTCTTCAATTCCTTGCAAATAAACGTTTTGTGAAACAAATCAATTTTGTCTAACCACCCTGTAGAACTCTGACTGAATGACATATGAGCAACATATCTCATCATTCTCTAGAAGAAAATCGTTGCTAAACTTTAAAATTCTTTTGGATGCCAGGGTAGCAATGGCTAGAAGAACTGCTGCCCCCCAGTTCCAACCCGATCTCCGCTGCTGTCCGCATGGAGTGTGCACACTCTCCCTGTAACTAGAAGGGTTTCCCCCGACATCCTGCATTACATTAGTGTGTAGATGAGTGGCAGAATCTGGGGTGAGTTGCTTGGTATGTGGGAAGGTTGAAAGAAGAATCGGTATTATAGTTGGCTAAGTGGGCGCAGGGGTCTGCTTCTGTTCTGTGTGTCTCTAAAGTACCCATCTCTGGTACAAGCAATAACAGAGTAAAAAGAAGCAACTAATAATAACTTCATTTATAGAGCAATTTTCATAGTTCAAAGTCCTTTAAAAGTGCAAACATGAAAAAAACAAGCATGAAAGTAAAAGACAAAAAGATGTTAGTTAAGAGCAAGATTAAATAAACAGCTGGATTTAAAAGTATCAACCAAGTCTGCATCTCTTACAGTTTTAGGTATTGAATTTCACAGTTCAGTGACATTCAGGTACACTTGATGTAGTTCAGATGAAAGGAGTCTTCTGACATGCAGTTTGCAAACAGAGTGCACTACTAAACAATTCCTATTACTATAAAACGGGAGAGAGAGAAACCTTAGAGATCCATAACCAATAACTGCATGGTACAAAGCAGAGGATTTATAGTGGTAGATTCTGAAGGGCACATTGTAAAAAGGGCATTTCAGGATTAAGATTTGGTCATTAAATCCCCAAAAAATCTATAGGAGCAATTGAGGACTGACAAACATAAGGCCCGCTAGTGCACCAAACCATTCTGAAAACCCTTGCAGGCATCAGAGGAGAGAATGAATTGAAGGATTTGGTCATTCATGTGATACAGTTGTATCAAAGACTTGAATAAAGTCTTGACTGTACACATACGCTCAAGTGGCCACTTTATAGGTACACCAGCGATCAGCCGTTCTGTGGGCGAAAACATCTTGTTAATGAGAGAGGTCAGAGGAGAATGGCCAGACTGGTTCAACCTGACAGGAAGGCGACAGTACCCATGGGTTACAACAGTGATGTGCAGAATGCACATCAAATCTGAAATGGATGTGCTACAGCAGCAGAAGACAACATGGGTTCCACTCCTGCACCTAATGAAGTGGCCAGTGAGTGTCAATGTATTCACATATTATAGTTGGATTGTATTTTTGTGTTTGAAATGTTAAAGAATTGCTATTGACCAACTGGATATCTATCTGTAACAGTCCTGGCATATCAGCATGGCATCACAATGCCATTTATGTTCTGAAGATGATTCTCAGAATTCAGTCACAGACCTCAGATTAACTTGAGTGCAATTCCTTTTATGCTATGTTGTTTAGGTAGCATAATTTTGACTATTAAATTATTGTACTGTGTTAGATATTTTGGAGTTGCTGCATTCTTAGTTAGCAATACTTTAAAAATACAAAACCAGTCCTTTAATTGGTACTGGTGCGTGAATCACAAAATGTTGGTTTGCAGGTGCAGCAGACTATCAAGAAGGCAAATGGAATATTGGCCTTCATTGCTAGAGGGGTTGAATTTAAGAGCAGGGAGGTTATGCTGCAACTGTATATGAGAAGAGATTGAGTTGCCTGGGACTGTACTCAATGAAATTCAGAAGAATGAGAGGAGATCTTACAGAAACATATAAAATTATGAAAGGGATAGATAAGATAGAGGCAGCGAAGTTGTTTCCACTGGTAGGTGAGATGAGAAGTAGGGGATTTAGCCTCAAGATTCAGGGGAGTAGATTCAGGATGGAGATGAGGAGGAAGTGTTTTTCCCAGAGAGTGGTGGATCTGTGGAATTCTCTGCCAGTGCGGCAGTGGACCCTACCTCAGTAAATATATTAAGACAAGTTTGGATAGATCTTTGCATAGTAAGGAAATTAAGGGTTATGGGGAAAAGGCAGGTAGGTGGAGACAATTCCATGGTCAGATCAGTCATGATCATATTGAATGGCAGAGCAGGCTTGATGGGTCAGATGGCCTATTTCTGCTCCTATTTTTATGAGTTGCTGTCACATGATTGGCTGATTAGATATTTGTATTAACATATAGGTGTACAGGTGTACTTAATAAAGTGGCCACTTTGAGTGTATAAGGTGTGTATACTGATTAAAGCAAAACCTCCTCCTGAATTGCCCGTATTCCAGTATCAGAAGCATTTTCTCGTGCACTTTGCACTACAGAAGATGATTGGCTTGATGAGGTGGTTTGACCGTTTTCAGCACCGACTAGACTGAACAAGCTAGCAGACAGTGCCAACTCTGGATGTTAGGTATGGGGCTGTGTACGAGACAAGATGAAAAATTTTGGATAAACTGTACCTGGCGGAGACATTTGTTGTGAAAGAAACCCCTTCACTGACAAAGGTTAACGGTGTCGTTCCAGTTATGTCTTCCCACTGTGCAGGCGATGTACCTCCTAGTCAATGAGAAAGAAAATGGCAGAATCAATTCTAGTCAACAGGGAAAAATTAGGACATGTAAGTGGCTGTACAGGAGTAATAATATTAATCAGCAGACTTTAAATCCTAATGTTTTCCCCAGCTAGTACTTATGTAATTGGTGCATTGAGCTTTCAAATCCAAATATAGAAATATATAAAGTCCAAAATCACCCTCATCAAGAGTCATCAATAATAATTAACAGAATACATTACCATGCATAATAGGAATAGAAAGCAAATGAAACCTTTGGAAGACTCAGAATTCTTTAAGACAGATTTACTGTATACAGTCAGTACAGATGGGCATCTGCTGATCAGCATGGATGTGGTGGGTGAAGGACCTGTTTCTATTGCAATTATATCATAGCCATAGCACAGAAACAGGCCCTTCATCCCACCTAGCCCATGCTGAACTATTATCCTGCCTATTCCCATCAGCCTGCACCTGGACCACAGACACCAGCGCCCCCCCCCACCCCAATACCCTTCCATCCATGTACCTTTCCAAACTTCTCTTAAATGTTGAAATTGAACCTGTATCCACCACTTCCACTGGTAGCTCATTGACTTCATTTGGAGATACAGTGTGAAACAGGCCCTTTCGGCCCAGTGAGCCACACCACCCAGCAACTAGTCTAAATACAGGACAACTTACAATGATCAATTAATCTACTAGCCAGTACATCGTTGGGCTGTGGGACGAAACTGGAGGACCCAGAGGAATTCCACACTGTCATGGGGAGAACGTACAAATGGGCCTGGCACCCAGCACCAGAATTGAACTCTGAATTCCAGAATGCACCAAGCTGTAATAGTGTCGTGCTAACTGCTTATGCTTGGAATTGTCCTCAGTTACGTTATGCATTAATTGGTTGCTACACCGTGGATCTACAACAATTTTCATCGTGGACCTTCGCTCCAAAGAAAAAAGCCCATTCAACCTATCCTCATAAGACATGCCCATCCTGGTAAATCTCCTCTGCACTGCTCAAAAGCTTCCACATCCTTCCTGTAATAAGGTGACCAGAACAGAACACAATATTCTAAGTCTAACCAGGGTTTCATGAAGCTGCAACATCATCTCAAGGACATCAATGAGTACATGTTCAATTCGGAAAACAGCCAGTGAGCAAAGGTCTGAAGCCAAGAGGAGATTGCCTCCATGAGTTCATTTTCCCAGCACCACAAAGAGACTATGGCTACAGCAAGTAACACTTACAGAATCCAAAGCAACAATTTGACCAAAGCTTCCTCAAGAGCATCTCCTTAACACACAACTTTCACTACCAAGAAAAACAAAGGAAGAAGGTGCATCAGAGCACTACCACTTTATACCCAACCCCCATTATATCTTGAAAAAAGAAAACATTGCTATTCCTTCATTGTCCCTGGCACCAAATCCTCAAGCTCTCCACTTAACAATCCTGTAGGAGCACATTCACCACTAGTGACGGCTGTTGGTGCCTTATTTCCACACTCCATAGCACAGATGAGGGACGACAACAAATGCTGGGATGATCTTGCTGGTGACATCCAAGAAAGATAATGCAAAATTATACATAGCTGATTTGAGCAACCATTTCATCGAACATGCTACACTACAGCACTGTTGGCCCACAATGTTGTGCTGACCTTTTAACATAGTCCAAGATCAATCTAAGCCTTCCCCTCTATGTAGCCCTCTATTTTTCTATCATCTTGTTTAGGAAATCACAGGAATGGTGACAGAGGGAGATACATTATGAACACTTAAGAAACTCTTAGATAAGCACATGGATGATAAAAATTGAAGGGCTATGTAGGAAAGATCTCAAGGTTAAAAGGTCAGCACAATATCACGGGCTGAAGGGCCTATATTCTTCTGTAATGTTCTATGAATCTTGTCAAGGACGTCAAACCAACCTGTTATACTGCATAGCAGTCGGAGGCTTGGAGCATCCCTGTTTCCATTTGATGCATCTCCTGATGCAGATGGTACTGGAATAGTCATGGTAATAGGCTTATGGAATTTCCTTCTTCTCGGCTCCACAGTTACAATAGGACTAAACGTAGCTCTGTTCCCGAGAATCTTTTTGACAAGTTCATCTGGGACTGGCTGTGCCTGCGGAACAAGCACAATGCATATTTAACACCAGATAATAAATACTGTGTGTGCTATCACAATCAATTGGAAGCGAGGAAGAGAGGAAGCCAGAATTTGAAAGTCAGTGCAGTTCATGCCTCAGCATCAGTCAATTGTGCAGGCTTTGCAAATCAAAGAAAACCAGCAGAACATCTTCTTTGTTGGACCAGTAAAGACAATGGCCAGGAATATGAGATTGCACAACTTATCTAGAGTGTTTTCAAACTATTATATTAACATTCTCTTCTCACTACCATTGGGCAGGGGGTACAGGAGTCTTAGGTCCTACACCACCATGTTCAGGAACAGTTATTATCCTTCAACCATCATGGATAACTTCACTCACCTCAACTCCGAATTTATTCCACAATCTATGGTCTCATTTTCACGCTAGTCAAAACTGGGAAAGGCAGATACCTCCCAGTCTCCGCACTGCCAACAGGATTCACCTGCCACTCGTTTCCAGCTCGTCACGTGCAGCCGGCTTAAACCCAGCTTCTCACCCAGTCCTTTGTTCACCCATCAAACCAGCCAGCCTCAACCAGTTACTCTTAGCCTTCAGTTACCTTGTTATGTTAAATATCTATTCTCTCTCGTTTTGTGGCTCTTCTTGGCTTTTTATTTTGCTGTTTATTTGTACAATATAATTTTCTGCTAAATCATCTCCATTGCTCTTGCTTTTGAGTCAAGCCTCCTTTACATTTCCTGACAACGTTCTCAGTATAATTTATTCTTTTTATTTGCAATTTGTCTTCTTTTCCACATTGGCTGTTTGTCAGTCTTGGTTTATCTAGCATTTTTCATAAATTCTATTGTATTTCATTGTTTTCCTGTAAATGCCCGCAAGAAAATGAATTGTGTACTTTGATAATAAATTTACTGTGGCTTTGATAGATCTGCCTATCCATGCTATTCTTACATGGCATTCCTGATAACGTTAAATCCCATTTGTTGACAACATCTGTCTAGTTTCTTCTGAAAGCTTCTCGTTCCACCACTTGTGCCAGAAACTGGTCACATAACTGTATACTAACCATTCTTTGGTCAAAAGGAGAAAGACTCAGGCTAGCTACTCTTGATGAGTAATCTAATGCATCGGCAAAAAAAATGTCACCAAAGGAATGCAGATTTTTAAGGCTGAAGATTTAATGCTATTGTCACCTCAAGTACCCCAGGACAGTTCCAGCAATCAGTTTTCAGCAACACACACACAAAATACTTTAGGGACTCAGCAGGTCAGGCAGCCTGTATGGGGAGGAGTGAACAGCTGATGTTTTGTGCTGTGAACTGTGCGCTGATTCCTAACTGGGCCTTCCTCTGGGGACGTGTGATTGGTGAATTTATCCTGTGGCACGGAGAGATGAGATGTAAAATACTTCACCACTGAATAAACTGGGAACTAGTTTGAAATCAACAGGAAGGAAAGGGGGAAGAAAGTCTTAGGCACATATGTATAGCTAGTGTGCCTTAGACTTTGGCACAGTACTTGTCAACATGGGGCACAGAGCCAGTTTGTAAATCTGGTGGGAGCAAAGGACTTTGGGAATGGCGAGGATGGAGGGCCATGGGAGGGGTGTGGAACAGGTGGCAGAGGAAGAGTGCCAGGGGCAGGGGTTGGTGCAGGTGCAGACACACCCAGCCCTGAGACACCAGGCAGGAGGAGAAGATGGCAGTGCGACGGCAGCGTGTGCGGTCTCTGCGGTGAATGATATCTGTAATCTGTCAAGTAGGGGACCGTGCATAGCTCTGATTTGATGGAGACAGAGGTGAGAGTATGGAGGAACATCTGGAAAACTTCTGAAATGCCCGCTTCACTGCCGCTGCTATTGTGTGGTAACCGAAATCTCCAGAGCAGAAGGCCCCGAATCCTCGGCTTTGCTTGTTTCAGCGGCCGGGGCTAGGTCAAAGGCACTCGGCAGAGGATGACACTTGGGAGGCTGTATCCGAGGGGCTGGTTGGAGACTCGGAGTTTTCAGACGGACGGACTCAGTGTCGGCTGTGGTCGGCTGCTTCCAAGGGATCGGCAAGTTGACGGTGCCTGGAGGTTTATGGCAGGGAGTTTCTCCCTTTTGCCGCCTGCTATTGGGGACTCGGGAGTCGATCAACTCGGGGACTTTCAGACTTTTTTTTTACCGTGCCCATGGTTTGTTCTTCATCAAATTATGGTATTGCTTTGCACTGCTGTAACTATATGTTATAATTATTGGTTCTGTCAGTGTTAGTCTTTGGTTTGTCCTGTTTTCTGTGTTATCACACCGGAGAAGCATTGTATCATTTCTTAATGCACATACGCATTTCCAAATGACAATAAAAGAGGATTGAGTGTTCTCATAATCTAAAAAGATCATTAGATTCCAAAGAATAGGTTTACTGATCATTACAGAATGTCTCTCTGGTGCTTCCTGCTCCCTCCCCTCTTTCTTCCCCCTTTCTCAACCAAGATTCCCCTCTCACTGACCCCTTTCCACAGTGGAGACCCTATCAGAATCAGGTTTATCATCACTCACATATGTCATGGAATTTGTTTTGTTTTGTGGTAGCACTACAGTGCAATACATAAAATTACTACAGTACTGTGCAAAGGTCTCAGGCACCGTAACTTTATACGTCGAAGACTTTTGCACAGTACTCTAAAGGGCTAAAGAAGAATAATTTGATAAGGGAGTGGAGCATAGGAGAAAGGGAAAGTAGACAGGCACCGGGGGAGGTGATGGGCAGGTAAGGAGAAGAGAAGGAGCAAGAGGGTGGTGAATCTGTGGAATTCATCGCACGGATGGCTGTAGAGGTCAAGTCATTGGGTATATTTAAAGTAGAGGCTAGTGGCTTCTTAATTAGAGAGGGCATCAAAGGTTATCAAAGACAGGTAAATGTGGTCGAGAGGGGAAATAAATCAGCCACAATGGGATAGCAGAGTAGACTTGATGGGCCAAATGGCCTAATTCTTCCCCTATGTCTTATGTTCTTAAGAGAGGAGCCAGCCTCCACATCCAGTCAGGAATCCGGTTAGCACCAGCAACTTCACAAACAATTTGTACAAATGACCTACAGAAAGCAATTTGAAAGTGTTAATTTATGGATCTTCTACTTCCATCGGCGGGGCGGGACGGGGGCGCGGGGTGCTCTTGAATGGCTGATGAATGAGCTAAACTGTATACTGATTCCTAACTGGGCCTTCTCCAAGGGAAGCTTTCCTCTGGGGGTGTGAGATTAGTGAAATGTATTTTGTGACACAGACAGGGACGAGGTGTAGGATACATCACAACTGAATAAACTACAGGGTAAATTTAGAAGCAGTACTGGATCACTGGGCAGTCTTGAGCTTTGCACTTTACCACCAATTAACATCTAGTTGCACAAGATTCTGGTGATGAAGAACAGTGTATCACTCCAGAAGTTACAATCCCAAGGAAAGATGGCCCTAATCATCAGGAACAGCTGTGCATAGCTGGAATTGTCAGAATGATGAACTCATTACCAGAAAGGGTCCGCATGGATTTGCAAGCATTTGCACCAAAATTGCAACATCGTAAATGTATGGGTTCAGTAACACTTTAAAGAAAGATTGTAATTGCATTGTGAAATCCAAATACTGTGAAGTATTTTTCGCGTTTCTTCTGAAATTAGGAATACAGAAAACCAGGGGTTATGACAGAAATGAAAGGGTAGACACACAGTCAGCTTGCACTGATATTAAAACTTTGCCATTTCACAACAATCTGTGGATGGTAGAAATATTACTGTGCCTTCTGGCACAATAGGATTGCAGTAGTTACATTACAGAACTAGTAAATCCACAGACCTAATTAGCAATACGATGACATAGGTCAAATTCTACCCAAGCAGGAACTGATTCATTTAAATATTCTGGAATTTAAAAAGAACTGAACTCATTTAAGGTGACCATGAAATTATCAGGTTGTCAGAAAGGTTTATTTTAATGCTACTTCCCATTTCCATAGCAACGTGTCAGTTCATGGCCACTTCCATTACCACGATGAGACTCTTCTCAGGTTGGAGGAGCAACACCTCATATTGTCTGAGTAGCCTCCAACCTGACAGCATGAAGATCGATTTCACTGACATCTGGTAATTTCTCCCCCTCCCCTTCCTCTTTTTCTATCCCCATACAGGCTCTCCTCTTATCTTTTCCCTTATCTTCACCTGCTCACCACCTCCCCTCTGGGACCCCTCCTCCTTCTCTTTCTCCCATGGTCCACTCTCCTCTCCCGTCAGATTCCTTCTTCCTCAGCCCTTTACCTTTTCCACCTAGCACCTCCCAGCTTCTCACGTCATCCCCCCTCACCTGGTCTCACCTATCACCTGCCAGCTTGTACCTACCCCCATGTTATTTTCCTGGCTTCTTGCCCTTTCCTTTCCAGTCCTGATGAAGGGTCTCAGTCCAAAATGTCAACTGTATATTCTCCTCTAACGGAGGCTGCCTGACCTGCTGAGCTCCTCCAGCATTTTATGTGTTGTCAGGGAAGTCCATCTGGTTTACAAATGGCTGTCCATGAAGGAAACTGGTAATCAGATGTACAGCAACTGACCAACTGTTCAGTTCCAACACATCGGCTCTGTAAAACTAAATGAGGTAAGAGTCAAACTGATTTCAAAACGAGGTAAAAATTGACCTTGGATAAAGCAAAGTTGTCTCCAGCTGAGTCCATGGTGCAAACTCTTCTTGTAAATATCTCGGGATTTGAGAACTTGTCAAGCTACAACCGGTGATCGTTACCAGCCATAATGACTGGTGGTCATTATACAATCCCTCATGATTGAAGATGAATGCCTTCATCTCCAGTTTTGTGGGTCTGGAACCAATGTGAGGACTGTACACACTTCCTCAGATGAGGCACGAGGTGCCAGATGGAACGGACAGGCAGTGGTCCGTAATCTGGTCCATTCCTTCAACTAAACAGGGACTTTGTGCACTTCCAATACATGAACTAAAAGTCCACACTACCATCCTGAATACACCTACTTCATTTTGAGCTATGGTAGGCTAGAGATCCCCAAGAATCAGCGGGGATGCCCACAGGTACCTGGGCCACTCCTTCTCTCACCCAAAGTCCTACTCCATTCTTCCAGTTTCTTTACCTCTACCACACCTGTCCTGATGACAACACTTTTCTGCACAAGGTGACAGGTGAAACCAGGTGAGGGGTGGGGGAAGTATGATGAAGTATGAAGCTGGGAGGTGACAGGTGGAAAAGGTAAATGACTCTAGAAGAAAGAATCTGACAGGAGAGTGGACCATGGGAGCAAGGAAAGGTGGAGGGGCATCAGAGGGAGGTGATCAGCAGCTGAGAAAGGAAGGGGTAAGAGGGGAACCAGAATGGGGAATTGAAGGAGAGTGAAAGTGGGGGGAAGGGATAAAATACTGTAACTTGGAGAAATTAATGTTCCAAGTTTCAGGCTAGAGGCTACCCAGGTGGAATGAGGTGTTCCTCCAATCTAAGAGTGGCCTCATCGGGCAGTAGACCAATGTAACAGTGTTGTGATCATAAAGATTCAGTAGACACTCTATTTATAGGTCCAGCAACACTACATGACCAGCACTACCTGAATTAAAACAAGACATTCACAACTGCATTTAATTTGCTTATGATTTCGTTCAGAGATATGTATTGAGTATATTCAAAAATATCTGACACCATGTAGTGCGATCCACTATGGTTCACACAGTTTTGCATGGGTTGTTCTAATGTAACAGAAGGTGGCAAAAAGATCTAAATCTGCAGCTGGGTCGAAGTGAACATCTCAGAGGAGCTGATTCTTCCCTGAAAAGTCATTACAGCAGTTTTGGAAAATGCAGTCCCTTGGCCAACATACATAAACTGACCAGCACATAACCACCCACTTAAGTGGCTGAATGGAAGTGTTAATTCTACAACCTTCTGTTCCCAGGGCAGATACACTCAGAGGAAAAGGGAGTTAGAGAATTGGTATGTTGTTACCCGATCTCTTTCCTGAGCCGCCTTTTGGTACAGATTTACTGCTAGCAGCAAGAGACTTCGGAAACAGCTTAACATTTACATTGTTGAAAAATGTAATATACTACTTAGTATATAAATTACCCGTATGTATTTCATTACATAGAACAGAGAACTTAACAGCACAATACAGGCCCTTACGCCCATGATGTTGTGCCAACCTTTTAACCTATTCTAAGATCAAGTTAACACTTTCCTCCATTTTTCTATCATTTACATGCCTATCCAAGAGTTTCTTAAATGTCCATAATGTATCTTCCTCTAACACCCACCCCTGACAGGGTATTCCACGCATCCACCAGTCTATGTAAAACCTACCTCTGATGTTCCACCTCAGCTTTCCTCCAATCGATTAAAACTATGCCCCCTGGAATAAATCCATTTCTGCCCTGGAAAAACGTATCTGGCTATCCACTTTGTACACCTCTGTTAATTTCACCATTTTATTTTGGTTAACAAAAAGAAAAGGAAAGTCTGCCAGAACTCTTATGGTTTTATAACAGAGATGCTTTTTCACAGAAGTTGTTCTTTGGGGCCCTACAACAAAAAACAATGCTCGTTGCTCAGCATCAGATTTCATTTAGTTTTCTCTCAAAAGATATGATAGTCTTATTGGTAAACTGTGCCTGTGACCGTGTTTTCCATTCTACAGGAATACAATTCCTGTGGAATAATTTTGTTTAAGTTCTTCTTGTGCTCCAACTGATAACCTGAAATTGATGACCCCAGCACCCCACCCACGTAGATCAATAGTGTAGAAGTAGCCCAAGGATAAAGCCTTCTCATTTCACCCAATCAAAACCCTTCGCAAGTGCCTATAAAAAGTATTCGCAACTCACCCCCCCCCCGAAGTTTTCTTATTTTATTGTTTTACAACATTGAATCATAATGGATTTAATTTGGCCTTTTTTGACACTGATCAATAGAAAAAGACTTTCATGTCAAAGTGAAAACAGATTTCTACAAAGTGATCTGAATTAATTACAAATATAAAACGCAAAATAATTGATTGCATAAGTATTCATGTCCTTTACTCTCATCACTGGTGTAGCCAATTGGTTTCAGGAGTCAAGTAATTATAAATGAAGATCACCTGTGTGCATCATGGTGTTTCAGTTGATTGTAGTAAAAATACACATGTATCTGGAGTGTCCAACTGCTGGTGAGTCAGTATGTTGGCAAAAATTACACCATGGAAATAAAAGAACTTTCCAAGCAACTCCACAAGAAAGTTACTGAAAAGCACAAATCAGGAGATGGATACAAGAAAATTTCCAAATCACTCAATATATATTGGGAGTACAGTTAAGTCAATCATCAAGAAATGGAAAGAATATGGCGCTGATGTAAATCTGCCTCGAGCAAGCAGTCCTCGAAAACAGAGCGACCGTGCAAGAAGTGAGGGAGGCCACCAAGCTTCAGTGGCTGAGAAGGGAGAGACTGCACATACAACCACTGTTGCCCGGGTGCTTCACCAGTCGCAGCTTTATGGGAGAGTGGCAAAGAGAAAGGCACTGTTGGAAAAAAAACTCATATGAAATCTCAGCTAGAGTTTGCCAGAAGGCATGTGGGAGACTCCGAAGTCAGCTAGAAGAAGGTTCTATGGTCTAATGAAACTAAAATTTAACTGTTTGGCCATCAGACTAAATGCTATATTTGGCATAAGCCAAACACTGCACATCATCAAAAACACACTACAGTATCCCTACCATGAAGCATGGTGGTGGCTGCATCATGCTGTGGGGATGCTTCACTACAGCAGGCTCTAGAAAGCTTGTGAAGGCAGAGGGTAAAATAAATGCAGCAAAATACAGGGAATTCCTGAAGGAAAACCTGATGCAGTCTGTATGAGAACTGTGATTTGGGAGAAGATTTGTTTTCCAGCAAGACAATGACCCCAAGCAAAAAGTCAAAGCTACACAGGAATAGCTTAAAACTACAAAGTTAATGTCCCAGAGTGGCCAAATTACACCTCAATTTGGTGTAATTCAGACCTCAATCCAATTGAGAATTTGTGGCTGGATTTGAAAATGTCTGTTCTCTCATGATCCCCATGCAATCTGCCAGAGCTTGAGCAGTTTTGTTAAGAAGAATGGGGAAAAATTGCGGCGTCCAGGTGTGCAAACCTGATAGAAACCTATCCACACAGACTCAAGACTGTAATTACTGCCAAAGGTGCATCTACTAAATAGTGACCTGAAGGGGGTGAGCAATTATGCAATCAATATTTTGTATTAAATAATTGTAATAAATTTAGACCAATTTGTAGAAATTGTTTTCACTTTGACAGGAAAGAGCCTTTTCTGTCAATCAGTTTCAAAAAAGCCAAATTAAATTCACTGTGATTCCATGTTGGAAAACAATAAAACATGAAAACTTCTGGGGGGGGGGGGGGGGGGGTGTGAATACTTTTTATAGGCACTGTACCCCTCCACCACACCTTTTCTGTAATAATCACCTTTCTTTTGCCAAGTCATATTTTTGTAAGCAAAATTAATACCAATCAACAAATTTGAAGAAGACTGGTATTCACATGTTTCAGCCACCAGCCAACATTTCCAGCAGCCCCTACATAGAGCACAACACACTCAACCACCAAAACAAATGTCCAAATTACCTGCAGCCCCACTCGGATTCTTTTGGTTAATGCTCCGTCCGGGAAGGATGCTTGCACACTTGGAATAGTTGTGCTGCTTAACATTCCTCCTTCAGGCCCCATCTGATTACTTTCTTGCTTGATCCGAGATACAACAGCAAAATACTGAGGAAAATCCTTGGTAACAACACGACAGATGCGCTTCTTCTCCAGTTCTTCGACGCTATCGAGTTCTAAAGCAGAGCACATTTAGATGACTGTTTGAGAGCACTTTTCGGCTTTGCTTTCTGACTTAAACACAAATGTTATTGTTCAGCATTGTCTTCCAAAAGGGATCTTATTATAAATTATTTCTTTCATTTAAAATTTTAAAAACTGATGAAAATTACAATCAGGGCACTAGTTAGTGCCATGTACTAGTCTTGGGCCTCCAGATCCAATCGATCTGAAGGCCTAATACTGAAAACCACCACAATATTTAAATAAATTCAGAATAATAATGTAATGGTTACTGTGAAACTACCCGATTAACATATTCTGTATACCTATCTAGTTTGCTGATCACCTTAAGAGAACATCTGTCTTTTTTAAACATCTGTCCATTTGAATTTATACCATCCAGCTTGGTTAATCCTCAGCTGAACTCTGAAATAATTCAGTAAACCACTCAGTCCAGTAGGAAAAGCTGACAAGTCCCCCAACCCATGCATGAAAAATTCACCACTTACACGACCATGCAACCCATCCTGCTTCTCAAAAGCTTTCTAATTAATTCCACTTCCACTGCTCTCTTCCCAATTTCCTTAGTTGTTTATCTCTTTTCAAATATTTATCGAACTCCATTTTGAAAGTTATTACTTAGCACTGAAAATTCGTTACTCACATTCCAGATCATAACAATGACCGGGTAAGAAGTCAATTTTCCATTGTTCTTTTGAAAATTATCTTGAATCAGAGTTCCCTGGTTTTCACCCCCTCCGGTCAATGGAATCAGCTTCAAAAAGTGTAGTTTGCCAAACATCTCTATTAAACCTTGTCTGAGTGCATAATCCAAGTTTGCTTGATGTTTTCACACAATCCAAATTTCTCATAACAGCCAGAGTAGAAGTGTGTCCTGCAGCCAAATCAAACCTTTGACACACTTTCTAGTGTGCATTGCAGTAGGGCCTAGCCAGTGATTTGGCCATCACACTTTTGCTTATTATCCCACTACCTTTTCCAGAGTTCAAGGCTCTTATTTCACTAGCACAAGAAATTCTGTGGATGTTGGAAGTCCAGAGCTACACATACAAAATGCTGGAGGAACTCAGCAGGTCAGTCAGTAACTACGAGAAGAATATCGATGAAGGGCGTCAGCCTAAAATGTCCTGTCGACCTGTTGAGTTCTTCCAGCGCTTTGTGACTGTTGCCTGTTATTTCATTGCCTCTATTTTTTTTCCAAATGATTTGTTTCAAAATCTGAATTTCCCATTAAATTATTATTTTCTAAATTGTTATATCTAACTTGCTTATGTTGGATAAAGAACTGATCAAAAATAATCCAAAAGCATTACACAAAATGTCATCATGAAGGGTCTTGGCCCAAAGCTTCAACTACTTAATCCCTTCCATAGATGCTGCCTAACCTGCTGAGTTCCTTCTGAACTATGTGCCTTGCTCTAGATTGCCAGCATCTGCAGAATCTCTTGGGTTTATAATCCAAAAGCATGGCGCAAAATGTGTAGTTACTACTGAGCATCCTCCCTGTCAGATGAACAAGAATTCCACTCCAAGGTTCAAGCTACATTGGTAGGAAACTCAATTACAATCCAGCAAAGTAATTAAGCTCTGCGAAATACTTGGGTTGATCCTAAAGGCATGAAAAATACTCTACTAATGCAAGTTCTTTCTTTCATGAAAGGATGGATGCAATAATTGAAAACAAGAAAGACGATGCAAAAAGAGGAAAATGCACATTTAAGTAACAGAAACTAGCATGTTCCTGTCACTTCATAAATCTAGAGTCTAGAATTTCCAGTGCTCCTCAACCATAGCTGGTTAAGTGAGGTGAGGTGAGGTGTAAAAGAAGCAAATGAATGAGAAAGTAGAGAAAAAAACAATGCTGGTACTATGAGATAGAGAACACTGACTGTGAGAAGTGTTGAAATAGTTCTCTATAAGGTAAAGGGATGCCAGTCAGCAGCTGTGAGGAGATAAAAAGAGTTAATTTTAAAAGTTGATATAACTTTTAGTTAGAATTGGCCAAATTTCTTATAAACTGCAGTGCTGGTTACTTGCACATGCTGAATTCAATTTATTATCTCCCTTTTGCTTTCTGACCTACACTAGCCTCAATTTTAAAATACTTATTTTATCTTGAAGTTCTTTCACAGCATTTCTCCTTTACAAACCTGTAATCTTCTCTGTCCCCACAATTCTTTTCCATTTCTGGCCTCAGTGCCTTTGTTTCCTGCGAAGCATCAAGAAAGCTGACCTCTGTCCCAGGATACTGACGGACTTTTACCACTATACCATTGAGAGCATACTCACCAAATGCATCTGTGTGGTATGGCAATTGTCCCATATCAGACCGCAAAGCACTTCAGCATGTGGTGAAGACTGCCCAGCGGATTATCAGCACCCAATTGCCCACCATTGAGAACATCTATCATAAACGCTGCCTGGGTAGGGCGAAAAGCATTATCAAGGATGCATCTCATCCTAACCATGGACTTTTTACTCTCCTCCCATCCGGTAGGCGCTACAGGAGCCTCCACTACTGAACCAGCAGGCACAGGAAGAGCTTCTTCCCTGAGGCTGTGACCTTGCTGAACCTCATGTCACAGCGCTAAGCAACACTGCACCCGTATTGTACTGTCTCAGTACTTTTATATTTGTGTGCTGTAGCACTTACTTTTTATTCGCAGTTATTTTGTAAATAACACTATTCTTTGCATTCCTGGTTAGATGCTAACTGCATTTCATTGGTTTTGTATCTATACTCGGCACAATGACAATAAAGTTGAATCTAATCTAATCTAATCAGTCACTCATTGGGACTGGCACTTCAGCTGCCAAATCGTAAACTCTGATAGTTACTAGATAAGCTAGTTCTCTATCTACCTTAGGAACACTCTTTAAAAATGACTTTTCTTACCGAGGCTTTGGTCATCTGCCTTCCTTGAGAGGATTTAGGAGTCTGGTATAATCTAGGCCATTACTGTCCCATTTCTTGGAGTCAGAGAGGAATTAAACAACTACTAACTCCTTTGATGGCCCATTGTCAATTTTTGTCTATTAAGACTTCTGTTGAACACTGCATAATGTTACATGAAATATTTGAGAGAAGTTTAAAAACTAATATTAATAAAAGCTGAAAATAAAAATGTCTTTATGTTGAAAACCTGAAATGAAAGCAAAATGTGTTGGAAATACTCAGCAGGTTAGACAGCATCTTTGGAGAGAAAAAGAAATTAACTGTGGTTCTTTTTCCACAAAATGCTGCTGGACCAGAGGAGTGTTTCCAGAATGTTGTTTTTATTATAAATATAAGCAGCTTTGCTAAGCACTGGTCATGTAATTGTTTTGTGCATTTGATATCTCATCCATTCTGACTCTATCTGCACCTGTATTCTCTGACCATCCTCCTATTGAGCGTAAGAAAGTACCCTTAACATTCTCAAGTTATTCTAAAGCACTTTACAGCTATTAAATTTTATTTTCCTGAAGCGTGGTAGATTTTGGTTCTGAAAAAGCAACAGTTTACATCACAATATTTTACACATAGTAATGAATTAAATGATAATATAACCTGTCTTAATGGTGGTCATAAAGGAATGGATGTATGTTGACCAGAACTTAAGGATTTCCAGGCATTTTTGCCACAACGTACACGCTGAGTTACAAAACTTGAATAAAATATTCACATTAGCTCTCACATACATACGTAACTACCCTGGCTGCCTGTAGGTCTTTCTGTTGCTCAGTCCATTTTCTTAAACCTGAAATTAGTCTTTCAAAAGTGATAAACACCATAATGAAACAGGGGCTCAGGATTCCAGAATACTTCGAGTCTCCGACCATACTGAATTTGATTATTCTGTGCCCTAATTCCCATATCTGATTTGTTCTCAAAATCACTATTATCACACCAAGGTACACCCTGACACAATCGATCAAAAAAAAAAATTAGTCTGTGATACAAAGCACTTTCTTCCAGTCAAATTACTTGCAACTGACTAAAATCACATGTTGTGGTACCCACATACACTGATCTCTTCAGAGAACAAACTGCAATCCTCATTTTCTGATCCAGCAGTGAGCTGCATATTCCTGCTGTTAATATCATTTTTACTGTATGGCAGTTCATTTTATATCTGGAGGTCTATGATTGACAAGTATTTGTATTCCTGTCCATTCCGTATTTCTCAGAAAATTGCAATCACCATTCTCTTGTACCATTGTTATTTCTGAAGCTTTGACTGCCGTGACTGTCTCCAGCATTGCTCAATTCCTGCTGCTTCTCCTCATGAACAATTTTTGTCATTTTGTCATCTCATTTGGAGTCCAGATATTTTTTTCCCTCTCTGACCTAACAAGGTTCATTCATTCTACACAGCTGCCTCGCTCTTTATCTCAATTCTGACTCCCAGCCTTGCAACATATTTCTTGGCAAACTCTGCTCCCCTACCAAATATCTGACATGTTCAAGGAAACACTTCCTTTGGCTCACATAAGCTTTCTAAAGGATTTCATCTGGATGTTTTTTTAAGACCTCACCTCATGAAAGCTGGCCAGAATTGTAGCCACAAAAATGATTCACCGCTATGTAAATTGCTGAAATGTGCAAATACCATCCACCACAGTTGCATCAACAATTCTTCTTAGATGCTGTGCAAGATCCTGTGCATACTACTTGTGTCCATTTCAGACAGAAGGTTAACAAATTTAGTTGGAATGATACACACAGATTTAATGTGTGTCAAATGTTTGTTCTCAGCTCTGTACAAGCTATGTAAAAATAGAAAGCGTGGTGGATCATAATGTGTAGGGAATTTGTTGCTGTAGTCATGTTCCATTTGCTGTCTTACAACAGAAAACTGGATGTTTTTAAGCTACTAGCTAAGTCCCTAACCAGTGAAATCCAAAATGTTTTGGTTATCTATCATGAATCAGATTAAGTTCAAATATTAAACATAAATATCAAAGCAGGCTGCAAAAAAGGAATGCAACATCATTAGCCTAACAAGAGTTAGTTTGAATTAACTGGAAACATTCTTGACTCCAAGTTAGAAGTTTCTCTCCAGCTAAAGGAATTCACAATGGAGACTCTTTGTTCCACCATATTTTGCCAGATCTTTGCATAGGTGATCTCTAGGATTAGTATAAGGTTATTCGAGCAATCTGTATTTATCACCTTTTCATATTTTCATTATAATGGTGAATAATTATTCTCTGCCTCAACAATTTGTAGTAAAGCAGTGTGTTTTGGAAATATTCAGTGAAGCGAGAAACTGTTCCCAACCCTTCCACTGTCGCTCATTTTACGGCACACAGGCAGTCCATTACACTTGTATCATTTTTCCAACTAACATTTCTCTCAGTACTGAACTCTCTTCAAATCAGGGTCAGAATCAATACCATCCACAGAGGAAAGGACCTGATTAAACATCACATTTGAAGGTCTGCACCTCCCTCCATGCAGACCTTCACCAGCTATTTAGATTATATGTTAATGTCTCTATATTGGGGTTGAATCTGTAATTTTCATATTTACAGGAAGTATATTACCATTTGGAGTCCCCAGCCATGTCCTTGGATCTTGCGTGGATCAATTAGCAGGGGTATTTCCATATATTTTTAATCTCTCCCTACTCAGAGATTCCCACCTGCTTTAAGACTATTATTATAGTGGTATCCAAAGAAAAATAAGATAAAATGCCTTTATGACTACTGCCTGATGGCTCAGATATCAACTATTGTGAATTGTTGAGAGGCTAGTCATGGCTCCAACCTCCCAGACAACCGCGACCCACTGTGATTCGCCTACCGCCACAGCAGGTCGACGGTGGATGCCATTTCCCTCAACCCACATTCACTTCTGGAGCGTCTGGATTAAAAAAAAAGACACCTACGACAGGTTCCCATTTACTAACCGCAGCTTTGACTTCAAAGCCGTAATTCCAAGCAAACTGACAATGAACTCTAAGTTTGGGACTCGGCAGCTCCCTCTGCAACTGGATTCTTGACTTCCTGACCAACAGAATGCAATCAGTAAGCAATCATCCTCAACACTGATGCCTCACAAGGCGACAACCTCAGCCCCCGACTCTATTCCCTATACACTCATGACTGGGTGGATAGATTCCATCTAACTCCATCTGCAAGTTCTCACATGACACCACCGTAGTACGCTAGATCTCACAAGATGGAGATAGAAAGCCGAGTAGCAGAGAGTTTGGACATCAGCCTAACCTTCAATGTCATGAAAGCAGCATTATCAAAGTCATCTTGGACATTCTATTTTTCCCCTCTTTCCATTGGGTAGAAGACACAAAAGCTGGTAAGAATGCACCTCAAGGTTCAATGACAACTTCCATCCTGCTGTTAGAAGATTGCTGAGCAGTCTTCTTGTATGTTAAAGATCAACTCTTGACCTGGCAATTTACATTGTTATGACTCTTGCATCTTATTGTCAATGAGCACTGCATTTTCTCTAACACTGTATTTTGCATTCTGTTATTGCCTTTCCCTTGTGCTGCCTCAATGTACTTATGCTTTGAAATGATCTGTATGGATGGCTTGCAATACTCAACTTTATCACTGTATCTCAGTACAATAATGAACCCAATCCAATCTAAAGCAGACCTTATCACTGTACATTAGTGGAGTAAACATTTTTCATTTTGCTCAAACTTTTATACAAAAGAACTGTACTAATTTTATATTTGGAGCTCTGAAATAGAAACCGATAAAAGAAAGATTTCCAGGAATTAAATATGAAAACTAGAAACTTGACTTCTAATAGATCAACAAACCATCAAAATGACACTATTTTATTGAGGAATAACCAAAATACCTGCCAAAAATGGATGCTCACCTTCATCCATACCATTTAATATATCACTGAGTTCCTGTTCTTTACAGTCATACTGGTGCTCCTTCCAGACTTCCCCATTTTCACTCCGGAGTATAATAAGCTCCCGTTCTTTGCCTCTCATTGAACCAAAATGTGGTATCTCCACAATCACTGGGCTAGAAAGAAGAAAGACTGATTGCTTTATCACTGTTTGGCAGCTCACGGTAAGATTTTAGTAAATTTAGAAAACTGTATTTCAAGAGCTATTTGAATTCATTCTTTACAATGTGATTGATTACTCGTTTTAACCCTTCTTGTTACAATCCTATCCCCCACACCATCCCCACCAAACAATAAAATCAGTCACTTTAATCCCTTTTGGTTGAGTACAAGTTGAGAACCCCTTATCCAAAATGCTTGGGGTCGGAATCTGAATCAGAATCAGGTTTATTATCACCGGCATGTGACATGAAGTGTTCCGAATATTTTTCGGATTTTGGAATACTTGCATCTGTATAATGAAACACCTTGGGGATGGGACCCATGTCTAAACATGAAATCCATTTACATTACATATACAGCTTAGACATATACCCTGAAGGTAGTTTTATATAATATCTTAAATTATTTTTTGCATGAAATGGTAACCATCAGAAAGGTAAGCTATCACTACCTTGGTTGCCCAGATGGATAGTCAGTACCTGTTTTACATCACCATCATTCTTGACTCTGAATTTATGTGCTACGGGTGAGCAGTCTTGTCTTACACTTGCTCATCACACACATGTACTGATGTAGCTCCTCAGCATGTTACATTTTCATCAGCAACAATCTTGGCAAATACATTATCGTATTTCTCTGCTGCTTCGTGATCAGCAGATGCTTTATCTCCACCAATCTTCAAAATTTTAATGTCGTGCCTTTTCATAAGTTCCTGCAACCAGCCTTCTCCCGTCTGCGTGAGATGTGGGACATCCGAGAGACTTTGAACTTTTTTACTGTGCCATGGCCTGATCTTCATCAAGTTATGGTATTGTTGCACTGTTGTATCTATGTTATAATTATGTGGTTTTTGTTAGTTTTTCAGTCTTGGTCTGTCCTGTGTTTTTGTGATATCACACCAGAGGAATATTGTATCATTTCTTAATGCATGCATAACTAAATGACAATAAAAGAGGACTGCGTGTCCTCACAATCTAATCTAATCACATCAATTTTCAGTTCATTGTGCTAGATCTTTGGTTATTTCATGATCAGCATACTGTAAAGTTGCATGCGTTCACTCTGTCGCTGGCGAGTCCACTCTTTCAATACACATTCGAGATCTTCATATATTGCTTAATGCAGTGTTTTTTTTATTTTTCATTAAATTCTGTTCATTATATATGTAGGGTCACTTCTTAGAACTGTCTATGACGCACAGACAGTTGCAAAAAAGTTGGATTTCAGAGGTTTTCAGATTTTGGAATTTTGGATAAGGGGTACTCAACCTGTACTGCCAAACTACAAATAAACTTCATTCATTCTTGATTTATGTTTATTCCTCTGCTGGAAGTTTATAAAAGAAGGTTTTACTTCTGTATATTTCATGGCCTTATATACTTCTAGGAGAATAGTTTCTAATCTTACTCAACCAGCAAGATTTCACAACCCACAGTCAAAAAGTTAGGAGCACAATTTAAACACAGAAATTAAACAAAAACACATTAGGATATATTTACATAGCCCTCAAGAGAAACATCAAAAAGACAGTTTGTTTTTCGGTCGTCTATACAGGCTGTATTACACAATCAAAGATCAAATCCACAGAACTATTGCCAAAGTAAGGAGAAAGTTGCTGGAGGGTGAAACATTTAACTGACTGTGCAACTTAGACATTTAATTTCTTTATTAATAGCAAACAAAAAAAGGAATTGAGTATGAATTAACTTTGTAGCTATTTTCAAAAGTTTTAAATAAGGTTTCCATGTATTGAGAGGTATCTTAGTGTTGTTATTTTTGTACCTAAACAATTGACAAAAAAACAAAATGCAAGATTCCCTGTAACACACCCCAGACCTTACTTCCCCCCACTTTTGGACAAAAATTTGGAAATGAAGAAATATTTCTGGGTTCTAACATTTCTAACATTCTACTTCATAATATTCAACACTGGACACACACAGAAAACCATATTTCGTTTTGCAAATGTGCTTATAAGTCTGTGTGATTGTTGAAGAATGCTATGGAAATTCAACACTCTTTGGTCTCCCACCATGGAAATACAGCCTTATACGGCACCGAAACTTACACTGTCCATTAAAAATTGATCAATTCCCGTGTGTAGTGCAAGACATCCAGAATGAAAATATGGATATAGAGAATGTACCATACTGTTGGTATCTTAGGGGAATATTTTACACTTGGACCTTTTCAAACAGAAATAACACCATGAGGCTTTTGAGCTGCTCATTACTAAACACCAAATTAATAATATTTTTGACCAGAGGTCCCTGAGTAATATTTTGAGGATATGCATATTAAAATATCAATTTAGGTACTTTTAAGAATACGTAAAGCAAACAACCTGAAATAAATTATGGAGGATTCATCATTATTTTATAAATATAGCCCATGAACATTCAGCAATTCTTCAAGCTCGTTAACTTAGGAGACATTTTAAGCAGGGTTGGTAAGAAAGTTAACTTTGCTGATTTTCTGACTTCAGTTGACTTCTCATTATCACAACCCATCCTTCTGAAAGCTGCCCTACTTCTGCTGATACCTTCTCTATACCAATATTGAATGGGAAGAGCTGTCACTTTTTACTGAATGCATTTGATGTGGCTGAAAGAGATTTCAACAGGTGAAGTACAGAAGTAAAGCAGTTATGGAGGCAGAATGTTTGCAGTGAATCATAAACATGCCTATTAGCGCCAAGCTTAAAACAACAGTGCTTCAAATATAGATCAAGCCAGTATGATTTTCTCTCAGCAACAGAACTGAAAGTTGTTTTTTCAAACAAAAACCAGAAAAACATGGGGAATGACTAAAATAAATACCAAAAAAAATCTGCCGTGACAGTTTGTATCTTTTTAATAAACGGCCTACCCAATAAATTTTGTTCCTCGAGGCCCCAGCTGCAGGATTCGGCTAACCAAGCTCTCACCCTCGTTCAGAGGGGGAGGGTTGGTAGGAAGGTGAAGTTTACTGAAAAAAACATCCATGCAGCAGTAAAGGGAAACAAAAAGTGAAACAAAAACAATGAAGAAACTGTCATTCCCAACAGTATCCAGATTTGAATGGAGCATTTCCAAAACGTAATCCAACAGAATGAGCAAAAAAGTTACCAAGTATTGCAAATTATTTAGAGCCAAGTGGCAGTTGTTTAAACAGGAATCTTAAAATTGGGCATTTGCAGATGATCAAACAAAGATGTCCAATTTTAATTCCCACCAGTGGAATATTATGGATTTCAATTTGGCCATCAATAATCCTTTCACAATTATTCTGCACTGTGACTGGTTTTGGGAAGATACCTGGCAAATGGTATTTACACAGAAACAGCACATAAGTCTTAAATCAGATTTTAATGTCTGCCCCCACCCCCTCCAATCTAAAGGCTCGCATTCAAGAATTTGTGACCAGTAGTGTTAATCCACAAAAAAAAAAGGAAAAAGGGAAGATGAGCATTGTGGAATGATGAAGAGGAGCAGAACAGCAACTTACCCCAAGAACTGAGCACCTGATGGCCCAACTTCAACCAGCCTACTGGCTAGCCCTTCCCCTTCTACCATAGGTGGCGGGCTTGCCAGTTTGTGCCTCTTCACCAAACGGCAAGTGATGCGTGTGGGCGCGGTGCATTTGCGGGGCGGGATGATGATGCGCATTCCATTGTGGCGGCTGCCGCGCATTGAACCACCACGGGCATCCACCATGAAACTGACAAGGAATCTAGAGAAGAGCAAAAAAACACCAAACATGAGCAAGTTTCAATTTGAAGTTTGAAGTTCAAAGTAAATTTATTATCTAAGAATGTACATGTCTCCAAATACTACCCTGTGATTCAGTTTCTTGCAGAATCAGTGGAATTCATGGAATCAGTTTTTTTTGAAGAGTTCAAGGACATTTTGGCAAACCTCCTAAACTTACCGAAAAGGCACATTAGAATTTCTAATGATCTACTTGCAAACCACTGAGATATATACATTTAGAAAAGGAAACACTTGGTAGTCAACAGTAAAACAGCTTGAAAACGGAACCCATCAGATAAATCCGTCAAAGGGGCAGTAGCGACACAATGGCACACATTATGTTCCTCTCCGCACCATGTGGTGCATCAGGCAGCAACCTTGCCATTTCCTTAGCATTTTGCCCGTTTTTTTTTTATTGAGGCCGAGTTGCTAGCTCGACACTCAACCCAACACGGATGGATGCAAAGAGCTGACCGGATTCAAACCCAGGACTACTCGTCTCAAAAGTCCAGTACCAGTGAAAATAATACTTGCATTTTAAAAACTATCAAGAACCCATTGATATGATCATTCATAGATTACTCATCTTGAATGCTGGGAAGTGTATGAATGATCACATCAATGGGTTCTGTGTGGAGTACTCCAGAGCACAAGGGTGGATGACGGGTGGGAGGGTAGAAGCTGACTTCAAGCAAATTCAGCACTGGAAGCTGGTACATTCACAAGGAAACATGGGCAAGTTCTAACTTTAATACCAACACTGGGGCAGAAGATGGCTTTACATATTTATAAGTGATTTGCTTTATTTGATAAAAATCCTTGCATTCTTATTTACCAAATGGCACAGATATGAACAAATGTATTATCATACATTTGCAAAGAGATATTTTTAGATTATGTGAATGGCAAAACCGTGCTGAAATGATGTTAGACTTCAGCCAATATGGAGCCACCCTCTTCGGACATAAAACAGCAAAAAAAAAAAGTCTAAAAGGTGGGAAAGAGATGATGGAAATCCAAAGAGACTCAGAGGACATTGGAAAGTCATCGAAAGGGCATGTTGAAATTTATACTTCAGAGTTATGGAGTTATGGAATACAAAGTAACAGACGGGATGTCAATGCCTTGGAAACATTTCAGAACAGGTTTAGTCACCTTCTAGCAACACAGATCAAAGATGCTGGTGAACGCAGCAGGCCAGGCAGCATTTGTAGGAAGAGGTGCAGTAGACGTTTCAGTCCTGACGAAGGGTCTCGGCCTGAAACGTCGACTGCACCTCTTCCTACAGATGCTGCCTGGCCTGCTGCGTTCACCAGCAACTTTGATGTGTGTTGCTTGAATTTCCAGCATCTGCAGAATTCCTGTTGTTTTAGTCACCTTCTACCAGGAATTAAGAGAAAGGTTTTCTCAGACAGGGTTGTATTATGAGGAAGGTTTGCTCAGACTAGGCTAGGCTGGAGCTTAGAACACTGAGAAGGGATTAGATTAAAACATGATCTCTTGGAGGGTCTTTTCAAAATGGAAGTGGAGAGGATGATTCCTCTTGTGAGAAATTCTAGAACTCGGAGCTGCAATTTAAAAAATAGGAGATCATCTATTTAAGACAAAGAAGAAGATATTTGTTTTCTCTTAGAGGATTGAGGGGTCTCTGGAATTTTCTTCCTCAAAGATTGATGGAAATCAAGAGTTGTTGAATACATCTTTAAGGCAGAGGTAGCAAGACACTTGATAAGCAAGGGGGAGTGACTGCTGGGGAAGGGAAATGCAAAGCTGAGGTTACAATCAGATGAGTCATGATTTTATTAAATGCTTGAACAGGCTTGAAGGCCAAACGACTGAAGGGGGGGGGGGGTTGAGAGACAAAGTCTAAAGGAGACTGAAGCAAGGACTACTCTGCATATTCTTGAGAGAGTCAGTTACCTCAGATCTATGTGTGATTTGGGGAATGTGAGTATAGCTGAGAGAGAAATTAATGCAAGAACTAGTTCAGCTGGGCAATTCAGAGTGGTGGGGCAGAGGGACTGTTAAGGAAGGGAAAGAATGGCTGTCAGGTCATTCTGCTATCAGGTGGAAGTGATTCTAAGATATCCTGGCTGATCTTCAGCTATGGCTTCCCCTCCACCATAGCTGATAGACCATGTGCCCTTTCCGTCACATTCGCACTCACCTTTTTGCTCTAACAACCTTACCTTCAAACGGAATACCCTATACAATTTCTGCCATCTTCACTGGAGTGACACCTTATTTGCAAATTCTTCTCCTCTCCAACCATTTCACAGTGACTGTCCACTTCATGACTCCCTGGCTCACTTTTCCTTCTTCAGCAGCCACTCTCCTTTCTCATAGAGTCATGGACAGAAACAGGCCCTTTGGCCCATCTATTCCATGCCGAACTATTATTCTGCCTAGTCCCATCAACTTGCACCAGAGTCATATCCCTCCATAGCCCTCCCATCCACATTGCTCTTAAATATTGAAATAAAACCCACTTTCACTGGCTGCTCATTCTAACTCTCACCAACCTCTTCTCACATGACTTTCCAAAGAAGCTGCAAGAGATGCAGCACCTGCCCTTCTCCCTCCTCCTATCCCACCATCCAAGGACACAACACAGACCTCTGAGGAACACCACTTATCACTGGCAGCCAATCCAAAAAGGATCCCTTCATTCCCACTGTTTGCCTCTTGCCAATCAGCTAGTGCTCTATCCATGCTAGTATCTTTCCTGTAATATCCTGGACTCTCATTTTGTTTAGCAGCCTCATGTGCAGCACGTTGTCAAAGGCTTTCTGAAATTCCAAGTACGTAACATCCACCGGTTCTCCTTTGTCTCTCCTGCTTCTTATTTCTTCAAAGAATTCCAACAGATTTGCTTTAATTTTTTTTAACCAGAGCCACGCTACCCCCTCTGCCTACCTGCTTGTCCTTTCAATATGATGTATACCCTTCTTCTTTCAGTCACAACTCAGTGATCCCCACACCATACCTACCAATCTCTAACTGTGCTATAAGATCCTCTACCTTATTCCATATACTGCATGCATTCAAATATACCATCTTCAGTCCTGTATTCGTCACCCCTCTTGATTTTGTTCCCATGTTACATTACAACTCATCCCACTGACTGCAATTTGGCCCTATCATCTACCTGCCCCTGACAGTTTCACTACACACTGCGTCTAGTTGTACATCAACTGTCCTATCCTCCGCCCTATCACTCTGGTTCCCTTTCCCCCTGCCAAATTAGTGTAAACCTTCTCCGACAGCTCTAGCAAACCTGCCTCCAAGGACGTTTGTCCCCCTTGGATTCAGGTGTAACCTGTCCCTTTCATACAGGTCATACCTCCCCTAGAAGAGATCCCAATGATCCGGAAATCTGAAGCCCTGCCCCCTGCACCAGTTCCTCAGCCACGCATCGATCTGCCAAATCACCCTATTCTTAGCCTCACTGACATGTGGCACAGGCAGCAATCCAAAGATTACTACCCTGGAGGTCCTGCTTTTCAGCTTTCTACCTAACTCCCTAAATTCTCTCTACAGGACCTCCTCCTTTTTCCTACCTATGTCATTGGTGCCAATATGTACCAAGACTTCTGGCTGATGGGCCCACTCTGAGTTGTCCCTGGCCCTGGTACTTAGGAGGCAATGTACCATCCGGGTGTCTCTTTCACACCCACAGAATCTCGTGTCCGCTCTTCTATGAAATCCTATATCACTACCGCAGTTCTTTTCTCCCCCCTTCCCTTCTGAGCCGCAGCTCCAGATACAGTTCCAGAGACCTGCCAATGTGGCTCCTCCCAGTTAGGTCATTCCCCCCTCAACAGTTTCCAAAGTGGTATACTTATTATTGAGCAAACAGCACAGGGCTACTTTGCACTGGTTACCCATTTCCTTCCCCTCCTGACAGTTACCAAGGCGCCTGCTTCCTGCAACTTCTGGGTTACTACCTCCCTGTAGCTCCTATCTATCACCTCCTCAGTTTCCCGCATGAGCGCATGTCCATCTGGGAGTAGGTGAAACTAATCTTTGTTTTTTCTCTGAATCACATACATATGAAGTTTAACAAACATCTGAAGAAATCCCTGTTGGTATGCAGTCTGTGAAATAACAGCTGAATTGTTTTCGATGCCAAAGTCTGTCAAAGTGCTCAAAGGGGCCAGGCACTTTCTAGATTTTAGATTGGAGTATTCTTCTAAATGAAGCCTGAAAATAATTCACAATACTGTTTGAAAAATATTCGAATGTTGCTTTGATATAGAATGCAAAAGGATCAGCTTTTTGTTAATAAATGAAGCCAAATTGTACAAATTTAGACAATCTTTTCTCTCCGCAACAGTAGTCTCCAGTAAGGCACCATTTTTGCAAGGATTTTGATTGTTCATTCTTTATCCTCTTCACTTTTTAGTATTTTTATTCCTTACTTTAGCAGTGATGATGCTCTATCTCACAGTGCACTGAAGAAAACCAATCCACAATTCTAGAATTTGAAGGCTCATCAAGGAGGTGGTACAGGAGCCTGAAAACACACACTCAATGTTTCAGGAACAGCTTCTTCCCCTCTGCCATCAGATTTCTGAATGGACAATGAACCCATGAACACTACCTCACTATTTCCACCTCTCTTTTTTCCACTACTTAATTAATTTTCTTTTTTTTTTACCCCATTGGACTTGGTGTAATTTACAGGCTTTATTGTTATGTACTGATGTACAATGTACCAAAGAGCTGATTGTGGACTTCAGGAAGGGTAAGATGAGGGAACACAAACCAATCTTCATAGAGGGATCAGAAGTGGAGAGAGTGAGCAATTTCAAGCTCTTGGGTGTCAACATCTCTGAAGGCCTAATGTGGACATAACATATTGATGCAGCTATAGAAGAGGTGAAACAGTGGCTATATTTCATTAGGAGTATGAGGAGATTCGGTTTATCAATCCGTCCTTCTTCACACTGTTACTATCAAAAAGGAGCCTGAAGGCACACACACTTCAGAGGGGAACAGCTTCTTTCCCTCTGCCATCCGATTTCTAAATGGACATTGAACCCAAGAACACTACCTCACTACTTTTTTATTCCTGTTATTTTGCAGTACTTGTTTTAAATTAACTATTATTTATATACACATTTAATATAACTCAGTTTTTTCTCCATATTTATTTATCAAGTGATTCATTGTACTGCTGCCGTAAAGTTAATGAATGTCACCACATATGCCAGTGATATTAAATCTGATTCTGATGTACTGCTGCCATGAAACAACAAATTTTATGACACATGCCAGTGATATTAAATCTAATTCTGGTCCCAATGTCCAGTCTTCTACAGTAAACAACAATGCTTCTTAAAAACTGTCCATTCCCATTTGCTTCCTGCCTTTTCAAGCATCCAATCGTGCTGGAGGCCTCATCTGAGGTGACCACCAAGGTGATCTGTTTTTCAACTTGGTAACACATGAATCTGCTCATCTGCTCAGTTCTTACCTGTTAAGTTCTCATCCAAACCTTTGCTAGTTTAATATTTAACTGAAACTCATTCCTTCTCTTCCCTGCATAAATTATCTTTAAGACCCATGTATATGATCAAGCTTTTGGTAATTTTGAAATATCTTCACATACAGCTATGTATCAATATTGTGTTGATGATGCACTTGTGAATTGATTCAGTTTCACACCACAGTGGAGTGGATTCAATGTCTGTAATACACTGAAAGAAAGAACAAGATCAAGACATATAAAGGTCCTATTTGAGCCAATTAAGTACTTCTAAAGCTTTACACACAAATTGCTTAAGGAACTCGCAAGTCAGGTCAAGAGTCTCCTATGGAGTGTAATAAACAGTCAGTGTTAGTGAAGGCCGAGGTCCTTCATCAGGACTAGAAAGGAAGGGAGAAGAAGTCACAATAAGAAGGTGGGGAGAGGGGAATTATATCTTCTGTTCTCCACACCTACCAATCACCTCCCTCTGGTACCCTTCCTCTCATGATCCTCTCTCCTCTCAAATCAGATTTCTTCTTTTCCAGCCATTTACATTTTCCACCTATCACATCCCAGCTTTTCACTTCAACCCCACCCCTGTGCACTCTCTCTCTCACCTGACCAATCTGCTGACAGCTTGCACGCTTTCCCCTCGCTCCACATTTTATTCTGGCTTCTTCCCCCTTCCTTTCAAGTCCCAATGAAGGGTCTCAGCCTGAAATCCTGCCTGTTTGTTCCCCTCCATAGACGCTGACTCACCTGCTGAGCTCCTGCAGCATTTTGTGTGCGTTGCTCTAGATTTCCAGCATCTGCAGAACCTCTTGTGTTTACCACTTCTAAAGCTTTAGCACGACTGCAAACTAAGCATGGATATTTGCTAGAGGAGACATTTCACACATCATTTTGGAAAATACAAACTGTAACTTACCCTGAATGGATGGGGCTGGAAATGAGATTGACGTTGTCTAGTGTATCGGCGGTCCAGCTGAATCTTTTCAAAGAGTCGCTGTCATACTCTCGAGAAACCGCAATGTGCTACCAGAAAAATATTGACAATGGAAATAATTACTGAGTTACATATGTTTATGTGTAGGACCCAGAGCCAATTGATTTCCTCCATCCAAAGTCTGGGATCACAGAAACAAGACTAAGCTGTCCACTCTCTCAAGTTGCTGTGTCATTCAATGAAAATATGGTATAGCCGAAATTCAATTCCATTCCTTACCTTGCTCCACATCACTTGAAATCCTTACTCCACAAAACTAAATGCAACCAACTTCAGAAGTACAATATATCCTATAAGTACTGGGGGTTAAATCCAATGACACCACGTACAAGGAGATACGTTTAAACCAGAACTGTGATACGAAGCCCAAACTGCATGATATTTAGCAGCTTGTGCTTACGAAAAGGCCCAGCAATTGTAAAATTCACAAACAGGGCTATGTTTGTGCAAGAAGCGCCCAAACCGGAGTCTCAGGCACTTTAAGAAGGATCAGGAAGGCAAGATAATAGCATTACTGTTGAAGGGCGGCTAATCACAAGAGTTGGATGCTGAGTATGGCAAATCACCACTTCCAGAGAGGATTAAAGGGTATTATTGCTATACTACTTGTAATGGTAAAATACCAGGCAGCAAATAATCAGAGATCCTTTGGAACAGATAAGAGGCAAGTTGACAATATTCCTCACCAAAGCTGGAGTGCATTCTGAGAACAATCTGCGGATGAATAAAAATTTACTAGTATTATGCTGGACCTGTTTGTAAGGAAGCAATATAGTAATGTACAAGGAGGTATTATTCACTGGTCACTAAGTGAAAGAGTATTGAGGCAGCAACTTAAGGTCTACAAGACTACGATTCTTAGAGAAGGCAGAAATATGAAAAACAAATGGACACCTCAAATGCTGCATTGAAATCCAAGAGTTTTTCAGGAAGAGGTGGAATTTATGGGATCAGCACATAAGAACAGTACAGAGGAATAAAGAGAAATCTTGAAATAAAACACAAAGGTAATCTCAACACAAAACAAGTTGAGGGTAGTAAAACGTTTGGGACTCTAAACTTCTAGCAAAAAGGAATCAGGAAAGGAACAGGATAGATTTTTTTTAAAGCTGGGACAAAGAAAACAACATGGGCACACCAATGAAAACATAGAACTAGGAACAGCAAACATTGCTTAAGCATGCCATGAGTAAATACAAGGGTATAAAGAGGTATTAATTCACTAAAAGCTGATAATGGCTTTCTTAAAGGCAGAGAAATAATTGAAATTTTTTCACTGACACTTTCCAAACAAAGGAAATGTCAAGTTAAATACCACAATTAAAGTACAGTTAAATATGGCATGAAAATGTTTAAGGAGATAACACTTTGGGAGGATTGTTACGGCTTGTATAAAAGACTTTATTAGTTCTTTTAATATCCTTTTTCAGGAAACCCAGAATCACTTAAACAGCTAATGAAGTACTATAGAAGTACAATCAATTTGGTAATAGAGGAAGCAAAACAGGATGTTTGCACAGAGTGCTATCCCATAAATACCAATTAGTACCCAGCTAATCTCTTTCAGTAACATGATGTATAGGACGAAGGATGGACGACAAGGATACCACAGGAAAACTTCATTTTCTTCAAAATAGTCTAATCGATCCAATACAACCAGATATGGGAGCAGTGGAGGCCTAATTTTGAAGTTTATCTTGAAATGGACGTACCTGACAGTGCAGCACATTCTCAGAGATACAACTGAACCTCCCCTCTGTGGTTCTTTCCTGAATGCCAATTTTTTTTTTGCTGTATGAAGGGTCTCGGTCTAAAACGTCGACTGTTACCCCTCAATAGATGCAGCCTGACTTACGGAGCACCTCTAGCTTTTTGTGTGTGTTGCTCAGTATTTCTTATTTTCAGACCAAAAATAACTTGTGGTCAAATTTCAAGATTTAAGGCTCCTGTCTCCAATAAATATCATCCCAGGATTTTCAAGGAATCGACTGGATTTGGACAACATTTCTGGAAAACTCAAGATTTGGTTTCCAAACAAGTGAATATTACCCAGGATAAAATAGCCCACTTAACTATTACCATATCCTTTACCCTATTGCTTCCTCGTTTGAATGTGCCACAGTTGCAGAACAATCAAAGTTATTGGGTATATTTAAAATGGAAGCCAGGTCATTTTGTATCCACAACATAGAGGTTGATAGGTAACAGTGTCAATGGTTATAGGGAAAATGGGGTTGAAAGGGATAATAAATTAGCCATGATTGAATGGCGGAGCAGACTCGATCAGATGAAGGGCCTAATTCTGCTCCTATATCTATGGTCTCACTGACAAGATGCATTGCAGTTATTCACAGAACATCATTCGAGAGCACCTTCGAAACCTGCAACCTCTACCACTATGGAGGACATGGGCAGCAGATGTATGGGAGCATTATCACCTACAGGTTCATCTCAAAGTCACACACCATCCCATCCCAAACTGGAAACACATTTCTGTTCCTTCGTATTCAATGGGTGTCAGTAGTGAAGCTTTTCACCTAATTAAGAATAAATTTGTTGAGAAAAATGATATGAGAACAGATAGGAAGAAAATGTATAGCAATCATAACATTGACAGGCAAAGCATGCCACAAATTTCCTCATAAAGTCATGGCCAATTGCCACCAATAATAAAACCATGCATTTAGTAAATGCTTACGTTGCAAATTTTCATCAGGCTAGAAAGTAGGTTAATGGAGGTGGGCGAGGTGTTTCAGAACAATCTGATAGATTGTCTCATTTTTGAGAAAGTAAAGAAACAAGTTTTCACTCATCAGTGTGTTAAAAACAAAATTAAGCTCATTAGCAAAGAAACAGAAGGGTTCAGAGCTTTCAAATGAAAACAAGGAAGCATTGCTTGTTCCTCCATTAGAGAACATGGCATGAGAAAATTAAAAATAGTTATTAAAAGAGAGTCGATAAATAGTGGGAAGAGTAAAGCTGGAAGCAATGGTTCAGGGATAAGGCAGAACAAGGGGTTGAGTAGCTGCTGAACCGCAACATGCTTAGTGGCTTCCTTTTGCCACATAAATACAAGCACCTGGAAGCTAAGAGATTTAAAACTAAGTTGAACATTAAGATTGGCATGTTTTAGAAATGCACTTGTAGGAATAAATAATGGTAACTTTAATCTCCTGGTTTTAATTAGCAAGCTGGCAGAAGATAATTGCTTACCTTCAGAGAGTTGCTCACTATTGGCCCACCCATGGAATGCGCAAGCTCTGCATGGAAACCCTGATAAACCAGGAGGAAAATCAAAGATGCCCTTTAACCTCAAAAGATACTTCCAGGAACTTGGGAGCTGGCAAGTATGAAGGCTGTGCTGGCAGATCGAAGTGGTGCCAATGTTTTTTTAAATTAATGGAAATATAGCCTTCATCATAGCCAGTCCCATTTTTGAGTTTGTAAGTTTGCCTGAGATTGGAGTGGTAAGATTTATACAGTTTTTCTTTGTGCAGTAATTTATATAAATACATGAGCAATTTTAATAAAAAATGGGGTATGGTTTACCCGAAGTACTATTTCTTTGAAACTGAACTGCCCACTGACTTTACATTTCAATTGCTTCGGACTGTTCTCCTTCAACCTGGTGAGGCCATGAAACTTGCTTCCACTGACAGTGTCTGACAAATCCATTGCTATTGATTGCATTACTGTACAATAAGGTGGTAAAAGCCTCCCACAACCAACTACACAAACACCACAGGACACTACACATCAATGAATCAATGTAAGTAGCCAGTTATCTCTCAGATATAGAATCATTAATGACTGTTGAAATTGTACAAGTCATCTTTTGTTTCCTCTCAGTTCCCATGACTTATCAGGAAGACATGCAAACCAGTGCACTGATAGTCAGGAAAATGAAAATAAAATAGAAAATGTGCTTCTCCTTCCAGTCCTTCAAACAAAACTAATCCACAAAGTCAAATATTAACAAAAAAGAACTTAGATTCTAGATTAAAACCATCCAACATGATTAGAAATTTTGGGTACTGTGTATTTGGAATTTGTATTTTCAAGTGCAGCCAGATTTACTTGTAACAGTGTTAAACATAATGACTCCAGGCTTTTTTTTCCAAGCTTAACCTGTTGTGATTAACAATGGGGATGAAAGAGAGAAGAGCAAGTAGATTCATAAACCAGCTGATAAAACACTGATTACTTTCAGCTATGCCAGTCAGTTCTAACTTGGAGCTTAATATTTTTGTCAAGTATTGAGTATTCTGATAAATTGGTCTCAACCTGTATTTTAACAAAGTTATTTCTCAAAGAAAACACAAGATTAACAATAACAACTTACATAGTTGTTATGGTATAGATCCAACATCTCAGAAGTTAGAAGTTCAACTTTTAACATAAAATGTTGCAAATCAGAGTTTTTTTTTAAAAAAGAGTGTTTGGCCTGGCACCAACTGGGTCCTTGAAGAACGAGGATCAGCTACGACTTTCTTAGTGCAACTGCCACACCAAGTTCAGCTCCACTCAGTTACAACCCTTCATCACTTCGGGCTAACTAACAATAAGTACTGAAATCCAAAAAGGAATATAGTTGTCCAGCACAGAGACACTGTCAGTGGTGGGCAGTTAGGAATTTGCATCAATGTAAATCAACAATAAACAGACACTGGAAGTGCTGAGGCTGTTTAAAGTGGCAATGCACACCGTGAAATTTAGATTTCTGTCTAAATGTCACTACTTAATGTCTTCTTTATATTTTAAGTCTGTTCAGCTAAGCTTATGATGGCCAATGAATGTTATGATTCATTATTTAGCTTAGTTACGGGTTTTTAAAAGTAAGTGCTACAGCACACATGCAAAGGAGAAATAAGGTAATCCACCAAGAAGAAAATGAATGGGAAACAGGTTGGGGGGAGAGGAGGACAGTACAGGAAATTTCGCCTCCTTGGTGCAGTCACGTAAAGGGTACTTTAGCATCTTGCTCCCAAATTGTTAATAGAAGCAGGGAATTATCTTTGCCTAAATTCTTTATATCATATCACAGCAAGGGAAAGGTCTTTGATGAACAATGAGCTTCCACCATTCTTAGATTTGTAGCAACAATGCAAGGGGAGTGTAGGACACGAGGGCACGGCTTCAGGATTGAAGGACGTCCATTTAGAACAGAGATGCGGAGAAAGTACTTTAGTGAGAGGGAGAAGGTAAGGGAGTGGAGATTACTGAAAGAATTGGATCAGCCCATGATTGAATGGTGGAGCAGATTCGATGGGCTGAATGGCCTGCTTCTGCTCCTATATCTTATGGTCTTAAAGAGGGAGAGACAGAAAAGAAAGGTGTCTGTTATTGATAGAGCTGTTCTTGTTGAACAAGTGCTTTCCATATGCCTGCAAATATTCTTGGAGTTACCTAAACATACAAAGGGTACATGAGGGTGTACGACAAATCTTCAGATTGATTAACGTTTTCTTTCTGATGTTTATGCAGCTGAGATATTGTGAAAGGCTGTTTAAAGTATTCGGTGTCTCAGAAGTTCCAGAAAAACTCATCACATGCGCACCTATACATTAAAAGCAAAGAATCAGCCCATGAAAATTTACACAACACACATCAAAGTTGCTGGTGAACGCAGCAGGCCAGGCAGCATCTGTAGGAAGAGGTGCAGTCGACGTTTCAGGCCGAGACCCTTCGTCAGGTCTCGGCCTGAAACGTCGACTGCACCTCTTCCTACAGATGCTGCCTGGCCTGCTGCGTTCACCAGCAACTTTGATGTGTGTTGCTTGAATTTCCAGCATCTGCAGAATTCCTGTTGTTTCCATGAAAATTTACAATGGGAATTGATTATTAAATAAGGGGCCTGTTAAGAAAGCAGAAAAGCAGCATTGGTTTTTTAAAATTTATTTTTTATTTAGAAATACAGTACAAGACAAACCCTTCTGTCCCAAAATGTCCCACTGTCCAAAAATCTACCTATTTAACCCCAACCTAATCACGGGACTATTTACAATGACTAATTATCCTACTAACTGATGCGTCTTTGGAATATGGGAGGAAACCAGAACACCCGGAGGAAACCCATGCACTCACGGGAAGGATGTACAAACTTCTCACAGACAGCACCGGAATTGAACTCCGACACCCCAAGCTGTAATAGCGTCATGCTAACTGCTACACTACCGTGGCACCCCAAGTTTAAGTCAATGCAATTAAATAGTGAACACCCGAACAAAACAATAATTCCTTCCCTTTAGGTAGTTCTACTATTCTGGCAACCTAAAAGTACCAAAGAGGTACACTAGACCAAAAAAAACCACATTGTTTAACAACAATGCCTAAAGCAGGTAACAAGACAAAACCGCACAGGTAACAGATCTCCACTTACCGGCTCTTTAGTCAGCTCTTCAATCATGATGCTGTCCCTGGCGTACGGACTCCTGTTCAGCGAGTATGACCTATCCGAACTGAAGGAGCGGAGGCTGTTGTGTTTACAAGTTACCAGTGAAGGGGGTAAGGTGGGGGGGGGTGGGGGAAGAGTGGGAGGGAAAAAAAACTCATTAATGCATGCAGCTTCCAGGGGGCAGGGAGGGGCGGGGATCGTGAAAGGAAACCCACCAGCAGCACCCAAAAGAAAACCAAACAGGAGCAACAAAAAAGAAACTGTTTTTGCAGAGTGGTAATTTAAAACAGATCAAAGGCAAAAGTCAATGTTCTGAAGAACTCAAATAAAAGATTGCAATCACCAAAGAGAGACTGAAACTGAAGTGGAAAGCCTGACTGCTAGGTTCAAGTGCTCCAAACCAGTTGCATAAGGCAACTGAAGTTACTCCTCAGCTTATGTTCCAACTGCTTACATCCATGTTCAGCTTCACTGAGATAATTACCAAACAAACCACAATAAGGGACATTGGGCCAGCTGACTTAAAGCTCGATCACAGAGATATCTTTTCAGAAGTATCTTAAATGAAGAGAGAGGTTGAGAGATGCTTAAAGACAAAGGCCAAAATATTGGCACCGGTCCCAGTACAACTGCTGCTCATTAATAGTAACTTACACAATTTATTGGGTAATAAGGTTAACTCAAAACCCCCTCCACAACCCGGGATGATTAAAAAATTAGAGCAGTTTGTCAGCATCGGCATGGGAGGATGAACCCTGGGTGCCCTCCCAAGACTACGGTCAACACGCTTCTAGAAGACACCGGCGCGGCTAATGTAGATGAACTGAACACACTGACGAGGGAGAGGGAAAAGTAGGGAGTCCGTCGTCGTGCCTGACGCCAGCCCCCGGGCCTGAGTCACCCTAGTATTAATAGTCATAGCAGTAGTAACGGCAAACTAGAGCATAGGTTCAATCAGGAATATTGTCAAAACTTTTTAAATCTTTGACCATTCACCCAAGGATGATCACAAAAATATGTAAAGACTCTTTTCAGTGAATGTTCATTAGCAAAGAGTGGACTTTTTTTGTTGAAAAGCTATTTTTATTTCTTAATAAATTAAGCCAATGAACACAATGTGAAGCTTTTGGAAGGGGCTTGCTCTGTTTGGACCCTTTGAATAGAAGTTACCATGCGTTGGCAGCTGATTCTGCTTTGGGAATGCTTGGGTGCATACATGCACATCTCAATTCTAATTTTGAATTGCCTGTAGCATTCACAGTCTACAAAGGACAGCAAAGAAATTCTTTGTAATTACAACCCAAAAGAGAATCAAAAAGGCCGCATTTCTGTAGAATTGTTCAGGACCACAGTAACTCCGAAACTACATAGATAATCAATTTAGATACATTAGGGGTATTTAAGAAACTCTCAGATTGGCACATGGATGATAGAAAAATGGAGGGCTATGCAGGAGAGAAGGGTTAGATTGATCTTAGAGCAGGTTTAAGGTCGAAGATCATCAAGGGCCTGAGGGACTGCCTATATATCCTGTTCTATCTGATTGGTCATTGTTGTATTGCAGCAATTTACAGCTACTAATGTGCAATGTGGTGCACACAATGCAACCTGATGATACCAAGATAGCTTGCTTCTCTTGCCATCGATTGAGGGAGCAGTGTTGGCTAGAACAGCAGAAGAGATCCCCTTGGTCTGCAGTTCATTGCCTAAGATTTTCACCTAATTGTCACCTAATGGACAGTTTCCTCAACTCAACAGCGCAGCATCTCTCCACTATTATAATGAAGCACCAAGCTTAAGTTTTCTTGTTGAGGCCACGATCTTTTAACCCTAAAGTGAGAGAGCTACTCAATGAGTGATAACTGATAGATCAAGCCCAGTGTCAAGTGGCAAAGCAGGAATAAGTTATTTTGAATGCAACTCCTTGCTGGGATGATATACAAATTTCACTTTTATGAAGGTAAAACCTACATAATTATGCAAAAACAACTGCAGTATAAGGCAAAAAAGACACATTCAGTCAAGGTAACACTGGGGTGGGGGTTGTTAAAAAAAAAGGTCTAGCTAGAGAAATTCTCTTAGTGCACATAACATTCCAAGTCTGCTACCCAATGGCAACCACTAAATTTACACGAACGCAAAAAAGTCTCCAAACATTTAAATAAAACCAAACATGATAAACATAAATTATCAGTAAATTATAAGCCAAATTATATAAAGACAAAAAAGTGCAAAAGTGATCACTCTGCCTTTCAGAATCAACAGGACCCCTGGAAGTTACATACAACTGCAGTTTTAAAAACTTATCAACCACGATGCAACAGCGACAGCAAATCAAATGGCAATAGGGAATAAACAGCTGAGACTTAAGCCTTACTCTACCCAACAAATACCAAATAGTGTTAGCAGGATATATTGGATTAGTGCTTCAAGGGTTAACATCCTCGCCAGACTAAAAGCAGCAGTACTGATCATGTAGGTCTGCACAGTCTTCTGTTATAATCATGGAATCAACCATTCATTGGGACCCAGGATTTCAATGCCAAAATCTGCACCAAATTCATTTAACAAATGCATTAACATCAGTGACACTAATGTAGTAAAACTGAAATGAGTTTTGGTTTCAGCCATTGAATTTATTTAAAGCTATTTCAATTCATTTTAATTAGCTTGTGTGTTGAATGATGTCAACAGCTTTGGCTGACACACTACAGTCTCGGCCATTGGGGCTGGGATCAGTAGGTAAAGGAAGAAATTATTTCACCCTCCCTTGAATGTGAGAGAGGAAGTGCAAAGACATATTTTTACAGGTCAGGAGTATTGTTAAAAAGCTAGACTGTCATGTTTTAGCAAAGACAAAGATGAAGAAACATAAAATTAAAGCCTGTAGCCTTTTTTCAGGTGAGATGGGATTATTGCCGATGAATTGTGAGGTTATTCTGGCATTTGATGATTTATTACTAAAATCTGTCAAAATGAAATAATGAAAAAAAGGAACAGATTTGAAAAGAACGGATTTCAAGAAAATGCACAATGAGTTTTAAAAATATTAATCACTTTACAATTAGTGTGAGACTTGCAGAAATATTTAAGCCCAAACAGATTTAAGAAACATATGCTATGCCAAACAAGCATCCTTCAGTGAATTACAAACAAGGAACAAGCAAGCTCTGTAAGATACTTGAGATTTCCTCTTACTTATTTTTATATAATTCTTTATAATTACTGAATTGTTTTTTGGTTGCATGGTGCACCCACACACCACAGCATATTCCGAATGTTTATGGTGAATAAGGTTGATCCTTAATTTCCAGAAAATATTGGAAATGGTATTGCACGTTGGTGCGAAAAGGCCAAAGAGTCACAGAATGAAAGGTAAAATCAAGGCTCAGCAGAAGAAACAGAGAAAGTTATTATGAATGGGAATGTGTCAAACAGAAATGGAGTGAAGAGCAAAATATCCCAGGAGCATATGTCACATACCTCTTGAAGATCAAAACCATATGTCTCAAATATCAACATTTTGAACTGTTTACTGAATTTATTGCCACAAATATTCAGAAAACATAACATCAGCATTTTTGTAATACTGTCTCTAATGATTTGTTACAGTTTTCACAAATAGGGGAATGAAGTTTTAATCTGAGTCAGATTTGTGCTCTTCTGCTCTCCATATCCCCCCAACCACCCCCACACTTCTCATTCAAAGGGTAAAGAAACTAAAGAAATAAATTCTATCCATCCATGCAAATGATTTAAAAACCCCTGTTACGCTTTAATACCATCGCCTCTCATAAAGTCAATAAACAACAACAGAACAAAACCCTGTTTGCATTTTTGAAGGGTACTCATTGATATCCCTTCCTTCCTGGATGGTCTCACAGGATCAAGCATAACTTCCTTCCACTTTGGTTTGCAGGGATGGAACAGTTCTGTGTGTGAATTCTTTTAATGTGGGTGGCTGCTGCTGCACACTGGCTATCACATCGTGATGACAGAGTGAGGTCTTGATTTAACAGAAAGGAGGCCCCAAATGAATATTGAGCTCTGCCACTCAAACTTAACAAAAGAATACCCTAGGTACATCCCAACGAATTGTGAGTTGGTGGGTGAATTGATTGTTCTAAATTGTCCCTAGTATGCAAGTGAGTGGAATCTGGGGCATGCAGGGAGAAGGGAGCTTAATTGATGGAAATGTAGGGAGGATATATTTGAGGGTTGAAGTTCAGCATGAACGCAGTGAGCTGAAGGGCCTGATCCAAATTGTATGGCTCTATGGCTCTGAAATGTTCAGGGCCACATGCACGTTCTCTCTCTCAGCAATCCCCATATCACAAAACCTAAACTGTTCCCATTCCTGAGCCCCTCCTCCTTGAATCTCCCTATCCCTCTCCCCCCTGTCCTTTCCTCAGTTTTCCTCCTCCTTAGTTTCCTCCGTCTTCACTCACTTATCTGATTAGAATCATAATTAGATTTAAAATCACTGGCATATGTCGTGAAATATGTTTCACAACATAATGCCAGTCATGTCTTCCTGCCTCTTCCTTTCCCTGTTGATTCCCTCACCCGCCCTCAAAGAGAATGCAACAGCTGATTAATATTTGGCAAGATTCCTCATCTGTCCCTTGATCAGTACATAGGAATCGAAGACAGCTAGTGAGCTCTTTGAACTCATTCATTCATTCACATACAGTAGACCCTGGTCAATCTACATCTCCACTTCTATCCAATTTGTTTTTTCCTTGAGCCTTAATATCCTTAACTAATATAAAATATTTTAATCCTAATTTTGACATTTTAATTGAATCTTCCCCCTACCCTCCAGCCTAATAAGCTTTTTGGTAGAGTGAGATTCCAAATGCCTTTATCCTTTGTATGAATGGCGATATATGGAAACACCAATGCGCAGGAATGGAAAAGTCTACCCAAAATGGTGGACACAGCCCAGTCCATCATAGGAAAAGCCCTCCCCACCACTGGGTACATTCACATCAAGCACAACCACAAGAAAGCAACCTCTATCATCAAGGACCCCCACCATCCAGGTCATGTTCTCTTCTCACTGCTACCACTGGGCAGGAAGTACAGAAGTCATCGCTCCACATCTGCAGGTTCTGGAACAGTTATTGTTCTGCAACCATTAGGATCCTGAGCCAGCCTGGATAACTTCACTCAGAACTCTGAACTAATTCCAGTCACCTTCAATGACCCTACAACTCAGTTTCTCAGTATTATTTTTCTCCTTATTTGCATGATTTGTCTTCTAAATCTATGGAAGGGAAGGTTAGGGAGAGCTATGATTCTGGTGTGGGTTGATGGAACTAGGCAAAAAAACAGTTCAGTACAGACTGGATAGGCTGAAAGGCCTGTTTCTGTTCTGCAATGCTCTAATCTCTGCCAACTGATTTCAATAAGTTGCCCACAATACTTAAACTAGATGACCTTTAATTTCTCAATTTTATCCCTTCCTCCCTGTTTAAACAACTGTATAACATTAACAATTCTTCAATCTTCTGGCAGCATTCCTATAGCTAGGGAGGATTGAAAAATTATGTTCTGAACCTCTGCAATTTCCTCCCTTGATTCTTGACCTGCATGGAATACTTTTTATCCTGGATTGGCAATTTATATACAGTGAAAAATAGTAGAAACAATTAATAATACCTCTCTTACTATGCTTATTCCCTCTAAACTTTCACTCTGCCTCTGTAACCACAAGATTGGCATTACCTCCGATTTTGTAAAGAAAGATATTACGTTTTCACTAAGAATTTTAACCACAGCATGTGCCTCTACACACACATTACTTCTTGCTGTCTGAGAGGCCCTTCTTGTTCCTCTGTTCCTCATGTTATTTGTGTACATAAAACACTGTCCAGCACATTAAAACATGTTTCTTTGTATCAGAAAAGTATACACAAAGACATCTACTTCAGCTATTTAGTTGTTGAAATGAGGGATACATTGATTATACTACTTAAAATAGATTACTTCAGCAGGTGCCATATGTAGTGCACATTTGGGAGAACTCATTTTCTGAAAGTTCACGGTCAGGACACTCCAAGTCTGCTAATTAAAACAGAAAGATTGCTTGCAAATGCATACTGTAAAGGATGGGGAAAAAAAGTGCTTGAATTGTGACCATCATCCAACAGATATCTATCACCAAATTCTCTCTCTTAAACTAAAACATCAACAAATCCAAAGGGACAGAAAATCAGAAGCACCTAACTTCATCCAAATGATAAAACAGAGTGCCATTATTTAATAGGCAGGCTATCTGTGAGAAAAAAAATACACATGCATTTGTGACTGCTTAAGTCAGACCCAATGATCAGACCAAGTGAGAATCTGCTTATACTGACTGGCAGGATAATTTGGCCCATTAGAAAATGCGAGCTCATATATAATCTTGATGCCTTTAAGCAATGAGGGTGATTAGCTCCTGTGTGTATACCAGACGTTTACACATATTGGAACAATTCTTTCAAAATGGCGAGAAACAATGCGGTTTCAAATAAACAATCACAGGCCGTGCCAATGCTCATCTTAGACGGTGAACTCTGCAGGGCTAACTGGGCAGATGTGCGGAGATGACAGGCAGGACTCGATCACAGCTCAAGCAGCTCAGAACCCTAAACACGCATCACATCACTACCAACTGGATTAGAAACTGGCATGGTTGCTAGGAAGTAAAAGCTTTGTGTCTTCTTACCTGATTTTAGGACTTTTTAAACAAATTGAGGAGAAAAGAAAGGAAACAGGAGAAAATAGAAGTGATTAAAGAATCAGAAGAAGCAGAAACAAGTAATAATTATAGTGCTGTGGTCCAAGTCTACGGTTTCCTTTTTAATCTACATAGCTCACAGAATACATTTTTGTTCACATATTTCTAAATACTTAACATTCAGAAATTAAACATTGACACAATATTAATTCATGCATTCATTTGGGAGATGGCAGTTTAAAAATTAGCTCATATTTCAATCTCAAAACCAAGTGTAATTATTCACTAGACATCATTAACAGCCCTAATGCATTTATACTTAAAACACATTATTCTCTGGTGCAAAACCCCTCTTCTATAGACAAATGAAAAGTAAATGTTTAAATAACAAGTTGTTCTAATTTATTGCTCCCAGACAGTTGCAAGGCAGTCAGCTGCAAGAACCTTCAAGTGGATAAACTATCAAGTTGTGTGCTGGTTCTAGTGTTACGCCAGTATCTCCTGCTGGCATCAACTTGGTTACATTGCCAGTTCCCAGCCCGTTTAATTGGACAGGATTGAGTTAAGTTTTTCCTTGGGTTACCTTTTTGCTCCTCCTTCACTGCTTAAATAGCCTCACTAAAATATAATTAAACATAGTATAGTGAATGCAAGGCAGAACAGAATTATGACCATGACATACCTTGGCAGTCACAACTCACTAGTTAGGTAACGACAGAGCCCAATTCAAACTGTATACACGTTGGAATGTCAGGGACTGAATACCATGATTAACCCAGCTGACCACGCAGCATGTATTTAACAAAGTCCTATTGTTGTGGAAAACTACTCAAGCAACAATATTTTCATAAATAATTATAAAAACATTTATTAGGAATTTAGTTTGTGACACAGATTTGATTATGAGTCAGAATGCTTAATTAAATCTAAGGAGATAAATGAAGTTATAGCTCGATCTATTGTAAATAAATGCAGGGGGATGGGAGTGTGACATAGCAAGATACACCCATACGTCTTAAGGAACTGCCAAAGGTCTTTCCTTAGACGCTGAAGGAATGGATTTGAAAGCAAAATTAACCAACTGATTAGGATATCTTAAACACAATTTTTTTGGTAAGTGTAGTAATCTTGAAAGCACTGAGTTTAAAAATAAAATTCAAGAATTCAAATAAGGCTCAAAACTTTTGATCTTCCAACCCAGCTTTTGTGTCTGAGGAGCATGAAAAGAGACTCTCTACCTAATCCAATGCAGCAGTTTCACATGCCCTTAATTGAAGTCCATATCAGCACCTCTTACACAACATACCACTTAAAGCAAAAGGACTGGGGGTGGTTAAATAATAGACACCCACTTTTGTTCAAATAAAATTTGCCTCAGACATCAAAGCTTTGCCTCAGGAGCATTTACATTTGCAGCAAAAGAAATGCAGGAATATTTGGAAAACTAAACAAGCTTCAGAAGCTCGAAGTAGCAGAGAAAAGAAATCGTAAATTGCTTATGGATCACAAAATAGAGGTCTCCAAGGTAACCACTTAATTATTAATTTCTGAACTAAAACATGTAAATGCATTGCAACTTATAAGCGTGAAGAAAGATAACAGAATAACTAGGCACTCCCAAAGAGAGGAAGTGAGAGAACTTGTGTCAAATTGTCATGCAGGCCAATATTTATGTAAACTTTTAATCAGAAGTGATGATTTGTAGCAAAAGACAGTTTAATAGTTCATTCTCAGTCTACCTGGGAAGTTTAGGTAGGATATCAAAGCAGACAATTACATAAAAAGTTAGAAGCACTCCAGTAAGTTGGTTTCTGGGTAGCAGGGAACAGAACAAATAGATTGATATTGTTGACCAAAAACTCAAATTGATATTTTGCTCCATAAGAATAATGCAAAGCCCACTGCCACAAAACCTTTTTAGATTATGTCTTCGTGTATATATTCTGGTCAGATCAGTTCAACATTTTAAACTCAAGATCATGAATGGGAAGTAAAATCACAGAAAAATTCCAGAGTTTCAATCCAGCTCCACAAATCTATGAATGTGAACCTAACTTAAATTAGCTTTGGTTTTATTAACACAAATGATAGAGACCAGTTTGATTATTTGTTATAAGCAGAACTAAGAACATAACCAGATGATTAAAGCTTGCTGGCAGAGGTGATGCCGGAAAGCACTTTTTCTCATATAGAGAAATTGGGAAATATTTCCAGACCAAAGTTTCTCAGTCTAGGCCAGTTGTAAAACGGACCTGTAGATTTTCTTTTAGGTGAGAGTATTAGAGTTACACCTTTCAAGGTGGTATCCAGTTGACATGCAGATCGAGCATGATAAAACAGGGCTGAACTGAACCTCTGAGCTCCCACATCTGTTACTGGGATACAAAATGGTAACCACTGAAAAATACATTGACGGGATCTGTGTAAACAGTTTCCTTTGGGGCAAAGAATGGAATTACTTAGTCTAACCCTGGTAAGTGGTTTATGAACAGCATGTCATGCTATCCTTGTGTACTGTAGGTACTGTACACAAAGCTAACAGATGCTGTGTTTGCTTATCCCATGAGCTTACAAAAACCTATATAGCTGCACTTTGTTACTAGCTTTTTGAAGTGACAAACATTGATCAAAAACATGCAAATTATCACTCTGGTTGTTTGGAGCATATTAATTATGTACATAGTCAAAATATATGTAAATAATCAATGATTTATAGAGAAAATGCAAATAAGCTTCACCAGCACTGTTCAGATGAGGCCTGATCACAGGCTCTATGCCTGAGCAGAAATTCCAGAAAGCATTAGTTGATGGGTGGTCTGATTTTAGAAAGGCAGCAATTGTCAAAAAATGTACTTAATGTTTATGCTATTAAAGTTAATAATTCAAATGGGTTGTAACTCTTGAAAACAAGCAGTGGTGAGGGTGTTAGGTTTAAAAAAAAGACTACAATATTCTTTGAGGAAATGCTTATCACTATGTTGTGGACTCTGCCCAAATCTCTTAAATAGAAAGTAGAGAATATTCACTCCCAGTCTTATTTTTCTAATGTATTCCAAAGATAATTATGCATATCTACTGATTCTTTTAAATTAACGAGGCTTCCACACAAAACTTAGTTAAAATTTTAAGGAGCATTGAATGCTTAGCAAACTAAAGGGTCACAAGTTCAGATGGTATCTTCCGCTTTCAAAATAACCATTAACAGACAACTTACAAATTTATTTCCATCAATAAGATGACACAATGTAAACTATATTACCTTGCAGATCGAGCTCCAAGACTAAAGCCCATGTAACTCATATTTCCTTCCACTGGCAGTGAATCATCGCCCAACTCTTTTAAGTCTTGTGGTCCAAGATACTTATCTGTATCCCCAGTCATTGCATCGTCACCTGTTAACAAGAAATAGACAGTGGTTTTAAATCATAGGTCCTAAATTGCAAGTACTTCACACCACTGATCCTCAAGTGACTTCCTTCCTCCCACTTAGGAGCAGAACAGCACAGAAGAATCACTGCCACAGCTCCTTTAAGGGTCAATCCACCTAGTTCCTCTCTACTGCCTTTCTGTGTTTTTTTTCCTCCTCCTGCCAATTATTTATCAAAATCCTTTTTGAAAGCTGCTGTTGATCATGTGGCCACTACCCTATCAGTCAGTCATTTCCAAATCAGAATCATGCATTGTTTAAAAGTGCTTCTTAATACTTTTCCATGTTGCAAAATGATCTAGAGTATAAAAACTACTGGAGACAGTTTAAATAAGTACTGGGATATCATTTAATTGTTTTGATTTCAGAGCTTATCCCTACGCTGTGCATTCTACCTAAATCTCTCATGTAAGGGTCTCTCAAGTTCACCAAAACGACATCACCTTCTCCCTGAAATATGAAGAATTCAATATGTAGGTGAAGGCTGAAAAATGAACATGAACCTGAGGGGAACTTCTTCACTTAGAAAGTGGTGAGTGTGGATTGATTGAGCTACCAACAGAGGTGGATTTCAACATGTTAGAAAAATTTGGATAGGTACGTATATAGGAGTGGAGAGGTCTATGGTCCTGGTGTAGGTCAATGGGACTAGACAGAATAATGGCTTGTCACAGACTAGATGGGCTGAATGGCCTATTTCTGTGTGGTATTTTCTATGATTCTAATTGTTCAGAAAGGACTCAACTAATGCTTCTCAAGTGGAGGAGAAACTCCTGACTTTTCTACATAGAACAATTCTTTTCAATTCATCATATTTCAGGGAGGACATAAAGGCTTTTCAGTGAAAAAAAAGGAGAAAGCTCCTCCTGAGTCTCGGGCAGAGGAATAAAATTCAGGTTCTTGTCTATATCTGATTTCCACTTAAGATATTAATTAAGAAAACAGCAACAAGCATCCAGGTTTGTGTTGGAAACTGTGATTGAGGATGTCTCTGGGGCTCCAATCATATGACCATAGTTCCCATCCGCTATTACTTCTCCTCAGCATCAACTGAATTGTAGTCAGAAGCAGAGATTGCTAGCTGGATAATTCTCGGAGCCAAATGGTACTTTTCTTAGCTCCGGTACCCTGGTTATAAATTCCATATTTTTCCATCCCACTTCAAAAAGCATACCATTCCCCCACAAATTTTCCATAAAATCTATTTTCCCTTACATTCCCGTCACCTCTCCCTCCTCACTCTTTAACACATACGCACAGGCTCTAAAATCAGAATCTAATACCACCGACACTGGACCAATTTGCAGCGGCCAATTACCCCAAGTCTCTGACATGCGGGAGGAAACCGGACCACCCCCGAGGAAACCAGCACAATCAGACAGAAATCTACACGGTCAGCGCCGGAGGTCAGGATTGAACCTGAGTCTTGAGTAAGTTTTACCGGATTCGCACACTGTAATCGAGTATTCCGAATTAAACAACAGCAGAAAGGAGGCCATTGGACCCACTGTGCGTGTGCTGATCCTTTACAAAACAGTGCAATCAGACCCTATTCCCCAGCAGCTTTTTAAATTATTTTCCTTCAACTGCTTTGAAAGTGCTGATTGACTCTACTTCCACTTCATTTCCACTTAGCAAGTTCCAGACCGCAAATGCTTTCTGCGTAATAAAGTTACATATGTCTGTGAACTTTCTCTTCGGTTGTTCACAGCTGAGTCTTGTAAATTAACCTTTGATCCGCGACAATTCTGAAGGGTGACCAACTTAACCCAAAGACGGCTGATTGAAAATGTCAAATCACCATTGACGAAAAGTTTGCTAAAGTTTTTTAAAGTTGGTCGCCTTGTGACCGCCTCAACTGAAGATGCTTTCGAGATTTTTTTTAAATGACGGCGGCCAGGGACTGTTTGTAGCCGAACAATCTAACCACACTCACAGCGGACCCTCAGTACTGTGAAAACAGTCTCAACCTGTTGAAGTTCACGGTGCCCCCTTTAACGTCGGTGCACCGCGTCTAAAGTTCGTATTAAACAAAAGGATGGGGAGGGGGTGCTTCTCTTTGCTGCAGACTGCTGGATAATTTCAGTCTTGGCCATTAACTCCTCGCCAGAGCGAGCAGAGCACAGAGGCTCTATTTCCCAAACCAACACCAGCTCCCGTACGCTGGGAGACAGGGCTGAGTCTTACAGGCTCTAAAATAAAGTCGGTCACGTTTACAGGTACTTTGCAACACCCCGTAAAATTACAGAAGGAAACAAAAAAAGAATGCATTTCACCACCCGAAGGTAGGCAGAAAGGGGATTCTGCCCTGAGAGCGCCCCTTACATTTTTGAGAAGCCATCTCTTTCCCACAGCAACAGTTTCGGTGTCACAGTAACAGGCGAGCGGTCCCGGAGCCGATCAGCCGCTCATGCAGCGCGGGGCGAAGATGCCGGAGACGGAGACAAGCTCAAGGATCTACTTCCCCTCCGCCTTCCATCAGGAGGCTCCCGGAATCCCCTGCTGGAAGCGCAAGGCCCCCCACAAAAGCGAAACCCACTAACAAGGGAACGGAATGCAGCAGAGAGTTTGGGAGGTGTGGCTGAGTACACTATAGAGCAGCCGAACCCGTCCCATTGCATTTCACAAAGAGCATCTGCACTACAAGCGGGGAGCTCCAATCCAGGCGGTTCGGGGGTCCAGGCTCGAGGGAAAAGTGTTTGAAAAAGGCAGCAGCTTGGATTGTGCGAAAGCCGAAACCCCAGCCCTACAGTAAATACTCGCTGCTTTAGTCAGCGCTGAACCGAACCTATAGCTTGGGAAAGAGCTGCACAACCCCAGGAACACAGGAAGGAAATGGAGAATCCTTAAACCACAGTTTTGGGTGAAAGTCGTGCTGAGGACCCATATGTAAATCATATCTCATTTTTCAGTTGTGAACCCACCTATAGTATTTAACTACTTTTTTAAACGTCTCTAACACAATTTTTACCTGACTTAAAATACAGATTAAAACATTGCAAAAATCTACAGGACGGTCATTTAACAGCAATCCTGGCTGTACGCTGCCCTTTCTCGGCAGCAGTCCCTCAAATTCGAAGCCGACTTGCTTCAGTTAATGTTCCGAGAATTCTGAAGTGACTAATGAGTCCCGCACAGGATCGGCGGACCTCGCCGCAGATGGAGCTCCAGGGAGCAGGAGGCTGTTTCATTGTGTAACCAGAAACTCCTTTCGCGGTCTGCACCTGCCCTCGAGTGCTCTCTAAAGGGAACAACGAGGTGCTTGGGACTCTCCTGGATGCCTCTCTGCTTGCCTACACAGCCTGTGAGTTGGGATTTCCAGCAGTTGGTAAGACGACTACATTTTGTTTCAAGAAGGTTTGCAGGAGATCCCTGAAGCCTTTTTCTGTCCTCCTGGAAATTATGTGCCCTGCATGGAGAGGAGTGCTTTCTGGTATGCCCAAGCTGGTTGAACATAATCACAGTCTTGATGCTGGCAATGTTATGTGGGGGGACAACACTGACATTAGTTCAACCTACCCTACCACTGGTTTTGCAGAAGCATAATTAAAAATAGCATTTCTATAAGCTGAGGAGTCCAACATAGGAAGCTCGTTGTCTACTCCATACAGGAGGGTGAGCATTACTCCAGCCCAGTAACGACAAGCTGGCGCTGCGTTTGCATTCTTTGTTATTGAGCACAAAATGGAGTAAAATAGACAAGTAAGGATTCCCTGGAGAGCTGAAGAGCTGCACGTTATTCCTTTAGGGAGAGCGAGGTCATCGTGAGATAGCCACAAGGAGGAGAACGTTAACATCAAATTATTGCTGGTTGGTGTCAGACAGGACGTCGGTGAGTCAGTGTAAGTTACAGGCAGCAGAATTTTGAACAAGCTAAGATTTATGTAGGCACAATTTCTCCATTCTCACTGGTGGCATAACTTTTGAGCAATTTGGGTCCAAATCTTTCATATTATCTCAAAATTTCTGCTATCTTTCCTAGTTAAAATGCTTCTCAAAAATCATCTCAGTCAGACCATGTTTACTACTTGTCTTCCTAACTTTGATCCTGATGACAAAGCCATATAAGTATTTTTTTTAAAGTTACTAAATAAATGTAAGTAATTGCTGTTTCCCATGGTTGGATGGATACACCAGGTCCACAAAATGCTGAGACTGGCAGATTATATTACCAAACTTCCAATTTACAAATTTATTACATTTTAGGAATTTAATGCCTACAAATGTTTAATTAAATCTTAGGAACATCAGGCTATATTTTAATCAGTTGGTGATTAAAATGTGTGTGATATTTAAGAGGCAAAATTTTGATTGCACCAGTTCCCAATTTTCTGTATGCCCACTGTGCCTCCACATCCTCAGTACACACCTCTCCCACTGTTAATGAAAGATCACAGGCAGTGAGCATTGTCTAAGCTGCAGTTCAGCAAATAGATTTTATTATATCATTTTGTGAGATTCAGAGTACTCTGAAAATACTGGCTCTCTGATAAGAATTGAAATCATGGCACAGACCATAATGAATGTGAAAGATTCCAGATCATTATTCAAAAATATTGCCTGCACATATGGGAGAACCGTGAAATGTCAATGAAATATATGAAATTAGTAAAACATCACATGTGTTTATGTATCACTTTTCCATTTGAGTAATCTTGCTCTGAGTAAATTATCTGCTGGATTTCCTACATTTTGCCGGCTGATGGCATAGTGGCATCAGCACTGGACTTCGGAGCGAAGGCTCTGGAGTTCGAATCCAGCCGGCTCCCTTGCACGCTTTCCATCTGTGCTGGGTTGAGCGTTGAGCTAGCAACTCAGCCTCATAAAAATAAGAATGCCTGATAAAAAAAGGCTGTCATGACGGCATCCTGATGACTCCACTCGGAGTTAAGGGCTTTCTTTTTCTTCTTTCCTACATTACAGAAATGATTATACAGCATGAGTGTTTATTTTGGCTATAAAGCCTTTAGGGATATTTTAAGGTCCATAGTGTAAAGACAACTTTTTTCTTTAAGAAAGGACAACAACAGAATAACACGTTTCAATTCTCTGATCACCTTCAGGAGAGCTGACACTTTTTCTTCCATTTCAGGCAAGAATTCACGATTCAAGTTTATTTATCATGTGTCCATCAAAAGGTACAGTAATATGCGTCATTTGCATTAACAGTTTAAGAATGTGCTGCAGGCAACGCACAAGTGTCACCAAACATTCTGCTGGCAATATAGCGTGCCTGCTGCTTGGCAAAACAACACAGAACACAACAAGCAACAAAACTACAACTAAACAAGCCCTGTTCCTCCTTCCCAGTAACACTCGTACACAGTCCTTTAACTCAGGATCAGCTGAATATGAATGCGAATAAGTTGAAGTGAATAAACTAAAGGGTACATTAAAAAATCATTCTCAGTAGATTTTGATTTTGCGGAAATGGTGAAATTTTTGCAACAATCACTACAATGATTGATGTAGTGCACTGAGGTGATAAGCATAGTGCACAAAAGCTCCTATCATAATTCAACACCTTATGCATCAGGAACTAATGTTTACTATGGAATGGACTCAACAGTGAATGTGCTACACACATCAAAGTTGCTGGTGAACGCAGCAGGCCAGGCAGCATCTCTAGGAAGAGGTGCAGTCGACGTTTCAGGCCGAGACCCTTCGTCAGGACTAACTGAAAGAAGAGTGAGTAAGGGATTTGAAAGTTGGAGGGGGAGGGGGAGATCCAAAATGATAGGAGAAGACAGGAGGGGGAGGGATAGAGCCAAGAGCTGGACAGGTGATTGGCAAAAGGGGATACGAGAGGATCATGGGACAGGAGGTCCGGGAAGAAAGACAAGGGGGGGGGGGGACCCAGAGGATGGACAAGAGGTATATTCAGAGGGACAGAGGGAGAAAAAGGAGAGTGAGAGAAAGAATGTGTGCATAAAAATAAGTAACAGATGGGGTACGAGGGGGAGGTGGGGCCTAGCGGAAGTTAGAGAAGTCGATGTTCATGCCATCAGGTTGGAGGCTACCCAGACGGAATATAAGGTGTTGTTCCTCCAACCTGAGTGTGGCTTCATCTTTACAGTAGAGGAGGCCGTGGATAGATATGTCAGAATGGGAATGGGATGTGGAATTAAAATGTGTGGCCACTGGGAGATCCTGCTTTTTCTGGCGGACAGAGCGTAGATGTTCAGCAAAGCGGTCCCCCAGTCTGCGTCGAGTCTCGCCAATATATAAAAGGCCACATCGGGAGCACCGGACGCAGTATATCACCCCAGTCAACTCACAGGTGAAGTGTTGCCTCACCTGGAAGGACTGTTTGGGGCCCTGAATGGTGGTAAGGGAGGAAGTGTAAGGGCATGTGTAGCACTTGTTCCGCTTACACGGATAAGTGCCAGGAGGGAGATCAGTGGGGAGGGATGGGGGGGACGAATGGACAAGGGAGTTGTGTAGGGAGTGATCCCTGCGGAATACAGAGGGGGGGGGAGGGAAAGATGTGCTTAGTGGTGGGATCCCATTGGAAGTGGCGGAAGTTACAGAGAATAATATGTTGGACCCAGAGGCTGGTGGGGTGGTAGGTGAGGACCAGGGGAACCCTATTCCTAGTGGGGTGGCGGGAGGATGGAGTGAGAGCAGATGTACGTGAAATGGGGGAGATGCGTTTAAGAGCAGAGTTGATAGTGGAGGAAGGGAAGCCCCTTTCTTTAAAAAATGAAGACATCTCCCTCGTCCTAGAATGAAAAGCCTCATCCTGAGAGCAGATGCGGCAGAGACGGAGGAATTGCAAGAAGGGGATGGCGTTTTTGCAAGAGACAGGATGAGAAGAGGAATAGTCCAGATAGCTGTGAGAGTCAGTAGGCTTATAGTAGACATCAGTGGATAAGCTGTCTCCAGAGACAGAGACAGAAAGATCTAGAAAGGGGAGGGAGGTGTCGGAAATGGACCAGGTAAACTTGAGGGCAGGGTGAAAGTTGGAGGCAAAGTTAATAAAGTCAACGAGTTCTGCATGCGTGCAGGAAGCAGCGCCAATGCAGTCGTCGATGTAGCGAAGGAAAAGTGGGGGGCAGATACCAGAATAGGCACGGAACATAGATTGTTCCACAAACCCACCAAAAAGGCAGGCATAGCTAGGACCCATACAGGTGCCCATAGCTACATCTTTAGTTTGGAGGAAGTGGGAGGAGCCAAAGGAGAAATTATTAAGAGTAAGGACTAATTCCGCTAGACAGAGCAGAGTGGTGGTAGAGGGGAACTGATTAGGTCTGGAATCCAAAAAGAAGCGTAGAGCTTTGAGACCTTCCTGATGGGGGATGGAAGTACATAAGGACTGGACATCCATGGTGAAAATAAAGCGGTGAGGGCCAGGGAACTTAAAATCATCTAAAAGTTTAAGAGCGTGAGAAGTGTCACGAACATAGGTCGGAAGGGATTGAACAAGGGGTGATAAAACAGTGTCGAGGTATGCAGAGATGAGTTCGGTGGGGCAGGAGCAAGCTGAGACAATAGGTCGGCCAGGACAGGCAGGTTTGTGGATCTTGGGTAGGAGGTAGAAACGGGAAGTGCGGGGTGTGGGAACTATAAGGTTGGTAGCAGTGGACGGGAGATCCCCTGAGCGGATAAAGTCGGTGATGGTGTGGGAGACAATGGCCTGGTGCTCCTTAGTGGGGTCACGATCGAGGGGTAAATAAGAGGAGGTATCCGCGAGTTGTCGCTGTGCCTCGGCAAGGTAGAGGTCAGTACGCCAGACTACAACAGCACTCCCCTTATCGGCGGGTTTAATAATAAGGTTAGGATTAGTGCGGAGGGAGTGGAGAGCAGAGCGTTCGGAAGGAGTGAGGTTGGAATGGGGACAAGGTGCGGTGAAGTCGAGACGGTTGATGTCCCGTCGGTAATTAGCGATAAAGAGATCCAGAGCAGGCAGAAGACCAGAGCGGGGTGTCCATGAAGAAGAGGAGGGTTGAAGACGGGAGAAGGGGTCATCGGTGGGGGTGGAAGAGTCCTTGCCGAAGAAGTAGGCTCGGAGACGGAGATGGCGGAAGAAAAGTTCCGCATCGTGGCGAACACGGAACTTGCTGAGGTGTGGGCGAAGGGGGACAAAGGTGAGTCCTAAATGTGCTAAAAGCTTGGATATTGGGAAGCATGAATATTCCCCCACAGATGCAACAACTTAAATAGACTAAGTCTGTGCAGTTAGTATTAGGGTACTGTACTGGATACAATATCTAAAGAGGTGCATCATACATTGGAATCTGTACAACTAACTCGGACTTTACTGGAGTTACTCCTGTAGGAGCTGCACCCGTATAGGATTCCTCTCCCAAGGGGCTTTGAACATCCAGCATGAACTCCGATGTTGTGGGGAAGCCATTTTAGGTTTAAATGATTTGGCTCTGTATTAATGTGCACAAGCTGTGGGTGGCCCTCAAATCAAAGGTGTTGATTTTGTTTACAAAGAAGTCAAAAAATTTTTTCATTCATTAATTATAGCTGCAGATTTAAAATGAAATACTTCTTACACTTTTACCTTCAAAGCATTCCATGTGATTTTTTTCTCCTCGATGATCTAGGCGCACTATGCTGGTTCACTTACTCTTGCAAGGATGCATGTTGGGCATGTGGGTGTTTGGGTACCTGCTCTATAAACTTTCTACCTCTCATCTCTAATCTCTGCTAAAAATACAAACTAGCTTACACAAAAAAAAAGGAAACTGTTTCCCAATTCTAAACTGTTGGATACTTAAATCTGTATGCACTCATCGATATGAGTACCAGATAAATAGTGCTACAGTGCAGGTATCATCTAAAAGTCTGTCATATGTTACTCCGTTTGTTACACAAGGTCCTTTAAGACCATAAGATATAGGAGCAGAACTACGCCATTTGGCGCATTGAGTCTGCTCTGCCATTCCATCATGGCTGATTTATTATCACTCTCAACCCCATTCTCCAGCCTTCTCCCTATAACTTTGACACCCTCACTATTCAAGAACCTATCAACCTCTAAGCAACACACACAAAATGCTGCAAGAATTCAGCAGACCAGGCAGCATCTATGGAAAAGAGTACAGTCAACATTTTGGGCTGAAACCCTTCAGCAGGACTGGCACACTTGACTGGCAATCTCTTGTTTGTGGTTGAACCTATCAATCTCCATTTTAAATATATACAATGCCTTGGCCTTCACAGCCATCTGTGGCAATGAATACCTGAGAAGAACTGCCAGATGATCTTCAGACTATAGAAAAGACAAGTGTTTTAAGGCGACTTGCCCAATCTCTAACAAACTTACTCTTTTGTATAAATGGTGCCATATAATCCCAGAGTTCATCTGAGAAGGGTATTCGAAGTTTAGATGAGACAAATAAAATGGGAGAAGAAATGCTCTGTAATAAAGTATTACATAACTTGTGAGAAATGATATCGGCCCTGAGGAATAGGAAGGGGAATCAACAAGGATAGGGAAGAGTTAACAACAAACAAAGAGCACCAGTTGGAGTGGTTTACAGGCCCCCTTAAAGCAGCAAATTATTGCCGAGATAATTAAAAATCATAGGGATCTTTATCCTTCATATGGACTTAGCAAATCAAATTGGCAAAGATAATTCAACAAGTTAATTAAATTCATTGGGACTATTTTCTATAACAATATCCCGTGCAACCAGACATAAAATAGGTTCTCTTGACTGTAATGAGAAAGGGTGAATTAACAATCTCTTCCCCAGGGAAAAGTGATCACAATATAGCTGAATGTTGTCAAAAGACAAGACAGCTCAGTCAGAATTTTGTTTCTTCACCTTAAATAAAGTCAATTATACCCATGATGATAGATTGACCAAGCTGGGGCTTTTCTCTCTGAACGAATGCAGATGAGAGGTGACTTGATAAAGGTGTACAAGATGATAAGAAGCACGGATACATAGATAGAGTGGATAGATATTTTCCCCCTAGGATGGAAATGGCTAATTTTACGGTGATTAGAGGAAAGTATAGTGGGGATGTCAGATGTAAGTTTTCTAACACAGAGAATGGTGAGTGCATTTGGGACATTTAAGAAACTCTCAGATAGGCACATGAATGATCGAAAAATGGAGAGCTATGTAGGAGGGACAGGTTAGATTGATCTTAGTGTAGGTTAAAAGGTCAGCACAACATTGTGGGCCAAACTGTGCTGTAATGTTCTATGAAAGATGCATTGGCCAGGGCCTATTAAGACACAGAGAAGAACAGAAAAGAAACACAAACAAGACACAGAAAAGTTACCCATTCAGAGCTAACATTAGAGGCAAAAGATGCGATCAGAACATAAGAAGGGCCTCAAAAGAAATGTGACAAGCCTTAAGATTTAGAGAGTTTTCGGTGGCAGCAACTAGTTCATCATTCCAGTTTCTTCTCTCCTGTAATCTTAAATGGTTACCCTTATACATTGGGTGGCAGGGTGGAGAGACTTCTCTTCCACTAGCCTGCAGGTCACCCTTGGGCAACGTGTAGCACCCCCTCCCCCGATCAAGGCCACATGAAGGTATGGGAGCAGGTGATGGACAGTCGCAGGAGCAGCTGGTGCAGATCACAGTCCTGGTTACGCAACCGCTGATGCCAGGCAAACAGTCTCTGAGGAGTACTGACAATGGCTGGGGTCACCCATCTTGTAAAGACATTGCCCACAAGGCAATGGCAAACCACTTCTGTAGAAACTTTTGCCAAGAACAATCATGGTCACAGAGACCATGATCTTCTACATCCTATGACACAGCACATAATAATGATGATGAAGACAATAATATACCTTCAGAGACAGTTCTAAAATAGAGGGAATTTTGGAAGATGATCACTAAAACATTTCTGCAGCCATCATCTTAAGCACCCAACAGAGTGATAAAGCGAGAAATGATAGACTGGGACTAAATTAGCAAGAATCACATTAGAAAAGATTGTATGCGCCTCTGCAGTTATAAAAGAGGAGTAGCAAAATTAATGATGAGCCCTATGGTGACTATTATAAGAGAAATAACAATAATGAGAAAAGTATTTGCTGAAGCATTAAGCAAATATTTTGTAATAGCCTTCACTGGAGAAAATACCTTCCATGTTGTGGGAAGGGTCAGGAAACAATGAAGATCTAAGCAGAAGTTACTGGAGAAATTAATAATGGCTAAAACCAGACGTATCTCCTGGATCTGATGGCCTACTCTCTCTGGTCCAAAAGAAATGTAATACTGATGATCATTCAAAAATTTCCCAGATTTTGGAACAGTCCCTGCAGATTTAAAGATAACATTGCCGTTTAAGAATACATGAAGTGAAGACCATAAGGTACAAGAACAGAGTTAAGACTTTCAGCCCATTGAGTCTGCTCCATCATTATATCATGGCTCTCAAACCAGGTGAGTTTAAAGTTATTAGGGGGACTAGAGATCCGGCGAGTGAACAGGGTGTTTGGAATTTAGGGCCCCAGTGAGTGAACAAAGAGCACAGGAATCAGGGCTCCAGCTAGTGGGCAGGGAGCATAGAATCTGGGCCACTAGCGAGTAGGGAGGGAGGGTAGGAAACAGGGACCTGGTGGGTGGCTGGGGACAGGGCAACTAGTGTCCAAGTGAATGGATATTGCAAAAATCACCGGGTTAGCCAGGTGCTGAACCATCAGTTTTTCCAAATGGTTAGGTAAAGGAGTTTTACTGGAGTCTTACTGTGAGTATTTTCTTTCCAGAAATGGAGGAATTTATAACTTCAACAAAGACATGTCAGAATAATACATTCATAGTTTTGTTCCAGCTTCATAAAGATAGAAATACTCTCCCAGAATCTTCATGGAATCAAAGATTGAGGGACGGAGTAAGAGTATAGACTGCAGGAGAAGGAAACCAGAAGTTTATGAGCCAATCTTCATTGGAGGATCAGGAGGAGAAGAGTGTTAGCAACTATAAATTCCTAGGTGTTATTATCTCGCCAGACCTGTTGTGGACCCAACACCTAAGTGCAATTATGAAAAAAGCAGAGCAGTGCCTCTACTTCCTTGGGAGTTTGCAGAGATCCTCATGACATCTAAGTCTTGTATCACAGCCTAGTATGGAAACACCAATGCCTTTGAATGAAAAAGCCTACAAGAAGTAGTGGATACAGCCCATTCCATCATGGGTAAAACTATCCCCACCATGAAACACATCAACACGTTGCAGGGAAAGCAACATCCATCATTGGAACCCCCACCCCCACCCCCAGGATATGCTCTCTTCTCTGCATATGCTGGGGTCAAAGCAACACTCACAACACGCTGGAGGAACTCAGCAGGTTGGGCAGCATCTGTGGAAATGATTAGTCAATGTTGCAGGCCGGAACCCTTCGTCAGGACTGAAGAGGGAAGGGGCAGAGGCCCGAAACATTGACTGATCGTTTCCACGGATGCTGCCTGGCCTGCTGAGTTCCTCCAGTGTGTTGTAAGTGTTGCTGTCTTCTCGCTGCTGCCATCAGGAGGAAGATACAGGGTCCTCAGGACTCATACCACCAGGTTCAGAAACAGTTTCTAACCCCCAACCATCAGGCTTTTGGACCAAAGGGGATAATTTCACTCAAGTTTACTTAGCCCATCATTGAATTGCTCCCACAACAAACAGGCTCACTTTCAAGGCCTCTTCATCTTGTGTTCTCAATGTTTATTCTTTATTTATGTATTATTATTTCTTCTCTTTGTAGTTGCACAGTTTGTCGTCTTCTATGCACTGGTTGAACACCTGAGTCTGGTGATCATTCATTGATTCTGGTATGGTTAATATTCTATAGACTTATTGAGTATGCCCACAAGAAAATTAATCTCAGGTTTGTACATGGTGACATATATGTACTTTGTTAATAGATTAACTTTAACTTTAAAGGAATTCTGAACTGGAAAAGAAATACAACCAGGAAATTAACGGGGCTAAAGGCCAACAAATCTCGAGAGCCTGAAAACTTGTAACCCAGAGTACTCAATGAAGTGGCCCTGAGAAGACTGGATGTATTCCAAAATTCCTTTGATACTTATAGCATTTGTATGCATTGGAGGATGGCAAATGCAATCCCAACATTCATAAGAAGGGGAAGGCAAAAACACAGAATTGTTGATCAGTAAACCTAATACGAGTAATGAGAAAATGCTGAAGTTTGTCATTAATGATGCAATGAAAGATCACTGGGAAACTATTATGGACACAATGGTGTCATCGTGGGCTTACAAAAAGGAGCTATGCAGAATATAGAATTTTTGGAGATGTAACTGGTAAAATAGATAAAGTCAATGGGATGAATTTGGACGTTCAGAAGACAAGTGATGCAGCATGTAAGGATGCTCTCTACTGTACATCCGTAGAAGGACATGAGTATAGATGTGCATAGTCTAGCTCTCTTCAGCCTACTCAGAAGGTAGAGGCATGGTGAGCTTTCCTGATTGTGTAGATGTGTTCTGATAAGTTGTGTGAGATGTGCATTCCCAGGAATTTGAAACTGCTCGCAGTTTCTACTGCTGCCTAAGAGGGGTAATAACTACAGAGCAGGTTGTGAGACAGTTATATATGAGGTCGATCTGGAGAGGTTGATCCACTAAAATTACCAGTGTTTGGAGAAGATGCAGCTTGCAGTGAACAAAGATACCAAGTATATTAATTTACAGTTGATTGAATTTAGATTTGCCTGTAGGTGATGGCTAACTGTTTGGATAACTATGTACGTAGACAGGTAACGTCTTATTTTTGTTTGAAAGGGTATGTAGTGGAGTGTTCAAAAGAACAAAAACTGAGTGTGCCACATGATATAATCTTGACACTCTATTGTATCAGTCAGTGCTGCTTCTGAGGTGTTACTACCTTTAGTAAGGAATATTCTGTTCACAGCTCTATCTCTGTTCTTTGCTTATACATCAGCAATACAAAAGAGCCAAAAGACACTTCAATATTGATCATAAATACATATCATTTCTTTAATTTTTGAAATTTCCCACTAATCAACATAATTTGCTTCACTCTGTCTCCCCATCTTCATAAGGCCTCTTCACTAAGATGCCACAGTCAACATCCTGGCTGACCTCCTGACCGTCCATTATCCTTGTCCTCACTGAGAGCAAATACACTGCAGCCGTTGCAGAAGATCTGTTCGTGCTGTTCTTATTTGTTTCTCCTGACGCTACAAACCATGATTACACTAATCGCATCTTGATTCTTCATCACCTTATGAAGTATGACTGAAGATCGATTCAGGTACAGGCTGCCTAGATACTGCACCACATTGAGGGAAGTAGGTGTGTCTCTACCATGTACCCCAGCCCAGCATCTGAATGTAACACCCTGGTTCACATTTTTGCTGCTATGCTGTAGGTATTTCATTTTAGCAGTTCTGTAAGAGCAGTCTGTTCTGCTTTCAGCCTGTCTGGGTTATTGTTGAAGATAAGGGATGCTGAGGAATGTGTGTCATCCATGTAGGATGGTGGAACTGGGAGAAGGTTTGAGAGAACACTGGGGGGGGGGGAGGAGGTTTTGGGAGGGGCACCAAAGTTGGTCTTAAGTTTTTTCCTGTTCAGTGGGAGATGAAGAGAGAAGACACTGGAGAGAACCGGTTGTAGGTCTGTAGTGGCCAGTGCTATGTTCTACGAGTCTGTGGTGGCCAGTGCTATTGTTCTACGAGTCTGTGGTGGCCAGTGCTATCATGTTTGCTGTTGTGTGCTGGGGCAGCAGGCTGAGGGTAGCAGACACCAACAAAATCAACAAACTCATTTGTAAGGCCAGTGATGTTGTCGGGATGGAACTGGACACTCTCACGGTGGTGTCTGAAAAGAGGATGTTGTCTAAGTTGCATGCCATCTTGGACGATGTCTCCCATCCACTACATAATGTACTGGGTGGGCACAGGAGTACATTCAGCCAGAGACTCATTCCACCGAGATGCAACACAGAACGTCATAGGAAGTCATTCCTGCCTGTGGCCATCAAACTTTACAACTCCTCCCTTGGAGGGTCAGATACCCTGAGCCAATAGGCTGGTCCTGGACTTATTTCATAATTGACTGGCATAATTTACATATTACTATTTAACTATTTATGGTTTTATTACTATTTATTATTTATGGTGCAACTGTAACGAAAACCAATTTCCCCCGGGGTCAATAAAGTATGACTATGACTATCAGGATTCGACCTGGTGAGGGACCGTGATTCGATGGAGCCAGGTGCTGGAGTCCACTGAGGATCGGTGAATATGACTTTTGGAAGAGTTGAGCTCCAACTTGTGCACATTTGATTGTCTAATTATAACAGGCCCTTTTTGCTTTTTTTCTTTCTTTTCTTTACTAACCCTTTAATTAAGATTCACCAATATAATTCCTTTAATCGTATGCAGTGTGCTGTCTGTTATTTCTTGGCACTGAGTTGTAACAGGGTAGCAAATTACACAGCATCCACACAAACTGGGGTTTGGTGGGAGAGCCATCTCCACTTCACGGGTTTGGTGGGACTGGAGTGCGTATTTCCTAGACTTACGCAGCCAAGGAAACCATCGGGGTTTCATGAGTAAAAGAAAATCCAGGTAGAGACATTTTCTGAGGATGTAAATTACCCGAGTAATCACATTGTCAAGTTTGTCGATGACATGACAGTGGTGGGGCTCATCACCTACAATGATGAGACAGCGTACAGAGAGGAGGTGTCAGAGTTTGAGGCCTGGTGCCAGGCAAATATTCTCTTCCTCGATGTCAACAAGACAAAGGAAATGGTTTTTGATTTCAGGAGAACTTGCACCACTCATACCCCTCTTTACATCAGCGGCGCAGTAGTGGAAACTGCAACTAGTTTCATATCCTGGAACTGTACATCTCGCCCGACTTCTTGTAGTCCCAGAACACATTCTACACAATCAGGAAAGTTCACCAAAGCCTCTACTTTCCGAGGAGGCTGAAGAGAGCTGGACTATGTACATCTGTACTCACGTCTTTCTGCAGGTGAGCAGTAGAGAGCATCCTGACACGCTGCATCACTTCATAGTACAGAAACTGCACTTGGCCATAGCTACCCAATGCATCAATGGCACCAGCCTGTCCACCATCAAGGAGATACGTATCGGAAAGTGCTGGAAAAAGGCCAGTAACACCATGAAGGATCCCACCTACCCTGCTCATAGACTTTGTCCCACTCCCATCAGAGAAGGGACTATGTAGTATCCATGTCAGCACCACCAGATACAAACACAGTTACTTTCCCCAAGCAGTAAGGCTGATCAACACCTTGACCCACTAACCCACCCCACACACCACCACCACTTTATAATTTCCTGTCTTATATAAGCAATCTAATGTATTTATTTTTATTGTGTGTTTTATTATTATTGCATTCTTTATCTTCGGGTTTTTTTTGTGTTGTATCGGATCTGGAGTAACAATTACTTTATTCTCCTTTCACGTGTGTACCAGAAATGACATTAAACAATCTTGAGTACATTTGCTCAGGACAGTCTCATTATTGACAAACTCCAGTATTAGTTTGGACAAAGAACTTGCTACTAGTATCAATGCTTGTATTTTTTGAACATACCAGAACACTAGAATCCAGTAAGCAGTGAAGGCAATAAAGTTAACCACCAAATCTTCTGTATTGTTTCTATTCTTAAAACTTCAGTGATTGTAGACAACTGTTGGTTTAGATACAGCTATCTGAATTAAAGTCAAATTATGGCACTTTTGCAGTTTTCTGTTCATAGTGATTGATAACTGTTAACTGTGAATGATGGGCAGCTTCTGCTGAAATGTTTTACAGTTTTCATAGTCCTAAATTTCAGTTTGAAATCTATTCATCCATTATTTATCAGATGATTCCCTATACCCTCAAATTTGTATTCTGTTTAGGGTGCAGTCTTGTCAGAATCACAGTGTGCAAATCTTCTGAGGCATACTCATCATTAGACCCATCATCCAGAGCAGTTTGCTATAATCTGACGATGGGCATTGACCAGAAACTTAGCTAGATTTGTTTTACAGTCGCTGTGAATACAAGTACATGACAGAGGTTTCCACAGCTGCAGTAAATGATTCCCCTCCTGACTTCCAAAGCCTTTCCACCATCTCCAAAGCACATTGGGAGTGTAATGGAATACTTCCCACTAACTGGGATAAATGTGGCTTCAACAACATCTAGAAGAAAATCGTCCAGTTTAGCATCAACCCATCAATGTGAAGCGGTTTGTTCCTTCAAGCACGGACGTACACCAGCCGCAGGCTGTACCCTCTGCAAGGTACACCGAAGCAGTTCACCAAGGGTTCTTCAAAGCTCTTTACATCCAAACAATGAGGGCAAAGGGAGTGGGCATTTGAGGCACCGCCACTGGTTGGCTTGACATGAGTGCCTTTCACCTCACCTTGCTGGGGTAAAATCTTAGAGATCTCTTCAGCCTGTACATGTTAAGCCTGTCATTATCAGATTGCTGTAGTTCAAGAGGCCTAGCATTATCTTCTCAAGGGCCATTAGGGATATTCATTTTCTTGTCATTGGTGCCCAAATCTAGTACATTAATACAAATTTTTAAAAAATGACAGAGTCTAACTTGGATTCTGAGGGCGTGTCCAGATCAGACTCCCAGGAATAAGCAAATTCAGAACATTTTGAATCAAGTTATGCAGTTTCAAGATTAATTTGTGCGTGTAGGAATATTTTCAACTTCTTGTTAGTTAATTTTCAAAAAATACTGCCTTAAAAAGTTACTAATGGCCAACTGCGCACCTAGTTTCTCTAAAAGGATTCTGGAAGCATAATATTCCATAGACCATAAGACATAGCTAAGAATTAGGCCATTGAGTGTGCTCTGCCATTTCATCATGGCTGATTTATTATTATTCTCAAACCCCTTCTCCTGCCTTCTCTCCATAACTTTTGACACTCTTGACGGCCCCCACAGCAGTCTTGTGGCAATGAATTCCACAGATTGGCCACCCTCTGGCGAAAGAAATTCCTCATCTCTGTTCTAAAGGGATGTGCTTGTATTCTGATGCTGCACCCACTGGTCCTGGACTCCCCCACTATTGGAAGCATCTTCTCAACATCCAACGGAAAGTAAGAATGTACATTTTTGTTTGTATTTTTCAGTACGAGTTGTGCGGCTGATGTTAGATGACATTAACCTGTTGTATATAAAGATTAGTTAAGACTGGAGTTGCAGTTATCCACAATGGTAGCCCAGCAAGCAGCCTGGCCAACTCACACTCTGTAAAGATCCGAGCTCTGCACACATTCAGGTTTAGGGTTTAGTTTTAGGCATAGCAAGCAGAACCTGGGCAGCCAGCAAGGAAGTGGCATCAGTGCATTAGTAACGACTTTAAACACATACGCAGAACATTGTTAAACCACCAGAACAACAAAGAAAAAAATACCTTCTTCACCATCTGACAAATACTCGGCTTCAATGAAATTTTCAGGAACACTGGCTTTATGAACTGTGTGGTTTGAACAAAGATCATGATATTACCAAAATCATTCCGAGCTCTTACTAAAATATGGCTACAGAGCCTGTAGAAATCACAGACAGCAATGTGCTTGAAGAAACAGTTCTTTTAAATTAACCCTGGGTAAATGTTTTTCCAAATGTAGTCCCTTCAAGCAGTGGTTTTCAATTTTTTTTCGAAAAGCAAACGTTTCACTTATGCCACCCAATAACAAGATAAAGGTTAATAGTAAACACAGGAGACTCTGCAGATGCTGAAAATCCAGAGGAATATGCACAAAATGCTCAGCAAGTCGGGCAGCATCTATGGAGAGGAATAAACAGTTGATGTTTCAAGCTGAGGCCCTTCAGGACCTGATGAAATGTCTCAGACCGAAATGTTGACTCTTTATTCCTTTCCAGAGATGCTGCCTTACCTGCTGTGTTCCTCTGGTATTTGTGTATAAAGATTATGTGTTTAATAAGTCCATGGACCAGTTTTATTTAAAGGAGTGGAAGTAATCCATTTTGTTAAACATTCAGCAATTCACCAAAGGGACACTACCTCCAATTATAAAGCCAATAAAGGATTACTGCAAGCGTAAATATAGATTAAATATTGACTATCAGGAACTTCAACAAAGACTTGCAATGAGAGGTGGAAATTGTACAGCACTGAGAAACAGCTCATATTAAGGAAGAGGATAAAGGATCAATATTCAGGAAACTTGGGAAATGTGAATGAGAGTAAGAGAAAAAGCCAGACGATGACAATCATAAAGGAACAAAGACTATAACAGATTGTGTTTGGCTTACCTTCATCATCTGACACATCCAGAACCTCATTCATAGTTTCAGGAACATTCAGTTTATGTTTCTCTGTCACAAACTGTGGAAGATTACAATGTTTTAGAGGGAGAGAGAGTTAGGAAGTACTTCGAACCAGTTTTATTATTTTATATTCAACTGCACTATTTAAGATTTTATTTAATAAAATCCAAGACATATATGTATGATTAAAGTTTAGGATGTAAAATGCTGAAATTCAAATTGAACTTACCATTGTAGTTGTCATAGTTTCCTCAGTAACCACCTTCAACGTATCAACCACCGAGATATAACCTAGCCGCCTAGCAATGGCCAAAGCAGTATTTCCATTCTAAAATAAAAACAGATTAGTACAACACAAAAGAGAAAATTTAAATTATGATCATTCAGAAACAACTTTTGAGATTATAGTTTGTAAAATACATCATTATTGCTTGATAAATTCACAGATTTATCTGTGTATGCACTAAAAACCAAATTCCACAGCATGGTTTCCTATGAAAAAATATATTGAAATGTTTTCTGTCCTCTAATCACCTTTAATCAAGACCAAATAGAATCAGAGAGTTTAGAGCAAGAGATTATGCATGTGAGAGAGAGAGATTTCAAGATTTCACGTGTGCCTTCTTTGCACAATCAATTTACGGAAACCAAAATTTAAATTCTCCCAATATTCTTTCTTCAAAATATACTTTTAAACACAAACATTCTGACTAATATAAAAATACTATTTTTTTCTATTTCTCACTGCTGCTAGTTGCAAAGCTCTAATTCTTTACCATTCATTAAATTGGCATGCAAATTTCCAACGAATGTGCATAGTAAGAAACTCATGCCATTTGTGATTCCTTTACAGAAACTTAACATTTATTTGAAAAAAAAAAGTACTTAGGGGTATCAAAGGATAGATAAAAGGAAAGCCATGTTTCCGAGACTTTGCCCCACTACGGATCAATGGTACAAGTAATGCTTCTGAACTCTTCTTCCATCCACTGAGCCCTCACACGAGGAATATGCCACCAAGTGTGAGGAAGTTCTTGAGTATCCCAATTGAATGTTGTCTTTTAATTGATCTATGGAATAAATATTCTGTATCCTTTCATCAACTTTTCATAAATGGGTTAACTCCTACTCCCAACACCCTGCACAGTCTAATACACAGTACTCAGAAATAACAAACTGCTATGTTACATTTGACAAACTTCCTATTCCAGGGTGCTAAGGCACTGATTGTACTTAAAGTGTTCAATGCATAGCTGCAATACTTAACTGCGGGGTTTACCATCCTTTTTTATGTAATAGACCCCTAGTCTTAACCGAGGGGTCCATAGACCACTAGCTGGGAACCCCTGCTTTACTGAAGCATTATTCATTAATATAACATTAATAAGGAAAAGGATCAACTGTTTCACATGTATTGGGAATTTGCTGTGGTGTTGGCATGACTTGCAACAAAATACAACACTCAACAATTATAAAGAGTTATAAAACATAAATTAGAGATTAAAGTATGGATATGGAATAAAATGTGCGTAAACACAAATACCAGCATGTATTTACAATGTAAATAGCATTGTTAAAAATGTTTACAGTGCAGTGACAGGAACAATAGAAACATAGAAAACCTACAGCACAATACAGGCCCTTCAGCCCACAAAGCTGTGCCGTACATGTCAGAAATTACCTAAGGTTACTCATAGCCCTCTATTTTTCTAAGCTCCATGTACCTATCCAGGAGTCTCTTAAAAGACCCTATCGTATCTGCCTCCACCACCGTCACTGGCAGCCCAGTCCACGCACTCACCACTCTGTGTAAAAAAACTTACCTCTGACATCTCCACTGTACCTACTTCCAAGCACCTTAAAACTCTGCCCTCTCGTGCTAGCCATTTCAGCCCTGGGAAAAAGCCTCTGACTATTCACATGATCAATGCCTCTCATCATCTTGTACACCTCTATCAGGTCACCTCTCATCCTCCATTGCTCCAAGGAGAAAAGGTCAATTTCACTCAACCTGTTCTAATAAGGCATGCTCCCCAATCCAGGCAACATCCTTGTAAATCTCCTCTGCACCCTTCCTATGGATTCCACATCCTTCCTATAGTGAGGCGACCAGAACTGAGCGCCGTACTCCAAGTGGGGTCTAACCAGGGTCCTATATAGCTGCAACATTATTTCTCAGCTTTTAAACTCAATCCCACGATTGATGAAGGCCAATGCACTGTATGTCTTCTTAACTAAAGAGTCAACCTGCACAGCAGCTTTGAGTGTCCTATGGACTCGGACCTCAAGAACCCTCTGATCCTCCACAATGCCAAGAGTCTTACCATTAATACTGTATTCTGCCATCATATTTGACCTACCAAAATGAACCACCTCACATTTATCTGGGTTGAACTCCATCTGCCACTTCTCAGCCCAGTTTTGCATCCTATCAATGTCCCACTGTGATCTCTGACAGCCCTCCACACTATCCACAACACCCCCAACCTTTGTGTCATCAGCAAACTTACTAACCCATCCCTCCACTTCCTCATCCAGGTCACTTATAAAGATCACGAAGAGCAGGGGTTCCAGAACAGATCCCTGAGACACACCACTGGTCACCAACCTCCATGCAGAATATGACCTGTCCACTCTCTGCCTTCTGTGGGCAAGCCAGTTCTGGATCCACAAAGCAATGTCCCCTTGGATCCCATGCCTCCTTACTTTCTCAATAAGTCTTGCATGGGGTACCTTATCAAATGCCTTGCTGAAATCCATACACACTACATTTACTGCTCTACCATCATCAATGTGTTTAGTCACATCCTCAAAAATATTCAATCAGGCTCGTAAGCAATGACCTACCTTTCACAAGACCATGTTGACTACTCCTAATCATATCATGCCTTTCCAAATATTGATAAATCCTGCCTCTCAGGACCTTTTCCATCAATGTACCAACCACTGAAGAAAGACTCGCTGGTCTATAATTTTCTGGGCTATCTCTACTCCCTTTCTTGAATAAAGGAACAACATCCGCAACCCTGCAATCCTCCAGAACCTCTCCTGTCCCCATTGATGATGCAAAGATCATTGCCAGAGGCTCAGCAATCTCCTCCCTTGCCTCCCGGAGCCTGGGGTACATCTCATCCGGTCCCAGTGATTTATCCAATTTGATGCTTTCCAAAAGCTCCAGCATGTCCTCTTCCTTAATAAATACAGGCTCAAGCTTTTCAGTTCACTGCAAGTCATCCCTGCAATCCCCAAGATCATTTTCCGTAGTGAATACTGAAGCAAAGTGTTCATTAAGTGCCTCTGCTATCTCCTCCAATTCCATACACACTTTTCCACTGTCACACTTGATTAGTCCTATTCACTCACGTCTTAAATTCTTGTTCTTCACATACTTGTAGAATGCTTTAGGGTTTTCCTTAATCCTGTCCGCCAAGGCCTTCTCATGGATCCTTCTGGCTCTCCTAATTTCATTCTTAAACTCCTTCCTGCTAGCCTTATAATCTTCTAGAATCTCTATCATTACCTAGTTTTTTGAACCTTTCCTAAGCTCTCCTTTTCTTCTTGACTAGATTTACAACAGCCTTTGTACACCACGGTTCCTGTAGCCCACCATTCTTTCCCTGTCTCATTGGTACATACCTATGCAGAACCCCATGCAAATATCCCTTGAACATTTGCCACATTTTTTTCTTACATTTCCCTGAGAACATCTGTTTCCAATTTATGCTTCCAAGTTCCTGCTGATAGCCTCATATTTCCTCTTACTCCAATTAAACGCTTTCCTAACTTTTTCTGTTTCTATCCCTCTCCAACGCTATGGTAACGGAGATAGAATTGCCATCACTAGCTCCAAATGCTCTCCCACTGAGAGATCTAACACCTGACCAGGTTCATTACCCAAAACCAGATCAAGTACAGCCTCTCTTCTTGTAGGCTTATCTACATATTGTGTCAAGAAACCTTCCTGAACACACCTAACAAACTCTACCCCATCTAAACCCCTTGCTTGAGGGGGATGCCAATTGATATTTGGGAAATTAAAATCTCCCACCTCACAATAGATAGAGCGGGTGGGGTGGGGGGGGGTGGAGCATGACAAGTATGGTTGATCAGATTAACTACTGGGAGGAAGAAACATTTAACATGGCATGAAGTTTTTGCTTTAATAGCTCTATAGCGCTTTCCAGAAGGGAACTTTTGGAAAAGGCAGTTTGCAGGGTAGATAGAGTCTGCAATAATTTTCCTGCCCGCTCCTTTGTCCTCTTCACCCAACAACCGAGTATGGATGGGGCCCAATTACTAGTTGGTAGTAGTACTCCAGTGTGAAAAACAATCAAATTTAAAACAGGAGCTGGAGAATTGAAATCCAGTTAATCAAATGAATATGAATTAAAATGCTGGAATGTAATGATAATCCAGAAACTACATGTTTGTTCCAAACAGTGCATCTTGGTTTACCAGGATTATTTCAGGAGGGAAATTTTCCATTCTTGTTTTGTGCAATGTGGTCGACTCAGAAATGGCTCATTAAAATTGCCTAGTAAGTCACAATTCAGGGGGAGCTGGGGGTGGGTATTAAATTTCAGTCATGCCACTTGCATCCACATTGCAGGAATAAACAAGTAACAAAAAAGACTAGACCAGATACAAGCAAGATAACACTATAATACAGAATGTGTCCAATGCAGCATGCATCTGAGTTGGATTAAAGGGCTAAATTAGTTGGAATGACTGAACCTCTAACTTATTAAAGATTAAAGTTTAGCTTTATCTGTCACATGTACATCGAAACACTGAAACAGACAGTGAAATACTTTATCCACATCAAGTCAAAACAGAAAAGATTGTGCTGGCCAGCCCGCAAGTGTCACCACACTTCCAGCACGACATAGCACTAACCTTAACCGTACACCTTTGGAATGTGGGAGGAAACCAGAGCACCCAGAGGAAACCCATGCAGTCGTGGGGAGAACGTACAAACACCTTACAGGCAGTGGTGGGAATTGAACTCTAATCTTATAAATGGTGCTGTAATAGTGTTACTACTAATAATAATAGAATTATTACACTATTAATCAATATAACATAATGGACCAGGTGTACACTGGCCAGATGTGGTTTATAAAACCTTTTATATTTGGTCAAGATCAGGTCTCCAATATGTTAATATTTTTGATATTTAATTTTATATTCTCTTTTATATTTAATAAAATATACTTAATAGTGTGGGCACGAGGCCAAGTGGTTAAGGCATTGGACTAGCGACCAGAAAGTCGCGAGTTCGAGCCCCAGCCAAGGCAATGTGTTGTGTCCTTGAGCAAGGCACTTAATCACACATTGCTCTGCAACGACACTGGTGCCAAGCTGTATGGGTCCTAATGCCCTTCCCTTGGACAACATTGGTGTCGTGGAGAGGGGAGACTTGCAGCATGGGCAACTGTTGGTCTTCCATACAACCTTGCCCAGGCCTGCGTCCTGGAGAGTGAAGATTTTCCAGGCGCAGATCCATGGTCTCGCAAGACTAACGGCTGCCTTTAATTTATATTTAATAATGTATTTTACACCGCCTTATTTATCCAGGACTCTGTCAATTGTAGAGAAGCCAGTTCCCTGCAAGTGAATGCCTGCTTACCACTGTGACTTCATCTGGAGAGGCACCATGCTGGAGGAGGATGTTTATAATGTGAGTATGCCCCTGCTGTGCAGCCTGGTGAAGAGGGGTGTATCCATTCTGAAGTAAGGTCAGAAGAAAGGGTGCGTTAATGTGGCGCAAGATAAAAAGGTTTAGTTGGTTTAAAATTATATCAAATGTAAACATTCAGGTAAATTGAACCGACCTTTGTCTTGGCATTCACTTTAGAGTTGTGTTGCAGAAGAAAGTTGACCATCTTCACATTCCCATAGTGGGATGCTACATGGAGTGGAATATAACCCATCTACAGAACAAAAGCGAGACTATTTAATCTTCCACTGGGAAATCCAGCAGGAGGAAGTACAATAGATAGTGTGGCTCAATTGCACTGCGATATCATTGTTTCAAACAGATGAACGCCCTTGTTAGTATCTCTGATTTGTCAAGGTGTTTTATGCCTCGAGCCTTAGATTTAACCCAGAGCTAACAGATCTATACAAATATTTGCCCTCCACACCTCAACCCGGCTTAATTTAAGACCAGCTGGTGAACTTTCCCTGTGTGCTGCTGGCCAGAAAGAAAAACTGATGTAGATTCTCACAGAACATAAGTAAAAACCATTGTTTCTTTCCCCAGAGTAACTTCCTCCAAGAATCTAAGCTGTGATTTAAAGTCTTCTCAACTACCCGCATGATATCGTGTTAAGCACAAATGGCAGTGTAAGGTTTTGTCTTGTCACAGGTTTTTGTGCCATCTATGAGGCTCTAGTTTCCTCCAAATTGATCACTGTGCTTGCATATTAAAATAGTGATTACATTTCAAAAGCATTGGACAACTAGTAAACACTTTAGGGACTGATGTCTTTTTTTCTTCAGATGGTGCTATCGTCTCCCATAATTAAACATTTTATGTCCTGAACGCCAATACATGATGACAGAGAGCTGGTAGAAGCATGATGTCCTGAAGCATTTTCCTGTGAAGCTCCAGTTTCAAACTTGGCAACTCGCACAAAATGCTGGTTGAACTTAGCAGGTCAGGCATTATTTATAGAGGGGAATACACAGTTGACGTTTCAGGCCAAGACCTTGCATCAGCACTAAAAAGGGGGAAGAAGCCAAAAAAAAGGAAGTGGGTGGAGGGGAAGGAGTACAAGCTGGCAGGTGATAGGTGAAGCCAGGTGAGGGGTAAGTTGGGTGGGGGGGGGCAAGGGGGATGAAGTTAGAAGCTGCAGGGTGATAGATGCTGAAAGAAGGAATCTGATAGGACAGAACAGTGGGAGAAAGGGTAAGAGGAGAGGCACCAGAGGAAAATGATGGGCAGGTGAGGAGAAGAAAAGAGGTAAGAGGAAGACCAGGTTGGAGAATGTAAAAAGAAGAGGGAGGGGGAGAAATTACTGGAAGTTAAGAGAAATCAATGTTCATGCCATCAGTTTGGAGCCTATCCAGACAGAATATGAGCTATTGTTCCTCCAGTCTGAGAGTGGTTCATTGTGACCGTAGAGGCCATGCACAGGCATGTCAGAATGGAGATGGGGCGTAGAGTTAAAATGGGTGACCACCGGGTATTCCTGCCTTTTGCGGCGGACAGAGCGAAAGTGCTCGATGACGTGGTCCCCCACTCTACAAGTTCTTACCTTGGTTTGTGGATCAATAGCAGCCCCCTGATTAACTAGTACTTCAGCAACGTTCACTCGGTCCTCTTGAGCAGCCAAATGGAGGGGCGTTAGACCACTCTGAAATCCAAGTTAGACACTGTTAATGGAGCAGCCATCAGATCTTACAGCAATGAGTTACACCAGCACAGGTTGTGTACACTAAACTGTAAACAATGCATGTGTAATGCCGATTGTTTTCCACTCTAACTACAACTCTGTGGCAATAAATATTTGATGTTGAGCCAGGATATCTTTTTTCTAATTACAACAAAATCAAAAACTAAGACACAGATGTATCAGTGGTTTGTCTCTATCAGTTTACAGAGGGTTCAATTAGTAAGAAATCTGGTTTCAGAGCGAGTGAGCTCTGTTTATATTTAATCACTGTTATGTCTTTATTTATTTAGAGATACATTAAATAATAGGCCCTTCTGGCCCAACAAGCCTGCATGCCCCAATTAACCTACTAACCCCTACTTCTTAAAATGTCAGGAAACCCAAACATCCAGAGGAAACCTGCCTTCACACGGAGAACGTTGAAACTCCTTACAGACAGTGGTGGGAAATGGACTCAGGTTACCAGCACTGTAAGGGTATTGCACTAACCACTACCATGCTGCCCTAAAAAAAATTCCCCTTGAGCCTGTGCATGAAGACCAACTCCAGATCCCGCTCTGAACCGCTCAATGTAAGGAGCGGTTGAGTCCCCCACTCAAGTTAATACTTAAATCACCGACTCTGTGTACTCAAAGGCAATCCACGACAATGGGAGGCCGCCACCCCGCCAACTTAACCCACGAGCCTTGTGAAGACCTTGCCTTAAGGCAAACTTTCCCTTCAACAGACGTAGACTGAAGAGTGTAACTGTACATCAGTATCTTTAATGCATATACAGCAACACTGTTCCTGCATTGAGCATTAACTGCTGCGGCCAGACACATAAACTGACTTGTGTGCAGCATGTTGAGACTCAAGACAGTCAACAGAAAAATCACGTGGAATGAGCAGTATTTAGTGTGATAAATTTACAAACATATTCCATTAATAACACCAGTAGATGAACTTATAATGGAAAAAAATAACATGAAATGGGTATAGAGGCATAGAGTTAAACTAAATGATTGAAGAAACCAACACAGTTGAAAAGATTAATTGAATGGGCAGGTACCTGGAAGCCATTTTTGAAGTTTTAGGTCCTGCCACTAAAGTTGAATTTCATCCCTGTGATTTTTAGCATATGGCGGATAGATATTTTGTTCCCCACAACATCTCTCACCTACTTTCTGATTTCCCAAACTTATCAACATCTTTCACTTTAAATGAAAACCGGCGATTCCTTCTCAAAGTCAAAGTACAAAGTCACCATATACTGGCTTGAGATTCATTTTCTTGCAGGCATGTACAGGAAAATAATGAAATGCTACAGAACTTGTGAAAGACTACACATAAACAAAGACTGAAAAACAACCAATGTGCAAAAGACAAATTGCGTAAATAAACAGAAATCAAAAAAGATACTGAGAACATGAGTTGTAGTGTCCTTGAAAGTGAGTCTGTAGGTTGTGGAATCAGTTTATTGTAGAAACTATCTGCTACAGCACTGAATCATTATCGATCATGGTGTGAGTCACTGATTGTGTCTCTCCATGTAACGGGACATGGATTGATTTTATAGGCCCTATTTATGTCTTATTTATTCATTGCCTGTGGATTTCATTGACAATGCCACCATTTATTGCCTTTCCTTCATAATCTGAGAGTATATTTTCCATGGTGGGGTTCAAAGATCAAAGTAAGTTTATTTTAAAGTATGTACAGTATATGGCACCATATATTGCCTTGAGATTCATTTGCTTGCAGACACTCACAGGAAAAATAAAGAAATAACAGTAGAATTTGTGAAAAACTATACATAAAGACTGACAAACACCCAGCTGCTCTGATTCCAACACTGCTGCTCCATTAGGCAATTCTTGTGATAAATTCTATTTAGAAACAAGTGTTGACCTCTAATGTAAATGCTAAATATGTCATCACGTAGTGCTTGAACCAAAGCAATAACACAATGCAGAATATGGTGTTACAGTTACTGAGGAAGTCCAGTGCAGGTAGGCAAACAGGGTGCAAGGGCTAAGAAGAGGTAGATTCAGAGGTCATGAGTTCAATAATGTGTAAGTCAGGGATTCCAAACCTATTTTATGCCATGGACCAATACCATTAAGCAAGGGGTCCAAGACCTCAGGTTGGGAACAGCGGATATGAGTCCGTTTAAGGGTCTGATAACAGCGGGATAGAAGTTGTCCTTGAGCATGTTTCTAGGCTTCTCTATCTTCTACCCAAAGGGGGATGAATATAGAACATCCGGAGGTGGGTAGGTGATTATGAGGTGATTATGTTCGTTGTTTTCCTAAGCCACTGGGAGGTGTAGACAAAATTAACCGAAAGGAAACTGATTTTTGGAATGGATAGGGCTGTGTTCACAACTCTCCGCAATTCCTTGCTGTCTTGGGTGTACCAAGCTATGATGCATCCAGACAGCATACTTTCTGAGGTTCATCTACAAGAATTGTCAGGGAAAATTCCTTGCCCTCGGAGGAAACGTAGGTGCTGGGATAGTGGGCATGTGGAACAAGTTGCCAGCGGAAGTGGTAGAGACAGGTAAAAGATATTCAGATAGGTTCATGGATAGTTGAGGTTTAGATGGATATTGGCCAAATGGGATGAGCTCAGCTAGGCACCATGGTCTGTATGGATGAGTGGTGCATAACTCTATGACTAAGGGGAGGTAGCAGGACTGTGGCAAAGGTAGCATCATATAACATAGAGGAGATTGATGGATTACACACAATCAATATGATCTCAGGTGGCTTGAGAGGAAATCCCACAAGAATCTTGCTTATCTGCCCTCATATCTGCCACTGTTTCTTTGCCTCTCCTGAGAAATGGTTACTTGTTAGAAGTTTGTACAGTTGGAAGATAAATGGACAAGTTAATCTGCTCCCACTTTGTTTTACTTTTCTCTGTCCTTTATACATTCCTTGGATGATGACTTATTGTAGGGTACATCTGGAGAGTGATTAAAAATTCATTTTATGAGCAGTAAGGCATGAGCAGGAGCAGGGGGGTCATGAGGAGAAGAAGTTCTCAGACCACTGACCTTGTTTCCGAGGTTTACGTCTGCATTTCGAGTCAACAGCAAGGATACCATGTCAACGTGACCCTCCTGTGCAGCAAGGTGTACTGGTGTAATGCCTTGCTTGGTCACTGTGTTGGTGTCAGCACCATATTCCAGTAGTGTTGTTGCAATATCCATCTGATTCTTCTTGGCAGCAATGTGTAGGGGTGTGTAGCCATTCTACAAAAGAGTAAGAGAAAGAAAAAACGAAACCTTGCTAACTGGGATTAAAGAGCTAACCATTTCAAAATGTACCCTTCCCTGTGGTAAAATTGGTCTTCAGCTTCTAAAATATGCAGTATATCATCTGTTGAAAGATAACAACTGCTACCAATTTATATTTTAATAAACCTACAAAACTGATCACTTAATTCACCCCCTTGTACTGAATATGCAAATAGCTGGGTTTTTGCTGCAGAAGGCAAAATAACCCCCAGGATTGCCCTGGTATTTCCAAGCAGGAAACTGCCACCAATAATCTGGGATTAAAATCAGCAGCTTGGAAAATAATACAAAGGTTTCTTTAAAATGTTTATTAAGTTTTATTTACCAATTACAGAAGTATCAGAGAGAGAAAAGGACTTTGAATGACATTGATAGTTATCCACAAGGCTGATGAAGAGTCCACTTGTTGTGCCGTTGAGAAAAAGATGGTCCTTCACAGACACGATGAACAATCATGGCAAAAGTGTGGGAGGTAAAGCGATGAAATCTTCAGGAATACATCTGACCATAGCTGACAACTCTAGCAATGTGTACTTTATCAAACATAACCCATCACAATTCATTTACCAGTCAGACAACTTTCAGCTGGATGTATTGATGGATTCATTTTAAAGACAAATGAAACAGGGACAAGATAAACAGATATACTCTTTCTTTTATAAATATAACTTTTTTTAAACTAGTTTTAACTTTTTGGGTGGGGTATTAAGACTAGGGTGTGAGTGGAAACAGAGTGATAACAATATTTTTATTATTGCCAGTCAGATTATAAAAATAATATTGATAAACAGATTTCAACCTAAGACATAACTGACAAGAGAATAGGCCAACGATGAGAAAAGTATCAGGTAGCAAATTGTATTTGAATAAATCTCCCATCGCACCCACCACTTCCCCAGTATCGCTCTTGATATTGCATTATGATTGAAAATTATGCCAGTCTTAATAAATACTAAAAGGTTGAATATATTTTAACAGCAAACAACTGGTCGCAATGCTCATCATGGTTGATCTGGACTAGGCATAACAACAGAGAAGCATACTTTAAGAGTTGGAGACTGAAAGAGCAACCAGTGAGGGAACTGAAGACAGAGTTTGGTTGAAAACCCCTTGAGGGGCTGATTATGTGAATATGAAAGTAAACGTGTAATCCAAATCAAATCAGAGTACTATAGCTTCCAACTTTTGCAGATGACACATCAGAGTGGGAATGATTTTAGCCCAAAGGTCAGAAGCAGCCAGTAAATACAAAAAAAAAAGGCCACATGCTGTGAAAATCCTATTCCAAGTCAGACTGGGAATAATATGCAATTTCCCTGTCAATTAAATCCCATGATTATACTGTTCCAAGAGTTTTGGGATGGATTCCTGTACACTGTCGTTTAGTTACAGTACTTTCACCAGAAGAGTACTGTGATCTCATTAAGAGAAGCTGGTGCAGTTTTCACCATCAGTTCTGCCAAGTTAAATGAGTTGATCCAGTAAGTTTAAAAGACTATTCAGGGTACTGTATTAGTCACTGCAATTGTTTTTCAGAACAATGTCCATAATTTTTCATTAAAGCATTTTTTGTCAAACATTGTTAATTGGTTTCTTGTTTTCAGACTCCCAAGTACAAATCACTTCGCTATTTTTATGCTGATGTAGCTTATTTTTAAATGAACACAAAATAATTGTTTTAGAAAATGGGTAGAATGATGAGATGCTAAAGATCTCTGATTCACAAGGAAAGCCAAAAACTAGACAAAATATTGCTCTTCACAGTTCTTTCACTGTTGTTCTGCCTCTGTCATGTTTTTTTTATTTTTAGCCGTGGATTGCTGGTATAATTGATGAACAGAGGCTTTAAAGGACTTGGTAACAAGCAAAGTCCAACAACTGAACTGCAAGACATTGAGGTGGGCTTTGTAACAGAGGAGCCATAAGTGGTCTGAAGAAAAAGTAGCAAATTTCCTTGATTGGAACAGTACTTCTAAATTTTTTTTTCCCCTAGAATTCAAAGTTTCATGTAAAGATAAACAAAGCCGGTGATAACATGACTCTTTCTTTAATCACATCTGTATTTTATTTTAAGTATATTGAACAAGTAGACTTGTATTTAAGAATATGTTGGTAGATTTTGCACAGATAAAAAAAACAAAGTTAGAATAGATGAAATTAAGAATAAGATCAGCCAAGATCCAAGTTAATGGTGTGTCAAATTTCACCAGCGATCATGGGTAATCTCAATGTTAGTACCTGCGTTATAATGTACGTTGTTATAATTCAAAGGGCCATGAGTAATGAGCATTGCAGTTGGGTAGATGAATCTTCAGCTTGAATAGTTAAAATCAAACATACTAAACTGTTAATTACTTTAAAAAAATAATATTCAGCCCGTCTTGTCTGTGTGTACCATCACCATTTTTTCACTTGTCTCTTGTTGTAGAAAGTGTCTCACCTATAATTAGTAGCAGGGGCAATATTGTCCACTTTAACTTCAGTCAGGTAACATGAATGGGCCAGACTGTGACATATGGTACTTGATGTGCTGAAAATGTTAACTTTGCATCCACGTCAGCCAGATCACAAAACCAGCTGAAGGGCAAGGTTAGAAACGATGGGCAAACAGGGAAGTTTGGCGGCCTGCAAGATAAAGGGGTGGCTGCTATGTGACAGTTTCATAAAGTTCTTGCTAACCCCATTCCTGATGTGCTGGTTTCAGTCAGGGCACTATACCTCAGAAAAGATTTACTGGCTATAGAAGTGGTAGAGATTGATCAAGAGTGATGATGAGGCCACAGGGTAAATGTAATCTTGTATATCCCTGGATATATAAAATAAAGAGTTGATCTGGTGGATGCAATTCAGACGGTTAAAGGATTTGAAAGGGAAACTACTTCCACAGCTGGAGTACTCTAGAACTAGTTAGAAATACACTGAGTGGCCACTTTATTAGGTGCGCCTACACCTGCTCATCAATGCAAATATCTAATCAGTCTATCTAATCTATCTAACTGATTAGATATTATCTAACTGATCTATCTAACTGATGATATCTAAATATCTAATCAGTCTATCTAATCTATCTAAATGATTAGATATCTAAATATCTAATCAGTCTATCATGTGGCACCAGTTCAACGCATAAAAGCATGCAGATACTGTATGGTGAAGAGGTTCAGTTATTGCTCAGACCAAATATCAGGATGGGAAGAAAAAATCTAAGTAACTTTGACCGTGGAATGATCATTGGTGCCAGATGAGGTCGCTTAAAATAATCAGAAACTGCTGACCTTGTGGGTTTTCACGCACAACAGTCTCTAGAGTTCACAGAGAACGGTGCGAAAAACGAAAAAACATCCAGTGAGTGGCAGTTCGATGGGCAAAAATACCTTGTCAATGACACAGGTAGAGGAGAATGGGCAGACTGATTCGAGTTGACAGGAAGGTGACAGTAGCTCAGATAATCATGCTTTACAACAGTGGTGTGTGGATGAGCATCTCTGAATGCACAACACAGTAAAACTTGAAATGGACAATCTACAGCAGCAGAAGTCCACAAACATACACCCAATGGCCAGTTTATTAAATGCAGGAGGTAACTAACAAAGTGGCCACAGACAGCAGAGTTTTTACTATTTTGAAGCAATCATTCCCATAAATGGTAATGAAATCTCATTTCTCCCCCGGGCAAATGAGAATGTAGGGGGTCCGGTGATAATTCCGGGAGTGAAGTTTGTAGATTTACATAGCTAATAGCATAAGGGGATAAAGAACCAAAGTTAGAATAGTTGAAATTAAGTACATTTAGGCAAGATCTAAGTTAATGATGGAACTGAATGGCCTTTCTCTAGTCCTGTAATAATAACATCATATGGCAGAAATTGGGAATGTGATTGGAAAGAGGCTCACAGGGCAAGAATGAAAGGCACACAATAAGGTATCATGTTTAAGTTGAACTGATTTATTTGTATCCATCCAAGTTGCATCCAAAAGGTCTTTATAACACTGAGCTTACACCAAGGAACCAAAGTATTCTGAGCTGCATACAGATGGGCGTCTACTGAACCCAAATGATGTTCCTGCTCTGTTCGACATGACTTCAAAAACAACGTATTACTGCCCTGTTCATATTTAACTGATCAATAAAACTTTTTGACCACTAAAATCCCTTATGCATCACCAAAATCCACATGCAGCATCCATTACAACATCCAGATTAACAATCCACAGGTACCGATTGCCAAATGCTGAAAATAATGAGGATGATAGAGTTACAGAATACAATATTTTCTGGATGAAATCAAATGCTAGTCAGAAGTTGACTGCACCTTGTTATCTAGTTGTTGATTTCGATATCCCATCACATCAGGTTTAAATCAGGAGTGACATCAACCATTAATGAGATGAGAGACAAATCTGAGTCTGGATTCAACTAAGATTCATGTAAATGAAGGATATGTGAAGTGATGACAGAGTTACAGAAGATAACAGAAAATGCTCCCACACACATTAAACAATCTCATCATCTTCCACATATACAACATAATTAGCAAGCGTTTGAAAAACAAGAAACACATATCCATTCAATTTAATCCCCTTGTTTTTTTTTCCCAAACATCAAACCACAAACATGGTCAAGCAAACCATCAGTCACTGACTTCTAAAGACATTGCATTGGAGATATTCAGCACATTTCCAACAAGTAGCCTACTGTCTAGGTACATGCAAGCAAACCAAACGCGATTCTGGTCCCAATATACAAACCAGACAGTGATTACTCTCCACACAGGTTGCTACTTGCTGTCTCTGGGCTGTCTGTACACTGTACCTTTGCCGCTGCATGAGGTGATGCTCCTTGGTTCAGTAACAACAGGGCCACCTTCTGGTTATCGTAGTGGGCTGCCACATGTAATGGAGTTAGGCCGCTCTGGAGAAAAAAAATGGAGGAAAAGCAGGAATTTTAGTAACTTCAAGCTGTTGCCCTCGCTGATTTAACCTACATTTCTTATTCACTTGGCCATTTAGTCACCTAACCCAAAAAGACACTCTCTTAACTCCTCACCTTCCTTACCTCCCTCTATTCCTTTAAAACCTGCCTGTCATCAATTTTTGTCAAATATCTTAATACTTCCTTAGAAGGCTTAGCATGCTATTTGTTATCAATTAACCCAGTTATGAAGAACCATTTTACCATATTATTGTTCTATACAATACTATGCAATATATGTAAAAGTGCAACTTTGGTGGACAGAGCAGGTCGGACTCATGAAAAATCGCCAAGCAGTTACTGTCTGGCGAGCTTTCATTCTACAAAAGAAATCGAGGCAGGCCCAGTAAAATTTCAAAGCCTGTGTAAAGGCTAATATTACTAAAACTCTTCCCAAATGGCTGGAGCAGTATGCACAAGACCAGAGTGGATGGGGAATCACACACAACCCAGTGGAGAGACACCGAGCAGAAATAGACAAAGAGGGAAAATTGTAGCAGTGGCTCCACTATCAGAACCAGGAACATTTCCCATGTTATTATTGTGGATGTCCGTGTCACTCACAAGTTGGACTCAACAGCCATCTTTGAATGCACAACAGAAGAAATGTCTCAATCTAACTGTCCTTGTTGGACAGTTGGTTAAGGCGTCGGTCTAGTGATCTGAAGGTTGCTAGTTCGAGCCTCAGCAGAGGCAGCGTGTTGTGTCCTTGAGCAAGGCACTTAACCACACATTGCTCTGTGACGACACCGGTGCCAAGCTGTATCGGCCCTAGTGCCCTTCCCTTGGACAACATCAGTGGCGTGGAAAGCGGAGACTTGCAGCATGGGCAACTGCCAGTCTTCCATACAACCTTGCCCAGGACTGCGCCCTGGAAACCTTCCAAGGCACAAATCCATGGTCTCACAAGACTAACGGATGCCTATTTGTTGGATACAATGGACAACCAACCAACCATTACGCTACAAAAATCCAGCTTGTTAAAATCAAATCAATCTCTGCTTCAATGCCTTGGTTGATTTCAATGGTATTTACTTCACTATACATTGTGACCAAAATGTATTAACCCAACTACGTTCACTGAATCAGAGATACACGAGGCCAGAGAAGGAAAATACCAATGCCTCAAAGTGTTTAAGGTGAGGAAGGGCATGGTCATTGAGCTATTCGAGCAAAGGGAGAAAATTGAGAAATCTGAGCTTTTACTTCCCCAGAAGCAATATCATTCAACAAGCACATTGCAGGAGGCACTCAGCAGGTCAGGCAACATCCATGGAGGTGAAGGGATATTCGACACTTTGGGTCAAGACCTGCAACAGGATTGAAATTGGAGATAGCCGGTGGAGGGATAAGGCAGGAGCTGGCAAGTAATCTGGGTGAGAAGGAGTTGATGTGCAGATAGAGGGAGGATAGCAACAGAGGTTGGGAGTTGATCATGACAACAACAAAGGGCAGTTTTTCTCTTGTCTAACACCCTTCCCAACATCTGGTTCCACACACCACTTTTCTTTTTTAATCAGAATCTATCTTCTGCAGCTCTTTGTTGTTTCCACAATAACAACCTAGCCCCTGGATCCAGCCCTTGCTTCTGAGCTGCTGTCGTGTCCTGCCCTCCCTCTCATTTCTTTATAGTGGCCATCCCCCCATTAGACTCTCAGTCCTGATGCAGAGATGCAACTCAGAAGACAGACCATCCCTTTTTCTCCACAGATGACGCCTGACCCACTGGATTCCTCCAGCAGTTTGTCTTTTGCTCTAGATGCCAGCATCTGCTCCTTTTGTGCCACTACAGTTGGATGTCTCCTGGATAACAGGGCTAAATTATTACAGAACCTTCATAAACAAAATAGATTCTCCAGATGCTGAAAACCTTGAGTAACACACACAAAAGTACTGGAGAAACTCAGGTAGTACCCTGTATCTCTGGTGGGGAATAACCAGTCAACGTTTCGGGCTGAAACCCTGCATCGGGAGTGCTGAAGGGTCTTGGCTTGAGACATTCCCCTCCATAGATGCTGCCTGACTTACAGAGTTCCTCAAGCACTTTGTGTGTGTTGATGGAGTCTTTGGGCAGTTTCAAGCAGCTGTCTACATTGCTAACAAGTATGAGAGACAATCACAAAGTAGTGATGTCAACAGCTGATATGTTTAACATGACATCCTGCTACAACATGTATTTCTACTTTTGTCACTCTGCTTCTACCCATTTATGCTATGAAATAAGGTGCTGATTGGACACTGCCATAAAGAAGAAAGATAGCTAAATTAAACGAAACCTGAAGCGCTAAAGAACAATTTGGTAGGCCCGCACAAGGTAGGCACCTCCCAGTCTCTACCCAGCTAAAAGGAGTCACCCGTTACTCATTTCCAAGTCATCACCTGTAGCCTATTTAAACCGAGATTCATTTTCTTGTGGGCATTCACAGAAGATCTCCAAGAGGATCACAACCTTGTCATAGTTTGAAGGCTTGTGACCCGGAGAGCTGTGCTGGCTGGAGCCAGGGCCTTGTGCTTTGGCTCTTGGCAGGGTCACCCATGCCAAACAGGTCAAAGGGTAGAGGCCAGACAGAGTGATCCACCAATTCTCCAGGTTCGGGGTTCAGCTCAGGGCTAACAACCCTGAATGGACAAACAAAACTGTTATGGAAACAGCAATGCAGAATCCTTCTACATCTGTGTGTGATGGTGTTCCTGAGTCTCCACCTGGGACTTGTATGACTGAGAGTAAATCGAGGGGAAGCTACTGACATGATGAAAGAAGGCATTAACACCCCCAGGAATCGAGGACCTTCATTGATGCCCGAAATGCCGGTGGCATAATGGGCAAAAGAAAACGAATTCACGGAACAAAGAAATGCAATAGAATCAATGAATAACTATGCACAAAGACTGACAAATGACCAATGTGCAAAAGGAGGCAAACTGTGCAAATACAAAATAAACTAATAATAATAACAACAAATAAGTAAAGAAATAATAGAGAACATGAGTTGTAGAGTCCTTGAAAGTGAGTCCATAGGTTGTGGAATCAGTTCAGTGTTTAGATGAGTGAAGTATAAAGGAAGACGAAATGATATGAAGCAGCACAAATAAACAGATAATAAACATAAAGAACACAATAAATGCAAAGAGGTAAGATTAGCTTATATACATAACCTGATTGTATGTCCGTAAATTGACATTAGGTACAGGAGTATCCGTACACAAGATGATTCAGACGGAAAATATAGTGTATCACAGGCTCTTTCAAATCAATTTGCTGAGACTATGAGACACAAGAACAGAATTAAGCCATTAACCCATTGAGTCTGCCCCACCATTCGATCCCATTCTCCTGTCTGCTCCCTGTAACCTTTGATGCCTTTTTGAGTCAACAATCTAATCAAGCCAGATGATGCATTGACTCAGTCACTAGATGACTTGTATATATAAAACGAAATAGCTTGTATTTATATAAGCATCTTTCATAATGCCATTAAGTCCCAAAGGATCTTAAAAGCAATAAATCACCCCTCAAGTAAATTTACTGTTCTACTTTGTGCACTGTATGGTCCCATAAGCAACAATGGGAGAATGACTGGATCATCTGTGCTTAGGTGTTGTTTGAATGATAAATATTGGTCGGAATATCAGAAATTCCCTTGTTGTTCTTCAAATGAAACCTTTAAATTCAAAGTCAAAGTAAAATTCATGATCAAAGTAGTTACTATACACTGTACTACCTTGAGATTCATTTTCTTGTAGGCATTTACAAGAAAATATACAATAGAATTTACAAAAAATATATAAGCAAAATATGACAAATAATCAATGTGCAAAAGAAGACAAATTGTACAAATAAATAAGTAAATAATATTGAGAACATGAGTTGTAAAGTCCTGGAAAGTGAGTCGGTAGGCTGTAGAATCAGTTCAGAGTTGCAGTGACTGAAATTATCCATGTTGGTTCAGGGGCCTGATGGTTGAAGGGTAATAACTGTTCCTGAACCTGGTGGTTTGGAACCTAAGGCCCCTGTGCCTCCAGCTCAATGGTAGTACCAAGAAGAGAGCATGGCCTGGATGGTGGGGGTCCTTGATGATGGATGCTGCTTTCTTGTGGCAGCACTCCATGTAAATGTACTCAATGGTGGGGAGGGCTCTCCTTGTGATGGATTGGGCTGCGTCCACCACCTTCTGTAGCCTTTTCCATTCTTAGGCATTGGTGTTTCCTTACCAGGCCATGATGCAACCACTTATGATACTCTCCACTGTGCATCTACAGAAGTTTGTCAATGTTTTTCGTGACAAGCTGAGCCTATGCAAATCCCTAAAAAAGTAGAGGCGATGTCATGCCTCCTCTGTTACGGCACCTACGTTCTTGTCCCAGGACAGATCTTCCGATATGATAATGCCAAGGAATTTATAGCCACTGACCCTCTCCATCTCCCGTCCCCTAACGACTAGCTCATGGATCTCCGGCTTCTTCCTTTTGTAGTTGATAATCCCTGTTCACTTCAGTGAGGAGGAAAAAGCTCGGTCTGATGTTTCATGTAGCCCTCTGGATCATTTCATCCCAGATTTTGTGCTCAGAAGTGATTTGGAATGAGTTGTGAACTGACAATCTTCAAAGGAAGTCTACTACTGAACCATGCTAAAATAAGCAGTTTAAAAAACACACTACAATTACCTTTCCAGAAGCATTGGGAGATGCAGACTTCTGAAGCAAGAGGTTGGCTACCTCCATTTTCCCATACTTCGCAGCCACGTGGAGCGGAGTGAACCCTTTCTGTAAAGCGATTGCAGTACAGCATTAAATATATGCCACTACTTCAGTCCCAGCTCATCTGCACTGTCAAGTTCACATACTTGTACAGCAAACTCTCAGAGGTGATTTAGAGCAGCATAACTCTTCCACTAAATTATCAATTGTAATTGTTGGATCTGGATAAGATGATTCACTCCCTCAAGCCTACTCTGCGCTCATTTAGATCACGGACAAAATGTGCCTCATGTCTATTTGGTTATTCCAGCTCCGTGTCCCTTGCTAAGCTTTAACTTTAACATTGCAATATCTTTTGGATGAAACAGGTCACCACTAATCTTGTGGATATTATTAAGAAGGTAAAAACTTTTGTGGATTAGGCTTACATCTAATTCAGAAGGTCATAATATGGTGATACAAATTATTCTTAATACTTGTTAGGTTAGTATAGCAAAGGGACAACTTTCTACTTAATTATGGCAGTCATGTAAACTCAGAAGGTGACCTGAAACTGGTACTTTGAACTGAGGTATATTCGTTTGGGTCAACCACAATCTTCGTGTCATTCAACACTCATTTTGCCCAAGCCAAACACTCCTAACATAACTTCATTCTGAGATTTCACCAATTGCATTAGTCGAGGGAAGTTCTTTACACTGGTTCATATCCACAGGCACACACACCACCTTTTGTATCAAATATCTATTCAATTTACAGAGAAACTGACTGATGTCCGCTAAGTCATAATCAAATATTTCAGGTAATTTCTTAGTCACTTTGAATAATTTTGTGGGAGAAGTAATGCACAACTTTCTCAAATGCTCATTTTAGATGATAAATCATTCTCTAACTTTCTTAATAAAATGCTAACAGTTACCATGCTTAAAAACTTCAAGAAATACAATGAGTTAGAAAAGCACCTAGGAATAATCATGTTCCATTGCAGAGTACTTTTTACACCACCTCACCCCCGAGTTATGGTACACACATTCTTCTGTCATAGTCATAGTCATATTTTATTGATCCCGAAGGAAATTTGGTTTCGTTACAGTTGCACCAACCAAGAACAGAGTATAAGTATAGCAATATAAAACCATAAGTAATTAATATGTAAATTATGCCAAGAAATAAGTCCAGGACCCAGCCCATTGGCTCAGGGTGTCTGACCCTCCAAGGGAGGAGTTGTAAAGTTTGATGGCCACAGGCAGGAATGACTTCCTATGACGCTCAGTGTTGCATCTCGGTGGAATGAGTCTCTGGCTGAATGTACTCCTGTGCCCAACCAGTACATTATGTAGTGGATGGGAGACATTGTCCATGATGGCATGCAACTTGGACAGCATCCTCTTTTCAGACACCACTGTCAGAGAGTCCAGTTCCATCCCCACAACATCACTGGCCTTACGAATGAGTTTGTTGATTCTGTTGGTGTCTGCTACCCTCAGCCTGCTGCCCCAGCACACAACAGCAAACATGATAGCACTGGCCACCACAGGCTCGTAGAACATCCTCAGCATCGTCCGGCAGATGTTAAAGGACCTCAGTCTCCTCAGGAAATAGAGACGGCTCTGACCCTTCTTGTAGACAGCCTCGGTGTCCTTTGACCAGTCCAGTTTATTGTCAATTCGTATCCCCAGGTATTTGTAATCCTCCACCATGTCCACACTGACCCCCTAGATGGAAACAGGGGTCACCAGTGCCTTATCCCTCCTCAGGTCCACCACCAGCTCCTTAGTCTTTTAAATGTAAATGTCAATGTATAGCTGAAGGATTTGGACAATGTACAATCCATTTCCAACCAATACAATTTCAAGTAGATTACTAGTGCAATTTCCCAGCCATCCCCTATTTAGGAATACCACACGTAACAAACAATCTGCTGCAAGAACTGAGTGGATGAAGCAGCATCTGTGGGAGAGAAGGAATTGTCAATGTTTCAGGTTTAAAACCTGCACAGGGTCAATATTTCAGGTTTAAAACCTGCATAGCAACACACACAAAATGCTGGAGGAACTCAGCAGGTTCGACAACATCAATAGAGAAGGATAAACAGTCAGCGTTTTGAGCTGAGACCCTGTATCAGAACAGTTCCTCTAGCATTTTGTGCCCGTTGCTCTGGATTTTTGGCATCTGCACAATCTCTTGTATATATTGATGAAGGTTTCAATCGGAAGCATTGGCAATTCCTTTTCTCCCACAGATGCCATTTGACCTGCTGAGTTTCTCCAGGAGACTGAATTGAATTGACCTTATTTCTTACATCCTTCAAATACGTGAGGAGTAAAAATCTTGAGGGTACATCTTCGTCTGAATGTGCAATGTGAAATTTATAGTAATTTGTAATAAATAGTATGTACAACAGGGCAGTCAATATAGCATAGAAATACAAGTGCACCAGTGTGAATTAATCAGTCTGATGGCCCGGTGGAAGAACCTGTCCCGGAGCCTGTTGGTCCTGGCTTTAATGCTGTGATACCGTTTCCTGGATGGTAACAGCTGGAACAGTTTGTGGTTGGGGTGACTTGGGTCCCCAGTGATCTTTTTACACACCGGTCTCGGTAAATGTTCTGAATTGTGAGAAGTTCACAACTACAGTTGCGCTGGGCTGTCTGTACCACTCTCTGCAGTGTCCTGCCATTTTGGGAAGTAGTACAGTTCCCACACCAGGCAGTGATGCAGCCAGTCAGGATGTTCTCAATTGTGCTCCTGTAGAAAATCCTTAGGATTTGGGGGCCCATACCAAACTTCAACTGTCGGAGGTGAAAGAGGTGCTGTTGTGCCTTTTTCACCCCACAGCCAATATGTACAGACCACGTGAGATCCTCGCTGATGTGTATACTGAGGAAATTAAAGCTGTTCACCCTCTCAACCCCATAATCCATTGATGTCAATAGGGGCTGGTCTGTCTCCATTCCTCCTGTAGTCCACAACCAGCGCCTTTGTTTTAGCGACATTGAGGGAGAGGTTGTTTTCTTGACGCCACTGTGTCAGGGTGATGACTTCCTCCCTGTAGGCTGCCTCATTATTATTTGAGATAAGGCCAATCAATGTAGTATCATCTGCAAATTTAATTAGCAGATTGGAGCTGTGGGTGGTGACATAGTCATGGGTATACAGAGAGTAAAGAAGGGGGCTTAGGACACAGCCCTGGGGGGGGGGGGTTCCTGTGTTGAGGTCAGAGGGGCAAAGGTGAGGGAACCCACTCTTACCACCTGCCAGCGATCTGACAGGAAGTCCAGGATCCAGCGGCACAAGGCAGGGTGAAGGCCGAGGTCTCTGAGCTTTTTCTCGAGCCCGGAGGGAATTATGGTGTTGAATCCTGAATTGTAGTCCAAGAATCACATTCTCACATAAGCATCCCTCTTCTCCAGGCGTGTCAGGACGGTGTGTAGAGCTGTGGTTATTGCATCATTTGTCAATCGGTTGTGTCGATAGGCGAATTGTAGGGGGTCCAGTGTGGGTGGTAGCGTGCTGCAGATGTAGGAGCTTGTTCCCCTTATTTCAGGCTATTGTATACATATGGGAAGAGATACAAATATTCAGCTGTAATACCTTGGTATTCACAGAGAGCGAAGCCCCCTGTTCCAATAGGACCGATGCCACATCTTCATGACCTTCCCGAGCTGAGATGTGCAGTGGTGTATAGCCAGAGGTCGTAGCTGCATCCGGAGATGCCCCATGCTGCAACAACTGCTGCACGATGTCGGCCTTCCCCAAGCGAGATGCAATATGCAATGGAGTCTGGTCATCCTGCGTATGATAAAGAAAGGCAGAAGGTATTTTTGATGAACATCTGGCTATACGGCTGCCAAGCAAAACAACGGGTACAGTACATGCAGCGCTTACATCACCTGAAATTTGTGCCGATTAAATATATAAAATGGGCTTTTGTGCTTGATACGGAAATAAATAGCCAACATTCAATTAGCATTCTAAACTTTTTAAAGAACTTGTTAGTTTTTCATGAGCTGAGTGTAAGTGACAAGACATGAATACGAAGATGACTCATTGATTGTCTGGATGTCCATCGTACCCGGCAACGAGATTTGTGCAGTTGTTCTGTTGTGCATGAATGTGGACTGACCTACATGAAGAAACTTTTGTGGGAGAGTTTCCAGAGTGGAATTGGGGTAGGTCCATTCTCTTGACCTCAGAGGTCCAGCTGCAGTGAGGCAAGAAGTCATCGCAACCGGTGTCTTCCTTGGTGGCAGTGGATTGTATAAGGGATTCGAGGATTTGGATACAGCGACGTTGAGGGAAAAACTTTATAGTTGCGAGTGAAGTTGGTTTGTGGTTGGAAGGGGACATGCAAACAGTAGTGTTCCCATGGGCCTGAAGCACTTGAGGCAAAAGCTGCAGGGCTGGGAGTTGCTGTCAGAATAGTCCAGCTGAGTAATTGTGCCTACATACTTTGTACATAGTACACACTGAATCGTCTTTGCTGCAGGGAATAAATGTGCAGGGTGATGGATAGATGCCAATCAGATAAAGTCTGGTGTATATTCTATACCAATAAATTTAGTCAAAAAATATTACAGAGCAAAACAGACTGCCAATCTCCTACTCCAAAAACAAGTTTCTAACCCAAGCTCTTCTTTTCCCACCTCCTTTCTGTCCTTTTTCTTGTTGGGAAAGGATTAGAGTTGTATCAAAACTGTTGGAACTCCTGAAAACAATATGAGACATGCTCAGGGCACAAACATCTTTTCACCCCCCAGAGAAGTGGAGCACAAGGTCCTGGACCTGAGGTCCGGGCCAAGAACGGTTTGAATCCTGAGTGAATTATTACTGCTTATATCATGTCAAATCAAGATTATTGCACAGAAATTTACACATACTGAAGTGCATCAATTGGTATTTTTTCCATGTATGAAGCTGACAGAAATATGTGAGGACTGTTTAAACAAAAAATGTTTCTGGAGTAGAACTCTGCAAAAGAATTTCAAACCACAAAGGTTCCATTGTGGTTTGGGGTTGGAGATATTGTAGAGGCAATGTGAGGATGGTGGGGAGAGGAACTTAAAACTTGATACCAATGAACAACATTTTCCAAACACTGAAGGTTTAATCAGTAGATAGGTCCACTCAATCAAGTAATCACTTAAATTGAATGTAATTGAGAACATTACAACATTCAAAGAAGGATTTTACCTTTTTGCTCCCATCGCCTTCTCCCACCCTGATCAAACCATTGGAAAAGGGCTGGTGGAAATCATTATGTGTTATTTACAGACAAGAAATACTGAACAATCTGGAATTAGGCTGCTTCGTTAGCAGTCTGTATGATCATTCTGATACGAACTTCCCAGTCCTGAAACCTGCTCACCTCTTATACTGAGGAATAATAAACCTTTAACCTCTCAGGGAAATATAAGTAAGTACTTCTGCTCATACCTGGAAATGAATCTATAATCAAAGAGGAAAGACTGTCGAGGTGCAAGGGAAAACAACAGGAGCACTTCAAAATAATTTAAAAAGTAGTTAGATGATCATCAAAAGCTAAATAGTTTTCTTTATGTGTTGTATGATTCCATCTCTATAATCTTCAGTCTATTTCTCTGCAAATATTGATCCAATTTCAATTTAGAGGTGCCCTGGTGACCTAACATCAAAACTTCATTTGAATGTGGAATGAAGCTTGTATAATCCTAACCCTTCTTTGAGATTTACAAGATTTCTCTTCATTAATGTCCATTATCTAACTGATATATTAATATTGGATATTGGGTATTTCATTATTTTAAAGCCTGGATTACATATTTCTATAATTTCAGTATTTTTCAATTTGAGGAGTAGGTAAGTTTCATGAAACTTCTTTCAAGCTATAATTCCCTAAATGCTTCACCATTAGTTAGAAGCAACAGCTTTCCATTCCATTGCTCAAACAAATTACCCATAAAAGATTTTTACATTGACTAATACCATTGTATTGGGGTGTATGGTGTGTCCAAGGAGGGGTAGCAACTCTAGTGAAGGGGCTTGTCATGTCCATTCCAGGGCAGGTGACTTTCCCTTGGACCCCAATGGATACTCAGCTCTCACCTGTGGCTCCAAGTAGCTGTTTGCATGCGACAGCAGCCACCACCCGATACACTGCTTCGACAGGTGGGCTAAACCAGGTGAGGGTAGCCGGTGGCTTCATAGCCCAGAGAGATAGGGACATGCCTGTCCTAGCACATGAAGTCAGCTCTGGTGAACTGGGCGGGTGAGATCCAATGGCCAGGAAGGTGGTACTGCAACGCTCCGTGGAGAGCGAAGGGCGAGACAAGGCACAGAAGATGCCATGGTCATCCACTGCTACCAAGGAAGACCCTAGTTTGTAATGCTTGTTCATACCATCGGACCCGGACTTCTAAGGTCGACAGCATGGAACTGCCCCACTGCAACAGCTTTTCCACTTTAAAAACTCTCCCGCACAGGTTTCCTGTCATTGTCGGACACGATGGACAACCACCAAAAATGCCATTGTGAAACCAATTACGATAGTGTGACCTCTGAGTTGGTCGTCAGTGCCCTGTAATTACATTACCATACTTGTCTAATTGTTATGAATTAACAGTGGTATTAATTATTGTTACTTTTGTACTTGCATAGTTTGTCTTTTTCGTACATTGGTTGTTTGTCTGTGTGTAGTTTTTTAATAATTGTATTGTATTTCTTTGTCCTACTGCGAGAAAGTGAATCTCAAGGTCGTATCTGGGGACACATACGATAATAAATTTACTTTGAATAACAGCTTATGGGCCAGATATTTTCAGTATATGGCTGACAGTCATTTCCAAATCCTTTTCCCTTTCTGAAACTCAGAAAATGCACTGCCAATGGACTCTGTTAACTGTGATCAGGTTGATTGGAAGCTACGTGTATCTGTGTCTCATCATCAATAGCTTGTATAATCTCTTTGACTGCTTGCCTACATTATTGGTGTCCCTGTGTCTTTGCATATCAATAATCTATGTTTACTGGTCCACAAGATGTCAGTGCTAACCAATGGCACTTTGGGCAATTTTATAAAGATTGTATTTATCATTTATAAATATTGATTGAAATTGAAACATCTTAAAACAGTAACCGAAACCCATTTGCAGAGAGAAATTTGATGCTTCCATAATTTTCTATTGACCCATCATAAAGTAGAAATCTTTCATATCAATGCTGTAGTTTTAAAATTTAAACATTGAAACATACAGTGAAATGCTTTGCTTGCATCGGGGATTGTGCTGAGATCAGCCTGCAAGTGTTGCTACACTTCCAGTGCCAACATAGCATGCCCACTATTTACTAGCCCTAACCTGTACATTTTGGGAATGATGGTCACAAGGAAAATTATAAACCCCTTATAGCCAACAGTGGGAATTGAACCTTGGTCTTACAGCTGACACAGTAAAGCGTTGTGCAAACTGCTACACTATCGTGCCATCCAATTTTGGAGTTGTTATTCCTTTTAATTTAAGATACCTAATCACTTAATGCTTCCCAATGGTTCTGTGCTTTGCTCTCAGTCAAAGAATTATAATGGTTCATTGTAAGAGGAATTAGTCCCCTTCTGTTGGGTGTCAACTTCCATTATCTTGTTGCTGTCAAAAGGCAAAGAAGTGTAATTAGGATTGTTCAGTGGCAGCTTTAGAAGCCAGCTGAGTTCTGAGCCCTGTTGAATAAGCCTCTGGTTTCACTGAGAACTGATATATGTAATGGGACAATATTGCCTAAAGTAATGTCATGGTACATTACATGCAGCACAACATAAACACAAGCGATTCTCCAGATGCTGGAAATCCAAAGCAGCACGTGCAATATACTGGAGGAACTCAACAGGTCAGGCAGCATCTGAAGAGGGGAATAAACAACTGACATTTCAGGCCACAGCCTGATGAAGATTCTCAGCCCGAAAGGACAGCTATTTACTCCTCTCCATAGACATTGCCTGACCTGCTGAGTTCCACCAGCATTTTGTATGTGTTGCACCTGCAGAAAAAGCCGGAGAGGACCCTACTCGATCTTTGCTCACCTCCTTTAACGCGTGATTTCTCTGAGGCTGAAATTGGGTTCCCAGGCTTTCTGAGTAAGTGGCTCAATTTTATTTTGACTTTACCTTGGCTTTGGCTTCCACCTGAGCTCCATTCTGGACCAGATGGCGGACCACGTCTGCCTGGCCCGCCCTGGCAGCCATGTGTAGTGCAGTTTCTCCTCTCTGAAAAATAGTACATAAAGGACACAAAATAAATTTTATATCATTCACAATTTAAAACCAAATTCAGCAGAGTGCCTGTTTCAGAGTACCATTTCTCCAGCCCATATCCTGACTGTGTAGGAAGCCGGCACCCAGCTATTGCTCGGCTCTGGCATCCTGGCAGCAAGGTGGTGCCACTGGTGGAGGTCATTGTCTTACTGCATCAGGGACATTGGTTCAATCCTCAACTCACATGCTACCTGTGTGTAGTTGGAATATTTTCCCTGTGACTGTGCAGATTTCATCTAGTTTCCACCCTCATCCCAAAGACAAATGAATTGGTAGGTTGGTCGACTAGAGTAAACTATCCCCCATGTTTGTGAGTGAGAGGTTAAATGTGCTGGGGGAGTTTAAAAGTGAAGAGAATAATGTAATGGGATTAATGTAGGACTAGTGTAAATGGATGGTCACAGCAGCCCTGGTGGGCTAGAGTGCCTGCTCCCATGCTGGATCTCTTTATGACCCTAAACTCCAGGTCTTACAAAGCAGGGGCATAGGCAGGGGTTGCAATTTTATATTGCCTCTGCTAAAGGCAACTTCTCATTGTGTCTCCCTAATCCATCAGTGCCCCAGTAGTAAATTTCTCACCCTGGTCTTCCAACTGTTCATGGCTGTGTTCCCATCCTTCAGGGAGGGGAAACCGTTATCCACACCTCGGCCCAGTCTACGTGCAAGTCCAATTCCCCACTAGTGTGAATGATAATGTTCTGAAGGTGGCCTGTACAAACACGTTATTGCGTCCGACACCCTCAACAGAATTGTGATGAACAACTTTACCAGATAGATTCATTGCCATCTTCTTGGGTCAATAAACCCTTGCTTTGTCAGCTCATCCAGATCCTAAGAATGAGTGAAACAAAAAAAAAATCCACCGAAATACCATGCTCCCCCAGTGCTCATACTGATTCAATTAACAGATGTTCCAGGTCATACTGCAGTCACAAATTCCCGTGGTTTGCCTTTAACCTAGTTGTTTTCAAGCTGGAGCAACAAACTTTCTATTTAAAGTAGTCCATGATCTCCAACTTTTGCACAAGGCAACAGCAGTTTGCAGACATTCAATATGGAGGCACAGAGGGTGATTCTAGCTAGGACGCAGTCTTTACTGCAGAGTGGATGTAACAGTCTGTAAATACCTTCTGGGAAGGAGTCCATTCATAATAGCAGCTGCCAGCTAAAGGTGTTATTAATTAAACATGAAAATAAACTATTGCTGTTAATTTAAAAACACAGACACGAGGAAATCTGCAGATGCTGGAAATTCAAGCAACACACACAAAAAATGCTGGTGGAACGCAGCAGGCCAGCGGGCATCTATAGGAAGAGGTACAGTCGATGTTTCGGGCCGGGACCTTTCGTCAGGACTAACTGAAAGAAGAGATAGTAAGAGATTTCTATCTCTTACTATCTCTTACTAGATTTCTCTTACTATCTCTTCTTTCAGTTAGTCCTGACAAAGGGTCCCAGCCTGAAACATCGACTGTACCTCTTCCTATAGATGCTGCCTGGGCTGCTGCGTTCACCAGCACTTTTCATCTGTGTTTATTGCTGTTAATGAAATGTTTGGACTTGGTTATTGATCCACAAAATGGAGTCCCAGAGTTAAAATGGAAAAATATTCTGTACCAAGCTCTGAAGAAAAGTAAATGCACTTACATAAGATACAGACCACTCCAAAACCATTGTGTGATAGAATATTTCTCATCTTGTAGGTAACAAAGCAAGGTCTCAAATGCAGCAAGGAGATGTGTGGCCAGATCTTTGGTGTCAGTGAATGGACAAATCATGGTCAAGAGAGCTCTCCTTCCCTCCACAATGCTGTGGGATTTTTTTATGTTGACTTTTGTGGGGTCATGGGATCTCAGTTTAACAAGTTGAAATTCAGTAACCCAAATAGTTTACTTAATCTAACGTGTTCAGAACACTAAAGTTGCAGTTATTCTGGTTGTGCCACTGAATCAGAGTCAGAATCAGGTTTATTATCATTGATGTATGTCCTGAAATGTATTGTTTTGTGGCAGCAGTGCAGAGCAATACATAAGTAATGACTATAAGTTACAATAAGGCATATAATAAATAGGGAGTACAAAAAGAGAGCGAAATAATGAGCAACACACATCAAAGTTGCTGGTGAACGCAGCAGGCCAGGCAGCATCTCAAGGAAGAGATACAGTCGACGTTTCAGGCCGAGACCCTTCGTCAGGACGAACTGAAGGAAGAGTGAGTAAGGGATTTGAAAGTTGGAGGGGGAGAGGGAGATCCAAAATGATAGGAGAAGACAGGAGGGAGAGGGATGGAGCCAAGAGCTAGACAGGTGATTGGCAAAGGGGCTATGAGAGGATCATGGGACAGGAGGTCCGGGGAGAAAGACAAGGGGGGGGGGGTGGAAGGAAACCCACACTCTGTCTGCCAGAGAAAGCAGGATCTCCCAGTGGCCACACATTTTAGTTCCACATCCCATTCCCATTCTGACATGTCTATCCACGGCCTCCTCTACTGTGGTCCACCAGAGAAAGCAGGATCTCCCAGTGGCCACACATTTTAATTCCACATCCCATTCCCATTCTGACATGTCTACCCACAGCCTCCTCTACTGTAAAGATGAAGCCACACTCAGGTTGGAGGAACAACACCTTATATTCCGTCTGGGTAGCCTCCAACCTGATGGCATGAACATCGACTTCTCTAATTTCCGCTAATGCCCCACCTCCCCCTCGTACCCCATCTGTTACTTATTTTTATACACACATTCTTTCTCTCACTCTCCTTTTTCTCCCTCTGTCCCTCTGAATATACCTCTTGTCCATCCTCTAGGTTCCTCCCACCCCTTGTCTTTCTTCCCGGACCTCCTGTCCCATGATCCTCTCGTATCCCTTTTGCCTATCACCTGTCCAGCTCTTGGCTCCATCCCTCTCCCTCCTGTCTTCTCCTATCATTTTGGATCCCCCCCTCCCCCTCCAACTTTCAAATCCCTTACTCACTCTTCCTTCAGTTAGTCCTGACGAAGGGTCTCGGCCTGAAACGTCGACTGCACCTCTTCCTAGAGATGCTGCTTGGCCTGCTGCGTTTACCAGCAACTTTGATGTGTGTTGATTGAATTTCCAGCATCTGCAGAATTTCTGTTGTTAGCGAAATAATGAGGTAGTCTTCATGGTTTAATGGTCCATTTAGAGATGTGATGTTGAATGTGTGTCTTCAACTCCTGCACCTTCTCTCTGAGGAGAATAGGGAATGTCATGGATGGTGAATGTCCTCAATGATGGATGCATCACTTTGAGGCGTTGCCTTTTGAATATTTCCCGCGATGGTGCAGATAGTGCTCTTGATGGATTTGACTGAGCTTCTAACCTTCTGCAGCTTTTTTCCAATCCTGTGCATTGGTGCCTCCATCCCGGACACTGATGCATCAATTAGAATGCTCTCCATGGTACATTTGTAGAAATTTGCTGGAGTCTAGAGGAGCATACCAAATCTCCTCAATCTCCTACTTAAGTAGAGCTGCTGGCATGCCTTCTTCATAATTTCTTGGGCCAGGATAGATCATCAGAAATGTTGACATCCAGAAACTTGAATCTGCTCACCCTTTCCACTAGGACGTGTTCTCCTGACTTCTCCTTGCTGAAGTCCACAATCAATTCCCTGGTCTCTGTGACGTTGTATGCAAAGTTGTTGCGACAGCACTCAACCATCCAATCTACCTCACTTCTATGTGCCTCGTCTCCATCTGAGATTCTGCCATCAACAGTGGCAAACGTACCTAACCAGCCACACAGTCATGGGTGTAGAGAGAGTAGAGCAGTGGGCTAAGCTAGAATCTCTGAGAATCACCTGTGTTGACTGTCAGTGAGGAGATGTTATTTCCAGCTCTCACTGATTATGGTCTTCCGATGAGGAAGTCAGGGATCCAGTTGCAGAGGAAGATACAGAGGTCCAGGTTTTGAAAATTGTTGATTAATACTGAGGGGAAGATGGTGATTAATGCTGAGCCTGTAGTCTATAAACTGCACCTTTTGTCCAGGTGGTCCAAACCCAAGTGGGGAGCCACCAGGATTGCAGCCACGGTAGACCTATTGTAGTGGTAGTCAAATGGCATTAGGTCCAGATCTTTGCTTAGGCAGAAGTTAACTCTAGCAATGACCAGCCCCTCAAAGCACTTCCTCACAGTAGATATCAGCGCTACCGGGTGATTAGTCATTGAGGCAAGTTACGCTGCTCTTCTTGGGCATCAGCATAATTCATACCATTTTGAACTAGGTGGGAACCTCTGACTGCAACTGTGAGAGATTGAGAATGTCCTTGAGCACCCCAGCCGGTTGCCTGGCACAGATTTTCAGTGCACGGGGCCTGACACCTTGTGAGAGTTCAACCTGTTGAAAGATGTTCTGACGTCAGCCTCTGAGACACCAGATCATCACAGAGTCACCAGATGCTGCAGGGGTTCGGACAGGTATAGTTTTATTCTTTTTTTTAAACTCTGCAAAAAGAGCATCGCGCTCATTTGAAAATAAAGCATCACAGCTATTTATGTCAGGTTTCACCTAGAAGTAACGCCTGTAAATCCTGCCATAGCTGACATGCATTCAATTCTGTCTCCAGCTTCATTCAGAATTGCATTTTTTGTTTTTAAGATAGCCTCTCATAGATCATACCTAGACCTCTTGCAGAGTTCTGAATCACCAGTCTTGAATGCCACAGATCTACTCCTCAGCAGACTGCAAATCTCATGGTTCATCCACTGCTTCCAGTTTGGGTTTGTTCTCGAAGGCACACACTCCTACATACAGGTCTTGATGAAGTCAGTGACAACTGTGGCATATTCATTCAGATCCAAAGATGAATCCTTGAATATTATCCATTCCACCAATCCAAACAGTCCTGAAAGTGCTCCTCGACCTCCTTGACTGAATCTTCGTGGTCCTCACCAGTGGTGTTATAGTCTTCAGTCTGTCTGTATGCTGAGAGTAGAAGTACAGCCAAGTTATCGGACTTGCAAAATTGTGGTCGTTGGTTGGCATGGTAGCGTTCTTGATGGTTGTGTAACAGTGGTCGCGTGTGTTGGCTTCTCCGGTCCCACAGGTGACACGTTGGTGGTAATTGGTGGAATCATCATAGGGAATGCCAAATCACAGAAGCATAGGCAGAGGAAAGTTCAATGACTCGAAATTCCACATCTGCACCTAATTCTCTGATCCACGCTTTCAGGAAGTGAGACATTAAAAACACTGGGAAATTCTTCCAAGATGTGTTAGTGATTTTAACCTCCTTGAATCTACAGTTCAGGCAACATATCAAATACAGAACTCAGCTTGAACAAAATTCCCACAGATGGCACTCTGATACATTCCTTGTAAATTCAATTATTCAATCCGAGCTTAACAAAATCTGGTGTGGGGCTGCATTAACCAAAATAACTCAGGGAACTTCAAAGAGACAACCTCACTGCATAAAAATATTTTACCTGCAAATTGTTTTGTTATAGGGAAAGGTTGAATAGGTTAAGACTTTATTCTCTGGAGCATAGGAGAATGAGGGACGGATTGACAGAGGTATACAGAATTATGAGGGGTATAGATATGGTAAGCACAAGCAGGCTCTTTCCACTGAGATTACAACTAGAGGTCATAGGTTAAGGGAGAAAAGTGAAATAGTTAAGAGGGGCATGGAGGGAACCTCTTCACTCCTAGGGTGTTGAGAGTGTGGATTGAGCTGCCAGAGTAAGTGGATGGGGGTTTGATTTCAACATTTCAGAGAAGTTTGGATAAGTACATGGATGTAAAGGGTACGGAGGGCTGTGGTTCAGGTGCAGGTAGAAGGCTATCGTCAGAACAATAGCTTGGCATGAACTAGATGGGCTAAAGGGCCTGTTTCTATGCTGTCCTGCTCTAAGACTCTGACCTTTAAGTTATCTGATGGTTGCTTGGCGACATTTAACAAAACTGTGGGAATGAGAAGAGGAAATCTGCTTTCACATTTTCTTTATATTTTTTTACATAATTATAGAAATATGCAGCATGGAAGAATGCTCTTTGATCCATTGCTGGCCCAACAAAACTATGCAGAATACTCCCACATCCCAGCTCTTGATCTGAATTCATTTAGGTTTCAGCTCAAGTGTACATCTAGGTCCACTATAATACCAACTACCCTCTATCCTTAATACCAATTAATTTAAATCTCTGCCTACCAATTACTAACACCACTGCTGAGAAATGGTTCTTCCTATGCTCCCTCCATTAGCTTTTCATATTTTAGATACCTCAGTTAAATCTCCTCTCAAGTTTCCTTTGTTCCAAAGAGAGACTGCTTTCCAATCATTAATAGTTTAAGATAAAGGCTTGCATTTATATAGCACCATTACTGACCCTGCAGAATGCCCCCCAAAGCATTGCATGTAATGAAGTATTTTGTCATACTACAGAAAACATGACATCAAACTGTGCAGGGGTTGATCAAGGGGTCAGCAGGTGAAAGAGTGAACAGTTTCAAGTTATTGGGTGTCAACATCTTTGAAAACCCTCCTGTGCCCAACATATTGATGCAATTACAAAACAGGCACTACAGAAGCGATATTTCATTTGGAGTTTGAGGAGATTTGTATGTCACCAAAGACTCCAGAAGGGAGTGGGTAGTGGCTCCATATGGCACTACTACAGGGTGTGACGAACCTGCCTCACACGAGTCCCGGGCTCAGCTGGCTCCAGCTGACAGTACCCGGTATGGGCTCCAGGGTTACAGATCCCACTGCCTTGTGGGTATCTTCGGGAGAAGAGAAGGCTAAGGACTAAACCCTACGCAAATTCAGAGTGGAGCCCCTAAGGCGGTTGGATGACGTATCACATCACCTCCCGGCAGCTCCTGCAGCCAAGCTGATGCCAAATGTATGCTTCGCATTCCTTTGGACCACATCTGTGAGGCTGAGAGGGGGATCTTGATGTCTGGGCAGCCCAGGATCTCCATATTCATCGCCCAGGTCTGCGCCCCGACTGGGCGCATCCATTGTCTACTTAGACAGACGGAGCCGTTAAGATGAAAGACTCCAGCAAATATCTACAGCATTCTAACTGTTTGCATCACCATCTGATGTGGAGGGGTCACTGCACAGGACTGGAAAAAGTTGCAGAGGGTCGTAAATTCAGCCTGCTCCATCATGGGCACTAGGCTCCCCAGCATCGAGGACATCTTCAAAAAGGCATTATCCATCATTAAAGATCCCCACCACCCAGGATAATCCCTCTTCTCATTACTACCATCAGGAAGGTAGGACAGGAGCTCAATGACACACATTCAGCATTCTAGGAACAGATTTCCGAATGGTCCATGTACCCATTTGCACTATTCATCCATCCATTCATTAATTTATTTATTATATATTTCTTCTTGTAATTTATAGTTTATTTTATGTATTGTACTGCACTGCTACTGCAAAACCACAAATTTCAAGACATATGTCAGTGATAATGAACCTGATTCGGATTCTCACAAAACAGTTATGCGAGAATCACTTGCTAGTCTATCTTCAAAAGTGCCGATTGAAAGATAAATTGGTCAGGACAATGGGGATACATTTTCTGCTATTCTCTGTGATATTTAATGTCCTTGTGAGAAATGGTGTTAACTTATTTAATGTCACTTCCAAATAATAGCATTGCTGATGCTATAGTTTTCTCTCATTATTACACCTGGTCACATTCCATCCTTATTTTAGAAAAATATGTTATTTCAAATGTATTTTGCATTACTGCAAGAATAAGATGGAAAAGAAACATTATGTTCACCTCCCTCCATTTAAAATGTTTTATGATACAACAGTAATGGAAACATTGATTAGTCATAACAATCCATCACTTAGCGATCCACCACCACAGACCAAGACAATAGCAAAAGCGGCAATTAGCAGTTATTTTCCTTAGGGTTTGAATAATAAAATAAAACATTTTCCCACATTTCTCTTGATACAACATCTAAAGTTTCTTTTTATGGGTACAGCTATAACATACAAATTAGCCTTTCCTTGTTCTTAATAAATGGACAAAATTTTTCCTTACCACATTTGTTGTATTTGGTGATGCTCCACGTTGCATTAACTGCGTCACAATATTTGCATGCCCCATGAATGCAGCAACATGGATAGGCGTTAGGCCCGACTGCAGAGAACAAAATGGGCCACACGTATCACAAAGAGCATGCTCTTCAGCAAGAGGATGTTCACCACAAACAATACATACAAGGTCATATGCACACGTGCTCAAACATATCACGCTCTAAATTAGTACAGAGATACATGAATACACATGCACAACAATGGGCGCACAGATTGCCACTTTCAACAGCACCTAAAGACTTATTTTGGTATCAAATTAAAACCCAAGCCAACCACAGCCAGCATGAACCTAAACTGACCTGAACCTAGCTACTTAAAATATTTTGTAACTCAGCCAGGATCAGAGGCATTGAAAGAGAAGCAGAAAATCGTATGTTGCATGTTGTATGAGCATTGCAACTGATTAAGATCAGAGCAGACATGCAATTTTACTAAGCAAATAATGAAGTCCCAAACCAAAGCCAACCATTTAATCAGAACATACAGATGGTCGGTTCACACTGGCTTAAATTTGGGTAGCCGTGGTCTACAAATAAAAAATATAAAAACAATCATGAAATTATATAAAAAAATGTGTGCACAGACACACATGAACAATGATTTATACAAGTGAACTGAACAATCCACAAAATCTGCATCAGTACACGTACTGTACGAGCACATCAGACACAAATGCAAATGGCAATCATATCAATGTACAACCACACTGATATATAAAGGCAAAACTGCATCAGTACATAAAAATATGAACAAAATACAAATAACAATGCACAATTTAGCCTTACACACAATGCATACTCACATCAGTACATGTTATAAGCATATGCACAATAAATAACAACATGCATTCATGGAATAAAACTATAAGCAAACAAGAACAGCTCTCAAAATACTGAGGCACAATTTACAAAAAGCCCCACAGTAAGAAGACAATATGTATACATGCACATTAATGCACCAATTTAAATGCATGTTGTCACTAATACCCAAAGTGCTCACAAAACTATCAGGAGTCAACCACATCAATACATGGAAATGCATACATTTAAAAGTAGCAATGCAACAAAACACAACAATATATAAGAAACTGCAACAAACACGCATACATCAATACCCATGTGATATTTGGATGTGTCGGTGTTACCTCAGTAACTGCCTGTATTGAAGCTCCATACTTCAGCAACAAATCCATTACTTTAATCCTGTTCTTCTTACATGCGATATGAAGTGGAGTGAAACCATTCTACAAAAAAATTCAAGATTCTTTAATTACTCAGTACTCTGCAATCACAACTTTGCAGCTGACCATTTCAAAATGGTGATTTCCTCTTTCATCAAAAATGTCACCTTTTTGGTGCTGGTTTTGACTCTACTGGAATGTAACAAAAGATATGAAGGAATGAAGTTTATGTTGCCCCCATCTCCTACGTTTTACAGCTTTATAAATACCAATTTCCACATATTCTGCATTTTTAACTTAGCGAAACACTCCAAGTAACTTTATAGAAACATTATGGAGCACAATTTCATGACAAGCAAAAGGTGGCTAACAAAAACACAAATTAAGAGACAGGCTTTCACTAGCATCTTAAAGGAAGGGAGTACAGAAGAGTATCAGTCGTGTTTAGGGAAGGAATTCCAATTTATCATCTGAAGGCATGGAGAAGCAATGGAAGTTGAAGTTGTAAATAGAACTTAAAAGAAATGATTGAACATAGGGACGTACTTGGAATTGTATAGTCACTCTGATTCTTTTCTTTCCCCTTATACTTACTTAAAAAGCTCCTTTCATCCCTGGTCACTTAATTTCCAACATTCAATTTGTAAGGGAATCCATAGTAACTGATACAGGAGCACTCTTGCCCCTCTTGCACAGTGACATTGATTCCTCCTCTGTTCCTAAAGGTATTGTGTGGCTATCAGTTTCTTTCCTGCTTCCCAGGCTGTGCCCATTCCTACTTTTATTTGTTTAGAAATCTGAGGAGCGCCCCAGGCCAAATTTACATTTAAGCATTACATAGAAAGCCCCATCCACTAAAGCTGGCTTAAAGGATCATTATTTGTGCCAAATATTTTACTTTTATTTTTCTTTTCGAATGTTAACATTTGTAGGACTTGAAAATGGAACTACATGGAATTCGATTTCAGCCTATAAAACCACAACAAACTATTTACACCTGTTTTACCATTAAAAGCATGTTATTTGTTGATTTTATTTTTGTAGAGACAAGACACAATTACTGATATTGACAGAATTGTGATATACTGAAGACTGTCCCTTTCATGCATCACTCTGGAAAGTCTTCACATTGGAATAATTTTGGAGACTAGTCAATGGCCAGTAATATTTCCTTGAAGCGACTTCAGATACCTAACCTACAAACTCTATTTTTAAAAACAAAGGACCCTGAAAACTCTACACCTGATGAATGTTTGACTGAAGATAATAGACTTTTGTCTGGGTAGCCTCCAAACTGATGGCATAAACATTGATTTCTTGAACTTCCAGTAATTGCCCCCCTTCACCATTCCCCATTCTTGTTTCCCTCTCACACCTTCTCTTCATACCTGCCTATCACCTCTCTCGAGTGCTGCTAACCCTTCCCCTTCTTCCACAGTCTTCTGTCCTCTCCTATCAGATTCCCACTTCTCCAGCTCTTTATCTCTTCCACCAATCAATTTCCCAGCTTGTTACTTCACCCCTCCTCCTCTTCCAGTTTCACCTATCACCTGCCACCTTGTACTTCGTACTCCCCTGTCCCCAGCTTTTTATTCTGACTTCTTCCCCCTTCCTTTCCAGTCCTGATGAAGTGTCTTGGCCCAAAATGTCGACTGTTTATTCCCATCTATTGATGCTGCCTGTCCTGCTGAGCTCCTCCAGCACATTGTGTGTATTGCTCTAGATTTCCAGCATCTGCAGTATCTCTGGAATCTAGACTTAGAAAGGTTAGTCATCAACTTCTTGCTTCTATTAATTGGAAGAGAAGTTGGTATGATGCACGTCATTTGCCACTAGCTGTCCTCACCGCATGCATAAATTGTATTTTATTATAAGATTGTGTGCATAATAATTTCCATAGGATTGCTTTGCTTTTATATCCTGCAAAAAGATCCCAAAGTGTATTTCTGTTTAAAATTAAATACCATGCAGAAATCTTCTCAGTAAGAAAGGATGTCTTTTCTGGTAGATTTGATGTGTATTCACTGTTGGTCAATGGAGGTCAAGTCATTGGGTACATTTAAAGCAGAAGTTGATAGATTCTTGATTAGTAAGGGTGTCAAGTTATGGCAGAAGGCAGGAAAATAGGATTGAAATAAATCAGCCATGATGGAATGGCAGAACAGACGAAGGTCCAAATGGACTCGTTCTGCTCCTATGTCTTATGGTCATATGTAGCAATCAATTTATACATAACAGGATCCCAGATTTGATATTGGATGAAATCTAAACCTTGACCTCTGCTGTTTTGAATAATACATCCGAGCTTTTAGACCAACCAAAATCAACAGACAGAATCTTGACTTGATGGATAGAATTCATACATTCATCTGTGGAAGAAGATTCAAACACAAGTGTTATTAAAAAAACATGAATAATTGCAAGAAGAAAGGAGAGAATGGGACTAATTTGATGACTCTTTCTAAATACTTGTAGAGGCAGGATAGAGTCTGTTGCGATAGTTTTGAAATGCAGAAAAAGCCGTAACTGTGCAAACTGAGCTGTAACGTTAGTAAGATGGACAGAATTTTCAGTCACACTCAGTACTTACCAGTGCTTTGGCATTTGGGTTTGCTTTCTTTTCCAGCAGCACCTTGGCGACTTTGTAATGCCCACAGTGTGCAGCAACATGCAGTGCTGTCAGGTAGTCATTGGTCACATCGTCTACAGGCACGTCATGCTGAAGCAGCAGCTTCACGGAATTCAGGTGATCTCCCTGTGTTGCCATGTGCAGAGGGGATAGGCCATTCTAGTAGGGCAGGAGCACGTCACCAATGAACACAGAGCCACTTGTTCACCACTGCTTCACTACATTCCATCAACAACACTATTTTATTTAGCAATACAGCATGGAGTAGGCCCCGCCGGCCCTTTGAGGCACGCCGCCCCACCAATCCTACTTCACCCTAATCTAATCATGGGACAATTTTCAATGACCAGTACATCAGTGGACTGTGAGAGGGATCCGAAGCAGCCAGGGAAAACCCACACGTTCCACAGGGAGGATGGACAGAGACTCCTCACAGAACAGCGCCAGAACTGAGCTCCAAACTGGAACTCTCCAAGCCGTAATAGCGTTGCACTAACTGCAACGTTGCCGGCCGGAGGTGTAGTGGCATCTGCACCAGACTTCGAGGCGAGCGGTCCCGGGTTCAAATCCAGCCAGCTCCTTGCATGCTGTAGCAACTCGGCCTCGTAAAAAAACAGACAAATGCTAAAGAAATGGCAATGTTGTTGCACGGGGCATGGAGAGGAACAAAAAAAAACCTGTTACACTAGTGTAGCACCCAATACAATAGAATAAAATCAGGCATTTTATCCCAGAGTATTTCATCTAGTATTCACGGGCCACCTTTATTACTACAGTAGCATAACTTTAACTCACGTGATTATCAGCTCTAATCAGCTTTAACCTGAACTACTTCTTGCAGTACTGAGATCCACACTCTAATTATTTATTAAGGATCCCGGGATCACATGCTGAAATGTCAATGCTTATTCAGAACTTGCAATGACTGTCAGTTCTCAACTATTCCAAACAATGATGCTAAAATGGTTGTGTAGCGGTTAGCGCAACGCTATTACAGCGCAGGGTGTTCTGGAGTTCAGAGGTCAATTCCGGTGTTGTCTGTAAGGAGTTTGGGCATTCTCCATGTGATCCACATAGGTTTCCTCTGGGTGCTCCAGTTTCTTCCCATGATCCAAAGACGTACTGGTTAGTTGGTTAATTGGTCATTGAAAATAGTCCTGTGATTATGCTAGTGTTAAATAGGTGGGTTGCTGGGTGGTACAGCCCATCGGGCCTGAAGGACCTGTTCCACACTGTATCTTTAAATAAAATTAAAATAATTTAAATTAAATAAAATAAACACCAGTATCTGGTAATTCAAATTGAACAATGAAGTTAATTTTAAAAAGACAGTCGGGTAACTTGAAATCAGAGTAACCTGAGTAAGTTAAAATCTTTACAAATAACTTAGAAAATGGCAAAATCCAATGCACATTAAAAGGCAAGTTCTCTCAGTGAATTCAGCATGACATTTTTCTTGACACTGAAAGGAAATATGATTCTCTGGGTTCACACTGGGTTTTGTACAATATGAGCAGCACAATGCAAGATATCCTCACCACAGAATCCAAGAGTCACAGCGCTTAAAATGACCATAGAAATGGTATCCAGACATAACAAACAAAGAAAAACAACTCTTCTATTATTCAGTTCACTCTCTAATTTTCTTGCTTGTTCTTTCTGATGCTCTCCTGGAGGTGATGATGCAGGGTTTGTAACAACTGTTACTACCCCCACTTGTAAGTCTGAGTATTGATGGTGGTGTCAGTAGGTTATTATTCTACTGAGTGAGTCACCTTGAGTTAACCTGCTCATGGGAACCAGCTCACACAGGCTCAGCAGGTACAGCCTTCATATTAATAGGAAGCAGGATCTCCCAGAATTCTCTTCCCATTTCCTATGGTTGTTGACACTGCTTCTAGTGTCATCAGGCCATCACACAGGTTGGAAATAACAACAATTAATAACCATAAGAGATACCGAAATTCATCCCTTTTCACAGAACATACAGCATTAATTACAGCCCTTTTATCCTACTCTGTGATCAACCTAACCCTTCTCTCCTATACAGCCCTCCATTTTTTCTATCATTTCTGTATAAGAGTTTCTTAAATGTCCCAAGTGTATCTGCCTCCACCACCACCAGCAGGGCGTTCCATGCACTGACCTTTCTCTGTGTAAATAACTTACTCTGACGTCCTCCCTGTACTTTCTCCCAATTACCTTAAAATTATGCCCCCTCATATTCTGTCCTGTGAAAAAGTCTCTGGCTATCCATTGATCTATACCTCCTATCATCTTGTACACCTCTATCAAGTCACCTCTCATCCTCCTTCTCACCAGAGAGAAAACCCCTAGCTCACTCAACCTATCTTCATAAGACACGCTCTCTAATACAGATAGGATCCTGGTAAATCTCTTCTGCACCATCTGTAAAGCTTCCACAACCTTCCTATAAGGAGGCACCCAAAACTGAACATAATATTCCAAGTGTGGTCTAACCAGGATTTTATAGAGTTGCAGCATTATTTCGGGGTTCTTGAACTCAAATCTCCTACCAACCCTATCAACTTGCGCAGTGACTTTGAAGGATCTATGGATGTGAACCCCAATATCCCTTTGTTCCTCCAGGGTAATAAGAATCCTGCTATTAACCCTGTATTCTGCCTTCAAATTCAATCTTCCTAAGTGAATCACTTCATACTTTTCCGAGTTGAACTCCATCTGCCACTTGTCAACCCAGCTCTGCATCAGGTTAATATCCTGTTGTAACTTTCAACAGCCTTCTATGCTATCCACAACTCTACCAACCTTCGTGTCATCTGCAAACTTACTTACTCTTTCACTTTTTCATCCAAGTCATTTATAAAAATCACAAAGAGCAGGAGTCTGAGAACAGATCCCTGTGGAACACCACAGGTCAACAACCTGTAGGCAGAATACACTCCATCTACAACCACCCTCTGCCTTCTATGGGCAAGTCAATTCTTAATCCACAGCCAAGTTTGTAAACACAACCAAGTTTTCCTGGATCACATACTCCCTGACTTTCTGAATGAGCTTACTATGGGGAACCTTATCAAATGCCTTATTAAAATCCATATACACCAATTCCACTGCTCTAACTCATCAATATCACATTCTCAAAGAATTCCATCAATTTCATGAGGCATGACCTGCTCCTCACAAAACCATGCTGATTATCCCTCATTAAACTACGCTTCTCCCAATGCTTGTAGATTCTGCCTCTGAGAATCTTCTCCAATAACTTGCCCACCTCTTAAGTAAAACTCACTGGTCTATAATTCCCAGGATTATCCCTACTCCCTTTCTTCAACAAAAATATAAATGAGAATTGTCCCAATTCCAGAATTAAACTACCACTCTTTTAATTAAGTGGAAACATGTTCAAATATTATTTTACCCTATCTCACCCTAGATAGAAAAGGGATAGAGCTCTCTTGGTCCTTGCCCTTCCCTATAGCTTTCATCCCACCACCCTATACATTCAGCACATCATTCTTCGACATTACCACCAGGTTCTCACCACTAGCCACATTCCACCCCCACACTTTCCATGGGGACTAATCCCTCTGTGACTCTCTGGACTGTTGATCCCTATCCACCCACTCCCCCTTCTCTGCAAGCATTCTCCACATAGGAAGTGAAGCAGCTGAGCCTACACCTCCTCCTTCACCAGCATCCAAAGACCTAAAAGCAGCCCTTTCTGCTGAAGCAAAGATTCAGATGGGTTTTTGCCAACCACGTTTATTGCATTCAGTGTTCTCAATGTGGCTGCCTAGACATCGGTGAGAACAAGCATAGACTAGGTACCCACCATGCAAAGTATGTGCGCTTTGCCCACCAAGACAATCTGGAACTCCCAGCTGATGGTCCTCCTCCCCTATTCCCATAATAGTCTGTATATTTCCAGCCACTTGCACAGCCAGGGTAAAGCTTAATGCAAACCAGAGGAACAGCACCTTATAGTCCACCTGGGTAGCTGACATGACAGCAAGGACATGGATTTCTCCATTTTCAGATCATCTACTCCCCTTCTGTCATTTTTCTCTCTCCTTCTGTTCTAACCAGTTTCTCCTCCACCCAACCCTGCCTTCCATCAGCCTGTTTCTTTCCCTTCTTCCACACACTCCTCCACTGTTACCAACTGCCCATCCCATCTTACTTATTTGGCTTCATGGTCCATCCATCTTTTCTGTCGGATTCCATCATCTGAAGCCTTTGTTGCCTTCACTTATCACCTCCCGAACTCTTGCTATTTTCACTCTTCCAATTCCAACTACCCACCAACGTCCTGACCTGGATCTGCTTGTTGTTTTGCCTATTCTTGGAACCTCCACTCTCCACCTCCCTATACAGCCTATCTCGTCTCTACTCAGCAATCCAGCCGAAAGGTCTCAATACAAAACGTTGACTGTTCATTTCCCTCTACAAATGCCGCCTGACCTCCTGAGTTTCTCCAGCAGTTTGATCTTTCTTCAAATATCAACCTTCCTTTTAAAACCAAATTGTCTGTTTAATGAAAAACATTTTGCCTTGTCCCTGCAACATTATAATGAACATAGGATCCAGGCCAATTGCACTATGTTTATTGGCAAATCTGCTGTAAATGTTTCAACCAGCAAACAAGAACATTTCTGGATTTCTCTTGCTGCTCTCAGTAATGTTGCCAATGTTTTCACCCAATACTTTGCAAACAAAAGAATGTGTTTTAAGGCATGTGTTTAAGCTAATAAAACTATTTCAGATTGAATGAAGAATGACCTACTTTTGTCTTGGAAAGGATTGGAGCTCCTCTGTCGAGCAACATTTCCACCACCTGCTCATGCCCACTCCTTGCTGCACAGTGGAGAGGTGTCAAGCCATCCTGGAAAAAGAATTACAGCATTATTGCCAAATTTTAAAAACAATACATTGTGGTAAAATAGTAAAAAATACATTAGTGGCACGGTAGTGTAGCGGTTAGCATAATGCTATTACCATGCCAGTGACCTGGGTTCAATTCCTGACGTTGTCTGTAAGGAGTTTGTATGTTCTCTCCATGACCGCAAGGGTTTCTACCGGGTGCCCCGGTTTCCTCCCACATTCCAAAGACATACAAGTTACTAGATTAATTGGTCACATGGGTGTGATTGGGTGTCATGGGCTCATAGGGCCAGCAGAGCCTGTTACTGTGCTGTATTGCTAAATAAATAAATAAAATCTGCTTACACTATAATCTCTACCACAATGACCACTCTTCGACAATATGCATTGGTCACCAGTCACCACTGACTCACCATTGCACATTGATCACCACCGATTCACCATTGCTCACTGATCACCACTGAAAATGATTGCAATTTCTTAACACAGTAGTTTTAGTTGAACATATTACATAATAAGTAGTAACGAGTGGTTGAGTCCAGCAACTGGAAGATGGCGATAGCCTCGAAACAAGACGCACAAACAGCAAGGATTTGTAGATACAATAGGTCTCATTGCATTTGACTACGCTTTGGCATTCAAGTCCTGTGGAATGTTCACAGTCACACTTCCACATATACATGGCTTCCAATGTCTAAGGCCTTCCTGCAGCTGTTCTGTGAGACAATGATGAGCAGAAGGACTTAGAAAAACTAGGAGAATGGGCAACAAAGTGGCAGATGGAATATAGCGTAGGGAAGTCTTGTCAGATTAAATTCTGTAAAATATTGGATGAATGTCTGAAGGATAAAATGACAATTTAGCTCCTTCTGATCTTGTAGTATAAAGGGTCTGATAGTGGGTAGTGTTTGTGAAGTGTCTGTACAAGATAAACAGTGTAGATCTGTTAATGTCTGTAGAATGTTTGTTAGAGACTAAACATCTACTGGTCACTTTGAGAGCTGAGTTGATGAATTCTTTCTTAGTGTTTGTCTGCATTTGGGCTTATCACTTATACGCAAACATTAATACCCTTCTATAGTCCAAAGGACAGTTGTGTGCAAAACCTTGGTGGGCTAACAGATACGGAGTGACCATTACAATGTCTATTTGATTTTTGAGGGTATGATGAACACAGTGTTAATGGACACAGAACGTGTTCGAAAAAAGACACGAGGCAAAAGACCAAAGAGTTTGTCTATCTCTCCGTGCCTGTGCCTTGTGAATATATTCGCTTTGTTGGACTTCACCCAGACCAAGATTGCGATCAGTGCCTGAGACCCAGGGGTGGTTTCATGAGTGAGTTGGAATTCAGAGTTCGCCTGATGCTGGCAACAACCAAGTGGTGACAAAGAATCGTGAGCCCTGAAATTTTGTGCCTTAAAGAAATCTTTATGGAAATATTTGTGTCTTGCTATGCAGTATTTTGTGTGGTTTAATTGTGCTAAATTAGGCTCAAGTTACTTTGTTGTGTTTGTATACTTAGTACCATACCTCTTGAACACTCGAATAGTTGGATCTAATTAATCCAGCTCATTATACTTTGGCACTGCGAGCAGGGTCCAGGGAAAGATGGAGATGGACAAGCAAGTCAAGCAATACTATATCCGAAACATACCCAAGAGTTCTGAGTAAATGGGGTCCTCCCAAATACCGGGAAAAGGTATTGGCTGAAATGTCTGACGTTAAGCTTCCAAGTATAGTATCACAATGCCTTAAGCATATGTATAGCTTTTGTCACCAAAAGGGTCTCTGCCTCTCGGGTGAATTTTTATGACTGCATTGTGGCAGTTAAATATTGAAACGGCTGAACTCTCTGAGGAAATCAAGCAACTGCAGCGCGAGTTAGCCTCGGAGTTCTGAGAGCACTATTTTAAGCGAAATGGCATACGTGGCACAAGAGCGCGCCGAGTACTAAGTTGCCATGGCATGTAGATTGGCTACGGTAATGTAAAAGTGCCGCATGCATTGCAGCTGTATGACGGTGGATGCAGTAATGGTCCGATCTATAGCTCTGCAGGAGGATCGGGACGCAGATACTTGGGACGGGGATATCTGGTATGATGATGTTTTGGATGGGGACAATACAATATAATCGAGGCGAACATGTAAAAGTTAAAGAGGAATGCTGGAATGCTGATGAACAAAATCAAGCTCTAACGGCTGTCCTTACAACCACAGAGACCACTATCCGTAGCTACACTACCACTGAGTTACAGGAGGTAGCCCAAAGTCTACGTCAGTGGCCAGGGGAATCCTTGCCCAGCTGGCTCACCTGCCAGTGGGATTTAGGAGCCTCCCAACTGTTTTTAATGTGCATAAATTGATTCAGTTGGATCATTAACCATGGACCCACTGTTTCTGGCTGAATTGCAGGCTGGATAGGCTGACAGAGCTGAACAGTGACACGAGCTGTCTGTGCTCGCTACTCTGCCCCTTTGGATTGGGATGTGTCTCCTCGTCCTTGGAAAACCCTCTTGGAGGGTACTTCATGTCTCCGTGATGTGGCAACACAATCTGCCATTTATTATAAAGAGGCTATCCCCTTTTCACTTGATATGTGCACCTGATTGATGGAATGGAGACCCTCATAGTGGAAAGGCATCTTGCTGACTCTGTTAGGGCCAGCTGAGAATTGGACCGTTGCAAAGACTAAGAATCTATTGGCCCAACTTGAAGGGTCAGATGTAGATCGGAACAGATGCAGGTTAAGGATGCTTTAAATCCCTGCAGTAGCGTTAAGCACATAATGAATGGAACTAGGAATGCCCCAGCGTAGTTGACGGCTGTACCTCAGCAGTCGGTATCAAAGAGTCCCTCTTCCCATCTTAGTAGAAAGGAAATGTTCCTGTCCCTGCTAAGAAAAATATTGATGGTATACCTACAGGTGTTCTTTATGTGCTATACCGTTTGCTTTGTAACCCAGGTGGGTTGCATTCGATAGCCCAAAGGGACTGGTCACCTTTCTGGCCCCTACACTATACTGTAATGTTAATCCCAAAAAGCAGGATGTTTCCCAGTTACAACTAGACTTGGATGAATTGGGCCCTGTACAGCAGGTTACTCAACCCATTGCCTAGGAGTATTGTAACTATATGTTATAATTATTGCTGCTGCTGCTTTGGCAACTCATATTTCTGGCATCCCAGAGGGAAACCTGAGGCCATATGTACCTATTGCCTTTTGGTGGTCACGTGACAGTAAGTGGTGGCGAATTGCCCTAGTGGATACTGGGGCTGTGGTTACCTTATTACATGGGTATCTGGATCTATATACAGGGCAGTGAGTGTGTATTCAGGGATTGGGTTATGGATTCTCTATGAACAAAGGTCCACCTCGCTTTTGATGAGGGGCAACCTCGGTCTGTCCCCACACACATCTCCCAGGTACCCGAAACATTTTGGGAATTGATTTGTTAATGGGAACTTCAACCATGATGCCCATTGGGAAATTTGCTTTTGGTATTAGGAAAGTGTCTATTCTGGTTGGAAAGGCAAAATGGGAACCCGTCTTTATACCCTTGCCATCGCAAATAGTAGTTGCCAAGCAATATCATATCCAGGAAGGGCATGAGGAAATCAATGAGACGGTCAAGTCCCTCCTAAACCTGGGGGTTCTTCGTCCTGCCTCATCCCTTTATATTAGAATTACATGGCCAGCTTGGAAACCTGATGGTTCATGGCGCATGACTAGTAATTATCGCCATTTAAATCAGTTTGCCCTCCGCTGGCCACAGCAGTTACCGATGTTGTGACCCTGATTGAGGACCTTTCTGGAGGACTGACAGTTATTATGCTGTTACTGATTTGGCTAAAGCTTCCTCCTCCATCCCTAATGCTGAGCGGTCCCAAGCTCAGTTTGCTTTTACATCAAAAGAGCCTTCTGTAAAGCTCCACACGCTTCCACAGGGATACTGTATGTCCATAGTCCTATTTACCATGGTATGGTGGCACAGGATTTGCGTGAATGAGTCCCATCCACCAGCATTACAGTAGCTCACCGTATAGATGATGTACTATTGCGGGAATCCTATGAAAAGGAGGACTCTGAAGCCCTTAATACTTTGATTGATCACATGCAATTGAGGGGACGAGAAATTAACCCCTATAAACTACAGGGCCCAGCTACGACTGTTCATTTTCTAGGAATGCATCGTACTAAAGGTGATAGGATAATTCCCAATAAGGTCATAAAGATGATCCCAGGCATAGCAACCCCTCCGGCAAAACAAGAAGCCAACACTTTGTTGGCCTTTTTGGATACTGGTGCCGCCAAATACTGCATTTGACTATACTCCTCCAACTCTTGTATGCTGTGACCAGCAAGTAACTTAGATTTGTCTGGGGGCCCCCAAGCAACAATCAGCTTTTGAGGCTGCAAAGGAGGCTGTTACTGTGGTCTTACCCACACCTCCTCATCGTGAGGGCCTCCCCTTTGAATTGCAAGTTTCTGTTAAAGATGATGTGGCTGTCTGGAGCCTGTGGCAGAAGTATAGAGGAAAGAACACACCTCTAGATTTTTGGTCCCGAAAGCTTCCTGATGCTGCCACCAGATGCTGCATTTGAGAAACAACTTTATCCTGTTACTGGGCTTTAGTGGAGTCTGAAACACAGATGGGGATTCACTCATCTCTCTCTCTCTCTCTCTGCCCTGACCTCCCATTTTGGGATGGGTATTCTCTGACACACTCACCCATAAGGTACGGCATGCAAAACAGAGTTCAATTGTCAAGTCGAAGTGGTATATTTCTGAATGAACAGGTAGAAGGAATAAAGGCTCAGACCATTTTCTAAACGGAGAAAATACAGAAATGAAAATGTGCAAGGACTTTGGAGACCTCATGCAGGATTCCCTGGAAGTTAACTTACAGGTTGAGTTGGTCATAAGGAAGGCAAATGTCATGTTAGCATTTATTTTGCGAAGACTAGAACACAAAAGCAGGGATATAATGCTGAGGCATTATAAGGCTTTGGAGAGGGTCTAGAGGACGTTCATGAGAATGATCCCAGGAAGGAAAGGATTAACATACTGGGAGTGTTTGACGGCCTTAGGCCTGTACCCTCCGTTGTTTAGAAGAATGAGGCAGGGATCGCATTGAAACCCATTTAAGACTGAAAGGCCTAGACAAGAGTGGACGAGTAGCGGATGTTTCCTAGAGAGGGAGAGTCTAGAACTAGAGGGCACAGACTCAGAATAAAAGGACGTCCCTTTAGAAAAGAGATGAAGAGGAATTTCTTCAGCCAGAGGGTAGCGAATCTGTGGAATTCTTTGCCACAGACAGCTGTGGAGGCCAAGTTATTAGGCATATTCAATGCTGAGGTTGATAGTTTCTTGATTAATAAGTATGTCAAAGGTTATGGAAAGAATGGGGTTCAGAGGGAGAATAAATCAGCTATGATGAAATGGTAGAACAGACTCGATAGGCTAAATGGCCTGATTCTGTTCCTGTCTTATGGCCTTATGGTAAAAGCTTTAAAAAATAAAATTTGAATACCTTTTTAATTCAATACAATAAATTATTTTAAAACCACTAACTTTTGCAGTCAAAATAATTGCTTCCAGAGTAGATACATCAATTTCTGGTTCAGGAAAAGCAGAAGGATAAGAGACAGATCCCGATTCAGATTTGTTCAGGATAAAGAGCTTCATCCTATGTTGTTAGCTTAATAGTCCTTATTTGTTTAGTAAATGTCAGGGAGATACCAAAGGAATTTTTAATTGTCAATAGACAGCGCAAGACAACTGTTAAATTACAGGGTCACCATACTGACTACTGTTTGATGGTGTTTTAGTGTCTCGCCTTGTTGAATATTGCTGTTCTTTGTTGCATGTCCACCCTGACCAACAGACCACAGCAAATTCCTAATACATGTAAATATGTTTGGTGAACAAAGCTGATCATTGATGCTTCATTTCTAAAATAGATCCTTCACGAAATGCTTTCTGTAGAAAATGTCACGAGAAGCGAAGTAAAAAACAACTTTGGAAAAAAAATCAGAACCAGGTTTATTATCACCGGCATGTGACACGAAATTTGTTAACTTAGCAGCAGCAGTTCAATGCAATACATAATGTAGCGGAGAGAAAAAAATAATAATAAATAAAATAAAATGTAATAAATAAACAAGTAAATCAATTACATAAATCAATAATTATTTTAAAATGTGCAAAAACAAAAATACTGTATATTAAAAAAAGTGAGGTAGTGTGCAAAGCTTCAAAGTCCATTTAGGAATTGGGTGGCAGAGGGGAAGAAGCTATTCATGAATCGCAAAGTGTGTGCCTTCAGGCTTCTGTATCTCCTACCTGATGGTAACAGTGAGAAAAGGGCATGTCCTGGGGGCTAGAGGTCTTTAATAATGGACGCTGCCTTTCTGAGACACCCCTCCCTAAAGATGTCCTGGGTACTTTGTAGGCTAGTGACCAAGATGGAGCTGACTAGATTTACAACCTTCTGCAGCTTCTTTCGGTCCTGTGCAGTAGCCCCTCCGTACCAGACGGTGATGCAGCCTGACAGAATGCTCTCCACTGTACAACTATAGAAGTTTTTTGAGTGTATTTGTTGACATGCCAAATCGCTTCAAACTCCTAATAAAGTATAGTCGCTGTTTTGCCTTCTTTATGACTACATCAATGTGTTGGGACCAGGTTAGATCCTCAGAGATCTTGACACCCAGGAACTTGAAGCTGCTCACTCTCTCCACTTCTGATCCCTCTATGAGGATTTGTATGTGTTCCTTCATCATACCCTTCCTGAAGTCCACAATCAGCTCTTTCGTCTTACTGACACTGAGTGCCAGGTTGTTGCTGCGACACCACTCCACTAGTTGGCATATCTCACTCCTGTACGCCCTCTTGTCACCACCTGAGATTCTACCAAAAGTGGTTGTATGGTCAGCAAATTTGTAGATGGTATTTGAGCTATGCCTAGCCACACAGTCACGTGTATCAAGAGTAGAGCAGTGGGCTAAGTACACACCCCTGAGGTGCGCCAGTGTTGATTGTCAGCGAAGAGGATATGTTATCGCCAATCTGCATGGACTGTGATCTTCTGGTTAGGAAGTCGAGGATCCAATTACAGAGGGAGGTACAGAGGGAGGTACAGAGGCCCAGGTTCCACAACTTCTCAATCAGGATTGTGGGAATGATGGTGTTAAACGCTGAGCTATAGTTGATGAGCAGCATCCTGACAGAGGTGTTTGTGTTGTCCAGGTGGTCAAAAGCCGTGTGAAGAGCCATGGAGATTGCGTCTGCCGTTGACCTATTGTGACGATAGGCAAATTGCAATGGGTCCGGGTCCTTGCTGAGGCAGGAGTTCAGTCTAGTCATGATCAACCTCTCAAAGCATTTCATCACTGTCGAACTGAGTGCTGCTGGGCGATATTCATTAAGGCAGCCCACATTATTCTTCTTTGGCACTGGTATAATTGTTGCCTTTTTGAAGCAAGTGGGAACTTCTGCCCGTAGCAATGAGAGGTTGAAAATGTCCTTGAATACTCCTGCTAGTTGGTTGGCACAGGTTTTCAGAGCCTTACCAGGTACTTCATGGTGAACCAAGCAAAATTCATGGATTTAGCGAACAAACTTTGAATGGCTACAGGTGTAAGAAATATGTTCACAGCAAGACTCACAAACAATATTGGGATAATGACCAGATACCCATTTTTTGTGATGTTTGGCAAAGGAAAAACTGGACAGGACATCAAGTAGTTCTCTGCTTTACTTTAAATGGTACCACACAGTCATCAGACATCAAGGATGAAGGATCAAGTTTATTTGCCATATACTTTTTTTTATCATGTCATAGGAATTTGTCGTGGTGTGTTAGGTAGGATGTGACATGCAACAAAAGAACACCATTCAATAATTACAAAGAATAAAGAATTCTATAAAAATAAGCAATTATATTTAAATAAGAAAACTAGTAAATTTAGGAGTTAAAGGACAGATGTTGAATAAAATGTGCATACCAACACAAATACAGCATGTATCTACAATGTAAACAGCATTATAAAAAGTGGTTTAATGTGTCTACAGTGCAGCGCAGTGACTGAGGCAATAGAAAGAGGGGAGTGGAGGTCCAGCTAGATGGTTGATCAGATTAACCATGGTCATGGGTGTCCATTTGTGTGAAAATATGGGCTATCAGTTTAAAGTCACATCTAAAAGACTGCACATTGACCAATAATCAGCGATTAGTTGATCTAACCAATAGCATAGAGTTGTTATCACTCACTGGGACTAACCATTAATGAAGTCTTGTGCTCATTCAGCACAGAACAGGGAATTGTCAATGGAACTAACCATTGGCACAATGGGATTAATCACCGGCACTAACAAGTGACCAGCCAATGCAACTAATGGGAGTTAGTTGCATGCCCCATGAGTGGTCAGAAGATAGGCACATCATTGAATATATTTCTTGAGCATTCACAGCTGGCTTGCTTTTGTTACATTTTTAAAGTGCACAATTAATGTGTTAGAAATATTTGCAGGCTTACCCTGGTTTTGGCTTCAATTTGAGATCCTCGGTCCAGCAACAACTTAACCATGTTAGCATTCCCTCTCTTTGAGGCCACATGCAGCGGGGTGATGTCATTCTGGGGACAAGACCAGTTTTCAATTACTCTGACCTGCACATGTAATGGACTGACTGCTGGCACAAATGTCTGACACTTTGCACATTTCACACTGTTTTACAGTATTTGGTCTGTTCAGAATTTACACATTTGTTAACAAATCTCTGATGCAGTTTGTTTTTTATATTAGCCACCAAGATCGGAGTCAGGTGTTGCAGCTTCTTAACGATTCGTTGGCATGAAGCTATTGGACTAATATAAAACAAATTCATGAATCCCATTCCAGGAAAGGAAACACATCATCCTTAACTGGCCTTCCAACTTGTCATTCCCTTCCTCCTGCCCAGAATTCCAAAACACCCAAACTCAAAGCAACATGATTAACTCTTCAACTGCACTCCGCGGCAGCCTTTTAGCATATTCAGAGGCAAGATGGCACAGGAAATAAAAACTCGCCTAATCAGTGATGTGCACATCTTGTGAGTGAATGAAAAAAGAATTGGAATCACCATCACAGTGGGGATAAATACAAATATAGATATTGACCCCTAACATTTACAATAAAGCATTTCTCACATAGTGCTAAACACAACAGATTCTGCAGATGCCACAAATCTTGAGCAACACAAACAAAATGCCAAAGGAACTCAGCAAGTCAGGCAGCATCTATGGAGAGGAATAAACATTCAATGTTTCTGCCCGAGACCCTTCATCGGGACAGAAATACGGCCCTGACATCCTCTAGCATTTTGTGTGTCATACACAATGCTACCTTCTTTGTTTCTGAATACATTTCCAGCATCTGCAGAAACTCTTGTGCTTATAAGGTATGCTTGTTTTCCTTTGCCACAATATTCTTGACAAGCTCAGTATACATCATTTCCTAATTTATAATTGTTATAGAGTTAAAAACAGGAAATGATGAATCAGAGGAGGATGAGAGGCTACTGATAGAGGTGTACAAGATGATAAGAGGCACAGATTAAATGGATAGCCAGAGACTTTTTCCCAGGGTGGAAATGGCTAATATAATGGGGCATAATTTTAAGGTGATTGGACGAAAGCATAAGGGAGATGGCAGAGGTGTTTTCTTCCCCCCCCCCCCCCCCCCCACACACACACAGAGTGGTGCGTGCATGGAAATAGAGGCAGATAGATTAGGGTCATTTAAGAAATTCTTAGATATGCGCATGGATGGTAGAAAAATAGAGGGTTATGTAGAAGGAAAGGGTTAGATTGATCTTAAAAGGTTGACACAACATCATGGGCCAAATGGCCTGTACTGCACTCCAGTATTCTACGTTCTATGCCAATAATTCCTATTCAAAATTTGTCAGATCACCTGGAAGAGTACATTTCTGAAACCTTCTTGCGATTTGTTGGTTGTTATCAGTACAAAGGTTGCTGGTCAGAAGGCCTTGAGCAACAACAATTCTCAGTAGCTTAAATAAAGATAATGATACGAGTAGCGCCTTTACAAAGAAAAGGTCTTTTGCTTCACAAGCCATTAAGATTTATTATAAATGTAATGTTCATGTTAAAAAAAGCATAAGAGAAATGCATAGAGGTGAAATGTAACATCAGCTAAATCACAATCTGGAACCTTACCCGGGCTGTGAAATCTACAGCAGCACCACGATTCAGCAACAAAGTTGCTACATTTATATTCCCATAATGAGCAGCTATATGAAGCGGGGTAAAGCCACTCTGAAAGAAAGAGGAGATTTAAGCATTAATTTTTGCCTTTTGTGTTTTACAATGTCACTTATTCTCCCAAGGCTTGTTAGCAATCACTGTTTAGTTGAGGCTCTTTACCCCAGAAGACAAAAAAAAATCTTCCATGTCACATCCACGCCATTTTACTCTTCTTTCTGAAACTACTTTTTGTTTAAAAAGCCACATTGCTCAAGTTCATTGAATGGTCTTTGAAGTGCAGGTGGTCTGCTGTGCTGGGGGTAGCACAGCAGCACGGTAGTCAGCGGGACGCTTTACAGCACCAGTAAATGTTAGACCAGGGTTCAATTCCTGCTGCTGTCCGTAAGTAGTTTGTACATGCTCCCTGTGACCATGTGGGTTTTCTCCAAGTGTTCTGGTTTCCTCCCACATTCCAAAACAGACGTACAGGTGAGGATTAATAAACTGTCGGCATGCTATGTTGGCACCGGAAGCATAGCAACACTTGTGGGCAACCCTCAGCACATCACAAATAACGACGCAAATGATGCACTTCAGTTTAAGTTTCGCTATACGTATGACAAATAAAGCTAGTCTTTATCTCATCTAGCTTTATGTAGTCAGTGCAAGTTTGACCCTTTTAGCAGTAATTATCTGAGGTAGTGCGTTACAGACTTCCCAAACTGACAGGAGGCTTGCATGCGATTGATAAACTCTTGCAACATCTCCACGGGTGAAGTTTGCACAAAGTGAATTGGATGGCAGTTCCAATTGTGTGCCGTCTGCATTGAAGGTTTAAAAGGGCTGCTGATTTTGCCTGCCAGTAGCAATTCTCTCTCAATGGCGCATACTGTTCTTGGGGCATGCACATTTTAGTTTTCCCCTTCTCTCTCATACATACACTCAGAGACAAAGGAACACACACACAGAAAACAGCAGGAATTTGTAATCATACAACATTATTACAAAATAAAACTTCCCGAAGGTTGCACCGGAGTAACTGTTAAGCACCACTTGACAGCAAGCAGATATTAGGGAGAAAGCAGAAAGCATTAGGAGGAGAGGTAAGTTTTAATGCACATCTTAAAGAGCAATTGAAGAAGGAATTGCAGAGCTTGGCAACTGAAAGCACAGCCATCAGTGGCAGAGTTATTAAATTCAGCGGTGCTTAAGAGGCCAAGACATATGGAGCAGTCATATTTCAGAGCAACTTAGACAGATATAGTGGGACAAAACTATGAAAGGATGTGAAAATAAAAAAGTATTTTAAAACAGAAACACTGTCAATGTAGGCCATTAGACACAGGAATGACAGCTGAGCACAGGGAGAGCAGCTTTTAACAATTAGAAACACACGTACAGACCCACACTCTCTCTTCCTTTTCAGTGTACTTCTCACATTAGGCAGTTTACATATATAAAAATCAGAGAAAATCCTTTCTCCAAACTAAGCCATAATTTCCAGTTGCATTGCATTCCACTCCACACAATTGTATAATCAAGTTGTGCTGAATTTCAGTATGCAACACGGTGTAGACGGATGGAGCTTTCACACAGATCTCAGATTGATGCATGTGTTTGCACATCCCAAGATGCCAAAGTTTCATAACAAAATTTCCATAATTAAGTGATTTGTAAGTGTCCATTTTCACAAATTAGCCCCACCAGGATCCTGGGGTCTTCTAAAATGAAAATGGGGAGGGATGTACAATAGACAACTCAATGAAAATCAGAATTACCTTGAGTAAAGCCCAACTGCATCTGTCATTGTATGAGGCTGACACCCAATTCTGACTCAGCAGTACTGCACAGAATCCATTCCCTAGAGAACGGTCTGTTTCTTATCCACACTAGTAAGATTGCACTTCATTAAAGATAGGCATGTGCACGTTAACCTCTTGGCTTCGCACAGCCAGGCCACGACCTGCATAGAATTTACAGCCATTTCCGAACATGCTTAAGGAACAACTTGAGGGGAAACATCTATTACCTAGCTGTAAATAGAAATATTGCTACAAAACATATAGATCCGTGTCACCATTCTTAAGCTTGGTAAACACTGGATGTTAGTCAACAACAAAATTATACTCATGAGTTAAGAGTTCCTACAACACTTTGTGAGTATTGCCCTGAATTCTATATTGTGCATAAGGCAGGGAGAGTGATTCAGAATTGGAACTTACAATAAAACCATATGGCATACTTTTAAATGGCATCACCTGCTGTGGGTGCAAATGTGCTCAAAGGGAATACGCCCTCATAAGGGAGAGGTCGGCCATGAAGCACAAAGTAAACAAGAGCTGTGGAAACTGTTTCTTGCTTGGTGGTGCCTTCTGCTTCAGTAAATGTCACAAAATAGAACTGGTAATGGAGCTGTTATCCAGCTCTAGAGAACATCGTGACAGACGCAACATCAACAGGTCTAGAATACTTGCGATGGTGACTCACGGTCTCACCAGCCAGATATATGGGCTGACATGCACTCTTTAAGGAAGTGGCAAAGAGTATAAGGTGAGGATCCAAGTGACACATCCATAACCATGCTGCTTCAAACATTCCCCTGAATGCTAAAGTGATCAGTGTTCCGATTAATAAAACAAGCCGCTCTTTCTCGGAAACAATGTCATTATCAATACCTATCGCCCTTAGGATCACGTGGTTCACCTGCAGCGCTGTGTAGGGTTTAAATAAGACCCCCGTGTCTAGTGCTTAAGAACATGCAACTACAATTTGGGCCCTACACTTCCAGAAATCTGGAGGCATTAGATGCATTTGCAAAGATGTTCAGCAAGCCTGTTAGCCATGCTTTCATTGGAGTGATGTTTAAGAGAGGCACTTCAATATTTTTAAGGATCCAAAGAATCCCTCTTTTCTGACACTTGCAGGGTAAGTGTCATGCAGCAGTCCGGGAAAGTCAATCCTAGATGCACACCTGATCAGGGCTGTCTGCAGTTCCCAGCACCTGCATTTCATCGTAACTCTGACAAGGGCCCAACCAGCTCTTCCGAGTACGATGGAACTTGGGTTCTGACCAGAACAGATTACTAATGGAAAGTTAGTGATCATCGCCAGGTTCTAAAATGACAAAACATAAAAGGGTGAATAGTCTATCCCTAAGGCTTCCAGGTCCAACTGCAGAAAGCCCTGCAATTTGATCTATTTCTCCAGATTTGGGCATGCTACAGTTTCAAGACTAAAATAAAAAGCATAGCCAGAAATAAGAGATGAAGCAGCAGCAGCAGCACAAGAATTATGAGTGGCGTGGCATATAATATGTATACCTCTGTGGTCCTATTCACCATCATCTACGATAGCACATTGGGCAGAGAAGAGAAGGAAAGAAAAATGAAGGATTAGTTCACCGGCGGGTGACAGGCGTTCCACAAACCCTGTGATGAACGAATGACAAGAAAGCAATGATCCAAGCAAAATGGGAAGTAAGAGGCGACAGCAGGAAAAAAAAAGAAAAAAAGGGAGGGAATTGAAGAGGAAAAAGTTCCTTGTACACTGAATAAATGCTTATTTAGAATACTTTCTCATTATATTAAAGCATTTGCACACAATTTTAAAAAGGAAAACCATCATTCACATTTTTCTGTAAAGCAAATCTTTGACTAGGTTTCTTTAAAAAAAAAATTCAGGATAAAGTTTTCGGTCTTGGCTAGACATATACCTGCCTCCAATTGCCCAGTCCGCTCGCTCCCACCATTGATGGCCCAATACGTCCAGCCTCAGAACATCCTTTTCTCCCCCAAGCTAGATAGAAAATAAAAGTTGTTCTGCTCCCTACAGGGTGATTCTTCACTCCCTGTCAAACAACTATCCAGCCCCCATCCCCTCTTTCCCCCTTCCATTTGTTTTCCCTCACTCCTCTAACACCCATCCACCAATCCACTACCGGCATGCCCTGGAGATTACTCTCTGGATCCTAGAAGACACAATAAAAGCGTTGACAAACCGATTTCAGGAGTTATGTGACAAAAAATGAGAAAGGTCACACCAACTTTTGGCATGTATTTTGGGCCTACACCACCACTGGATATCATAATAGTGAGACTGCCATGTCTTAAACAGCAGAGCATGAGTTAGAGAGCAGGCAGCATAGTTAAGTGCAGGCTCCGAGCTGGGGGAGGAGGGGGCAGGCCGCGAGCTAGGGAACAGGCCAGGGGGTACACCGATGCCCGCAGGACGTCAGTAAGGCCTACCTTCGACTCCACGTCGGCGTTGTGGTCATTCTGCAGAAGCAAGGCTGCTGCTTTGGTGTCATCTTTGCGAGCAGCAATGTGCAGAGCTGGCAGTCGGACCTTTCCCTTCGTGTCGTTCTCCAGTAGCAGCGAGACCACCTGGTCATGACCTTGCTGCAGCGCAACAGCCAATGGAGTAAACCCATCCTGCACAGGCAGATGAAAAAGTAGTGATTATAGTCCAAGCATCATAGCTAGAGACATCCTGCCTTTACTCCAAGTGTAGTTAGACTGTGTACCTCCGGCATGTCTGGAGATGAATACCATTTTTACAGGAAAAATCATTAAATACATCAAGAACTAAAGAATAAAAGCCTATAGTAAACACGAGAGTTTCTGCAGATGCTGGAAATCCAGATCAACACACACAAAATGCTGGAGGAACTCAGCAGGTCAGGCAGCATCTATGGAGAGGAATAAATAATCAACGTTTTGGGCCGAGACTCTTCATCAGGACTGGAAGGGAAAGGAGAAAGGAGCCAGAATATGGAGGTGGGGGAGGGGAAGGAGTACAAGCTGGCAGGTGACAGGTGAAGCCAGGTGAGGGGGATGTCAGGTGGGTTGGTGAGTGGATGAAGTTTACTTTTCCTTTCTCAGTGGAGGAGGCCATGGACTGACATGTCAGACGGGAATGGAAAGTAGTTATAGTAATTAAAAGTTAAAAGTTATCATAGTGTAGTACTTAAAAGGTTATTGCAGCAAGTTTGGATGAAGTATAGAATAAAGAAATTCTTAAGGGATAAAAACACTAGCATGCTCTACATCAGTTTTGGTATAGTACCATATATAACAATACAATCTGCCATTCATCAGCACTGCTTAAGCTTCACCATTAGCAGAACAATGAGCATCTACCTTGGCTGCTAAAGCAAAAAGATTCGGCTTTGGTACAGAAATAAACTGTGCCCAGTTCTCTAGATATGGTCTTATCAAAGCCTGGAAAATTGTAGCAACACTCCTACACCCATTCCAGAATGCTATTAGCCTTGCTGACAACCTGCTTTACCTTCAATTAGCTTTGTGCTTTGTTTACAAGGATGCCCATGTTATTTTTTGAATAGTTTCTAAGCATTCAAAAAGTTTCTCTTTTTCTATTCATCTTTCCTCATATAGCACTCCACCAGCCACCTTTTACAGATCCTTTGTGCATTTTTCCATCGTCAGCAAACTTAATACATTACTCATGGTCCATTCATTTTGAAGATTGGTCCTGGATCGAGACTTCGGCATGAATCCTCCTGACAATCCAATAGCTTTCCACATCATTCCCATTTTCCTATCTAGGCTGCCCATCACCTGACCCTGACCAGCCCTTATTTTGAGTAATTTTCTGTATGCCACCTAACTGAATGTCTTCTGAAAAATCTAAATATACCATACACTGCTTGTTAAGAACTAAAAAAAAACAAAGTAAAAAAAAATACCAGTGTCATATTCGATTTTTCTTTGGTAGAATAATTTTGCCTCTACCTAACCAACTTATGACCTTATAGTCACGAATGATCACTTCCCAAATAAGAACATTCAGCACTTATCCAATAACTCATGCCACAGCAACCAGCCTGTAATGGCTTGTAGTATCTTCCCTTTTTGTTTACCAGTCGTTATGTTTGTTACCTTGTGATATATTTGGACAATTATAGGATCTATGGAAATTTGGAAGGTTTTTAGAATAATAGGAAACCCCTTTCAAAGAACCAAATGAGATGCACAAAATGCTGGAGGAGCACAACAGGTCAAGCAGCATCAATGGAAAGGAATATATATCCCTGCAAGTGGCCAGAGTGTTACATCTTCCCATATACCTCCTCCCTTACTTCAATTCAGGGCCCCAAACTACCCTTCCAGGTGAAGGAACTCATCTCCTGCAAATCTGCTGGGGTCACCTACTGTGTCCAGTGCTCACAATGCGGCCTCCTCTACATTGGTGAGATCCGTCATAAATTGGGGGATCACTTCATTGAGCACCTTAGCTCCATTTTAATTCCGATTCCCATTCCTGTTCCTACATATTGGTCCATAGCCTCCTCTTGTGCCTCAATCAGGCTACCCTCAGGGTGGAGGAGAAACACCTTATATTCTGTTTGGGTAGCCTCTAACCTGATGGCATGAATATATCTCCTTCCAGTTTAAAGAAAAACCCTCCCTCTCCCCTCTTCCATTCCCTAATCTATCCTCTTACCTCTTCTCACCTACCAATCACCTCCCTCTGGGATGACTCCTCGTTCCCTTTATCCTACGGTCCACTCTCCTCTCTTATCAGATTCCTTCCTCTCCAGACTCTACCTTTTTCACCCACTTTCTAGGCGTCACCTATTACCTTCTAGCTCAACTCCTTCCCCTCACTTCACCTTTTTCATTCTGGCATCCCCCCCTTTCCTTTCCAGTCCCAAAGAAGTGTCTTGGCCTGAAATGTTGACTGTTTATTCACTTCCATAGATGCTGCCTGACCTGCTAAGTTCCTACAGCATTTTATGTGTGTTGACTTGGATGTCCAGTATCTGCAGAATTTCACATGCTTAAGAATAAATAAGTCAATGTTTCATCAGAGTCTTCATCTCAGCCTGAAACGTCAATTATTCCTCTTCATAGATGCTGCCTGATCTGCTGAGTTCCTCCAGTATCTTGTGTGTTGATCTGGATTTCCAGCATCTGCAGAATCTCTTATGTTTATCAAATGAGAATAATGGCTGTCTGCATCATTGCCAAGCTGCTGATAATAAAAGATCTGGGTCATCTCGATTTGTATTCAACACACAATGATGAAACAGACTTTCTCATGTCATAAAATCCAACCAAAGAGGGAATACAGGTCCAATAATCCAACCCATATTCTTGCGCATTGAAGGTCAGTTTGCCAAAAGAGTAGGTTCAAATTAGACATAGTTCACACCACTGGGCACCTCATTGCAAAGAATGGAAAAGCAACAGTGAAAATAGCTCATCCACTGAATAAGGCAGGACAATCTGCCTAAAGACATTTAAAAAAAAGCATGTGACCATGGTTTTTTACAAATGGAAGTAAAGAGCACAAAAGCCAGAAAGTTATGCTGAACTTAAATAAAGCATTATTTCATCTCCAGCTGTAATATTGCATTCAAATCCACACACCGTGCTTCAGTAAGGATGTTAGCGTATAGAACAGATGTACTGGAATATTTCCAGGAATGAGGGCAAGTCTTAGAGCATCATTACAACTCAGAAGTCTGTACTAGCTCCTTGTCAAGCAGTCCTATCAACCCACCCCACTACTCTTTGCCCACACATCTGCAAATTAGTTTCTCCCATGCCAGTCCTAAACTCTTTCGAAAATTGGTAACTAACTTAGAAAATGGACTGTAAAGGGCAGTGTTGTTCTCTCTAGAGTAGAAAAACCTGATGGTATATTTCGCCAAGTTACTTAAAATATACCAAGGTTTGGATAGAATAAATATAAATATATAATATTACCAATAGCTCATGATTGGTAAAGGGGTTAATAGTTATGAGGAGAAGGCAGGAGAAATGGGGTTGAGATAAAAAGTTCATGACTGAATGGTGGAGCAGACTAAATTGCCTAATTCTGTGGGTCTCTTATGGTCTAATAGCTGAAGAGATGATAAAAAAAAGGCAAAGGTTTAAAGCATGGGTTCCCAATCTTTTTTATCCCACGGACCAATACTGTTAAGCCAGGGGTCTGTAAAGCCCAAGTTGGGAATCCCTGATTTAAAGTGATCATCAGGATCACCGGAGGTGGTTTGAGAAGAAAACTTCATTTTTCACAGAAGTAGCCGCTGAGATTTAAAGCCTGATAATGTAGTGGAACTGGATTCAGTTGTAAATGTCAAAGGAAAGAAAGATATATGAAGGAACAGGAGAAGAGCAGATGTGACAAATTGGATAGTTCTAGAGAATGCTGTAGAACTTGGTAGCCACTTTATTAGGTACACATATAAAACTGCCTGTTAATGTAAATATCCGATCAGCCAATCACATGGCAGCAACTTAATGCATAAAAGCATGCAGACATGGTCAAGAGGTTCAATTACCGTTCAGATCAAACAACAGAATGGGGGAGAAATGTGATCTAAGTGACTTTGACTGTGGAATGAGAGACAGGAAAGTTGGAGTTTCTCAGAAACTGCCGACCTTTTGGGATTTTCACACACAACAGTCTCCAGAGTTTACAGTGAATGATGTGAAAAACAAAAAAAAAATCCAGTGAGCAGCAGATCTTTGGGTGAAGGTGCCTCGTTAATGAGATAAGTCAGAGAAAAATGGCCAGACTGGTTCAAGCTGACAGGAAGGTGACAGTAACTCAAATAACTACATGTTACAACAGCGGTGTGCAGAAGAGCATCTCTAAATGTGCAATATATTGAAGCTTAAATTGAATGGGCTACAGCAGCAGCTGAAGAAGACTACAAAGATACAGTCAATAGCCACTTTAATAGGTAGAGGAGGTACCTCAAAGGTTACAAGGTTCATGAAGTGGTCACTGAGTATATATTCATTTCTCATAAAGGATGTGCTGTAAGCCCAGCTCCCAGTGCCAAGCCTTCTTTCAGAGAAGCACAGATTACAGAATGTTATACGATCCCATCAATTACCTTATATTCTTGCCTTGGACTTAATTAAGAAACACAGTTTGATTGGTAAAACATTTAACTGTTTCATAAAGTCAGATTTCTGAAAGGCAACTTTAATGATTATGGTTGAGGGATAAATACTGAGCAATACATCATGAGATCTGCCTCACATTTCTTCAAATGGTATCATGGAATTCTTTATGCTATAGCAGAAAAAGGCCCGTGTTGACCAAACCTCACAAATAACAGCATTTATGACAATTCACGGTTTCTTCAGTACTCGAACTGAGTGACAATCTGAATAATGTGTTCGAACATCTTTGCAGGGTACAAGAGCCTGAAGGCACGCACTCAACATTTCAGGAACAGCTTCTTCTCCTCTGTCATCTGATTTCTGAATGGACAATGAACCCATGAGCACTACCTCACTATTTTTTCCTTCTCCTTTTGCACTACTTAATTTAATTTAATATTCTTTTTCAGATATGCCTTTGTAATTTATAGATTTTATTATCATATAGTGCAATGTACTGCTGTCACAAAACAACAAATTTCATGACAGATGCCAGTGATATTAAACCTGATTCTGATTCTCCCAACCAGGCAGCCTTTTATTCTATGAAACTCAGCTGGCCGCAGACAGCAGCTGCAAATATATTGAACTAATTAAATTATGGAATCCTGTGTGGTCCCCCAAGAAAAATCTTGGAAGTTTTTTTTTTACACTCACTTATTTTTAATTGATAAATATGCACAATATGAAGACAAAAAGATCAATCCTATGATGTTACCTCAGTTGCGATGCTCTGACTTGCCCCATTGTCAAGGAGAAACTTTACAACTTCCAGGTGATTCTCCTGAGCAGCCATGTACAAAGGAGTGAAGCCATTCTGCAAAAGAAAGATAAATATTGTCATCATACATAGGGGAAAAAGTGTAATTTTGCTTCACTTTACAAAGGTTTATGCTGGTCTCTACTTCTTAAAGAATAACTTAGCCCTAAAGGTGCCTATTCTTCCATTTTCACATTTAAAGCTCTTTACTATCACTCTCCTCTGCTTGCTTCAACTTGATGACATACTTAAACAACAGCTCTACACATCTGAGCTCCAACAGAAGACAAATGGGAAAATGCAAAGAGCCTTCAAGGCCTTAAGATCAAGATCGAGTGCGAAGATAGTAAGATAAGATGGTCTAAATGGGCCACACATTCATTTAGCAACCAGCCTCATCTCCTTGCCACTTCTCTATTGGGTATGATCCAGGTGAGAACATTCAAAAGCAGAACCAGTTTTCACCAAAAAGTCAAAAAGAGCTATGTTAATTATATTAATACGTATCTTCTATCTGATAGTCAGCTGGTGGTATACTGGCATCTGCACCAGACTTTGAGACGGGTGGTCTCAGGTTCAAATCCAGACGGCTCTTTGCATGCTTTCCATCCATGTTGGGCTGAGCATCAAGCTAACAACTTGGTCTTGTAAAAAGCAGACGAAAATGCAAAAGAAACGGCAAGGTCGCCACCCGTTGTGCCCCAAGGTCCAGAAAGGAACAACAAAGAACAGAACAAACAACTATCTGATAGTGCCTCAGTTGCTGTCCAGCAAGAAGATATGTGCAAGGGCTGACTGCACCCAATCTGAATCCATAATTAATACACAACATAACCCTATATATACTGCCCCCAATTTGGGGAGGGGGGTGGTGCTCTTTGGGGCTCAGGCAGAGTAAAATTTTCACTTTTAATTCCAATGGATATACATGTGCTAATAATACATTTTTTGTCTTCAAAGATATTTGTGGAATGGCAAAATATGGCCAAACTTCTTAAATTACTTCTAAGTTATTTTCATTTTATTGAGGTCCATCTTTGGAGTTAAATATTATCTTCTCTTCAATCATATTACTTAAATACCTCTACTTGTGTCCTCCATCCAAGATGTGAAGGGCATTATGTTCAAGGTTAACCTGAAATAGTAATATAGCTTTTGCATAGAAGATGTGAGAGTCAGCTAGTTCATTTTCCCTCATTTTTATGTTAAACCAATCTTCAATTCATAAAAAAAAGATGTATCTGACTGTGAACGTGTTAGTCAATCAAAAGCATTCCTAGCCTCATTTCACGTCAAAATCGATTTACTTCAAGGCCATCTTGTGAAGCTAAGACACTTCATTAAGCATTCAGGACACGTAACAGTGTAGTTAGTAAGACACAAGCACATTGATCCAAGGATCAAGGTTTGTACAGATTCTTTGTGTTTTAAAATAGCTTTAATCACAGATGCTGGGTAGAGTAGGCTTTGGAGCAAATTTTTTGTATTGGCCAGCAAAAGTATGTACAGCCAAGACCCTAACATTTAAAGTCCACTGACATTTCAATTGTCCAGTAAGTACTTTATAACTGCTCCAGCCTTGAGGCATCCATTGGTCAGTGTCCACCATGGATGCTGCAACCTAGCTGTCTACAAATATGAAAGCCAGGGCAGTACGATATGGAGAGCAAGCTGTTGTTCATACAGCATGCATACAGCATGCCCTGCCTGTCCACGCAGCTGATGAATCCGGAGAAACTGCAAAGATCAATGCAGTTTGGCACCAGCAATGTTGCAGGAGTTGCCAGTCAGCGTTTGAATTCAACATAGAGCCTTAGGGACTCCGGCTTCAGGATTTTCCATGTGGCTTACTCCTGAAGCTTCCCCATGAGTGGTTATAGCTGCAAGGCAGTGGTGAATTGAGATCAGAGTTTTCCTTCGCCTAGGTGAGCTGCAAATCACGGCTGATGAACCCCATCTATCTGGACTGCTCCAGCATGTGAAGAGAAGGGAAGGGGCAATACTGCAGGGTAATGATGGGCATGTATCAGGAAGGGGCACAGGAATAAAAATAGATATGGAAAATTAAATCACACAAAATCTGGAGGAACTCAGCAGGAAAAGAGTACTGTTGACGTTTCGGGCTGATAGCCTTTGGCAGAACTCTTTTCTTAGATGCTGCCTGGCCTGTTGCTCAGATTTCCAGCATCTGCAGATTTTCTCTTGTATGTAAAATTAAATCCCCTTTATTATCAGTAGTGTTCAAAACTATCAGACGAGCAACAACAAAGTGACTAATGCTAGGGATTGAATATTCTGCATTACATATCATTTTGGAAGAACAAGCAAATGGAAGAAAAAGAAGTGGTGTAGATCTGTTAATAATCTTTACTGTGATATTGGCTCAGAAGCTGAAGATGTAAAATCAATTCTGATGGAGATTAAAAGGAAAAAATAGGGTAAGGAGTCACTGGTAGATGTGGTATGTACCTCCCTTAATTATACCGTTGGACAGAATATCAATCAAATAACTGGGAGCTTGTATGACAGGATCTGCAAAAATCAAAAGCAATTTTCAATTAAGTTCAAAGTTCAAAGTAAATGTATTATCAAAGTACATCTACATCACCATATACATACAACCCTGAGATTTATTTTTTTGCAAGCATACCCGATAAATCCAATAATTATAATAGAACCAATGGAAGGCAGCGCCAACAGGGTGGACAACCAATGTGCAAAAGACAACACACTATGTAAATACAAAAGAAAGAAAAAAATAATAATAGTAAATAAGCAATAAATATCAAGGACTTGAGATGAAAAGTCCTTGAAAGTGAGTCCATAGGTTGTCGGAACAGCTCAGTGACGGGGCAAATAAAGTTGAGTGAGGTTGTCCACCCTGGTTCAAGAGCCTGATGGTTGAGGGGTAAAAAGGTTCTTGATCCTGGTGGTGTGAGTCCCGAGGCTCCTGTGCCTTCTTCCCGATGGCAGCAACAAGAAGAGAGCATGGCTTGATTGTGGCAGTCCTTGATGACGAATGCTGTATTCCCGCAGCAATGCTTCATGTAGATCCGTGCAATGGTGTTGTGGACTTTCCCTGTGATGGACTGGGCCGTATCCACTACTCTTTATAATATTTTCTGTTCAAGGGTACTGGTGTCTCCATACCAGGCTGTGATGCAGCCAGTCAATATACTCTCCGCTACACTTCTATGGAAGTTAGCCAAAGTTATAGATGTCATGCCAAATCTTCACAAACTCCTAAGGAAGTAGAGGTGCTACTGTGCTTTCTTCAAATTGCAGTTAGATTTTCAATCTCTCTGCTGTATGCTGACTCATCACCACCTTTGATTATGCCTATGACAGTGATGTTGTCAGCAAACTTAAATATGACATTGGAGCTGTGCTTAGCCACAGAGCCATAAGTGTAAAGTGAGTAGAGCAGGGGGCTAAGCACACAGTCTGGTGGTGCACCTGCACTGATGGAGATTGTAGAGGAGATGTTGTTGTTTTCACACGAATTGGGGTCCGCAAGTGAATATACCACGGTTGAGAACTCAATTGCACAAGGAGGTATTGAGACCAAGATCTTGAAGCTTATTGATTTGTTTTGAGGGGATGATAGTAATGAATGCAAAGTTGTACTTGGTAAAGAGCATCCTCATGTATGCATCTTTGCTGTCCAGATGTTCCAGGGTTGAGTGAAAAGCCAATAAAATGGTATCTGTTGTGGACCTGTTGTGCCGGCAGGCAAACTGGAGGCAATCAAAGTCACTTCTCATTCAGGAGTTAATATGTTTTATCACAAACCTTTCAAAACACTTTATCACTGTGGATGTAAGTGCTACTGGATGATAGTCATTGAGGCAGGTTATGACATTCTTCTTAGAGAGTGGAATCATTGAACCTTGCTTAAAGTAGGTGGGTACCTTATCCTGCCCAAGCGAGGTGTTAAAGATCTCAGTGAACACTCAAGCCAGTTGATCAGCATAAGTCTCTAGTACTCGGCCAGGTACCTTGTCTGGGCCAGATGCTTTCCACAGGTTCACCCCGCCGAAGGATACTCTCATGTCGGCCTCAGAGACTGAAATCACAGTATCATCGGATTCCGTAGGAGTTCATGATGGTTCTTCCATGGTTTGATGGTCAAAGTAAGTATAGAAAGCATTGAGCTCATCTGAAAGTGAAACCCTGCGGCGTCCTATTGCCTTATTTCACTTTGTAAGAGGTGATAGCATTCAAGCCCTGCCACAGCTGTTGAGTATCCTTTAGTGATTCAAGTTTAGTCTGGAATTGCCACTTCACCCAAGCGATAGCTTTCCAGATATTGTACCTGGACCTCTTGTAACTTGTAACTTTCTTGGTCACCAGACTTGAGACTTGGACACCTCTGCCCTGGTCCTCAGCAGATTGCAGATCTCATGGGTCATCCAGGGTTTCTGGTTGGGGAAGATTGAATGATTTTGTGGGGACACACTTGTCTAACACTGTTTTCATAAAGTCTATGACAACCGTGGTATATTCATTCAGATCCACAAATGAGTCCTTGAACACTGCCCAGTCTTTGACTTTGAGTCCACCGACTTGAAGCAATCGCATAGCCACATTTCTGCCTCCTGAAACCACCTATTTGTTGTCCTAATCTCTGGAGTCTTGCTCCTTAGCTTCTGCTGTATGCAGGTAGGAGGAGGACTGCAAAGTGATCTGATTTACTGAAATATAGACAGGGCATAGAGAGTTAGGCATTCCTTATCTTAGTATAACAGTGGCCTAGTGGGTTGGGACGTCTGGTGCGACAGGTTATATACTGATGGTAATTGGTCAGGGATTTCTTCAAACCAGCCTGATTGAAATCCCCGACTATCATCTGAAATGCATTGGGGTGGACAGTTTCTTGTTTGGTGAGTGCATCATGCAGTATCTCAAGTGTCTGATTACAGTTGGCCACTGGTGGTATGTAAACTGTAGTCAGGATTATGGAGGACAACCGGCTTGGTAAATAGAGTAGTCAGCATTTGATTATCAGGTGTTCAAGGCTGGACGAACAAAACTGCTGCATCAGAGCACCACAGAGAGTTTACCATGAAACACACACCTCCACCTTTTATCTTTTCTCAATCAGCAGATCGGTTCATCCTGTGTATTGGGAAGCCTTCAGGTCTGATCACTGTAGTTTGCATAATCTGAGTAAGCCATGTCTCAGTGAAAAACAAAAGACAACAGTCCCTCATTTCCCTTTGATACAGCAATCTTGCCCTCAGGTCCTCAGTTTTGTTTTCCAGTGACTGCAGACTTGCTAACAAGATGCTGGGTAGAGGGGGCCTCATCCTTCTGCGTTTCAGCCTGGCTTGGAGTCCCCCTCCCTCCTGCTTTGCTTCTGGCCATGGCAATAAACCTTTGTATGCTTAATGATGCCGCACCTGCTTGCCTGGGAGTTAAGTCTGCTGAGCCTTTCAGAAGATTGTCAAATCTGTAGTTCATTAAGTCAATTTAAAAGTATGTTTCTTAAAGGGAAATTACATGTTGCAGATTGCAGTGGGAGTAATTCAAAAAAAGTATATTTAGAAGTATTGTATGTAGCCTGTAGAACATCACCTTGGGGGTTACGGGCACCATCGTGGCAATGTGGATCATCCTTTAGATTGAACAAATCAAATGGATCCTTGAGATAAAGTTCATAGAGTGCATTTCAGAATATTTCTTTTACCAACATGTTGAGGAACCAATCAGGGTACTCTACATCAGATACAGTGTAGTGAGACAAGATTAATAAATGATCTCATAGCAAAGGTTCTCCTCAGATGACTATTCATAGAACAGCAGAATTTATAATTTAGCTTGAAGCTGAGAAATGCAGGTCTGAAACTAGGATTCTAAGCTCAGCATAGCAGTTAGCATAACATCACTACAGCACCAGTAACCTGCAATCAAATCTGCTACTGTCTGTAAGGAGATTGCACGTTCACCCGTGAGCACGCGGGTGTCCATCAGGTGCTCTGGTCTCCTCCTACATTCTAAAAACATAGAGCTGAGCAGGTTACTTAATAGGTTCATTGGTCACATGGTTGCAATTGGGTGGCATGGGCATGTTGGGCCAGAAGGACATGTGAAAATACTGTTAAGTAAAAACACAAAAGCAATTGCAAGAGTATGAAATACTCATCACAAGAGTTTGAGTATGAAGAGTTGGCTAAAGTGGACTGGAAAACTACCTTAAACTGCAAAACAATAGATCAGCAGTGAGAGACATTTATGGACATTTGTAGATACATTTCATAAATTGCAGTAAAGTTGAGGACCAAAGGATATACGCCATCTATAGTTAAACCTTAAAGATAGTATGAAATTGAAGGAAAACACAAGCCATATTTTGAAGATTAGTGGCAGGCCAGTTGACGAAGACATTTTTAAGAATGAATAAGAATTCTATAAAGGGTAAGCAGAAGACGAATGAAATTAGCAAATAATATGGAAACTGACAATGGAGCTTCAATTGTTATACATAGGGAATGAGTGACTGAGACCTTTTGAGAAGGAGATTGGGAAATTAACAATGAAAAATGGAAAAATAACTGAGTTTCTAAATATTGATTTTGGACTAGTCTTCATGTTACAGAACTCAAAAGACATTCCAATAATAATATTAATGATCAAGGGACTATTAAGGAAGGAGCAACTTAAAACAACTATGATCACTAAAAAAAAAATATTCTAGGCAAACTGAAGCCCAGCAAGTTGCCTGCACCTCGGGTCTTAAAGGAAGTGGATGCTGAGATAGTGAATACACTTGTTGTAATTTATCAAATTTCTCCAGCCATTATACAATGAAGGTGATAGTTCTAAGTTCAAAATAAATTTGTTATCGAAGTATGTCTGTGTTACCAGATACTAGCTGGAGATTCATTTTCTTGCAGACATTTACAGGAAAAATAAAGAAATACAATAGAATCTATGAAAAACCATACAGAAACTATGCAAATAAAAAAAATACCGAGAACCAGTTGTAAAGTGTGTTTGAAAGTGAAGCTGTAGGTCACAGAATTAGTTCGGAGTTGTGGTGAGTGAAGTTATCCACTCTAGTTCAAGAACCTGATGGTTGTAAGGTAATAACTGTTCCTGAAACTGGTGTTGAGAGACCTATGGCTTCTGTACCTCTTGCCTGATGGCAGTAGTGAGCAGAGAGCATGGCCTGGATGGTGGGGGTCTTTGATGATGAATGCTGCTTTCTTGTGGCAGTGCTCTATGTAAATGTGCTCAGTGGTGGGAAGGGCTTTGCCTGTGATGACAGGGTTATATACACCACTTCCTGTAGCCTTTTCCATTCCTGGGCATTGGCATTTCTATACTAGGCCATAATACAACCAGTTGAGATAATCTTCACTGTGTATCTATAGATGTTTATCTAAGTTTTTTAGTGACATTCCCAATCTACGCAAACTTCTAAGAAATTAGAAGCACTGTTGTGCCTTCTTTGTGACAGCACTCATGTGCTGGTCCTAGGACAGATCATCTGATAGGATAATGCAAAGGAATTTCAAGTTACTGATTCTCTCCAGCTCCGATTCCCTAATGAAGACTGGTTCATGGATTTCCGGCTTCTCCTTCGTATAGTGGATGATCAGCTCTTTGGTTTTGCTGACAATGAGTGAGAGGTTGTTATAGCACCATCGACTGGTTTTTCAATCTCCCTCCTAAATGCTGATTGGTCACCACCTTTGATTCAGCCAACGACAGTGGCGTGGTCAGCAAACTTACATACGGCATTGGATCTGTATCTAGCCACACAATCAGAGGTACAAAATGAGTAAAATAGGTTCGCTGCCGCTGCTACTGTGCGATTGAGAATCTCCAGAGGGAAGGCCCCAAAATCCTCGGCTTTGCCTGCTGCTGGCGGCCGGGGCTAGGGTCGAAGTGCTCAGCAGAGATGGTGCTTGGTGCCGGAGGCTCTAAGTTTTCGGACGACTCAGAGACGGACTGTGGTCGGGCATGGCAGGGAGAGTTTTCTTCCTTCTCCCGTATGCATGAGATGTGGAACTTTTGAGAGACTTTGAACTTTTTTACAGTGCCCATGGCCTGTTCTTCATCAAGTTATGGTATTGCTTGCAGTATTGTAACTATATGTTATAATTATGTGGTTTTTGTCAGTTTTTCAGTCTTGGTCTGTCCTGTGTTTTTGTGATACCACACCGGAGGAATATTGTATCAATTCTTAATGCATGCATTGCTAAATGACAATAAAAGAGGACTGCATGTCTCATAATCTAATCTAAAAGGGGAAAAAAACAATGAGCTGATGTTGTCATTGAGAAAATGATGGAATCCTTTACTAAGAGATTTTTTTTAAAATCATAAGACAATAAAGCAAAGTTAATAGTGATTCAATGCAAGGGAAGTCATGAATTTGTTAGAATTCTTTGAGGATGTAACCAATAGCTTGAATAAAAAGGAACAGGCACACATATTTGGGTTGATAAATGCATTTGAAAAGATACCACATAATACACAGCTGCATAATTTGGGTATAATATGTTGATGCCGATAGGGAGATGGTCACAGAAGAGAGGCGGAATAAATGGATCATTTTGAAAATGGTAATCAGTAACTTGTGGATCTCAACTACCTATCACCCATATCAATTGTTCTGAGTATACTGTACTGGAATATTGCCAGATCTGATGATCATACAAACACAGGTGAGTTAGCAAGGTGTGTGGAAAGGTCTGAATTGGGATATGGTTAGGCTACGTGAGAAGCTGGCAGATGGACTCTAATGTACAGGAATATTATTCACTTTAGAAGGAATAATGGTATAGTAATTTACTACTTAAATAGTCAAACTATAAAATGTTGAGATACAAAGGGATCTGGGGGTCCTAGTGCATGAAGCATAAATATTAGCATGCAGGAAACAGCTGTGAAGGCTAATAGAATGTAGGCCTTTATTACAAGGAGCATGGAATATAAATGTTAGGAGGTTTTAATACAACTTTGCAGGGTTCTTGTGAGACCACACCCAGAGTTCTGCATGGAGACTTGTTTTCCATATGTAAGGAAGGATGTGTTTGTAATGGAGAGAGTGCAGAAAAGGTTAAATAAGTTCAATAAGTTGAATCCTGGAAAGAAAAGATTGACATATGACAAAAAATTGAGCAGGATGTCTCTAAACTTATATGAACTTAGAAGGACCATATTGAAATATAAAATTCTGAGGGAATTTAACAGAGTAGATACTGGGAGGACATTTCCTTGGTGGAAATATTAGAACTAAGTAGCATTGTTTCTGAATGCTCATTTCATCAGGAAAGAGGTGAAATTTCTTTCAAAGAATTGCAAAATGTTCTATCCCAGAGAATGGAGGAGACAGAATCATTGTATATAAGCAGAAATCAGCAGCCATTTACAGTATCAGGGAGTGGAGAGGTTTGGGAGGGAGCAAGAAGGTTCTGTCAAGATAAAGAATGGCAAGTCAGGCTATCTGGAATACTACTGCTCCTGTTCCACATGTTCTTCCACTAAGAAGGACAATGGTATTTCTAACTGAATACAATATTCACAACAACAAAGGCCCCGGAGACCAGTTACTGCTGGATCTGCTCCGCATTCAACTGGATGATAGTTAAATAATTCATTCCCCTCAGAAGTGGTTCGTAGAAAATAACAATAATCAGTTAGGATTTCAGCAAGGGAAAACACAAATCCATTGAAGGTGAACCAGTTGATATCACGTATTTTTAGAAGACTTTCAGTAAAGTGCCATACAAGATGTTATTAAACAAAATGCCTGCCACTTTCTGGAGATTGTTTGTTCTCCCTGTGACCGCATGGGTTTCCTTCCACAGTCCAAAGACATACCAGTGGGTAGGTAATTGGTCCTTGTAAATTGATCCATGATTAGGTGAGGGTTAAATTGGGGATTGCTGGGTACTGTGGCTCGAAGGACTGGAAGGGCCTATCCCATACTGTATCTCAATAAATAAATAAAATAAAATTAGATTGGATGGTATTGGGGGTAATACACCGACATGAATAGAAATCTCAGAGTAGAAATAAATGAGCTATTGCATATTTGATGCTGGGACTCCAATTATTCACAATCTATATCAATCATTTTGATGAAGAGATAAATGTAATACATACATCTAAGTTTGCTAATAATACAAAGGAAGGTGAGCTGACAGAGATATAGAGTGGCTTCAGGGAGATATGGGCAGGTAAGTAAATTGTTAAGGAAAGGCAGTTGGAAAATGCAATACAGAGGTCAATCACAATCAAATAAAAGAAACAGAAAGCATTTATGAATGGCGAGAGTCTGACAGGTGCTTGAAAGAGATCTGGCACCCTTGTAACAATTCACTGAAAGTTAATATGCAGGTTCAATAGGCAATATATGCAAATAGGTTTGAGTACAAGAGTTGAGATGTCTTGCAACAATTATACAGAACTTTAATAAGAACACATCTAAAATGTTGTATACAGGTTTGGTCTTTCTATCTAAGAAATACTATATTTGCAATATATTGTGTATAGCAACATTTACCAAGCTGATTCATTGGACTGTTAAGTTTCTTCAACGAAGACTGGTTAAGAAGACTGGCCTCAACTCCTTTGACTTTAGAAGAACGAGAGGTGATCTCATTGAAATGCGCAAAATTTTTACAGACTTGACAGGATAAATACAGAACATAAGACAGTCTGCAGCTGTTAGAAGTCCAGAGCAACATGCCCAGAATGATGTATAAACTCAGTAGATCAGGCAGCATCTATAGAGTTGATGTTTTGGGCTGAGACTTTTCATCTGGATACTGTAGATATAGACTGAGGTGCCCAGAAACAGCAGTTACAGTGTCAGAACAAGGGATCAGCTATTCAGGGCAGAGGTGAGAAATGTTCTCACCCAGAGGCTAGTGAATCTTTGGAATTCCCTACCCAAGAGGGTTGTGGAGGTCCCAGTCACTGAGTCCACTCAAAACAGATATTGATAACTTTTTAGAACAGATATAGACTGAGCGTAAGAAATGGACATTTAAATATTGACATAGAAAATCAACCATAATCTTAGTGAATGACAAATATGACAAGAGCAGCCTGTTCTTGCTTCTATTTCTTTGTTTTCTGTATTCTGTCACTCTTATATCTTTGCTTTACAAAAGTATATAAATCTCAGTTCTGGATTTCAAAGTGATATGTTCACCCACTGGAAAACTTTTCTTAGATCATAATTGAATGGCCTGGCTTGAATTTTAATCTTCTGTGATTTATTCTCGACTCCCCCAACAGAGTAAATAGTTTCTCTCTATCCTATCTATTCCTTTAATCACTGACATTATATTAGCCTTAATTGAGGGAATGGATATCTAGTTTTTGCAAAGTCGTGATTTTGTCTCCTTTGCCCTGGTCCAAGTCCGCATTATAAACCAACAGAGATCGTAAAGAGGAGATATAGAAATGAATGGAATCACAGTCTTCCTGTACCAGGTCTAAGCTAATTTAGAAGATTTGCTAGAGTAAAAGCTGGGGAAATGAAACAGTTCTATGCTACACTGTAGACGAGTACACAAGGAGTCTAATGTTTATGAACAGTTAGGAAAAAAAGTAAAGAACAACCACCAGCAATTTTGGGAGTTTGTTCTCCAAGTAAGTTGGATCCACCTCATTGCAATTCTACAAATAGGGTGCAGCACAGCAGCTGGTCAATCACATGGCATCTGCTGGAAGGCACTTAAACTGCATTTTCATTGATTCGTATTGTATATCATAGAAACGGACAACACAAAAACAGACCTTGGCCATATCAACCACGATACCAACCTACACTAATCCCACATCAATACATTAGGCCCATATCCACTACACTTTTCCTTCCCTGTTCAATGCTTTTTAAGCATTGCAAATTTTTAAAAATCTGTTTTGTCAGCTTTCAGTTTTTAGCTTGAAATTTAAAGCTAACGGCCTATTTTGGTACCAAAGAATAGCTGAAATGAAGATTTAGTTAGGAAGATCATGTCCTCTGTCACACAAGTGAAAAGCATCAAAACTTGCTGTGTTAACCAGTGTAAAAAAATCAATATTCTAGATGACAGTCTCAATGAATCTGGTTGATGGTACTGTACTAGATAACTACATTGCAACTATAAGATCATGTAGTATCTAGATCTGCTCACAAGATAAGATTGATTGTACGAAGTGTGTGTGTTCATTATTACTCACATGATATGAATTTAATTCTTCACATCTTTGCTCCAATGTGTGCCTATGTGCTTTTGATATCTCTCCTGAGTATTTCAGCCTACCCATAAGCTTGCATTTTAAGCAAACTTACAGAAGGCTTATCAATGAATTATTTGTTACTGAACTGATCTGTTCAATAACTTGACTCATTCACATAGTCATTTGAGCATGATTTGTTCTTACGTTTTAGCTTGATGACAACACCTTTGGAAACCAACTCCAATTTTTGGAAATAAATTTGTTCTTTCGCATGCATAATAATTTTAAATCATGTAAATTTTGAAGTGATAAAGAAAATGGACTTTCATGGCCTATGATTACATTCAAAGAAACAAAATTATTTAGAGTGTTCAGCATTTTGGCTTAAATCTTACCTGTGACTGGGCGTTGATATTTGCACCATTTGTTACAAGGACATGGACAACCTCTGCTTGCCCAGCTAATGACGCAATATGCAAGGCAGTATTTCCTTTCTGAAAGCAAAAGGTAAAGGCATATCAGTAATTACTGGTATGAATCTGGTGTACTCTGATCAGAGTAAAAATACAAAGTGAGTGAGATTCTTGCATTGTCTTGATTTACCTGTATCTGTGGTAGACCAAACTATAGGAATTGATTGTTACTATCAGACAACAATTCCATTATTTCTCTATCATGGGGCTTCCAGGATTATAGGTTTTGATTCGGCCAGATTTTAGTCCTTTTACAACTAACTCCATAATTCCAATGGATAGATCAACATACATATTATAAATGTCTCCAAACTTAAGCTGAGCTCAGCTGTGAAAACACAGAGTACTTCATTAATCTGAATACATTAATGACACATAAGTATACATTCAGATTTAAGAAAAAGCCAGCCCAGGAGCAGGATGTTTTTTTTTCTAATGACAATTCCAGTACACCAGGCTGTTGAGTTACCTGGTTCATGTAATTTCAATTCCCCTTCCCTTTGCTGAAACCCAAGCCATCTGTCCTCGGCCTTTTCCACTTCTATGATGAAGCCAAACACTAATTAGAAGGATAGCACCTCATATTCCATTTGGGTAGCCTACAGCTCAATGGCACGAACATTGAATTTCCCCAGTTTGAGGTACCCAATCAGCCTGGTTTCCTTTCCCACTTCTGTCAGTCTACCCAGTATCTCTCTCTCCTTGTCCATGTTTTCCATCCTCCCCCATCCCTAAACTCTTCACTCACAACCCTTCCCAACGTTAAGGACATCTTCAAGGGGCAATGCCTCAAGAAGGCCACATTCATCATTTAAGACCCTCACCATCCAGGACACTTCACATTACTACCATTAGGGAGGAGGAACAGAAGCCTGAAGACACACACTCAATGTTTTAAGAACAGCTTCTTCCACCATCAGATCTTTGAACTCTCCATGAACCCTTGAATACAACTTCATTATTCATCTTTTGCAGTATTTATTTTGTAAATCTTAGTACTTTTTATGTCTGTTGTCACAAAACAACACATTTCACTATGTATGATGGATAATAAACCCAATTTTGATTCTAATTCAGCCTCCCTCATACCTACAGTATTTCCCTGGTTTTTTTTTGGCTTGTTTAACTTTTCATATCCTCTCCTCTCATTCCATCTGCACAACACCCTTCTTTTATCTGGTTAAATCTATCACTGAGAAGCCCTTTCACCCCTCCATCTCACTTCTCTGTACTGGTCCTCCCCCTCCAAGTCATTTTGCAGGATTATGACCTGAAATGTTGATCATCACTTTGCCCCCACAGGTGCTGCTCGACATGGTGAATTAATGTTTTGCTCCTGCACCTGCAGTTGCTTTTGTCTCCAAGTTACTAGATTACATTTGGTTTATTTAAATTAATTTGAGGTTAGAAGCTCACTCTTCAATGAACTGAAATGTACAATGCTTGATCTACTGAATGATATACACTAATGACCTCTCATTTATATAATGGTAATAAATCAGCGACTCATTAAGTCAGCTGACTGGGCAGAGTGGGTCCTATCCGTAGCATGAAAATAACAAGCAGCGGTCACTCCACGGTACATTTACTAAACCCCAAATTAATGAAGGAATAAATTATGACAGAGTTGTACAAATTTCAGTGACTGGCCTATTGCAATCCCCACTACACTTACCACCAAATGACATAATAGCAGCTACGATGGGCTTGGATCAAACTATTTTGGGACTGATCCAATGAGTTTATGTAAGAGCAACAAAGAATGGATTATGCAGCTTGATGTTTACAACATATGTAAGAACACTAAAACATGAGCAAACAATTCAACCCATGGACCTTGATACATCATTAAATTTTATCACAGCTGATCTGTGCCTTAACACAAAAAATTACCTGTCATAGGCCTAAATCTTTTGAAATTGTTACTGATCAAAAATATCATCTTAAAATTACAATGTCTTATACAGTCTTCAGCTTCACATTTGTGGTACAAAATATAGTGTAAGCTCTCGAAGCTGTAATTGAAAAATATCCACGAAGCAAAGATATTGTTGAGTAAACAGCAGGACCTCAAAATGAAGAGTCACACATGATCAATGTTAATGAATTCTTCTAAATTGTATGAGAAAGGGTAGACAAATAATGTTGTTGATGTAATGTATTTAGATTTAATCAAGTACTACGTACAATGTGCCCTCGAAGGTGTGCGTGTTTGCCAACGCACACATTCATGCTACTAGCGCACAAAAGATTGTCACTCTCTACTTCATTGGCATGTTCAGTATACTTCACAATCGTACGCAATCACATTTTCTTTTCCAATGTAGATGGTGTTGACAATGTGGGGTTTGCAATTATTTGTTTGCAGATTTTAAAAATGGCTTACTTATTCTGTTTTTATTGAAGAAATTATTCATTTACTATGTCAAATTCCAAAGGATCAAAGGGTGTGAAGCACAAAAGAACATTTAAAGTGGAATGGCTAAATGAAACAGTAGAAAATGCTACACCGAAAGCTCATGAGGTCAGGAACGTACAGCTACGCAAAATATTTATGTACAATATAGAAACTGGTGTAACCTTCCTGTATTGTCATGATGCAAATGTTGCTGGTTAATTTGCAAGTGGGAAGAAGTGGAGTGATATTTGAAAACTTGACTTCTTAAAGTGTCATTTAGCAAGAAAATCACATATGGACGGTGTGCAAAAGCTACGGCAAGAAAATCCTTCATTACCCGCTACAGGCCTGCTACACATTTTGTGAGAATGCAGAGGAATGAGAGCAAAAACGATCAAGCCCAGAGAAGATCAAAGTTCTTATTGACAATGTTTTGCTAGCTGTTAAATTGAATAACTATATATAAAACTCAGTGCATACATGTTGTTGTCATTGGGCAAGAAATTCCACAGCACAAGATTTTTGCACACACTGGTTATTAAAAATTAGAGGGAACATTGATCGCGTAGTAAATTTACAATTAAGGTCAGGTAACATGGAGTCAGTGAGCAGGTACTGAATGGATGTCAAGGTCATTACTAAGCACAAAACAGAGAGTCGCAAGTTAAAGGCAGGTTGGAAGAGTAAAGTAGTGGCTTTCTGGGATTATTGTTGTTCACGACTTCTAGTAACAATTTGAATTTGGGAATCAGAAGTAGAGTTTCTAAATGTGTGTAATGCCCTGGTTAAGATTTTTACTGCTATGCTGTAGGTATTTCATTTTAGCAGTTCTCAAGAGCAGTCTGTTCTGCTTTCAGTCTGTTTGGGTTTGAGCTGAGATAAGGGTTAGGGGCTTTATTGTTCAACTTAGGAATGTGGTGTCAGCCAATCAGGATGGTGGAATTGGGAGAAGGTTCTAGGGAACACTGGGCAGAGAGATTTTGTGGGGGACACTGATGTGGGTCGAGGTCTTTGTTCATGGGAGCTTGGAGAAGATAGGAGGGACGATAGCTGAGGATGCCATCCCTGTTGCACAAGGTGCTTTGTACAGATGAATGGCTTAAAGGCGAAAGGACCAATACTCTCATGGGACAGATGGACTTCAAGTGACATTCGGAAGGTGCAATGTGTACATCAAAAACAATGGCTTCTGGGAGATTTGAGCTCCACCATAGACATGTGACTGTTGAAGTATAAAGGGCCCTTTGTGTTTTTTCTTTCTTTCGTTTAATAACTGGTTGCTTAAGTTAACATTCTTAAATACACTTCATTATAATTGTATGCAGTGTACGGTTTGTTATTTCTTGTTGATGGGCAGTTGCCGAGGACAGTAACTCACACAACATTCACACAAACCGGGGTTTGGGTGGGCAAGACACCCCAACCTCACGGATTTGGTGGGACCAAAGTCCTATACACCCGAGACGTACGAAGCCTGAGAAAGGTGGGTTTCTCACTGAAGAATCCAGTGGCTGTTTGCAAGGGGGAAGTGAGTCGTTTCTAGAGATGCCAGTAAGAGGGGATTTCATGTGCAATTGAGTCCAAATTGGGAGAATTTTCTGCTTAGATTAAATCAGAGATGGTGCAATTTACTATGCAGAATAGAGCATCCACATATGACCATAAATGCAACAGACTAACAAGGGTTTTGGGAGTAACATACACAAAGTGCTAGAGGAACTCAGCAGGTCAGGCAGTATCTATGGAAGGAAATAAAGAGTTGACGTTTCAGTACAGACACACAGTCACTGAAAATAATGATGAAGGTTAATAAGGTCATAAAAAGAAAGTGAACCTAGAGGACTTGTTCTTTATTTCTAGAGGAATACAGTTCTGAAACAGTGTAATCATGCGAAGCTTGCACGAACATGCATTTTGATCATATTTGTAGTACGAAGTACAACAGACATGAACAACTAGAAAGAAGAGCAAAATGGTAACCTGCTGGGATCAGTGTTGAGGCTCGTGCTATTCATGAGGGGACATTACAGGAAGTGCAAGTAAAGATTCATATGAGTAATTCTGGAATGAAGTTGGTTACAATTACCCAGAAAAACAATATTCCCTTGCTGGGACCATTTTTCCCTCGAAGATAATGGTTGGGAGGAGATCTGATAGAGTTTTCTGAATGGTGGTGTTTCATAGGGTAAGAAGTTTAACTGTTTTCACCCAAAGGACACATAAAAATTATGAGCTATAAATATAAGGTACCACTGATAAATCTAACAGGGAAGTCAAGAGAAATGCATTTGTTATTGACTGATACCACTGTGAAATATGTAGCAAAGGGAATAGCAAAGATGCATTAAGGGAAAATTGGATGAGCATGTGATAGAAAAAAACCAGAAGATTAAATGATGATGGTAGAATGAATTCCACCTGGGACATTAAAAAATTGACTAATTAAGTGCCTTTTCTATGCTGTAGGCTCTGACATAAAGCAGTTTTGTCCCAGCATCCACAGCTACAGAGCAAATTAATAGTACAAATATTTCAGGCTTTTGATCCTGTATGGCATAATATGTATTTTAAAATTATAACCCTATGATCTTGACAGAATAATTTCCTCAGATCTTTTGAAAGTTTTATCTGCCTCGATCAAGCTTGTATGCTCAGAAGAGTACGAGCCTCAGGAAATGTGGATCTCATTTACGATGAGCTGCTGCAGAGATTTGTTGGAGGTTTAATCTTTATCAGTAAACTTAGACTGTAATTCAATGCCTTTTTTTTTACTGACTAATATGTCACAATCCTTCCTGTTGTAAAGCAATGCAGGAACACTTCACAATTCTGTTCTTAAACAGAGATTCTGCAGATGCTGGAAATCTTGAGCAACATGCACACAAAATGCTTGAGCAGCCCAACAGATCAGGGAGCATCTTTGGAGGGGAATAAACAGTCAACGTTTCAGGCTGAGACTCTTCATCAGTACTGGAAAGGAAGGGGACAGAAAGAAGCCATAATGAAAGTGGCGGGGGAGGGGAAGAGGTATAAGTTGGCAAGTGATAGGTGAGACCAGGTGATGGGAAAGGTGTGTGGGGGATGAAGTAAGAAGATGGGAGGGGATAGGTCAAAGAGATAAAGGGCTGAAGTGAATGGAGGACAGAGGACACTGAAGGAAAGAAAGGGACCCAGAGGAAAATGGTGGGCAGGTGAGGAGAGGAGAAGAGAAGGGGTAACAAGGTAGCTAGAATGGGGAATGGCAACAGAAAGGAGGAGGAAAGGGGGAAAGATTACGAGAAGTTAGAGAAATCGATATTCATACCATCAGGTTGGGGCTACCCAGACGGATAATGAGGTGTTGCTCCTCCAACCTGAGTAGCCTCAGCATGGTAGTGGAGGAGGCCATAGACAGACTTGTCAGAATGGGAATGGAAAGTCGAACTGAAATGGGTGGCCTCCAGGAAACCCCGCCTTTTACGGGAGTGCCTGCCAAAGCAGGGTCTAAATCCGCACCGGGTGTCTCCAATGTAAAGGAGACCCCACTGGGCGTACAGGATGGAATAAATGACCCAACAGACTCACAGGTGAAGCGTTGACTGAATGGCAGTGATAGAAGAGGTATAGGGGCAAGTGTAACACCTGATGGCAACAGCAAGAAAAGGGCATGCCCTGTTGAAGGTCCTTAATAATGGACACTGCCTTTCTGAGACACTGCTCCTTGAAGATGTCCAAGATACCTTGCCGGCCAGTACCCAAGATGGAGCCGACTAAATTTACAATCCTCTGCAGTTTCTTTCGGTCCTGTGCAGTAGTGGCCCCCACATCACCCCCTCCCCCCGATACCAGACAGTGATGCAGCCTGTCAGAGTGCTTTCCACGGTACATCTATAGAAGTTTTTCAGTGTATATGTTAATGCTGTGGCAAGTGTGAAATTTTCATCTGGTTGGGGAGAGGAGGGAGAAATGGGCCCAGGGTGGTTCAGACCCAGATATTAAGGACACAGAGAGGTCGCGTTGGGGACAGGAGGAAGAAATGGGCCAAAGATGGGTTCAGAGCCGGATCTTAAGGACAGAGAGGGGTCGGTTTGGGGATACGAGGAGGAAATGAGTGTAGGGTGGGTTCAGACCTGGCTGTGAAGGGCAGAGAGGCAGAGCTTTTGAAGGAAGCACAATACCTGTACTGCAAATCTCTGGAGAGGTGAGAGGATTCCAGAAATATCAGTGATAAAAAACACATTATCTGTCTGTGTCTGTGTAATAAACATCGAATGAGAGAATGAGGGAGATTGGGGGGGGGGGCTTTGATAATACAAAATGAACAGTGATTTCAGTGTGATTAGAGACTTAAAAACTGCTGCAGTGCTCCTCACAGTCACAGATTGATTTACATTCCTTTTGGAGACTTATCACAACTCCTAGCGTCCTGAAGATTGTTTCCCTCAGTGTATTATTACCACCTCCCCTTCAAAAGATGTGCTACTCTTCCGGTCACTCCCTGACTTGAAGCTCACATTCCAAAGGGTTTCTTTCACAGGACAGAAAATATGTAACTTTCCATTCCAAAATTTACACTGTAGTCCATCCAAAACACTTAGCATAATCACCTCTCTGCTCCCAGAATATACTAAACTGAATGGCAATGTTACCTGATTTAACAACAACACCTGAACGATTTGCCATTTCATATAGAAAAGTTCTGTTTCTTTGGACTGTGCAAAGCAGCACAGGCAGTAAAGCATTTTTGCAAAACTGAAACAAATGTCTTCAGAACAGATCTGCTTGTAATGTTGTTGGGAATTGGTTTGATGTCAACATACACACAAGGAGTATAAGTGTATAGTTCATTGAGACCAGCCTCACAGGCAGACAGGGTGGTGAAAAAGACATTTAGCACGCCGGCCTTCATCAGTCAGGGAAATGAGTACTGCAGTTGCAAGCGTTTAAGTCATTGGTGAGGCCGCAATTGGAAAACTATATTCGGTTTTATTCACTTTGTTAGAGGTGGAACTGGGAAGAGTGCAGAAAAGATTCACAAGGATGTTGCTGGAACCAGAGAGTCTGAGATATAGGGAGAGGTCATCAAGGCAGGGTCTTTATTCCTTGGAACATGGGAGAATGAGGGGCTCACCTTATAGAAATGTTTAAGATGATGAGAGACACAAATAAGGTGAATAATAACATCAGGGTAAAGGAGATCAAAACTAAGGGCACAGGTTTAGTGTGAGAGGAAACTGGGACTAGCTGGGCGGGCACTGTAGTTGGCATGGATTAATTGGATAGAAGGGCCTGTATCTATTCCTTATTGCTCTATCACTCTATAACAGGTTCCTATCAACATGAAACTAAGCTTTGTACAGGTGCACATTCCTTTATCTGAAATTCTGAAATCCAAAAAGCTCTGAAGACCGAAGTTTTTTATCGCCAACAGCTGACGTCACTCAGGTGTGACGTGGCAGCACTAGCAGGGGCCGCCAGATGTCAGTTGTGGCTCAGCACTCGTACTGGTGACATGTGCATTTGCTGTTCGCTGATATTTTGTGTTCACTGTTGACTTTGTGTTTAATTTCACTGTGAAAATGTCAAAAAGAGCTGCAGATACCCCTATGGGTAACAATGAGAAAAAGAGAAGGAATCTTCTCTATCAATAACACAGAAAGTGAAGTTATTGCAGAAGATTGATCATGGTGTGTCTGTGCGGTGTCTTACTGAAGAAAATAGTGTCAGAACTACCACTAAGTAAACAGAAAGACAAGTTACTGAAGTTTTATAGTGACAGTGACAGTGACGTTCTACATTTATTCCATTAAGTCATTTACCATGTGTTTGATTCGGTTCGTTTGAAGCTGTATATTTTTATGTTTTATTGAATGCTCTTATTGGAAATAAAATTTCTTCATCATTATTCCCTAAACAATACAGTATAACAATTACTTACATAGCATTTACATTGTATTAGGTATTATAAGTAATCTAGAGATGATTTAAAGTATACGGGAGGATGTGTGTAGGATTGGTGCACCGCTGGGTCCTAAACACCACCGCACTGAGCCAGGTTAAATAAGGGACTTGAGCATACGAGTTTTTTGGTATCGGGTGGGGGGGAGGGGGGGAGAGTCTGATATCCGAAAAATTCTGAATTCCGAAATGCAACTGGCCCCAAGGATTTCGGATAAGGGATTGTGGGCCTGTATTTGTGACATCATTTGATGAATAAACACCCCTGGGACACCGAGAAAATGTCCATTCTTCTGAAGAGCATCAGGGTCCACCAAAGATGGCAGGAGGGTCTCAGCTTGATGTCTTATCCAAAAGCTGGTAGTTCCAATGATCCTATCCAAGTATTCTAGATTTTGTCCTCAAATTGTTGGACCTAATGAATCCAATACTTTCTGTTGCATCATTAAGACCAAAGAACTTTTCTCTGTCACAATATCAACCCACAACTATCTGGACCTCAGTCTCATTAAAACAACCATGCAAGAATTCACTTGCTCAGCTCTAAGCTACAGATCTTATAAATGGTCCTTTCTGCTTAGTAAATCTCTCTCTTCCTTTGATACGCCCACGTTTGCCATTCTTATGAAAACTGGAGAGGATTTGTAATCATCTGGTGTATCTTTCTCAATTACGACTCTCTGACCAGATGGCCCAGTGTCAGTGGGGCTTTGCAAGGAATGAGGAATTTCCCTTTTTCTTTCGAGACTTGTAAAACACATGAGCCTGGAACTTGGATCCATTTTGCTGCTCGTGTTCCAAATCACATAATTTCAGCATACCTATTATTCACTGGGCTCCACGGATTCTTGTTATCCTACCTAATCCATCAATTTTCATTAGTTCATTTGTTATTCCAGTCACAAATTGCACAGCCCACTCCTACAAGTTCAGTCTCTCTTGCGTATGATCAGCTCTCATGGAGCCAGGCCCTGTACACATTCCCATCACAAATCTTTGGTCAAGCTTTTAATCACTCCTCCTCCATCTGCTTCTTTTACTCAGCGTCACTTTCTCAAAGAGGATTATTCCTCTTTGTAAACACAACACGCTGGAGGAACTCAGCAGGTCGGGCAGCATCCATGGAAACAATCAGTCAACGTTTTGGGCCGGAACCCTTCGTCAGGACTGAAGAGGGAAGGGGCGGAGGCCTTATAAAGAAGGTGGGGGGAGGGTGGGAAGGAGAAGGCTGGAAGGTTCCAGGTGAAAAGGGGAAAGATAAAGGGGTGGAGGAGGGGAAGCAGGGAGGGGATAGGCAGGAAAGGTGAAGAAGGAATAGGGGAAAGCACAATGCATAGTAGAAGGAGGCGGAACCATAAGGGAGGTAGTAGGCAGCTGGGGGAGAGGACAGAGTGAAACTGGGATGGGGGAAGGGAGGGGGAAGGAATTACCGGAAGTTGGAGAATTCAACGTTCATACCAAGGGGCTGGAGACTACCCAGATGGTATATGAGGTGTTGCTCCTCCAACCTGAGTTTAGCCTCATCATGACAGTAGAGGAGGCCATGTATGGACATATCCGAAAAGGAATGTGAAGCAGAGTTGAAGTGGGTGGCAACCGGGAGATCCTGTCTGTTGTGGCGGACGGAGTGGAGGTGCTCGATTAAGTTCTAGTCTTACTTTCTTTTTTGATATGCTGATGTGCTGCTTCAAGGTAGATTTTTTTTGAAAACATAGGCAGTGCATGCTATAGCTATAAACACAAGAGATTCTGCAGATGCTGGAAGTCCAGAGCAACACACGCAAAATGCTGGGGGGAACTCAGCAGGTCAGGCAGCATCTAGGAAAGGAATAAAGAGTCTCTGCTTCAGGCTGAGACACTTCATCAGAACTGGAAAGAAAGGGGGAAGAAGCCAGAATAAGTAGAGGGGAGGGGAAAGAGTACAAGCTAGCAGGTAATAGAAGAGACCAGGTGTGGGGGAAGGGGGATAAAGTGAGAAGCTGGGAAGAGATAGGTGGAAGATGTAAAGGGCTGCAGGAGGAGGAATCTGATCGGAGAGGAGAGTGGACCTTGGGATTGAGGAGGGGCATCAGAGGAAGGTGATGGGCAGGTGAGGAGAAGGGGTAAGAGGGAAGTCAGAATAGGGAATGGAAAAAGAGAGAAGGGAGGGGGCAGAAATGACTGGAAATGAGAGAAATTGATCTTCATGCTATCAGGTTGGAGTCTACCCAAGGGATAGACACATGGATGTGGCATCATGGCAGCAGTACAGGAGTCCATGGACTGACATGTCAGAATGGAAGTAGAATTAGAATGGCTGGCCCATTACACATCTTTGGTCAAACATCATAAGCCCTTTTAGCATCAGCTTCTTCTACTCATTGTCAGTTTTATTTGATCAAGCCTCTTTGTAATTGTTTTGAATTTACTCTTGCTATTTTAATGTTGCTCTCTGTTTTGATAAACTGATGAACTGCTTCAAGATCCTTCTTTTTACATTGGCAGACACAGTACAGCTATGACCTTTAAGAAAACAATGTAGAACTAACAGACATCCCACCCTGCAAAAACTGATTTCAGGGAGGTAGCACCATCAATTTGCGGGAGACTCCCGGGAGAGGTGGGATGTCTGCAATACAGTGCTCCTTAGCAGCTATAGAGTAGCTCCTTAGCAGCTAGCCAGCTAGTTTAAATAACGTTAGCTATGCTAATGAACAAATGGCACCTGTTAAACTCACCTCAACATGTCTTTTACAATCTTAACCCACCATGGGCAATAGAAAAGTCACTGTTGCAAACAGTGCAGTGAGCAACACTGTCATTATTTTGACCCCTATTAGGCAGGGGTACACTTTAGTGTAGTCTGGGGTGACGTACATTTTATATATTTTTTGGAACACTCTGCCATGGCGCGCTCTCGCTCTCTCTCTCTCTCTCTCTCGTGGTCGCTCGCGCGCTCTCAAGCGCTCTCGCTTGCTTTCTCTCTCACCCGTGCGTTTTCACTTGCTTTCTCTCTCACTCGCTTGCTTGCTCTCGCTCTCTCGCTTGTTTTCTCACTCGCTTGCTTGCTCTCACTCTCTCTCGCTCGCGCGCTCTCGCTTGCTTTCTCTCTCTCGCTTGCTTGCTCTCACTCTCTCTCGCTCGCACTCGCTTGCTTTCGCTTTCACTCGCGCGCTCTCTCTTGCTTTCTCTCGCTCGCTCTCAAAAAAACTGATTTCTGTGATATTGTATATAATTTGTGGGCATCAGGGAGCCACTATTAATATGCGGGAGACTCCCAGAACTTCCGGGAGAGGTGGGATGTCTGAACTAAGGAGTAAAAAGTAGTGGAGGAATAAAATCAGGACCAGAATCAGGTTTAAATTCACCAGCAAATGCTGTGAAATTTGTTAACTTTATGGCAGCAGTACAATGAAATACATGATAAATAAATACAGAGAAAAAAACTGAATTACATGAAGTATATAGACAAATGTCTATTAAATAGTGAAGTTAAAATAAGTAATGCAGAAGAAAACAGAAATGAAAAGGTAGGGAGGTAGTGTTCATGGGTTCGATGTCCATTTAGAAATTGGATGACAAAGGGGAACTCTGAGTGTGTGCCTTCAGGCTTCTGTACCTGAAGATGGGAGAAGGGACAATACCAGTACCAGACCAATCATTTCCTCCAGTCGAATCCTCTGCTATTTTACCCCTACAGTGTATCCCTTTCTAAAGCCTTAACCATATTGCCCCTGCCAGCACGTTAAAAAGAAGGAAATGAAAGGAGTAACAATAACATTGAAAGGGAAATAATACTGTACCTTTAAAGGGTGAAAACTAGTGAGGATAATAAGTGAAGAGAAAAGGGAAAACTGAGAAGAGAAAAACCAGACAGAATACAGGTGAGAATGCAAGATAGGCTACAACTGACAATGATTTTTCTTTTCGATAACGAACTGTTGCACTCTGAGATGAATTTTGCATTTCGCTGTCTTCCTGTCTCATAGGCTGACCAGATGTGCAGCCTGTTTGATGATTCACACAATAGTTCCTACATTTGGGAAAACTTATTCCTGTGCATCTGAAGTCAGTTTTCAAAACTGATGAAACTTGAGATTATTTTTCCCAACATGATCAATAACATGTTCTCGTATCACAGTCACAAGAGGTACTGCAGATGCTGGAAACCGAGAGCAATACACACAACGTGCTGGAGGAGCTCCACAGGTCAGGCAGTATCTACGAATGGGAATAAACAGTCAATGTCTCAGGCCAAGACCCTTCATCATGACTGGAAAGGAAGGGGGAAGAAGTCAGAATAAGGTGGTGGGGGAAGGGAAGGAGGAAGTACAAGGTGGCAGGCGATAGGTGAAACCAGGAGAAGGGGAGGAGGTGAAGTGAAAAGCTGGGAAGTTGATTGGTGGAAGAGATAAAGGACTGGAGAGGGGGGAATCTGATAGGCGAGGACAAAAGACCATGGAGAAAAGGAAGGGGAAGGAGCTCCAGAGAAATATGATGGTCAGATAAGAAGAGAAGGTGTGAGAGAGAAACTAGAATGGGGAATGGTGAAGGTGGGGGTGGGGTTAATTACCAGAAGTTCGAGAAATTGATGTTCAAGCCATGAGGTCGGAGGCTACCCAGACGGACTATAAGGTGCTGCTTCTCCAGTCTGAGTGTGGCCTTATTGTAGCAGCAGGGGAGGCCGTGGGCTGACATGTTGGAATGGGAATGGGAAGTAGAAATTAAATGGGTGACCACCAGGAAATCCCACTTTTTGTTGTGGACAGAGTGAAGGTGCTCGACGAAGTGGTCCCCCAGTCTACGTTGGGTCTCACCGATATACAGGAGGCCAGGCCGGGAACATTGGTTACAGCAGGTGACCCCAAAAGACTTGCAGGCAAAGTGTTCTGGTATCATATTGGGAAGAAAAATCCAACAAAAAAATGGTGTGGAAATTGCTTCATTTGACCATAAAAGCAATGTAGCCTTGAGTTGTCTCACAGCAAGACCTTTGAATAACAGAAGGGTGCGTCAAATCTATGGCAGTCATAGTCTCAGTACCGTGTGTGTTGACTCAATTACTGTTAAATGCTGCCCTAATCATTTCTGATATACTCATTTTATATTCCCCTCCAGATTTGTACTTTACAAGGATTACAGCCATTGTTTTGTACATGTTGTATCATGTTACACTTTCTGATCCCACTGACTACTACATGCCACACTGTGCAAACAATATCTCCACTGTAACATACTGGCAATGGATTCCAGCACCCACAGAAACAAACAATTTTTGTTCTTATGTAAATATCCTTCTGGCATTGAGAATCACATTTCAGTAAGAACAGAGTGAAGCTATATATTACGAGTAGAAGTGCCTTCTAAATAATCAGTTATCATGTACCCATCATGCCTCTAAGCACACCAGAAGTAGTTGGCCTCTTTTGTTGCATTGTTCCAAATAAGCTCAAACAACAGAAATACTAGATTGTCTTTTGAATGTTCTCTTCCTCAGACAAAACCAGGATGTAACACTGTCTCATCAGTCTGCAAAATGACTTCATGTACATTGGCAAATTTTCCCCATTATCGCTATCTTTATATTATTATGTGGCAATCATGTCTGCACAATCTAAGAGGTTGCAGCCAACAATCCAATATCACAAAAGGGACGTAGGGACAGAGCTTGGTATTCTAAGTGTGTCTGACAGCTACAGATTATTCAAACACTTCAATTTATCCTTTTTATATCCAATTTCACCGTCCAAGTATGAAATATTTTGGCTTAGTATTTGATTGTTGAGAATGCAATGCCTTTTGATACTGCAGCATCAAAGCAAATATTGCGGTCAAGAGACCTTGGATTTTTAATCCTCTGATTCTGCAATGAAAATTCTATCAAATGAAGTTTGAATGCAATTTCTTCTCCCTGATACTGCAAAAAGAGAGAGAATCATGGACATTCGACGCACTGATGTAGAAATGTGCCAAGGCAGCCATTTGTAATGAGTAACATCCACAATTTATGACAGAATCATAGGATACACAGCAGAGGAAAAGGAAATCCAGCCCAACCTGTCAATGTTACCTCTTTTCAGGAGCAACTCACAATTTGCAACACCTGGCACCATCTCAGTTGCCTTGCAATTTTTTTTCACCCTCTATTTATATAATCCCCTCTTTAAGGTCAAAATAAAATCCACCTCAAACACACTTGCAGCTAGGTATTTTAAATTTTTGCTTCTAAGATTCAAGGGCTGCAGGTTATCTCTTTTTTGCTTTAGCCCTCACTCCTGCAGGCAATCCACTAATCTTCATTAAGGACTGGAAACACTCACTTGACTTTTTGATTTATTCATCAGTCTCCATTTTAGGAGCTTTCTGCATACCCAAGCATTGAAAATGAACGAGAGGGCAAGTCAAAGACATGGAGTTGCTGTTCACAAGGACACCTGAAAGTGCTGAAGAGACATGCATGTCGCTTTTACTTCGTCGACAACAGGGAAATAATCTGAGTAATGCCACAATGATCTCAATGAATTATAGATAGAAATCAGAGATCTGTTCCGCCATGCAACAGTGAACAGTATTACCGATCAAAGGACGAGTCATACGCTTACCTTGGTTGCAGCATCCACATTAGCACCTAGCTGGATCAGTTCAGAAACAACTCCTATATGACCTTCCTTTGAAGCAAGATGGAGAGCATTCAACCCATTCTGAAAAAGAAACAGAAGCATATGGTTCAGTTTATTGTCATTCGTCTGTACTCATGTATTCCGCCAAACTAAACAATGTTCCTCCAGACAAAAGTGCACAACACGGTACATAGAACTCACTCACATAACACTGGAAGGAAGTATTACCATAAATTAATTAGCAATTAATAAGTGCGTGTACGATACAAGTTAAGAAGTAAGCAGTATAACACTACTGGCACTTCATACATGATGAGACCATATGATGAGATTCTTGTGTGATGGCAGGGAGTTCAGTAGTCTTACAGCCTGCGGAAGAAGCTGCTGCCCCTTACAACAGTTCTAGTCCTAATGTTATGGTACCTCCTGCCTGATGGTCAGGGGTCAAAGAGATTGTTGGACGGATGGAATTGACAATGCTAAGGGCACTGCATATGCAGTGCTCCTGATAAACATCTCTAATGGGTGGAAGGGAGACCCTGGTGATCCTCTTTGCAGTCCTCGCAACAGGGATTCTGGATGAAGAGTTCTCAGTTTAAAAGGATATTACAAGGACTGGCTATTGTATTGCAAGTGACCGAAGAATCAAAGGGGAGATAATGGTGTACCTGAAACAAAATGCAATCTATTCCATCCTCTGCTGTCTTCCTTTCAGATTATACCATCCCCATCAGTGCTGTATATGTGGGATTACATGGTTCTTGATCTCTTGATTAAGTGTTACCTCCAATTTAAAAGTGTTTTCAAAGTCTCCTCTTTCCATACTTCTGGTTGCCTCAACCCTCAACCCACTGAAAAGAATAGGTATCGAAGGAGGACTGATTGACAGGTAGAAACCAGGAATGAATTAGTCTTTCACTAAAGAGAGATCACAGGGATCAGGGCAAGGATCTCAGATTATAAATAGATAACACACTGCATTCATTTGGACTTGGGAATTGAATGCAATGATGAAGTTTGCCGATGATGTGAAACTGAGATTGTGAGCAGGATGCAAAGTACTTTCAATGCAACCCGAACAGATTGAATGAATGGAAAAAAAATCATGGCGGATGCAGAATAACAATGATAAACCTGGCCAATTATTTTAATAGGAAAAGCAGAAAGTTGGCACATTACTTCGACTGTGAAATGTTGATGTACAAATAGACTCAAGTGTCTTGATACGCCAGCCATAAAAACCAAACTACAGTAAGCAGTAGAGAAAGCAAATGCTATGTTGGTCTTCATTGCAAGAGGTTTTAAGTATAGGAGCAGGTTTGTTCTGCTACAGTTATACAGTATAGTGAGACATACTTGGATCAGTGTGTACAGTTTTGGTCTCCATACTCATGAAAGGATATATCTGCCATAGAGGAAGTACAGTAAAAATTCACCCAAATGGTTCCAGGGATGGTAAGACTATGAAGAGATTCTGTTGACTACAGTTGTATTGTTTACTGTCTGTGGAGAAAATAATTCCTCTGTCTGGAGTTTTGAGAATGAGAGTGCCACAATCTCAGGTTACAGTGCAAAACGCCAGAAGAAATGTCCTCACTCAGAGGGTGGTGAACTTGTGGAATTCACTACCAAAGAGTAGTGCAGAAGCCACGTCACTGAAGGTTATAGATAAATATGTAGGTAAAAATGGAAATCTGGAAGCTCACTCTCATGCTTTGCCTCACTATCTATAACTGTGAACAATAATACAGTAATAGTGAAAACATTAAATTATACAGAATACTTCTATTCCTAATTCCAGTGTGGGGGAACACACTTTCAAATCACACAGCTAAACTGCTCCATCTCTAATGATCAACACAGCGTGCTGTTTCCCAGCTGCAACGGAACTATATCTTCACAGAAGACGATGCATCTCACCTCGCACAGACTCCCGTCAGTAATCACCCACCATCACTGACCTGCAGTGGCGCCCTTTCACGTGTCACATCTCTTCTAAATATCTGACTCTAGTGCTGTCACTCATTACTTGACTCTCACCAACCTGTGTAGGCTCCAAGCCACTACCTTGTGCAGACTAGTGAAGGTGTGGTAGTGAGTAATTAAATTTAAAAAGGCTCGATTTCATTGCCCTGTCCCTGTTGCTTCAACCTGTTTCCGTTCTGGACTCTTTCCCATCCACACACTAACTCCGAGGACAGCACCTTAGTCCTGTGAGGAGCGATTAAGTAGACTGCTCCAATACTCTCAGGAGTTTAGCCAAATGAGTGATCGCATTGAAATTTACAGAATTCTTAAAGGACCAGAGAAGATAGATGCAAATTTCACCTCTATAAGATGTAAAAGATCATGAGAGGTTTAGAGAGAATTGACAGCCAGCATCTTTTCCCCAAGTTTTGGGGAGACGCCAGAGGTAGGTGTTTTTTTTTACACAGAGAGCAGTGGATGCCTAGAATGCACTGCTAGGGATGGTGGTACAGGCCAATACAACAGGAACATTTAAATGTCTCTTAGATGGGCACAAGGGTGTAAAGAAAGGGCTGTGTGGGAGAGAAGGATAGATTGATCAAGAGTAGGTTTATATACTATAGATCAGCACCACATCATAGGATGAAGGCACACATTCCAGCAACGCTTGGTGGCTCCCCCAGCAAACCCTCAGGTGTGTTGTTTGCACGTTTGAATGGGCATGTGAGAAATAAATTTGAATCTATCTACATTCTTCAGGGAGTACATAGAAATGCTGATGGGACAGTGAGTATCTCCATCTCAAACACGGTGCAGGTGATCAAGGTACATCGAGATTGGCAGAAAAGCTGAATTGAGGAGGATGATCATACACAATATTACCAAATGCCAGAACGGGGACAACCATTCATGTTGCTTAATGTTAATTCTATTTACATTTTTAAAAACGCATTTGTAATATACCTGATTCAGGGTCTAAGGGAGGTGAACTAGAGTGTCTCTACTGTCAGACTCCTATCTGACAAAATTTACCAAAGGGTTTCTCAGAACTGACAAGTCCATTAGCAAACATTGGCCATTTAGAAGCACCTCCTACGAAAATCTAAAAGACCTTTCCTCTACAGGCTGATGAAAGAAACTTAAATACAGTAGATTCCGGTTAATTGGACAGCTGCTTGTTTGGGACAACTCCAAAAGACCAAAAACTAATCAAGAAAATAGTCGGGATTCCCTTCGCTTATTTGGAACACTATGCTGTTTAATTGGGGCAAGAGATTGTTTGCGAGCAGTTTCTAACTAGTGTCATATGCATGCACTTGTGTGGCCATTAGACATTACACTACGGTACAGTTTTTAAATAATGTCAGTTGCATGTGCTTGTGGTCAAAAAGCAGTGATTTTTGTCACTGATATTTGGCAAGAAATAAGCAGTAAGACAATTCAGAACTGTTTTGCTCACTACAGTTTCAAGCATTCAGGCTTGGAGATGCCAGAAACAGCCATGAATGCAAATGGAATGATTTCACTACTTCAACAAGTTAAGGACTATGAAGAATTTGAAGATATCGACAATCATCTTGAATATCACAATGACAATGAAGAGTTGGAGGATGCAATTGTCAATACCATTGTATGAAGGTAGTCCATATCTTCACTAGGTGTCTATGCTGATTTTGTTCATTTATAGTCAATCAAAAGAACATGACAGCGGCACTGAATGAATTGCTCCATCAATAACGATTAGGAACTAAAGCACAGTTTTATAGTACTGTAGTAGTATTGATAGTGTTCTAACTTGTTCTGTATTTCATTTGAATCAATAATTTGTTACTCAGTTAAACAGTAATTTGTCCTTTTATACCTGTTTAACTATTTCCATGAAACTTCGGCTAATTGGGGCAGCTGCTTAACTGGGTCAAAATGTACTGGTCCTGATGTGTCCCAATTAACTGGAATCCACTGTACTTCGAATGTTTCAAAATAGTTCATTCAAAAGAAACACCTCACATATTTAACACTGTACTAGAGTCTTGAAAAAACTTAAATATTCAGTTTATTTGCTTCTACAATAGGCTCCATTCATTTTGCATTGTAGAAAACTATCAAGGAAATGAAACTATGCGAGTCAATCAAGGGAATTAATTTTCTGGGACAAATGCCAAGACAGCACAGTTTAATGTACAGCTCTATACATATTATTCTATGTTTACACGAAATGCCCCTTACAATCTGCACACAGCAATTCCTGTAATAGCATATTTGTCCTGATGAGAGATTAAGCAGATTCCATTTGGGTCAACATTCAATGTTGTTTTCTAGTTATACAAGAGTACAATACTGAGGATGCTAGAAGTTTGAGATAATAGCAAAATGCCATGAAGGTGTAGTATCTGCAGAGAGCAAAACAACCAAGGCTTCAGATAAATCTAGGCCAGACAAACACTGAGGGATTTGGGATAGAGAATTCAATGAGTCAAGCTTAGTTAGTTGAAGATCTTTGTAAGCTAAGGGTATTGAAGGTAAGAAACTAAGAGAAGTAGATGAAATTAAAACAGACCAATTGTGATGTAGAGGTGCTTTATGGGCTTTACGTCCCTTGAAAAAAAACTGAGTCTGCTGCAATAGCAGGTGCAGGTGTTTTATTGTGTGCTTCCAATTTTTCACACCAAGTTCCAAAATGTTAAAAGATATGTACATTGAGGAAAGAAAAAATATATACAGTCGGCCCTCCTTATCCACGAGTTCCGCATGCGCGAATTCAACCAACCGCGAATCGGGAAAACCGGGCATTGTTAGCCTCGCGTCTCGTTTGTTCGCTACTTTGTTTCTGTGAAAAAATAGCTCCTAAGAAGCAACTACATGGTCAAAGCATTTCCTCAAAGGCTAAGAGGGAGCGTAAAGTGCTATCTCTTGCCAAGAAATTAGAAATATTAGATCTTTTGAAAAGTGGCATGTCGCATTCTGAAGTGAGCCGTAAAGTCAGTAAGAACGAATCGAGCATTCATACAATAAAGCAGAAAGAAGCTGAAATTCGTGGAAGTGTTAGTGCTAGGGATGGCTGGCTGGCTATGTAAAGCGCTACAGCCTCAAGAACTTAAAGATCACGGGAGAATCGGGATCGGTTGATGCCGAGGCAGCATCAGCGTTCCCACAAGATCTACGATGGTTGTGTTTGTACTGAACATGTACAGACTTTTTTTCTTGTCATTATTCCCTAAATAATAGAGTATAACAACTATTTACATAGCATTTACATTGTATTAGGTATTATAAGTCAATGGAACAGAAACACTGCGGGCGGTGGGTCCTGTGCTGCCCTGGGTCCTAAAGTCCACCTGCACTGAGCATCCGCGTTTTTTGGGATCCGCGGGGGGGTCTCGGAACCAATCCCGCGCGGTAAGGAGGGCCGACTGTACTATATATATATATATATATATATATATATACACATACACACACACACACACACACACACACATATATACACACATCATAATATTTACATATATCAACCAATAGTCACTCCTTCCTCAACTTCGTTCACAAACACCTACCGCAAAGAGGGTCTATCTCCAACCACACCCTGGGGGATACACTGAACTCCACTTTGTATCTTTAGCCTCCCCCCCTCCCCCTTCTGCACACCGCATACTTGCAGGTTTCTCACGAATAATACCAGCCTGCAAGCAGCACTTCGGTTTTGCCGAGACGTACCTGAAACTGCCAAACCACAAAACAAATGAACAGACAATGGAGTGCTCAACAAACAACAAACATTAAACAAAAAAATCATTTACCTATTAATAAACTTCCTGTTATTCCCTGTATGTGCTTGTGTGCATTACTTTGAGGTTGTAAAGTTATTGCAATGCTGCACAAGGCCAGTGACAGGGCCCTCTGTCACACCTATTTAACCTAACTGAGTGAATAAACAGGCTCGAGGGTCTCTTGTTCTTATGTACCCACCCAAGGGCAATGCAACATTTATGGATTTACGGCTTTGAAGTAGGATATGGAATTAATGTGGCTGATAGAGGTACCCATGCACAAGGGTAGAAATTTTAAATGTAAGGAGACAAGAGGACTGGGAACCAACTGAGATCTGTAAGAATAGATGATGGTCAATTAGGGCTTGACATGGAATGGAAGATTCTTGGCTTGGAAGATGCTGAAGTTCAGAAGAGATGGAGCACTGAAGGTCAATTAGGATTATGCTAGTGTACTTAAGTATGCAGAGACAAGGCTATGAATAATAATGAAGTACAAACCATCATTTGACTGAAGGCTTTTGTCCCAAAGAGTAACAATGGACCTGATGCAACATGCATTGTAGTTTTTGGTTCAAATCACACAAACCAGTCTTCCATCCTTGGACTCACTTTACACCGCACGCTGTTGGAGCAGCGCTGCCAGGATAATTAAGGACACAACCCACCCAGCCAAAACACTCTTCATCCCTCTTCCCTCAGGGAGAAGGCTCAGGAGCCTGAAGACTCGTACAGCCATATTTGGGAACAGCTTCTTTCCAACTGTGATAAGACTGCTGAACTGATCCTGACCCGGATCTGGGCCGTACCCTCCAAATATCCGGACCTGCCTCTCGGTTTTTTTTTTGCACTACCTTACTTCCTTTTTTCTATTTTCTATTTATGATTTATAACTTAAATTTGTATTATATTTACTATCGATTTGAACTCCAGGGAGCTTGAAGCACAGAACCAAATATCGCTGTGATGATTGTACTAATTGTATTAATTGTTTGGCAACAATAAAGTAATGAAATGTACATGTTAAATTAGTGACGTCATTGTGTTTGTCACACTCCTAATTTCACTAGACTGCATGCTCATAATTCCCTGCGACTCAACATCTTTCTGCACAAACACTCAATCAATAATTTTGATTGTATGTACTTAACTGACTATGGTCCTGGCTGCTCACTGCAAGCATGAATACTTTTCCCTAATCATTGGTCCAAACTTGCTACAAGTGAATAAAGATGTTACCTCGTGGTTTCTTTCCTATGCATAGAAATGCCATGGAATTTCACAGAGAAATGGTGAATTCTTATCAGGAAGTGGAGCTTTATTTTATTTAATTTTAGAGATATAGTACGGTAACAGGCCTTTTGGACCAACAATCCCGCACAAGGACGTAATGCTGAGGCTTTAGTAGACATTTGTCAGACTGCACTTGAAGTACTGTGAGCAGTTTTGGACCACTTATCTAAGAAAGGATGTGCTTCCATTGGAGAGGATCCTGAGAAGATTCATTAGAATGATCCCAGGAATTACAGAGTTCATGTATGAAGAGCGTTTGATGGCTCTAGGCCTGTATGCTGGACTTTAGAATGAGGAGCGGATCTCATTGAATCCAATCGAATATTTAAAGGACTAGTTAGGGGGGATGTGGAGAGGATGCTTCCTGTGGCAAGCTGTCTAAGACCAGAGGGGACAGACTCAAGAGTAGAAGGATATCCATTTAGAACAGAGATGAAGAGGAACTTCTTTAGCTACAGGGCGGTCGGTGAATCTCAGGAGTGCATTACCACAGTAGGCTGTGTAGGCCAAGTCATGGGGTATATTTAAAGAGGTTGGTAGATTCTTGATTAGTAAGGGTGTCAAAGGTTACGAGGAGAAGATACGAGAATGAGGTTGACAGGAATAACAAATCAGCCATGATCAAACGGTGGAGCAGACTCAATGGGCTAAATGGCCTAATTACGCTCCTAGGTCTTATGGTCTCACGATTTCTGCAGATGACGATTCGATTCTCTGCATGATTGCTACGGCTCTTTAGTTTATAGAAAATGTACCTGCGTTTTGCAAATGGTTTGCATTTTTGGAACAGTTTGTAATTTGGAATATGTTTAAGACATAGATTCTCTGTGAGTTTTAAATGTGTTTTAAGAGTGTTGTGTAGATTTAAACATGTATCACTGAAAATAAATTAACCGTACTTTAAACTTCTTTGTTAGATGGAAGTATCTTCTCCTTGGTAGGGGGAGGGCTACCAAGAAGCTATATGCTCAAATAGTGGGTATGGGCGGTTTAACTCAATGTGGAGAATAAACAGGGATGTGAATTAGTCTTTGAAGAGCAGGTGGTTACTGTATCATCTCCCTTCAGTGAGGTTACTTGTTGCAATTGAGTATAGAACTTTGTAGTCAGCAAACCCAATACCATCACTTTAGATATTTCAACCCTGGGGAAAATATACTGTCTGTTTACTCTATCTATGCCTCTCATAATCTTATAAACCTCTATCAAAACACCCCCCCAGTCTCTGCCACTCCAGAGAAAACAACTAAAGTTTGTCCAACTTCTTGTTATAACATATGCCCTCTAATCCAGGCAGCATCATGGTTAGACCATAAATTACAGGACCATTGAGTCTTCTCCACCATTCGATCATGGCTGATTTATTATTTCTCTTAACCCTATTCTCCTGTCTTCTCCCCATAACTTTTGACACCATTACTAATCAAGAACATATCAAGCTCCGCTTTAAATATCCCCAATGACTTGACCTCCACAGCCATCTGTGGCAATAAATTCCACAGATTCACAACCCTCTGGAAAGAAATTCCTCTTCACGTCAGTTCTAAAGGAATGTCCTGAGTCTGTGCCTTCTGGTCCAAGACTCCCCAACTATATGAAACATCCTTTCCATGTCCACTCTATCCAGGCCTTTCAATATTAGATTGGATTCAATGTGATTCCCCTCTCATTCTTCTAAACTCCAACAGGTACAGGCCCAGAGCCATCAAACAATACTCATATGTTAACCCTTTCATTCCTGGGATCATTCTCATGAACCTCCAACGGACCCTCTCCAAAAGCAGCACATAAGGGGTCTAAAACTGCTCACAAAACTCCAAATGCCGTCTGACCATGGCTTATAAAGCCTCAGCGTGATATACTTGCTTTTGTGTTCTAGTTCCCTCAAAATGAATGCTAACATTATTTGGCTTCCCTACCACTGACTCAACCTGCAAGTTAACCTTTAGGGAATTCTGTTTGAGAACTCTCAAGTCCCTTTGCACGCCTGATTTCTGAATTTTCTCCCAATTTTATTCTTGCTACCAAAGCACATGACCATGCACTTCCCTACACTATATTCTATCTGCCACTTCTTTGCCCATTCTTCCAATCCTTCTGCAGGCGCCCTGCTTTTCTCAACACTACCTGCCCCCTCCATCTATCTTTGTTTCATCCACAAACTTGGCCACAAAGTAATCAATTCCTTCATCCAAATCATGGACATATAGCATGAAAAGAAGCGTTTCCACCACCAACCCCTGAGGAACATCACTTGTCACCAAGAGTCAACCAGAAAAGGCTCCCCTTATTCCCACTATTTGCCTCCTGCCTGCCAGTCAGTCAATCTTCCGCCCATGCTAGTATCTTTCCTGTAAGACAACGGGATCTTATCTTGTTAAACAGCCTCATGTGCGGCACCTTGTCAAAGGCCTTCTGAAAATCCAAATAAACAACATCCTTTGACTCTCTTTTGTCTATCTTGTCTGTTACTTCCTCAAAGTGTTCCAACAGATTTGTCAGGCACGATTTCCCTCTTGCTAACTTTGGCCAGTTTTGTCATGTGCTTCCAAGTACCCTGAAGACTCATCTTTAGTAATTGATTCCAGCATTTTTCCAACCACTGAAGTCAGGCTAACTGGCCTATAAATTCCTTTCTTTTTGCCCTTTCCCTTCTTAAAGAATATAGTGACATTTGCAAGTTTCCAGTCCTCCAAAATCTAGTGATTTTTGAAAGATCATTACTAATGTCTCCACAATCTCTTCAACTACTTCTTTCAGAACCATGGGGCGTTGTCCATCTTGTCCAGGAGGCTTATCTAACTCCAGACCTTTCAGCTTCCCAAGTATCTTCTCCTTAGTAATAGCAACGACACTCACTTCTGCCCCTGACACTGTTGCATTTCTGGCATTCTGCTCATGCACAGTGAAGACTGACACAAAATACTTACTAAGTTCATCTGTCATTTGTTTGTACCCCATTACTACCTCTCCAATGTCATTTTCCAGCAGTCCAATATCCACTATCATCTCTCTTTTACTCTTTATATATCTGAAAAAACTTTATGAATCCTCCTTTATATTATTGGCTAGCTTACTTTTATATTTAATCTTTTCTCTCTTTGTGGCTGTTTAGCCATTTTCTGTTGGTTTTAAAAGCTTCCCAATCCTCTAACTTCCCACTATTTTTTGCTATATTATGTGACCTCTCTTTTGTTTTTATGCTATCTTTGACTTCCCTTGTCAGCCACAGTTGCCTTATCCTGCCTTCAGACTACTTCTTAATCTTTGGGATGTATCTTTCCTGCACCTTCTGAATTGCTCCGAGAAACTCCAGCCATTGCTGTTCTGCTGTCATCACTGCTAGTGTCCCCTTCCAATCAACTTTGGCCAGCTCCCCTCCCATGCCTTTGTAATTCCTTTTACTCCACTGTAATACTGATACATCTAAGTTTTGCTTCTCCTTCTCAAACTGCAGGGTGAATTTTCATCTCACTAACTGCAATTTTGCCTTTTCATTTGCCTGTCTTTGCTCATAGTCTCTACTTCTATACCAACTGCCTATTCCTCGCAGTCTCATAGCCACATTCCTCAGAGTCTCATTGCCTCTACTTGTATACCAACTGCCCATTCCTCAGCCTATTACTACAGTTCCAATGCCCCTGCCAGATTAGCTTAAGCCCTCGCCAACGGCTCTATCAGATCTGCCCGCAAGGATATTGGTTCCCCTCAGGTTAGGTATAGCTCATCCTTTTTCTACAGGTGATTCCTTCCCTACACTCCTGGCTGCTCACCCCCCCATCCCCTTTAGAATATTGTGGACCCAATCCAAGACATCGCTGACCATAGCACCTATGAGGCAACATACCATCTGGGTGTCTCTTTCAACAGATTCCATAGAGTCTGCTGTATGCTCCTCTAACTATGCAACCCCCTATCACTACTACACTCCTTTCTTCCCCCTTCCCTTCTGAGTCACAGAGACAGACTCAGTGCCAAAGATAGATCACTGCCACTTTCCCTGGTAGGTCATCGCCCCCAACCCCAAATGGTATCCAAAGCAGTACATTTATTATTGAGGGGAATGGTCAGAAGGGTACTCTGCACTCTCCTGATAGTCACCCAGATGCCTGCCTCCTGTAACTTAGGGGTGACTACCTCTCTGTAGCTCCTATCTATCAGCTCCTCATTTTCCTCTATGAGCCGAAGGTCAACCAGCTGCAGCTTCAGTTCCTTAACGCTGTCTCTAAGGAGCTGGGGCTCGATGCACCTCATGCGGATATCGTCATCAGGGATTCAGGTAAAGGTCTCCCAGAGTTTCCATGTCTCACACAAGGAACATACCACTAACTCTGGACCCATTCTCAGTGCACTAGCTATGTTCTAATAGAGAGAAAAAACTTACAAGCAACTCACTGATAACCTCCGTCTGTGCTTGCCCAAGCCCGTTCTCACCTAAGGCCTGTTGAGCCAAAGAGCTGGAATTGGACACAGCCAGAAAACGTTAACGAAACGTGCAAGATTTTTTTTGTTGTACTGTATTACATTATACCCTTTGATTTAATTTATTAATTAAAGGTATGTGATTTTTCAATTTTTATTCTAAATATTCATAGTATGCATATTACAAAAATAAATATTTAATGTGCCCCACAGTTTTCCACTGCATAAAAATGTCCTGCTCAGAGCACGGTTGGCCTGCGCAGCTATAAAAAAAAATTTACAGGGAACATTGCTATCAGCCCTCTTCTGCTCCTCCACCTATCTCTGCCTACTCTGCCCTCTAGGTGTGCTAGTGCCATTCACTACAAATCCTCCTTGCTTCTCTTGCAACAATGTAATTTAGGTCTCACACCCCTGCGTCACTAGCTTAAACCATCCTGAGCAGCACTGGCAAACCTCCCTGTCAGGATATTGGTATCACCCCAGTTTAGGTACTACCCAACCTTCCTGTAAAAGTTACCCCTCATGCTAACTTTGGCCTGTTTTGTCATGTGCTTCCAAGTACCCTGAAAACTCATCCTTGGAAGAGAGTCCAGTTACCCAAATATTCGAAGCCCTTCTCCTGCATCAATCTTTAGGTACATATTTACCTTCCTATTTCTAAACCCATTATCTCAGCCACAAAGACTAACGTCAAGCTTACAAACAACTTTTCAAACCTACTTGCTACCTAACTCCCTAAATTGTCTTTGCAGAATCTCACTTCTCTCCTTACGCATGTCATACCAACATGGGCCATGACTTCAGGGAGGGGTCAGTGGTTGAAAAGATGAGCAACTTTAAAGTCCTGGGTGTCAATACCTCCAAAGATCTGTCCTGAGTCCAAAATATTGATGCAATCATGAAGAAGGCGTACCAGTAGCTCTACTTGGTTATGAGTTGAGGAGATTTGGTAAATCACCAAAGATTTTTGCATGTTTCTACGGATGTACGGTGGAGAGCATTCTAACTGGTTTCATCACAGGCCAGTATCAATGTACAACATCACAAAAGACTGCAGAAGGTTGCAGACAGCTCTATCACAGGCACAATCCTCCCTATCATAGAGAGTATCTTCAAGAGATGGTGCCTTAAAAAAGGTGGTATCCATCATTAGGGATGCTCACCATCCGGGACATGCCCTCTTCTTGTTACTAATATCAGAAATGAGGTACAGGAGCCTGAAGAACCACACTCAACTATTCAGGAACAGCTCTTTCCCCTCCATCATCAGATTTCTGAGTGGTCCATGAACACTGCCTCTTTATTTCTTTTTTTTGCACTATTTACTTATTTTGTAGTTTATGATAATTTTATGCCTTTGCACTGTTTTGTTGCTACAAAACAACAAATTTCACATCGTATAGTAGTAGGTAGCTGTCGATCCCAGGGATCATAGGTTTGCACCTCTGGTGGACTGTGTCCTCTCCAGGGCGCAAGCCTGGGCAGGCAGATTTGAAGAACCAGCTGTTGCCTGTGCAGTGGGTTCTCCCTCTCCACGTCACTGATGTAGTCCAAGGGAAGGGCAAGCGCTGATACAGCTTGGCACCAGTGTCATCGCAAGGTTGCCAGAGTGAAGTTGTAAACAACATCAAACTGCCTTAGGGACCCCGGCTCTGAATTTCTTCCTCGGGGTTTAGTCCCGAAGCCTGTCCCACGCGTGGGCATAGCCGCAAGGCAGCGGAGGTTTGAAATCAGAGTTTTTCTTCTCCTAGGCGGGCTGTCGTCCAAGGCTGACGAGCCCCACCTGCCCGAACATCGTATAGGACAGTGATAATAAACCTGATTCTGACTCCACATTCTCCCCTTTCAGAATGTTCCAGACTAACTCAGCGATATCCCAGACACAGGGTGACAACACACCATCCTGTTGTCACATCCGCAACCACAGACATGCCTGCCTGACCTCCCGACAATGACTGTTTAGTTATTCTTTGAGCTTCCTTTCTGCAGAACACAACCAGTCATCAGGCAGCCTCACTTGTCAAAACCTCTGCATTTAGATGTCAAGCATATGGACCTCAAAAAAAGGATGCTACTCTCAAAATTGCCCCCAACAAATTCAGAACCCAGGATAAGTTGTAGATCTTGAGATCTGGAGACCCTTGAGAGGGAACAACCATCATCAAGCTAGAAATTCAATGAAGTGACCTATACTAGTTAAATTGTTCTTAATTTCTAATAAACCCAATTCATCAACAAGTTTTAAAAAAAGCAGTCTTTCCTACCCAACTGTTTCCAAATTCATTCAATTGATGTCCATATCCTAGAGGAAGGGTTCCCAGTCATTTTTTTATGCCATTAATCATCGGTCCGTGGACTCCACGTTGGGAACCCCTGTCCTAGAGCATGTTATTATTCCAAAATACTTAATCAAAAATGATCAATAAAAATTTTTGAGAAAAGGCTGTTGATAAAGCCAACAATAAGAAAAATGGTTTCCTGATTATGTCTTGGAACCATTAAGAAATACAATGTCGAGACAAATCTCAGCATTCAATGTTTAGGTAAGACTGACCTTCCAGGAACTGTAAGCAACATGAAGACGGAATGTCTGCTGTAGTTAGAATCTTTGTATTTATAGGGGCATAGTAAGAAAGCCAAGCAGAGCAGAGGAATCACAGCGTTGCAGGGAAAAGAACGGACTGCGTAACTTATGCGACACTTCATACCACCGCAATGCACTCCATAAAACTCAGTATCTCTTCATCCTCCCTATTACAAACTGAAAATTCCCAAGTGTTACTCAGCATTATTGACAATTGAGCATATGCTTTTTAAAATCATGGAAGTTTCTCTAACATGAAAAACGTGTAGCATAGTGGCTAGCACATTGCTTTACAGTGCCAACTTTCAGCAATCAGGACTCAATTCCCACCAATGACTGCAAGAAGTTTGTATGCTCCTCCAGTGACCATGTGGGTTTCTTCCGGGTAATCCGGTTTCCTCCCATATCTCAAAGACATATGGATAGTTAGACAGATGTGGGCATGTTATGTTGGAACCAGAAACATATCACATTTGCAGTCTGTCCAACACAATCCTTGTCGATTTGAGGCAAATGACATAGTTCACTGTGTGTTTCAATGTACGCGTGACAAATAAGACCATATGAGATAGAAGCAAAATTAGGCCATTTGGCCCATTGAGTCTGCTCCACCATTTCATCATGGCTGATCCAATTTTCCTCTCAGCCCTAATCTCCTGCCTTCTCTCCGTATCCCTTCTTAACCTGACCAAACAAGAATCTATCAACCTCTGGCTTAAATATACGTAAAAAATTGGCCTCTAAAGCTGCCTGTGGCAAAGAATTCCATTTCATAGATTCACCACTCTCTGGGTAAAGAAATCCCCCCTCACCTCTGTTCTAAAAGGACACCTTTCTATTCTTAGACTCTCCCACCACAGGAGACATCCTCTCTACATCCACTCTATTGAGGCCTTTCACCATTCGATAGGTTTCAATAAGGTCACCTTCATTCTTCTGAATTCCAGTGAATACAGGCCCAGACCCATAAAAAGCTCTTGATATGACAACCTATTCAATCCCAGAATCATTTTTGTGAACCTCCTTTGAACCGTCTCCAGTTTCAGCACATTCTTTTTAAGATAAGGGGCCCAAAACTGTTCACAATACTCCAAGTGAGGCCTCTCCAATGGCTCATAAAGTCTCAACATTACTCCTTTGCTTTTATATTCTGGTCCTCTTGCAATGAATGCTAACATCACATCTGCCTTCCTTACCACAGTCTCAACCTGCAAATTAACCTTTAGGGAATCCTGCACAAGGACTCCCAAACCCCTTTGCACCTCAGTTTCTTTCAATTTAGAAAATAATCAACTTTTTCATTTCTTCTACCAAAGTGCATGACCATACACTTCCTGACACTGCATTCCATTTGCCCATTCTCCTACTCTAAGTCCTTCTGTAGCCTCTCTACTTCCTCAAAACTACCTGCCCCTCCATCTATCTTCATATCATCTGTAAACTTTGCAACAAAGCCATCAATTCCATCATCCAAATAATTGACATATAATGTAAAAAGAATGAGTCCCAACACAGACCCCTGTGAAACACCTCTGGTCACCAGCAGCCAACCAGAAAAGGCTTCCTTTATTCCCACCCTTTCCCTCTGGCCAATCAGCCACTGCTTTATCCATGCTAGAATCTTTCCTGTAATATCATGGGCTCGAAGCTTGCTAAGCAGCCACATGTGTGGCACCTTGTCAAAGGCCTTCTGAAATTCCATCAACCGATTCTCCTTTGTCTATCCTGCTTGTTGTTTCTTCAAGTATTCCAACAGATTTGTCAGACAAGATTTTCCCTTGAGGAAACCATGCTAATAATGGCCTATCTTATCATGTGCCTCCAAGTACCCTGAAAACTCATCCTTGATAATCAACTCCAACATCCGCTACTGCTAGTATCTTCCACAGTGAAGACTGATGCAAAATAATTATTCAGTTTGTCTCCCATTTTCTTGTCCTCCATTACTAGCTCTCCAGCATCATTTTTCCAATAGTCTGATATCCACTATCACCTCTTTTAGTATCACTTTATTTACACTTTAAGTATCTGAAGAAACTTTTGGTATCTACTTTGATATTATTGGCTAGCTTACTTTCATATTCCATCTTTATCTTCTTAATGACTTTGTTAGTTACCTTCTGTTGGTTTTGAAAAGCTTCCTAATCCTCTAACTTTGCTCTATTATATGCCCTCTCTTTGTCTTTTATGCTGACTTTGACTTCTGTTAGCCACGGTTGTGTCATTTTTCCTTTAGTATACTTCCTCCTGTCTGGGATGCATATATCCTGTGCATTCCGAATTACTTCCAGAAATTCCAGCCATTGCTGCTCTCCTGTCATCCCTGCCAGTGTTCTTTTCCAATCAATTCTGGCCAACACCTCTCCCATGCCTCTGTAATTCCCTTTACTACACTATAATACTGATACATCTGACATTAGCTTCTCCTCAAGTTTCAGGGTGAATTTGATCATATTATGATCACTAACCCCTAAGGGTTCCTTTTACCTTAAGGTCTCTGATCAATTCTGGTTCATTGCACAATACCCAAGCGAGAATAGTTGATCCCCTAGTGGGTTCAACTACAAGCTGCTCTAAAAAGCCATCTCATAGACACTAGAAACTTCCCCTCCCGGGATCCAGCACCTACCCGATTTTCCCAATCCACCTGCATATTGAAATCCCCCATAATTATTGTAAATTTGCCCTTTTGTCATGTATTTTCAATTCCGCTGTAATTTGTAGACTAAGTCCTTATTCTGGGGGTCTATAAACAACTCCCATCAGAGTCTCTTTGCCCTTGCAGTTCCTTAGCTCTATCCACAAACACTCAACACCTTCTGACCCTAAGTCACTTCTTTTTAATGATTCGATTTCATGTTTTACCAACAGAGCAACACTGCCCCCTCCGCCTTCCTGCCTGTCCTTTTGATACAATGTGCATCCTTGGACATTAAACCCCCAGCTATAATCTTTTTTCAGCCACAATTCAGTGATACCTGCATCATCATACCTGCCAATCTGCAACTGTACCACAAGTACGATAGAAACCATAGAAAAACTACAGCACAGAAACAGGCCTTTTGGCCCTTCTTGGCTGTGCCGAACCATTGTCTGCCTAGTCCCACTGACCTGCACTCGGACCATATCCCTCCATACACCTCCCATCCATGTATCTGTCCAATTTATTCTTAAATGTTAAAAAAGAACCCGCATTTACCACCTTGTCTGGCAGCTCATTCCATCATCCCACCACTCTCTGTGTGAAGAAGCCCACCCTAATGTTCCCTTTAAACTTTTCCCCCCTCACCCTTAACCCATGTCCTCTGGTTTTTTTCTCCCCTTGCCTCAGTGGAAAAAGCCTGCTTGCATTCACTCTATCTATACCCAACATAATTTTATATACCTCTATCAAATCTCCCCTCATTCTTCCACGCTCCAGGGAATAAAGTCCTAACCTATTCAACCTTGCTCTGTAACTGAGTTTCTCAAGTCCCAGCAACATTCTTGTAAACCTTCTCTGCATTCTTTCAACCTTATTTATATCCTTCCTGTAATTTGGTGACCAAAACTGAACACAATACTCCAGATTTGGCCTCACCAATGCCTTATACAACCTCATCATAACATTCCAGCTCTTATACTCAATACTTTGATTAATAAAGGCCAATGTACCCAAAGCTCTCTTTACGACCCTATCTAACTGTGACGCCACTTTTAGGGAATTTTGTATCTGTATTCCCAGATCCCTCTGTTCTACTGCACTCCTCAGTGCCTTACCATTAACCCTGTATGTTCAAACCCTGTACCTTGGTTTGTCCTTCCAACGTGCAATACCTCACACTTGTCTGTATTAAACTCTATCTGCCATTTTTCAGCCCATTTTTCCAGCTGGTCCAAGTCCCTCTGCAGGCTCTGAAAACCTTTCTAACTGTCTACTACACCTCATCTTTGTATCATCAGCAAATTTGCTGATCTAATTTACCACATTATCATCCAGATCATTGATATAGATGACAAATAACAATGGACCCAGCACTGATCCCTGTGGCACACCACTAGTCACAGGCCTCCACTTGGAGAAGCAATTCTCTACTATCAATCTTTGGCTTCTTCCATTGAGCCAATGTCTAATCCAATTTACCACCTCTTCATGTATACCTAGTGACTGAATTTTACTAACTAACCTCCCATGCAGGACCTTGTCAAAGGCCTTACTGAAGTCCATGTACATCTACCTTATTTGTATACTGCACGCATTCAAATACAACACCTTCAGTCCTGTATTCACCTTTCTCGATTTTGTCCACCTTTTACATTGTAACCCATCCTGTTGACTGCAACTTTGCTCTATCAACAGCCTCTCCTCACTACACATCGCCTCTGTTTGTGAAACAGCTACCTCATCTTCAGCACTATCATCCACCTTTCCTACAATACTTGCTGCATTGAAATATATGCAGTTTAGGACTAGTTGCACCATGCTCAACCTTTTGATTCCTAACTTTGTCTGAGGTCTTACCAGCATCTTCCTCCACAACCTCTCCACTAACTGTTCTGACACTCTTGTGACTATCCCTCTGTAAGCCCCACCATGCAGTATTAACAACCTTTCTACTAGGATATTAGTCCCCCTCCAATTTAAGTGCAAACTGTTCCTTCTATATAAGTCCCATCTTTCTTGGAACAGAGCCCAATGATCCAAAAACCTTATGCCCTCCTGTCTGCACCAACTCCTTGGCCATGTATTAAAGTGTATAATCTTCCTAGTTCTGGCCTCACTAGCACGTGGCACAGGTGGCAATCCTGAGGCTATAAGCCTGGAGATCCTGCCCTTTAATTTAGCACCTAACTCCCAGAACTCTCTATGCAGAATCTCATCACTCATTCTACCCATGTTATTAGCACCTGCATGGACCACGACTTCAGGCTATTCACCTTCCCACTTAAGAATGCTGAGGACTTGATCAGAGATATCCCAGACCCTGGTACCTGGGAGGCAACATACCATCTGGGAATCTTGCTCTCACCCACAGAACCTTCTGTCCATTTCCCAAACTAATGAATCCCCTATGACTACAGCATGCTTCTTCTCCCCCTTTCCTTTCTGAGTCACAGAGGCAGACTCAGTGCCAGAGACCTGACTTTCCTCTGTTAGGTCAACCGCCCTAACAGTATCCAAAGAGATGTCACTGTTATTCAGGGGGATGGGCACAGGAGTACTCTGCACTGGCTCCTTAATCCCTTTCCCCTTCCTGACTGTCACCCACCTAATCTAAAATAAGGCTAATATAATGCTAATCTTTATAAATGACAGGACTTCATGCATGACCAACGAGGGGATGGAAAATCTGACAACTGTCAAAAGATTATTTCAGGGGAAGAGTCAATCATTTACAGATAAAAAACCTTTATATTGCACAGCAATCATCGATCAGCCTCCCTTCAGACGATCCAATATGGCAATATGTCAGGATCAACAGCACACAACCAACAGCTCAGTCCGCTTGCCGGTCATAGGAAAATCTTGCCAAATGTCTAATCTGACAGAAAATATACTTCCTTAAAACACATAATGCAATGTGAGCCCAGATTCCACTGAGAAAGGATTGTCAAATGTTTTAGTAACAATATTAAACAGAGGCCAATTGATTTTGATGCGAAGCACAGGAACAGTTTGCATACAAGATCAGGCAGATACAGGCGATACCCACATTACTGAAGGGTAGGGAGGGGTGTTGGTTGCTTTCCTAGAAAACAGTCTCTATTGAGATTTTCCACAACATGAAGCCACATCCTCAGCGCACACATCAATAAAAGCAAATTTAAAAAATAAATATGTTGATTTGATTTGCTTAAATACTATTAGAGCAAATTTTATTTCATGTCTCAACTTTTTAGGTCATGATCTGTGAATTCTGTAAGGCATTTTGAGATTTTCTTTTGTGATCTAATTAATTTTAAGAAAGGCAACAAAGTGTCATGTATTACTAATTTTGATCCATGCATTACACACTCTCCAGCATGTAGGATATTCCAAAAGTCTTGATTTTCTAAAGGAATTGAGAAACACTGTACTTAAATTAGTGGAATAATTTAATTTCAGATTCTTAACCAAGAGAGTGATGCTTATCAACTTTTATTTTACTTTAGTACTGAAGAAAAAACTCAACACATCTTAAACGTGTAGTGTTGACATACCTGGTTGCAGATATTTATGTCAACTCCAGATTTGATATAATCAAGGGCTTTTTCCAAGTTGCCGGCGCGGGCAGCACGTAGATAGCTTGCATTGGTGTCAGTCTATATAAAAAGAGAGAAAGTTAAGTGTTACATTAGACACAAGTGTTTAAATACCAAGTGAACACATTTCACACTAGATCAACAATGAAATAATAAAGGAGAAAGCACAATTGACTCTGGTAAAATTTCATTTTCCCAGGGTTCTCCCTTCTATGACCTTAGTAGAATTTCCATAACATACAAGGTGGCCAAGCCAATGTAGGCAATTGCTGCATGACGCTGCAGTAATTTCATGCATGAATTGCAGCTGACATTTGTGATTGCTTTACTTCTGCACTGCAGATGGAAAATATGAAGATTCTGAAAGGTCACAAGTCATGCAATACTTCCAACAGGATAGAAAATTTTGGATGACTTAGATGTAGCCTTACAAGCAAACTAAAAGGCGTTTTAGATAAACAAATTATAAAATTGAGATAAAGGCAGACACAAGAATGAATTGCTATTGAACATAGATATTAGAACACTACAACACAGTACAGGCTCTTCAGCCCTTCTACTCTTAGATCAATTTACCCTTCCCACCAACATAGCCCTCTATTTTTCTGTCATCCATGTGCTTATCTAAGAATTTCTTCTATGTCCCTAATGTATCTCCCTCTACCACCACCCCTGGCAGGGCATTCCACGCAGCCACCACTCTCTGTGTAAAAAATACTTACCTCTGACATCCCCCTATACTTTCCTCCAATCACCTTAAAATTATGTCCCACATATTAGTCATTTCCACCCTGGGAAAAAGTTTCAGGCTATCCACTCAATCTATGCCTCTTATCAACTTGTGCACCTTTGTCAAGTCAACTCTCATCCCACTTTGCTCCAAAGAGAAAAGCCCTATTTCACTCATCCTATCCTTGTAAGACATGCTCTCCAATCCAGGCAGCATCCTGGTAAATCTCCTCTGAATCGATTGAAAATGGTAAACGGTTACATGACTGATGTGAAAATAATGATAGAAATTAGCAAAATACAATCATATAAGATCCAGAGAATGCACGAATATCATAGCAGATTGATTTAAAAATCCCAGTAAGTGGAGCCAACTCTAGTTATTATAGCATTTTCATTTCAATTAAAAGCTGGTGTATGTGTCTCTCCAAAGCAGGCATCAGACACGTTGATCTATCAGCTGAAGGTTAGACATATTGTAGGCAAAAAGCAAACTGCTGGAGGAGTTCACTGGGTCTGACAGCATCCAGCACCATATCGTGGGTACTGATCTGGAATGTGGCATCAACAAACCAGATACAATAGAGTGCATGGGAGGACAGGACAAATACCTGTGTTGTCTGCCCGACCCAGAAATGGAAATAGTGAAGAGAAAGGGCAGGTTGGATTTGCCATGCATGAAGGCCAAAAAAAAAAAAGCAATGATGACAAAAAGATTGCATAATGTTCATGGGGCAGACATTGATGTATCAAAAGGCAAGATCTGCATACAACAAAGGATGCACCAAACATCACGTGGAAAAGGAGGCATGGGGAAGGTGCAGGTGGAGAGGGACGGGTTAAGTTTCTGGTCAAGAAGGAAGTCGAGTATCCCCAGAAGGACCGGATGTCCACTGTTGAAGTGAGATGGAAACTGTTCAAATGATGAATGGAAATTGATTGAAAAGAAATGTGTGCATAAGTGGAAAGGTAACAGTTTCCTCGTGCAAAAACAAGCCAAACCTCTGGATCTCCCAGGCCAAAATTTTACTGTCTGCATGTTGAAAGACACAAAGCCCCATTCCCCTAATCCCTGCCGTGCTAGTTAAATTTCCAGTTCAGTTTTAAAATTATCATGCTTTGCTGCTCCCCAATTCTGTAAGCTACATCAGCTCCAGAATCAGAGAAACCTGCGCCCCTGTAGTTGTACACCACCTAACAAAGGCTGATACTCTCTCTAGTATCTCCTTACACTTAGAATTCCCCATTTAATCTTCTCTCCTTCTCTCCCTGGTAAATGACATTGAATAAAATATCACGGTTCCAATGCAGCCTAAAAGCAAATTTTGTTTGTGGAATGACGAAGGGTCTCGGCCTGAAACGTCGACTGCACCTCTTCCTAGAGATGCTGCCTGGCCTGCTGCATTCACCAGCAACTTTTATGTGTGTTGCTTGAACTTCCCCAAACTGTCAGATTAATCAACACCTCCTCCTGTGCACCCACCCCATCACCACTACTTTATAATTTCCTGTCAGTAACCTTATGTGCAGATACTCCTGTACCCAATGTCACTTTATATACATACAGTCAGTCTATGTATAGAAGCTCATCTTATGTATTAGTAGAATAGAGTAGAGCTACTAGGACTTGATGTTTCAATCCCTATGGTAAGTTGGCACTCTCGATGTTGGCAGTGGGCTTGGAGTATTGACAAGGAGGGTAGGTACGTCATCGGGGTCATTAGGTGGGCACCCTCCTTCTTTGACGTTTCGTTGATAAGCCCACAACGTTGTGTCTTTTAATTGTATTCTTTACACTGATTGTTTCTTTTATGCTGCATTAGATCTGGAGTTACAACCATTTCGTTCTCCTTTACACTTGTGTAATGGCGAATGAAAATAAACAATATTGAATCTTGTGTGGATATTCCCATTAAGGCTGTACTTTTGTTAACATGGCAGACGATATTTCTTGTGAGAATGCTTGGTAATGTAGCCAGTACCATAGGGTATAACAGTTGCTCGTTAATCAGTTATTTTAGGTTGATGCCAAATGAAGAGTTACAATCACATGAATTGGTCAAGTTTAGGAGAGGTGACCTTGTATTACTGGACTAGAAAAGACAGTTCATAAATCCTTGCAATACAGTTTTGATAATGTTTAAAAAAATATAAATTGACAACTGGTAGGTCACGTAGAGTGGTGGTGATTTGTTAATTATCTTTCAATCAAGCTCAGTGAGTACACTCCCCCCGGTGACGTTACACACTTAATCTCTATTTAACAAAGATGATGCCAGGACTTGAGGACCTGAGTTATAGGAAATGTTTAAAAAGTCGGTACTTTATTCCCTAGAATGTAGATGAATGAGGGGATATTTGATGGAGTTATACAAAATTATGAGGGGTATTGATAGGGTAAATGCAAACAGGCTTTTTCCATTGACGCTGAGTGAGACTGGAACTAAAGGTCACGGGTTAAGGGTGAAAGGTGAAATATTGAAAGGGAATCTAAAGGGGAATTTCTTCATTCAGAGGGTGGTGAGAGCGTGGAATGAGCTGCCAGCAGAAGTGGTAGATATGAGTTTGATTTCAATATTTAAGAGAAATTTGGATAAGCACATGGACAGGAAGGGTATGGAGGGCTCTGGTCCAGAGGCAGGTTGATAGGACTAGATAGGCCGAAGGGCCCGTTTCTGTCCCGTAATGCTCTATGGCTCTATGACCTTTGTGTGTCACATTAAGAACGGTTTTCCAGAGTACCTTACTTTGCACATTATACGTTCTATTGGATCACAGCAACAGGAACAGGCGATCCAATTCTACAGGCCTATTGTACTTCCAATTTGCATGGCTGTTGTGTATATTAACTTGATATATCCAGCTTGATTTCTTATCCCTTGTTACTTTCATTGATCATATTTTTCAGTTCCCTTCCAAAAATGATCAAACAACCTCCCCCTAAGAGCTTCCCACGGCGCAGTGTTTCAAAATTGCCTACAGGTGGGTTACATTATGTCTGACTTATGGATAGCCCTACCAACAAAAAAACCTCCCATAATATTATAAAATTCACAAGTATGCTTACATACAAATATTCATACTTTATACTCTATTGTCGCCAAACAATTGATACTAGAACGTACAATCATCACAGCGATATTTGATTCTGTGCTTCCCGCTCCCTGGAGTACAAATCGATAGTAAGTATAAAAAATTTAAATTATAAATCATAAATAGAAAATAGAAAAGGGAAGGTAAGGTAGTGCAAAAAAACCGAGAGGCAGGTCCGGATAGTTGGAGGGTACGGCCCGGATCCAGGTCAGGATCCGTTCAGCAGTCTTATCACAGTTGGAAAGAAGCTGTTCCCAAATCTGGCCGTACCAGTCTTCAAGTTCCTGAGCCTTCTCCCGGAGGGAAGAGAGATGAAAAGTCTGTTGGCTGGGTGGGTCGTGTCCTTGATTATCCTGGCAGCACTGCTCCAACAGTGTGCGGTGTAAAGTGAGTCCAAGGACAGAAGATTGGTTTGTGTGATGTGTTGGGCTGTGTTCACGATCATTCCTATGAACTACAAAAACAGGCCCTATCTTTCTCATTTGGCGCATCTTGTCTGTTGCATTTGGAGCTGTCAACATGGCCTCCTTTAGATCACTGAGGCCAAGAGCAGACGAGGCAGCTGCTCTGCCAAGCACCTGTGCTTTCGCTGCAATGACCATCTGGACTTCGCTGTTGCAGGCTATTTTAATTCCCCTTCCCATTCCCACTCTGACCTACTGATTGTTGGACCTTCTCCATTGCCAGGGTGAGGCCAACCACAAAACTGAAGAACAACATCTCACATTCTGCCTGGCTTGAACACTGAACTCTCTAAGGCAGACTACTCTCCCTCGGTCCCTTTTCCTCTCCTTCTGATCTATCTAAATTCTCTCACACATACCCTCCATTCCAACCCATGCCACCCGCTATCCTTTCTACTCATCCACCTTTTCCATCTGTCCATCACAAACATACTCCTCAGACTAGGTCCCCTATCTTCCCCTTACCCTCCCTATCCCATCCACTTTCCTTTTATCCCTTATTTGGTTCCACTCTTCACCTTCTTATCAGATTCCATCATCTGCAGCCTTTTGTTGCCTCCACCTTCCAACCTCTGTTGTTATCTCTACCCCTCCCTCCCCAAACCCTGCTTCACTTGTCACTTGCTAGCTATCGCCTCACCTATGGTTGCCAACTTTCTCACTCCCAAATAAATGACAAAACCAGCAGTCACATATAGGACACTTGTGGTTACCCCGAGAAAGACTACCATGACCATGAAGCCTTGCGTGGGCACCTGTGTGCGCATGCGTGTACGTGCCAATTTTTTTCCTACAAATCAGTTTTGGCTTAATCTTCCCAATTATACTGTACACACATTATTTCTATTTTATATAGGCTGTGTACTTATCATATCATTCCAGCTTTTACTGTATGTTAATGTTATTTTAGGCTTTATGAGTTATTGGTATGATTTGGTAGGTTATTTTTTGGGTCTGGGAATGCTCAAAAATTTTTCCCATATGAATTAATCGTAATTGCTTCTGCGCTTTACGCCATTTCGGCTTACGAACGGTTTCATAGGAACGCTCTACCTTAGCAGGGGAAATACGGGACAAGGGCGGTCCCATATGGGACAAACCAATTTAGCCCAATATATGGGATGTCCCGGCAAATATGGGACAGTTGGCAACCTTAGCCTCACATCTCCCCCTCTCCTTTCTATCCTGGCTATCTCCCTCACTGCTGTTTCATTCTAGATGAAGTGTCTCAGCTGAAATGCCAACTGTCCATTTCCCTCCACAGATGATGTCTGATCCTTTGAGTTCCTCCAGCACCGTGTTTTTACTGCAGATTCTAGCATCTACAGTCCTATATCACAAGCAGCAATTTTTAGTTACTTATTACTTTTGTCCTTGACAATACCATTCGGTGTTTGCTATACATGGATCACTAATTTATTTCTTATGTCATTCCACTTTCTCACCATTAACACATATACACCCAGATGTCACAGCAATAATTCAATGAAGCAAACACAGGTAACTCCTGTCAGCTCATATCACTAAAGAAAATTATTGTGTTAATTATTTTTAAGTTAACTGTGTTCCACATATGGAAACCAGAATAGAGATAACCGTTTAGTTCCTTAAAACGTGGATGGTGGAAAAGAACACTAAAAGTGCTGGAGGAACTCAGCAAGTCAGGCAGTAACTATGGACAGGAATAAGCAGTTGATGTTTCATGTTGAGATCTTTCACCCCCTCCATAGATGCTGCCTGACTCGATGAGCTCCTCCAGCATTTTGTGTGCACAGGTCAAGTTTTCCAGCATCTGCAGAGTCTCTTGTGTTGATGGAGGAAAAACAACACTACATTTTCCTTTTTCTTCCATTCTGTTATGGTACACATTTAGAATTAACTGAATGTTTTGATGTTTGCTGTACTCCAAGTAGTGCTGGTTATGAACAAGATTGTTACCTTAAAGCTTTCATGCTTTTCAAGACAACAGATATAATTAATTGTTGAGAGAAATTTTATGCCTCAGTCTATGGAAGGATGTGGTGGTTGGTGTTGGAGAAGGTTCAGAGGTGCTTTACGAGAGTAATCCTGGGGATGAAAGGATTAATGTGTAAGGAGTGTTCTGCGGCTCTGAAGAAGAAAGTTCCACAGATGATCTAAAAATAGACCTTCAATAAGCTTAAACACACTTTGTACATTCTGCATAAACTCTGTAATAGGTCAAGAACCTACTCAACGCACATAATTCAAAGTTTCCTGTGTCAATACCATACTACAGCCATTTTGCTAAGCTAAATGTACTTTTGCTCATGGGAATAATATGCCCCCATTTTCTGACAACACGGTAATAGATCAATAACAGCAACAAAATATAACAAATAATTATATTGTGTCAAATAACTATAAACATTGCATAATAGCTGCTGCTGAATTTTAGGGACCATGCTGCAGAGAAATTCCATTGTATTACCTGTGTTAAAAATTTATTTTATATTGATATAAACTGAGACAATATTAAATAAATTTATCCTGCCCCACATACAATCACTGTCCATGACAGAATTGGATGAAAAATTAAAACGTGTGCCAAGAGTAACTCACAGATAATCACAACAAAATACAGCTTACATACCTATCTATGTTGGGCATGGGAAATGCATGTCTACAACAATACTGTCAAATCAAGTCAAGTTTATTGTAACTTAACTATATACAGGTATACTATCAAATAAGGCAACGTTTCTCTGAACTAGAGTGTAAAGCACAGTCATACACAAAAACACACATATAACACACAATAACAGGAAAATCAGAATAAAATCTACAAATGAATTATGTATAAATAATGTGCATAAATTAAATATTGTCAGAACAAGAACAAATTAACTGGTGACACTTTGAATGTGATGTGGCAGCAAGTTCAGAAGCCTAATGCCTGTGGGAAAAAACTCTTTCCCATCCTGACCGTTCTTGTCATACAAATTATTTTAAAATGGCCAGTTTTTTGGTGGAACCCCTAACATAAAGTTTGCAAAAGGCTGATCTCTTCTAGATGTTGTTGAGTTTACAGTGTTATCTGCACCATTTGCCAATGAAATTGATGGGACCACGGAAACTGATGATGGATTGCCAATAACTACAGCCACCTATCTCAAAATATGACTCATAACAGTGGAGAGTTTTTCTCTTGACTCCTATTAACTTCAACTTTACAGTTATTTAGATGGCACGTTTATGTCGCATCCATTCAGTTTCATCACTTCTCCGGAACTTGCCTTTTTGCCCAAGATTAGACTGAGGCTATGATGAGATCTGGAGAGAAGTGTTCCTGGTCACCCAAAATGAGTACCAAATAAATGTCACAAACAAGAGAAAATCTGCAGATGCTGGAAATCCAAGCAACGCACACAAAATGCTGGAGGAACTCAGCAGGCCAGGCAGCATCTCTGGAAAGGAGTAGTGACATTTCTGGCCGAGACCCTTCAGCAGGACCAAACTAATGTTTCTTGATTGCCCTGTTAATAATAGCCTACATCAGTTTGTTGATAATTGAGCATGCAATAATGTAGGAATTTTTTTTTGGATTGGATTTGTCTTCTTCTCCAGGAACAGGACATCCAAGAGCAATTTCCTTCATTGTTAAATCAATATCAGTGTTAAACTGTATTGTAACAGCTCTCCAAGCGGCAATTAGCTCTGGAGCAGGTCTTTGGCACCAAGTTAAGATCCTGTTGGTTTCTATAACCTTTGCTATTTCCAGTACACTCAGCTGTTTCTTAATATCACATGGCGTGCATTGAATAGGCACACAACCAATCGATGATGACGACGACATCAACAGGAAGCTAAAATAACTAGCATAATTTGTTGAAGTTGGTGTTAGATTTGCTTTAAGCAATCTCCGGCTGAACTCTTTTGATATTATTTTACATCTGGGATGTGTTGGAACTTCTGCTTCTTTTTAGTTTCCACTGTCAACCATCATACAGAATGCAGTCCTATCTGTGGCTGGCTCATTTTTGTTTACAGCATACAATGTCTCCTGTTTAAAGAAGATGGGTAAGTCTGTAAACGTGACTTTGCTGGATCAAATAACAACAGCAACAAAAAGATCGTTACTTATCTTTTCACCCGTTTATTTCTTCGAGCTCAGCCGGCGAGTGAACTTGGACCCGACATCAGGGAGAGAATCTTTCTCATCTCCTTGGTGGTTCTACAAGTTCACTGCCTGATGTCCGAATTGTCAGAAGTTATAAGGCCACCGATACAAAAGAACAATCAGTTTGATAACCATTCTGGTCAAGTCAATGGACTATTGATACAAAGAACAATCAGTTTGATAACTATTCTGGCCAAGTCAATGGACTATTGATACAAAGAACAATCAGTTTGATAACTATTCCAGCCAAGTCAATGGACTATTGATACAAAAGTACAATCAATTTGTTAGACACTCCAGCCACCTTAATTAAAAAAAGGGATGTCCTACCTGGTTTGCTGGAGCCACAACTTAATGACAAAGATAAGAACATCCATCAAATTTATGCTTTAATTAAGAAAGGAATGTTCTGTCTAATTTCCATCAGGTACTGCTTTTTGTCAAAATCAAAAGGTGTGAAAAGCCCAGAGACATCTATGTGGATCTGGGCGAACTTTAACCCTTATCTTGCTCCAAAGAAAGCAGCTGTGAGACATTATTCAAACACTCTGCAGTCACAGACATAGTCAGTACTTAATTCATTGTTTACAGGGATCTGAGAATCCCCATTCCCTTAAACTTTACCAAGTCAGGTCAACCCCAAGAGTGGTGGATAAACACAGATGTGTGCTGGGTGAGGTGGGAGCACGAGTGAGTGGCACACACGGAGAAGGGTAGTGCCAGATGAATGTGGAGTGTTAGCAAATCAAGGGTCTGAAAGACTGGTAGAATTGGATGAGCAAACCTTAAGAGTGGTAAGAGGAGTTTGGTAAGCAAATGGATGAGTCAGGATCAGATTCAGATTTATTTATCACATGTACATCGAAACATGCAGTGAAACGTGCCATTTGCGTTAATAACCAATGCACGAGGGTACGCTGGGGGGCAGCCTGCAGGTGCCACCACATATTCTGTTGCCAACACAGCATGCCCATTACGCTTGAGAGAATAACACAAAACATAACACTGAGTGAGAGAATCTCAAGACAGCACAGAACATAACACTGAGTGAGAGAGAACCTCTCACTCAATGTCAGCAAGACCAAGGAACCTCAGGAGAGGGAAACCAGAGGTTCATGAGCCTCCTCATCGGAGGATCAGAGTTGGAGAGGATTAGCAACTTTAAATTTCAGAGGACCTGTCCTGGACCCTGCATGCAAGTGAATTTGTGAACAAAGCACAGTTTGAAGAGATTTGGCATGACATCTAAAACTTTAACAAACTTCGATAGATGTGGAGTGGGGTATATATTGACTGGCTTGGCATGGAAGCACCAACGCCTTTGAATGGAAAATCCCACAAAAAGTGCTGGATCTGGCCCAGGACATCATAGGTAAAGCCCTCCCAACCATTGAGCACATCTACATGAAGTGCTGTTGTAGGAACGCAACATTCATCATCAGAGATCCTCATCACCCATGCTATGCTCTTTTCTTGCTACTGACATCAGGTTAAATGTACAGGCACCTCAGGACTCACATCACGAGGTTCAAGAACAGTTACAACCCCCTCAACCATCAGGCTCTTGAATAAAGGGGTTAACGACACTTACTTGCCCATCCATTGAGATGTTCCCACAACCAATGATCTCACTTTAAGGACTCGTTATCTTGTTATTTCATGTTCTCATTATTTATTGCTATTTATTTTATATTTGCATTTACACAGTTTGTTGTCTTCTGCACGCTAGTTGATCTTTCATTGATCCTGTTATAGCTACTATTCTATAGATTTGCTGAGTATGCCTTCAGAAAAATGAATCCTAGGGCTGTATATGGTAACATACTGTTTATGTACTTTAATAAAATTTACTTTGAATGCTGAACAAAACAACAGCAAAATAAGCTCCTTTCCTCTCTACATTCCACCCAGTCACACACATGGAGAGTTTTCCAACTCCAGGACAGGCCTCCGGGCTTCCACAGTGCAAGATACTTCTGTGGAGGGAAGAGGACATTTGCACTGGAACAATTTCAAATTTATCAGAAGTGACACTCAAAAGAGCAACACACACAAAATGCTGGAGGAACTCCGCAGGTCAGGCAGCATCGGGATTTCCAGCATCTGCAGAATCTCTTGTGTTTATGATACTCAAAGTTACACCTGTTCGAAGATACGAAGGTGACAGAGGAAAATAAAGAAATGGGACTTCTTGTGTGAGTATCATTTAGAAAGCATGTACCATTCAATTACTCGGTTGTCAGCTGACATCACAGGCTTTCCTTCTAGCCAAGCCACTTCAAAGCAGGATTCCTTTCCTGGCAATGACATCCGGGGGATGTTCCCAAGTTACTCCATTACACAGAGGAGGTACAATTGAGAGACATACTCAAAATCAGAACCATTTACTCCAATTTGATTCACTGACAACTCTCAGACATGCTGCGAGAAACATCATTTTGGCCACTTGCCCTGATCTTAGCAGGAAAGACCTCAGATAACTCACACAATACATGCACACCAAGTTACTTAACAATCACGTGACACCAATAAGTACTCAACAAAATAAAGCAGTCACAAAGATGAAAAGCAGCATCAACACTGGACATTTCATCTACAATTACACAATGTTATGGCGCGTAGCCCACATTATATGAATACAGATACTGAGACAACAATAAAATTACCATAGCATGCCTAATACTAATATTTTAAAATTTGCCAATCAGAAATATGTACAGCTGCATTAGATTTCATTTAGCTCTGCAGCCAGCAGCAAATACACAGAACCACATTGTTTTTAGAAGTTTGCTGAGCTCCGAGCACAAGAGCCTCAGAAGAATGTTTAGTACTTAAAATATATTACCAAAATTTTTTTTTGCACAGTCATTGATGCAGCAATTGTTATCACTGGTAAGAGCATCACCGGATTGGTCAGCTAGTGCTGAGGACGTTAGCAGCAAAATGAGGAAATCACACACCTTCAGGAACAAATAATCAAGAAGTTTTTCTGAATCTTTTTTCCAATTAATTAGTCAGAAAACTTTAAATTTTAAAGCACAGCAGATTTATACTTATGACTGTGAAGTTAAGCACAGCTCCAATGTCATATTTAAGTTTGCTGATGACACTACCGTTGTTGGGCAAATCAAAGATGGTGATGAATCAGCATATCAGAGGGAGATTGAAAATCTGGCTGAGTCATGTCACAACAAAACCTTGCACTCAATGTCAGCAAGACCAAGGAACTGATTATTGACTTCAGGAAGAGGAAACTGGAGGTCCATCAGCCAATCCTCATCAAGGGATCAGTGGTGGAGAGAATATTGACTGGTTGCATCATAGCCTGGCATGAAAATACCAAGGCCCTTGAATGGAAAAACTCCCACAAAAAGTAATAGATACAGCCCAGTCCATCCTGGGTAAAGCCCTTCCACCACTGAGCACATCGATATGGAGCGCTGTCACAGGAAAGCAGTATATATTAAGGACCCCCACTTAGGTCATGCTCTCTTCTCGCTGCTGCCATCACGAAGGTGGTACAGGATGCTCAGGACTCACACCACCAGGTTCATGAACAGTTATTGTCCCTTAACCATGAGGTTCTTGAACCAGAGAGGATAACTTCAATTGCCTCATCGCTGAACTGATGTTTCGGGCTGAGACCCTTCAACAGATCTCAACCCAAAATGCTCACTGTTTATTCCCTTCCAAAGATGCTGCCTGACCTGCTGAGTTACTCCAGGGTTTTGTGTGTGTTGCTCTTAAAGAATTTTTGTCATGTGCATTGAAACAAACAGTGAAAGATACAGTGAAATGTGTCATTTTGCATCAATCAAAATCAGCGAGGATTATGATGCTGGCAGCCGCAAGAGTCAACACGCTTCTGGTGACGACAAAGCACGTCCACAATTCTATCATTATTCTCCACGAGGAATGAGGACTTAGACCATAAGACCTTAAGATATAGGAGCAGAAGTGGGCCATTTGGCCTATCGAGTCTGCTCCACCATTCAGTCATGGGCTGATCCAATTCTTCCAGTCATCCCCAGTCCCCTGCCTTCACCCCATACCTTTTGAAGCCTTGGCTAATCAAGAACCTATCTATCTCTGCCTTAAATGCATCTAATAATGGCCTCCACAGCTACTCGTGGTAACAAATTCCACAGATTTACCACCCTCTGACTGAAGTAATTTCTCCGCATCTCAGTTCTAAATGGACGTCCTTCAATCCTGAAGTCATGCCCTCTTGCCCTAGACTCCCCTAAAATGGGAAATAACTTTGCCATATCTAATCTGTTCAGGCCTTTTAACATTTGGAATGTTTCTCTGAGATCCCCCTCATTCTCCTGAACGCCGGAGAATACAGCCCAAGAGCTGTCAGACGTTCCTCATATGGTAACCCTTTCATTCCCAGAATCATTCTCATGAATCTTCTCTGAACCCCCTCCAATGTCAGTATATCTTTTCTAAAATAGGGAGCCCAAAACTGCACACAATACTCCAAGTGTGGTCTCACGAGTGCCTTATGGAGCCTCAACATCACATCCCTGCTCTTATATTCTATCCCTCCAGAAATGAAGGCCAACATTGCATTCACCTTCTTCCCAACCAACTCATCCTGGAGGTTAACCTTCAGACAATCTAGCACAAGGACTCCCAAGTCACTCTGCATCTCTGCATTTTGAATTCTCTCCCTATCTAAATAATAGTCTGCCCATTTATTTCTTCCACCTAAGTGCATGACCATACACTTTCCAACATTGTATTTCATTTGCCACTTCTTTGCCCATTCTTCTAAACTATCTAAGTCTCTCTGCAGGGTCTCTGTTTCCTCAACACTACCCGCTCCTCCATCCACCTACCTTTGTATCATTAGCAAATTTAGCCACAATTTCATTAATACTGTAGTCCAAATCATTGACATACATTGTAAAAAGCTGCGGTCCCAACACCAACCCCTGTGGAACTCCACTGGTAACCGGCAGCCAGCCAGAATAGGATCCCTTTATTCCCACGCTCTGCTTTCTGCCGTCCCCTGTAATTCCATGGGCACGTACCTGGCTAAGCAGCCTCATGTGCAGCATCTTGTCAAAGGTCTTCTGAAAATCCAAATACACCACATCTATTGCATCTCTTTTGTCTACCCTGCTTGTAATTTCCTCAAAAAATTGCAGTAGGTTAGTCAGGCAGGATTTTCCTTTCAGGCTTCAGCCTATCCTGTCATGTGCCTCCAGGTACTCCGTAATCTCATCCCTAACAATTAATTCCAACAACTTCCCAACCACTGATGTCAGGCTAACAGGTCTATAGTTTCCTTTCTGCTGCCTCCCACCCTTCTTAAATTTTTTTCTTAAAAGTTAGATTTCAAGTTAAACTTTTAGCTCCAGGATCAACAACGCTGTTAACAAAATGTGGAAACAACCAGTGGTGAACTGTAGTGGCTGTCTTCCTGAAATAAATGTCAAAGATTTGGATGTAAGAAAACAAACAACTGCTGAAAGTTTTTGGACAGTTCCAAACAAATAACCCAACAGAAGAATGTGTAGTAATTTGACTTGAAATTAATGTGTCATGACTAACTTCAAAATAGTAATGTCTCTGCCACGTGTTCCAGCAACTTCATTGAGGGACCCCAGGAGGGTCAAATGGAAGACTCAGGAAAGACTGTGGAAGATCCAAGAATTCCCTCCCCCCACCTAGTCCATGCAAAGATAGCATGGGGTTCCCAAATGTTGTGTATGACACTCAAAGGAAAATTAACTTAAACATTTAACTCCTGTAACAAGAGTTGAAAGACTTACACATCTGGAACTTCTAGAATAAATTTACTGATCAGTCAAAAAAGATCAAAATATACTGCAAGACTTGTGTTTTCATAATCCTTCACAACCTGAAGGTGTCCACAAACTCTTAACCTGGAAAAGTGTGAGGTAATTCACTTTGCAAGGTTGAATTTGAGGGCAGAACTCGGGGTTAACGGCTTGATTCTTAGCAGTGTAGAGGAGAAGAGCGATCTGGGGGTCTACATCCACAGAGATTTCAAAGTTGCTGTGCAAGTTGACAGGATTGTTAAGAAGGTGTATGGTGTGTTGGCCATTAGTTGAGGGATCAAGAACGTTGGGGTAATGTTGCAACTGTACAAAACTCTAATATGAGGGGGCATAATTTTAAGGGGATTGCAGGAAAGCATAGGCGAAATATCAGAGGTAAATTTTTACACAGAGAGTGGAGGGTGCATGGAATATCAGGGTGATGGTAGAGGCAGATGCATTTGGGGATTTAACATGGGTGACAGAAAAATGGAGGGAAGGTTTAGATTGATCTTAGAGTAGGTTAAAAGGACGGCACAACATTGAAGGCTGAAGGGTATGATCTATGATATAGCCTTCTATGCTCTTCATTCTAGTTAATATGTAATGCGCAGTCTTTGGTACAATATAAGAAACATAGTAGCCAAAAGGAACATCTGAAGGTCTCACAAACAACATTGATAACCAGATCATCTGTTTTATTGATTCACTGGCAGCAAAGGAAAATCCTCCAGTATTGTTTCTTGCACCTGACAGGGCAAACTGGATCTTAACAGATTATTGTTCAGAGATAACAATTTCAACAGTGCCGTGCTCCCTCATGTCTGCTCTGAAGTGTTGGTTCAAATTATATACGATAATTGTTTCTGCAATGAGATTTGAACTCATAACCTTTCAATTCTCAAATGAGAATGCTGCCATTAAAGCACAGAAAATCTACAGCAAGTCATTAGTTAGGCTTTACAAAGCAATATCCCATCAAGCCAAAATATAGAGTTCTCACTGAAAACACATCTACTTACTTAACAAATATAAACAGCCTTATTTTAAACCAGGCTAGTTATAATCCAACTACAAGAGAGCACAATAAAATATTGGATAACACCATGTTAAGTCAGAATTCAAGAATAGGAAGCAAAGCTTTTTTAATGGCATGAAAAATATCTATTTATTATTTCACTTATACAATAGACTCTCCATACAGAGAATACAGTTTTAGCATGAGGTGATGTTAAAACATTAATCAAAATTGATGATATTTAGGAAAGGATGATAGAGTTAAAAATACATTATCTTATTGTTATCTAGAAACACTCTGCACATTGTTGAAGAGTACTGTACAAGTTTGACTTATGCCTGCCTGCAACAACAGCTTGACTCGTCACCAACCTCACTAAAACTATCTTTCACATAAATTTATATTTAATCAACAAAGGCAGTAACAAACATTAACAATGATAGTAGGATACTCAACAACCAAAAACTATTTGGACACTGCTTCTTGGCTTGTTATTTTACCAAGAAAACTCACAAAAATATAAAGGCACAAATCTGGCTATTGTGATCACAGTTCGGAAGCTGATATTTATTACTTGATGTTTATTTACCAATTTTCTATAATAGTTGCACCTACCGCTGTTTGTGTAAAAACTTCTCTCTGACATCCCCCCTATGCTTTCCTCCATTCCCCTTAAAATGATGCTCTAATTGTATAATAGTTGCTACTGTGCTTCTGATATTAGTAAAGCACTGGCATTTCAAAATATATTTTACTGGCTTAATGCATTTTGCAACATCCTGACGATGTGAAAGATGCTATATAAATACAAGTCCTTCTTTCTTATAAATTAAACATGCAGTTTTGTAATTAACCCCACATATTACAGTTCGGGTATCTTTCAATGTCTGAAGTTGCACTGCGCATCTTATATGTTACACACTCAGAAAGCTTTACATAGCGAGCTTCTTACAGCGGAGTAGTGTGACTAAGTAGATGAGCTTTCACTCGGAGACATGCTGTACATCTTAGCAATGCTGCCATTAGTCAGTGACCCATAAATTCATTGTGAATAGAAGAGTGATACGGTAAACTGCAACATAATCAAACAGAAACCCAAACTGTCGCAAACCTTGCAGCCTTTTTAATCTTTGAGCACTTACTCGCTCTCGCAAGTCTGCTTCCTCCTGCACTGCCATGTCCTCCAGATGAAACCAGCTAATCCAATTATGAATGCTTTAATTTCAAAAACTCACTGTGGCATTACATCAGGTCTAAAAATACCGGCCAGAGTTGTGGAGTTAAAAACATTATTAGTTGTTTTGGGCAGAAGTTGTTTTGGCCTGTGCACCAGAAGCCTTACCTAGATTGCCCTCACAACACTCATGTATCCCTTCCCACAGTTCCTACGAAGCTTACCATATTTATAGGGTCTCCTCACCCAGGCTCCATGGAAACGTGATACAGATGTACCAGAATAGCTGCAGCAGCTGCTTCAGGGCTACTTTTGTGCACTTGCTTATCAGATCCTGTTTTCTAAACTGCGTAAAACTACTGGGCTGTCCAAGTTAAAGACCCATTTAAAATAAATCATCCATGGTTAAGAAGTAGTGTCCTAAATCCTGCCTTCTTTTGAAGAGAGGCTAAGGGAGCTAGGGCTTTCCTCCTTGGAGTGAAGGCAGATGAGAAGCGACTTGATAGAGGCATACAAACTGATAAAAAAGGCATAGAGCGAGTGGACAGCTGGAGACTTTTTCCAAGGGTGGAAATGGCTAATAAAAGGGGGCATAATTTTAAGGTGGTTTGAGGAAGGTGTCAAGGAATGTCAGAGGTAGGTTTTTTTTACACGAACAATAGTAGGTGCATGGGAAGCCCTTTCAGGGGTGGCAATAGAGGAAGATACATCAGGGGCATTAAAGAAACCCTTAGATAGGCACGTGGATGATAAAATAAATGGAGGGCTAGGTGGGAGGGAAGGATTAGATTGATTTTATAGTAGGTTAAAAGGTTGGCACAACATCATGGGCTGATTTCTGAGGATGTGCAAATTCCTCGTATATTCCTTCCTGCACAATTTTGAACATTACACTGAATATTAAACAAGGAGAAGAAACAACAGCATGTGTTTACTTCACACTTTTAATGTAATAAAATGTCATGGCATTTCACAGCCATGCAAATAGATTGAATTCCACACAGAGCTATACAATGAATATTAGAGCAGGTGGCCAAAAAGCTTGGTCAGAGAAAACAGATTTTCTAAAGCAGAAAGGACAGGTAAAGAGGCAGAGAGTTTTAAAAGGGAAATCTCTAAGCACAAGCCCTCAACAGATGAAGGTAGGACCTCTAATAATAAGACACAGGAGATGCATAAGGGCCCAGAATTGCAGGGACACAGAATTCGCAGAGGTCGTGGAAATTACCTTTGAGCAAATGTCCAATGACCTTAAGCATCACAGTCATGATCTTGCACAGGTAATAGCAGGCCTTGAGCTCATTTGAGGGTTTTCCTTATAAATAGCCAGTTCATAGAATAGCCAAAAATTGCTTATAAACTCCCACAATGTATCATGGGTAATAATTAAGCAGGCTATGGATTTCCATCCAGCCCACAAGCACATAACTTTTAGAAATTAATTTCTGGTTTGCATGCCAAAGAATGGTCCTCTAATGGACAAGGTAGAAGGACGGCACAGTAGCATAGCAGCCAATAGCGCAATGCCGTTAGTTCCAGCAACACCGGTTCAATTCTGCTGCTGTCTGAAAGGAATTTGTACCTTCTCCCTGTGACCAGGCGGGTTTCCTCCCACAGTCCAAAAGACGTGTAGTAGGTTAATTGGCGTGGCCCAAGCAGCACCCTTCATCAGGAACTCCCAGCATCCAGGCCATGCTTTCTTCTTACTACTACCACCGGGCAGGAGATACAGCAGCCTTAGGCCCACCACGAGGTTCAGGAATAGTTCTTACTCTCCAGACATCCTGAACCAGCGTGGATAACTTCACTCACCTCAACACTGAACTGATTCCACAACCTAACGACTCTACAACTCATGTTCTCAGTGTTATTTATTTATTTGCACAATTTTTACAATTGATCAGTCTTTATCTGGAGTTTTTCCATAAATTCTATTTTATTTCTTGATTGTCCTGTAGATGCCTTCAGGAAAATGAATTGCAAGATAGCATATCGTAACATATACAACATGCATTTTGATAATAAATTTACTTTGACGTTGACGTTGATACGGGTGTAATTGGGTGCGTGGGCTCACTGGCCAGAGGGGCCTGTTACCGTGCTGTTATTTCCAAATAAGAATAAAATCAAAATCAGGTTTATTATCACCTGCATGTGTCGTGAAATTTGTTAACAGCAGCAGCATTTCAACGCAATGCATAATATAGAGAAAAAAATAAAATAATAATAAGTAAATCAATTACAATATACATATATTGAATAGATTAAAATCATGCAAAAAACAGAAATAATATATGTTTAAAAAGTGAGCGCGTGTCCAAGGGTTCAATGTCCATTTAGGAATTGGATGGCAGAAGGGAAGAAGCTGTACCTGAATCGCTCAGTGTGTGCCTTCAGGCTTCTGTACCTCCTACCTGATGGTAACAGTAAGAAAAGGGCATGCCCTGGGTGCTGGAGGTCCTTAATAATAGACGCTGCCTTTCTGAGACACCGCTCCTTGAAGAATTCCTGGGTACTTTGTAGGCTAGTACCCAAGATGGAGCCGACTAAATTTACGACCCTCTGCAGCTTCCTTCGGTCCTGTGCAGTAGCCACCCCCCTATACCAAACAGTGACGCAGCCTGTCAGAATGCTCTCCACGGTACATCTATAGAAGTTTTTGAGTGTATTTGTTGACATACCAAATCTCTTCAGACTCTTAATGAAGTATAGCCGCTGCTTTGCCTTCTTTATAACTGCATCAATATATTGGGACCATGTTAGATACTCAGATATCATGGCATCCAGGAACTTGAAGCTGCTCACTCTCTCCACTTCTGATCCCTCTATGAGGACTGGTACGTGTTCCTTCATCTTACTCTTCTTGAAGTCCACAATCAGTTCTTTCGTCTTCCTGACGTTGAGTGCCAGGTTATTGCTGTGACACCACTCCACTAGTTGGCATATCTCACTCCTGTATGCCCTTTCATCACCATCTGAAATTCTACCAACAATGGTTGTAATTGGGTGTACTCAATGTTTGCCAGTATCCTGGAGAATCTCCTTCCCAATGACAGAGACAATTCAGGCATTTTCAATCTTCCCAGGATGTGCACATCATAGGTAAGTCCAGTATTCACCACCTGCCTTAACTTCTCTCATAGGAAGTTATTGGCTTTCTCCTTGAAATGCTGAATCTATCATGAAGGCATACCTACAAAACTGTTTCTGTACCTATTTCTGTTGATAGATCAGCAATCCTAAATCAGAATGCAGTGTAATCTGAAGGGCACATTGGTAACGGTGGTGTTTCAATGCAACATTCCCCCCTCGCGCCCCGCCCTTCCTGCTCACCATGAATATGCAGCTGACTGTAAACAGTAATGACTCAACCCTCAAAAGTGATTGTATTTATATGTGTACCTGGGAAAGGTGGAACAGTATAGTTATGAAAAAAAGATTAGTAAGGGTGCTTGCACTTCAATAGAGTTGGCGTGGGCAGATTTTTCAAATTGTATAACATTATGGATGAGAAAAAAGTGAAGAGGTGTGAAGATACATCTTCACCCAGAAACACTTCACTCCATTTTTTTTTGAGTGGTACATTGGAATATTCTGAGACTCAATGAGACCACCAAAGAAATAAAGCGTAATTGATTATCACAAACAAAAAAATCTACTTTCACGTCATTTTAAGTAACCTGTTCCTTTCCAGCATAAACGAAATATTGTCATCCTTCGTTCAGTGGTAGCAATCTCATGTGCTCACAGCCTGGGAAGGAAATACCAATGCCCTTGAACAGAATATCCTACTAAAAACAGTAGGATATGGCTCAGTCCATCACAGGTAAAGCCCTCCCAACCAATGAGTACATCTACATGGAGCTCTGTCGTAGGAAAGCAACATCCATCATCAAAGACCCCCACCATTCAGACCATGCTTACTTCTCATTGCTGCCATCAGGAAGGTGGCACAGGAGCCTCAGGACCCTCACCACCAGGTTCAGGAACAGTTATTACTCCTCAACCATCAGGCTCTTGAACCTGAGGGGATAACTTCACTCATCCCAAAACTGAACTGTTCCCACAACCTATGGATTCAGTTTCAAGGACTCCTCATCTCATGGTCTTGATATTTATTGCTTATTTTGTTTATTATTATTTTTTATTTGCAGTTTTCTTTCTTTCGCACATTAGTTGTTTTCCATCCTGTTGGGTGTGGTCTTTCATTGATTCTATTGTGCTTCTTGGATTTACTGTGTATGCCCACAAGAAAGTGAATCAGTGGGTTACATATGGTGACATATATGTACTTTGATAATAAATTTGCTTTGAACTTTAAAACCTAGGCTCACAGTATGTTTTGGAGAATGCCCTGCACAGCTGGAATCTTTGCCTTTCAGATGAGACAAACACAAGGCACCGTCTGCTCTTTTGTCGACATAAACAAATCCCACAGTAACATTCAAGAAAGGACAGAACAGTTATTACCTAGTCAGTGTTTATTCCTTAGTGCTGCCAAAAAAAAGTTTATCTGGACATTATATTGTTGTTCGTGGAATCTTCTATAGATGCACAGTAGAAAGTATCCTAAGTTACACTGTGGCCTGGTATGGAAACACCAATGGCCAGGAACAGATCAGGCAAATCCCTCCCACCACCAAGCACATTTACACGGAGCACTGTCACAAGAAAACACCATCCATCATCAGGAACTCCACCTTCCAGGCCATGCGCTCTTCTCACCGCTACCCTCAGGCAGAAGGTACAGGAGCTTTAGGCCTCAAGCCACCAGGTCCAGGAACAGTTATTACCATGCAACCATCAGGCTGAACCAGTGTGGATAACTTCATTCACCACAACTCTGAACTGATCCCACAACCTACAGACTCACTTTCAAAGACTCCACAACTCATAAGCCCTTGCTCGGTATTATTTATTTTTTATTTGCACAATATCTCTTCTTTTGCACATTGATTGTTTGTCAGTCTTTATTTATGCATTTTATTTTGCAAATTCTATTGTATTTCTTGTAAATTCCTACAAGAAAATGAATCTCAAGGTAACATATGGGAACATATATGTACTTTGAGAATTTACTTTGACTTAGTGCACTGATCCCAAGTGACTGCAGGTAACTCACAGAGATTTAGGAAGCAGAAAGATGCTTTACTGTTGTATGCAGAGAATATAAAAGCAGGGAGATTATTATGAATATTATTATTATGGGCCCTAGGTTAAGAACTGTGCAGAAATCATGTCACTGAAATGCAGTGTGGTGTGGTAACAGCTGACAGGTTTCAGAGGAGAATATGAGAATATTGCCTTGAGTGGAGCAGTTTAGTTAGGAGAAAAGATTAGGAAGAGTTTTTTTTTACCTGAATTAGTCTGGGAAGAACTTGTTGAACTTTATAATATCACGAATGAGCAAAAAGAGTGGAGAGGTTCATAGGAGGCATTAATTTTAGGTTCTTGCAGAAGAATTAGAGGAAGATAAAAATAAACTTTTCACCTAGAACATGGGTAAGTGTCCAGAAGTCACAACTGTTATGGGTGGCAAACTGGAGCAGAAGCCATCAGCATTTTTTGAAAGTGTAGGATGAATACTGAGATTAGGGTAGATCACTTGTCTGCCAGCATGCACACAAATGCTACTATTTGCCACCGTGTCTCATTATTATACTAGTACTGCAAAAATTGCCTACAAAATACTTTTAAATGTTTCAAGTTGGTAAAAGGCTTTATTTATATGTATACTTCATTGTTTTGCATCACACCAGCATGAAAAGTGATGGAAAACAGTTAATATGTTCTCCAGCTGTAAACTAAAAACAGAACATTTAGCAATGAAAGATACAAACTACATGATGAATGGCCAGTTAATTTGGTGTGTAGGTCATGAAAACAGCACAGTCAGCTCCAGGAACACATAAACACTGTAAGAAAAAATCTGGGTCATGAACGACACTACATTTGGAAATCTCTCTGTTAAATGATGCTGCTTATCATTCATCAGTATGGAAATAATTCGGAAAATGTGTAGCTCGGGTGGGTGATGGCTGAGTTGAGTCGTTCTCCAATCTTGGCAATTCACTTGCAGACGTTTCGTCACCATACCAGGAGACATCATAGGAGAACAACTCAACTTAACCATTCATCAGTATAATTTGTTCCATATTTACTCAATCATTCATTGCCATGCTGAGGTTTTATTTGCTGTATCATGTTTTTCTTACCTTGCCTTGTGTGGAATTTAAAGTGTGGCACCCATAAACAGAGTAGGAACAGCGCAAATGATCATCTTCCCACAAGCCAGACAGAATAGCTTCTCCCAATGCCAAGTGAAAACGTACATAGTAGAATATCAAATCAGGAAGTGTAATAATACCGTGCATAATACTGTTTATACTCACATTGCTTGTGTTCAGTCCTTATGGACAAATTAGTGTTACACTCTATGGCAGAATGTACAGGAAGTTATTTTACATTGATCAAATTATCCTGAAATAAAATTTGGAAAGATCTCAGATATGAAGAAACTGCACAGGTGCACACAATGAAACATCTCCTTTACATTCTGTCAATATTCTCATCTGTATTTTCAAATTAGTTCACAGCCTTAGGCCTTTTATCTCTGTAACCCTCCTCATCTCTACAATCCTCCTTAATTACTGAGTCCTCATCTCTACGATCCTCTTTATTTACTGAGGCACTATACTAATGACTCACATGGCTCATTGTTAAAATGTGCCTGACTTGGGATATTTTACAACATGAAACGGGTTTTTTAAGTTGTCAGTATAGACTATCTTGAACAGTGTCTTGAGGCAGTAATACTTTAAACTGTTTGGGTAGCAAGTTGAGGATGGTGAGGGAATGCACAACAGACCTCCGGGAATTCAAGCAATTAACACATAAATCTTACCTAATCAAAATGAATGCAAAGTACTGTACTGCAGCTAATTAGGAACAGACCAATGACTAATATGGATATTTTGTAAGATCACCTACGATCTTACAAAAACAAATCAGTTCGGGCCCCACAGTGTAGCTTGCTTGCAGCCGCAAATAGAGAGGTGCTAGAGTCGGTGCACTTCACTGGAGTGCTGGAGGTGGTTTGGTGCAGTGCGGTGTCCAAGCTGGAGTTGGTGCTTTCCTCTCGTGTTCACTTGGCAGAAGACAAGCCGTATTGTATTCAATGCAGACTGCTGTTAACATGCATGGACTCGGGGTCTTGGTTTATATATTTTGTGTGACTGTATTTTACTGTCATCTTATATGTGCTACATGTGCCTTGTGCTGTGTATCACTGTTGGTATTGTGTTTTGCATCTTGACCCCTGAGTAACGCTATTTTGCTTGGACGTATTCAAGGTTATTCACGTATGGTTGAAGGACAATTAACTTGAATTGAATTGAATTGATTGGTAGGATGTTGAAGGATCACTTACATTCCCATGAAAATTTCACTTAACCTTCCCATTAAACCATGAGTAATATTTTAGAAAAGAAAGGAGAATCCAAATACCCAGTGTATCCCATACACCCAATGTTGCTCTATGATCATAAATGGCATGATTAGGGTGAAATTTAATGTTAAAATACAGTCAAAAGTGCCACTTGACTATATTGCAGAATTCTTCCCAGTGCATCAGAAGATCACAGGTTCCAGTCCCACTCAAAGTTTATTTCAGTTCTAAAGGGTGTAAAACTGTTAAAGACCCCATCTTTTAGCTGAGGTGTTAAACTAAGGTGTGATTTGCCTGAGCAACTGGACAGAAAAGACCTCATAGTTCTATTCACAGTAAAATCCTCCCTAATATTAACCCCTCAAAAACCAACTCTGATATCAATAAATCTCAATGAATTGGTCTTTTAGCAGTATTGTTTATGGGATCTTGGTGAGCTCAGCATTAACCTTCAAACCATTAATGAAAACACCACAAAAGCAATCAATCAGTTGCCTGAAAGAAATTGTAATTTTCAACAGTTACCTTACCAATGGAAGCTCTTTCTTATTACTTTGTTAAATGCACTACCGCACAGAACAAAGTTCATTTCACTAAATAATTCCAATAGTTGGCAGTCCTGGTGCACGATAACACTGCAAATTTGGGCATTGGAAATAGACCTTGATTCTCTCTGGGGCACAGTGATTAATAACAAGGTAACTCAAACTATGACAACGGACAGCTGTGGAGGCCAATTCATTGGGTGGAGATTGATGGGTTCTTGATTAGTTAGGGTGTAAAAGATTACAGGAAGAAGGCAGGAGAACGGGGTTAAAAGGGAAAATAAAACAGCATGATCCAATGGCGAAATGGACTCAAGAGGCTGAATGGCCTAATTCTGTCCCTACAACTTATGGTCTTAAGTAGTTTTCTGTTATTCCATGGGATATTGGTGCTACTGGCATCACTACCATTTGTTTTCCACCCCTAATTGCCCTGGAAAAGGTGCTAGTGCGTCTCCTCTTGAAGCACAGAAGCAGCTGCCATCAGGTAGGAAGTTCCTGAATACAGACCTGGCGATAATGCAAAAGCAATAATGTAGTTCCAAGTGTGACTTAGTGGGTGAAGGGGCTTTAATGACACAGTGGTACAGTGAATACAATCGCTACCTCACAACACCAGAGACCCAGAGTCAATCCTGACATTGACCTTGGTGCGGTCAGCATGCCCTCCCTGCGATACAAGTGGTTTTCTTCTCAGTGCTCCAGTTTCCTTCCAAATCTTATAACTATGCAAGCTGGTAGGTTAATAAACTACTATAAATTGACCCAAGTGTGTAGATGACTGACAGAATCTGGACTTAATGAAAACATAATTAATATGGGATTATGTCAATGCACAGTTCATGGTTGGCCTGGACCTCATGGGCCAAAGGGACTATTTTTTGTGTTGTATGTTTTCTATTCTATGAGCTTTATCTATGGAACTTGCAGGTGACTCCATCCCTGTGTTGCTTCTGTGCTTCAAGAGGAGACTCACTAACACCTTTTCCAGGGCAACTAGGGGCGGGCAATAAATAGTAGTGATGCCAGTAGCACCAATATCCCATGGAAGAATTGAAAACTATTTCAGACCACAAGTCGTAGGGACAGAATTAGGCTATTCAGCCCATCAAGTCCGTTCTGCCATTGGATCATGCTGATTTATTTTCCCTCTCAACTCTGTTCTCCTGCCTTCTCCCTGTAACCTCTTGTACCCTTACTAATCAAGAACCACCCTACTATGATTAATGCCCCTCCTCCCCTTCTTACCCCATCCCTTATTTATTGATTCATCTTCCTCTGGTGCTCCTCTCCCCCTTTCTTTCTTCCTAGGCCTTCTGTCCCATGATACCCCCCTTCTCCAGCCTTGTATCCCGTTTGCCAATCAACTTCCCAGCTCTTGGCTTCATCCCTCCCTCTCCTGTCTTCTCCTATCATTTCGGGTCTCCCCCTCCCCCTCTCAAATCTCTTACTATCTCTTTTTTCCATCAGTCCTGACAAAGGGTCTTGACCCAAAACATCAACTGTACTTCTTCCTACAGATGCTGCCTGGCCTGCTGCGTTCCACCAGCATTTTGTGTGTGTTGCTTGAATTACCAGCATCTGCAGATTTTCTCGTGTTTATGATTCTTCCTTCTATTAATTTCAACCAGTAACACAACAGTTCAAATTTTTCCCCTGCGCTTACTCACTCTCACCTACCCCTTCTGAGCTGGCATAGCTTCACTTACTAAGTACCAACTCCAATGTCGTATTCAAACCTGTCAATAAAAACATGGCTGTTGTGGTTTGATTTGAAATTGAACAGTAGCTCTATATACATCCTCATATTTCTCTGTGGACCACAATCCCATTGACAATACCATGCTATTGTCTCTCAGTCACTGACATCATTTTCACTGGTCACCTTTTTTCCAGACCCCCTAAGTTCATACAACTCACTTCTACATCCTGCCCAGATCTACCAGCAAGACTCTCTTGGAGCTTAAGCGAGTTCTTGCCTTCACTATACATATTTCTTCCTAACCTGACCCTATTCCTTCTGCTTTTGTCTATTTCCTTCCCACTTAGGGCCACGTCACATCTGATGTCCTCTGTGACTTTGCCACTTTCCTGCCCCCAACTAGTTCATCTTCATCATCGATGATCAATTCCTCTACAATTCTATCCCACAGCGTAATGGTCTGGAGATCTTTCAGTGCGAGATTCAAGACTCAAGTTGATTTATCACACGTACCTCAAAACCTACATTGAATTGCATCATTTGCATTAACCACCACTACCCAACAGTGCGCCATGGGCAGCCTGCAAGTGTTGCCACATATTCCGGTGCCAACATAGCATTTATACAAAGGTTGGCTTCTTCCTTGAACAGACAGCCAACCAATATTTCTCCACCATCATTTTCTTCCTCTTCTTACATTCGCCTTCCCTTTTGACTCTACTCACTTTCTCTCAGTCGAAGGTGCAGTGATGGAAATCTGCACTCTGCACTCAGCCTTGACAAAAACGAGGACAGAGATTTCCATAACTCACCTTCCACCCCACCCCATTCAAGAGATCATCCTGAGCAATTTCTGCCACGTTCAAAAAGGTTCCACCACTACTCAACACTTTCACTTCCCATTTCAGCATTTCAAAGGGACCATTTCCTTCACAAACCTCTGGCCCGCACTTATCTCCACCACCCACATCACAACATTTTCCCTTCAACCACAGGAGATGTACCACCCTTTAACTCTTCCCTTCCCACCATATAGGGGCCCAAACAATCCTTCCAGGTGAAGCAGCAGTGCATTGGCACTTCTTCCAGTTCTGGACCATTACAGTTAGTAGTCCCTGAGATGGGAAAAATCAGAAACAGATTATAGCATAAGCAGCAGAATTACGTAGACCATTTGGCCCATCCAAATTGCTCTATCATTCAATCATGGCTAATTTATTTTCCCTCTCAATTCCATTCACCCGCCTTCTTCCTGTAACCTTTGACACCCTTACTAATCAAGAACCTACCAAACTCCACTTTAAATATACCCAATTACTTGGCCTCTACAGCCAACCGTGGTAATGAACTCCACAGATTCACCACCCTCTGGCTAAAGAAATTCCTCATCACCTCTGTTACAGAGGGTCAACCTCCTATTCTGTGGCTGCACCCTCCAGTCCTAGACTCTCCCACTATTTGCAGCAGATTGAGTCACTCCTTTATGGAACACACCTGCTCAGTCTGAAGGGATGACCATATACTTTGTTGTCTGTCACTTTAATTCTCTATCCCATTTCCCCGTCTGATCTACCTGTCTGAAAGACTTCTGCACTTTTAAAGAACACAAGTTTATGAGATGGCTCCCCAGTATCCACTGGGTCACAATGCATTCTTTGGGATCCCAGGCCAAAATCAGCAAAGTTAAGTAGCTTGCTGTTTCTGTATATTTTAGAACAGGCTAGTTCTGCTGTAATATTAATTCAGATTTTCCCTCTTCACAGACAATGACTGATCTGTTGAACACGTTCAAGTATGTTGATTTTACTACTCAACAGCACTTCTGACGTGTATTCACAGCTTTCCATGACCCGGTACATGTTTTCTTTCTAATATCCCTCATTAAACTGTCAGACAGAAGGTTTTATAAACATTGGGGTCACCTGGGCATCCCTGGCCTTTCATTTTCGGGAGATTCCCTTTGCCACTCTGTCCCTTTTCCAACCTCCTGACAATTTCAAACTAATTTGTTTTCTCACTCTTGTTGGATCTCTGCTTTTAACTTCCGATTCTAGGGTTCTTCCAGGAGTCAAGAATGGTGATCAGTCTTAATTCCAAGATTACAGTTTATCTTAGAGTACAAAGAAACGTACAAATACTAAGCAAACTAAATAAATAACCGAGAAACGATGCTAAGAGGGGCATTAATGCTAAAGGGTGTAAGACAAAAGAACAAAATTAAAGGAAAGAAAAGATGGTGTTTCTGAAAAATCTCTCATTTTTTTATAGATAAATTCCTTAGATAGTGATGAATTAGTTAATAGGCTACATAATTAAAACAATTACATCACATGGGTAATGCGCTAATGCTTACCAATGAAAAATGAGGTGGTGATAAACTTAGTTTAGTGGCTATACCACTTTCTGCCAGTGAGTGTGAAAATACATGAAGTTGTTAAAAATCTTATAAGAAGTATTATTAAAAAAACAGTGGTTTCCAACACTCTTGATGGAGGATATTTGATCTGAAATGTTAATTCCTTTGTTTTGTAGATGCCGTCTGAACTGCTGCTTTTTATTTGAAATTTCCAACATTTGTTTTTTTTTGATTTTCAGGAATGAAATCTTCTGTGTACAAATTGCACTGCACATTCCCATTCAGAGGAAGGACATCTACGTCAAAAAAACCTGCTGATCTACAAGTCACTATTAGACACTGTGCTTTTAAACTACTAGAATGTCTAAAATTCACAAAAATTTACACTTTTGTAGCATTTTTAATGCTGTAAGGCCTACTTTGTCTTCTGATTGCTTCTATGTCTAATGGTCTTATTTGGGAGAGGGCAGGAGAATAGGCTTGAGAGGGTTAACAAATCAACCATGATGGAAAGGCAGAGCAGAATCAATGGTCCAAATGGCCTAATTCTGCTCCTATGTCTTGTGGTCAGAGAAGAATCACCGGGTGAAAACTGACCTTTAGCCACTTAATTAGATTTTAGGTCATGTGATCAAAAATGAACCGTTGGGAGTGGGAGAGCTGGAAAAGGAAAAGGGAGGGGGAGGGGGAGAGGAGAAGGGGAGAGGAGAAGGGGAGAGGAGAAGGGGAGAGGAGAAGGGGAGAGGAGAAGGGGAGAAGGAAAGGGGAAAGACTTAGGAAGTGCATTAAAGAATCTAGGACCAAGGTAGGAGAAGTTGGGCTTCGAAAAAAAAGAGAAATTTGAGTTCAATTTTCTCATTGCTTATTCTCCCACATACCACCAAAATCATAGTGGTACTTCACTTTTGATTGCATGTGCATTTTCAACTTACAAGAGAATGTAAAATCAAGGAGTTGCTCTCTTGGGAATCGGGATAGGTTAATGAAAATAGAGATGCTGATTGAGTGGCATGGTACAAGTTCGGATTTTGGCAGCTGAGTCGGCAGGAGCTGAAATTTATCAGGAATCATTTACTGCTCATTAATCAAACAGCCGAACATTATCTGTTTTGAATACAATCAAGGTCAATAACCACTGCATCATAATTTATTGGCTTTAAACCAACTAGTTGAACATACAAGTTAAATGAAATTATTATTTCCTTTTGTGGAAAGACCTTTGAGAAAATTAGAACTTCCACATATATGAGTAAGGATCTTAATCGATAAATCTGTGAAATTGTTTGAAATATGATAGCCATGGAAATAAAAAGTTCCTAAATTATAACATTGTAAAATAGTTGTATTATTTTGAGATATTAATGCCACAAATACTGAAGAGGTTTTGACAGTTAAATCCCACAAATACTGAAACTAAATTCAGTACTTGACAAAACAGTTGACAGTCTTTTAATGAAGCTGACTTTATTTAAATAGATGGAATGGTTACAGTAAGTGATGCTTCAAAAGTTAGTAGAATCCAAGGAAAATATCAGAGTTTGCATTTCTATGCACTGTGTGGAAGATCTATAACAGGGAATCATTCTATAATTATACCAGTTCCCCAATAACGACTGGCACTGTATACTTGATCCATGCAATAGAGCCTCACTTTCCACAATCCAAGAAACACTAATATTAAGCCTTTGAACTGCGCTTCATATTTCCAGATATTGTCCAAATGATCATTCAATAAAATTTTAAATTCATATCAATTTTCACTGAAGATACTTTCTAAAATTAATTTCCATTAACAAAGCATATATCGATGCCACAAAGGAAACTGCATTCCGAGATTAAAGTTAGTAACTTCAGGTGATTGTGCCATGGTAGCACAGCACACTATTACAGAGTTCAGAGTTCAATTCTGGTCTTATTTGTAAGGCGTCTATACATCCTCGCTGTGAAATGTGTGTGTTTTCCCCGGGTGCTCTGGTTTCCTCCCACAGTCCACAGATGTATCAGATAGGTAAGTTTGTTGTTGTAAATTGCCCTGTGATTGTTGTTCCTTTTTGAATCTTGTGGCACATCGGGCAGCATTTTTTTGTTACAAGGCTTGATGCTCAACCCAGCATGGATGGAAAGCAAACAACGAGCCGGCCAGATTCAAACCCAGGACCGCTGACCTCTGAAGCCCGGTGTTGATGCCACTACACCACCAGCCAAGCTGATGTCCCGTGATTAAGTTAGGGGTTAAAATCAGGGTTGTTGGGGGTTGCTGGGATGGCATGGCTTGAAGGGTCTATTCTATGCTGTATAGCTAAATAAATAAATAAAAACCACCAACTCTTGACACAGCATGCTGAATACTGCAAACAATTCCAGCATTATGCTGGATTTGGAGGCTTTATTCCAGATGATGATCAGATCAACACGATCAGACGTTTTTTTTTCATAGCTCCATTTTTCAAGTTAAAAGTGCAAGTGAAATAATATTTTCAAATTCAAGTTCATTGTCACATGACTGCACATACATACAACCAGATGAAGCAACGTTCCTCCGGACCAGGATGCACCTAAAATGCATACATCTCACACAGCACATAAAACAAAATATTACTACAAATAAGTTAAAAATATAATTCAAAATACACGTTGTGCACAGCGCAGATGAACAGCAAACTGCTCGCTGTCCTAGTGACGAGACCTTGGTGGTGGCAGCGTATTCATTAGTCTCACAGCCTGAGGGAAGAAGCTGTTACCCAGTTTGATAGTCCTTGTCCTGATGCTCCTGTACCTCTTTCCTGATGGTACTAAGTCAAAAAGATGATGGGATGAGTGGTAGGGATCCTCAACAATGCACAGGGCTGTTTGGATACAACACTCTTGGAAAATGTCACAACTGGGGTGGGGTAAGAGAGAACCTGGGGTGACCCTCACTGATTTGCAAAAAAACAGTTTTGCAATCTGTTAACAGCTTGTCCTCACTGGAGTACAATAACCTGCTGTTTCTGATATTTGATTTTCACTACAAGCTACAGCAATCAGAGGGAGCAACTTAAATTGGCATCCAGTCACTTAGTCGTCACTCTTGGAGCCATCAAGCTGATACCTGTGACTGCGAAGGAAAGAGTTTGAGCTTGAACTTTGGATAAAATGACAACAACTAGCTTGTGCAAAGCAAGCACTCACCAGAGCAACACTGAGTGTCATAGGAAGTCATTCCTGCCTGTGGCCATCAAACTTTACAACTCCTCCCTTGGAGGGTCAGACACCATGAGCCAATAGGCTGGTCCTGGACTTATTTCCTGGCATAATTTACATATTATTATTTAATTATTTATGGTTTTATATTGCTATATTTGTACTCTCTTCTTGGTTGGTGCAACTGTAATGAAACCAAATTTCCCTTGGGATCAATAAAGTATGACTACGACTATTTGTTATTAAAATACCCAATCATCTGTTTTAAATCTTGTTTAGTAAGCACTAGGGAAAGCCTTCCAGCCCTTCTGCTGTAGTCCACCTACTTCAAGGTTTCATGTGTTGTGTGTTCAGAGATGCTCTTCTGGATACCACTGTTGTAAAGTGTGTTTATTTAAGGTTATTTGCCATCTTCCTGTTAGGTTGAACCAGTCTGGTTATTGTCCTGTGAACCCTGTCATTAATAAGGCATTTTTGCCCACAGAAGTACCATATACTGGATGCTCTTAGCTTTTTGCAAAATTTGTCTTTAAGCATTAGAGACTGTTGTGCGTGAAAATCCCAGAAGATCAGTAGCTTCTGAGATACTCAAACCACCCTGTCTGGCACCAATAAACTGTTCCATGGCCAAAGTTACTTAGATCACATTTATACCTTAATGTTTGGCCTGAGGAACAACTGAACCTTTTAACTATGTCTGCATGCTTCTATGCTTTGAATTGCTGCCACATGATTGGCTGATTAGATATTTGTATTAACAAGCAGGTGTACAGGTATACCTAGTAAAGTTGCTCCTGAGTGTAAACTGGAGTGGAACTAATATTGTGTGCCAATACTGAATACTAGTATTTTTCAGAAATTTAACTCCATTTTAAACAGAATTTCAGTTGGACTACAATGCAGAGCAGTCACTGCTGTGTAGATTCCACATTAGCATGTAACGTCACAATCCCTACCCGAATCAGAAACAAATCTGATTTATTATCACTAACATATGTCATGAAATTTGTTGTTTTGCAACAGCAGTACAGTGCAATACATTAAAAGTTACAATAAAAAATATATAAAAGATTGTGCAAAAATGAGATATTGTTCATGGTCTGTTCTGAAATCTGACGCCTGAGGGAGAAACACTGAGTGTGTGTCTTCAGGCTCCTATACCTCCTCTCTATTTTTAGCAATGTGAAGGGGGCATGTCCAGTTGGTGTGTGTCTTTAATGATGGATACCGTCTTCCAGAGGTACCGCCTATTGAACATGTCCTCAATGATGGGGAAGCTAGTGCCTATTATGGAGCTGGCTGAGCTTAAAACCCTTTGCAGCTTTTTCCAATCCTGTGCATTGGTCCCTCCATACTAGACAGTGATGCAACCAGTCAGAATGCTCTCCACAGAACACCAGTAGAAATTTGTTAAGAGTCTTTGGTGACATGTCAAATTTCCTCAGACTCCTAATGAAATATAGCCACTGGTGTGCCTTCTGCATAATTACGTCAATATGTTGGGCCCAGGATAGATCTTCTGAGATGTTGTCATCCAGAAACTTGAAACTGCTCACCCTTTCCACTGCTGGACCACTGATAAGAACAGTGTGTGTTCTCTTGAGATCCCCTTGCTGACGTCTATAATTCCTTAGTCTCACTGACATTGTGTGCAAGGTTGTTGTTGTGACACCACTCAACCAGCGGATCTGTCTCACTCCCCATGACCCTTCGTCACCATCTGAAATTCTGCCAACAATAGCTGTGTCATCAGTGAATTTATAGATGGCATTGAGGTGTGCCTAGCCACACAATCATGGGTGTAGAGAGAGCAGAGCAGTTGGCTAAGTATATATCCTTAAGATGCACCTGCGTTGATTGAAAGCGGGGAGATGTTATTTCCAATTCGGAGTAACTGCGGTCTCCCAGTGAGGAAGTCAAGGATCCAGTTGCAGACGAAATGCTCCATATATGGTCATTCCCAATCATTGACAATTAGATTTTTATAATCATAAACAAATCATTCAAAGTGAACCAACTAAAAGAGCATTAAGGAAAATAATTCTGGACTGTGGTACTCCAGCAAAAAAAAGTGCAGCACAAGTATTTATGTTTCATGTGGCGAGACAAACTGCTGCAAGACACTTGTCCCCTAACATCATGTAGATCAAAGGATATGTACTTGGGCTACACAACAATAGGAACAGCCGGAAGCTGAGGCCTGGTGTTCTTTGATTCAGAATGTAGTAAAGCCTCTGGAGTTCATGAACAACACACACACACACACACACACACACACACACACACACACACATACATACACACAAACTCTTTGATGGTCTGTTGAAGGATTTAACAGCAATGTCACACAAGAAAATAGGAATACACCACCTGGTCCCTTAAGCGCTCCCCAGCACTCCTCAATATGATCAAGGCAGACTTACTTGAAGTATCAAGTCCTCTTCTGCTCCAGATCCCCATAACTCTCAATTTCCCATCTTTCAAATATCTATACCTGCACTTTAAGTATTTTTATTGAGCTCAACTCCACAAAGGTCTGGGGTGTAGGTTTGAAGAGATTCACAAACACCTGTAGGAAAGAAATTTTTATCTACTGCTGCTTCAAATAATTGGCCTCTTCTCTTGAAACTATATGCCCTTCTCTGAGGCTTTCTCTCAAGTGAATACACTTCTGCATCTACCCTGTTGCGATCCTTTAGGAACTTTTACGTTTCAATAAGATCAATGGGTCCGCTGCTCGTTTGTCTATACTCGCAACCTGTTTAGCCTCACCTTTGTGAATCTCCTTTGGACTGCCTTTCATGTTATTATGCACTTTATCAGTTAAAGGGATTAAAACTATGCTCCATACACCAGGTGTGGCCTCATCAACACCTTATATACAGTAACTGTTAGAAAAATACTTTCTCATTTTAAACTCAAGCTGCTTTATAATAAAGGTCAACACGTGCCATTTGCCTTCTTAACTACTTGTGGCACCTGACTGCTTTTGTGAGATTTATAAACAAAAATACCTCGATCCCATAGTTCTTCACTTATTCACAGTGTCTTTCCATCCAGATCATCTGCTTTTTGTTTTCTCTTAGCATTTACCACGGTGCATGACCTCACACCTTCCCACACTGAAATCCTTTTGCCAAATTTCACCCACTCACTCCATCAATCTAATTCCAGTTGTACAGGTGCAATATCTTCATCAAAACGTACCCTTCCATTTGTCTTTGTGTTATTGAGAAACTCGGACACCATACATTCCTACTCCCTCCTCCAGATCAGTAATATAAGGAGTAAATAGGGCACTTTGAGTGGCTGTGTACATATACACTTAAGCTCAATGTGTATTGGTGAAACCTCTCCAGACCAAAGGTCACCACAAGCATTCTTTCTCTATTTAGTGTAATACATCTCCATACTGGTCAGAATTCTGCTGTGTACAAAGTCAGCTTATGCTCTGTAAGATCATTTTGCGAAAATCCTTCTCAAAGCCAGCTGCTTACACCACAACATAGACTCTATTGTAACAGTTCCCTTAACTTGTTCTGACCATTTGCTTAAGAGCAAGTGACCACTCTTCCACATCTTGACCAAGTATTTCATCTATCTGAGGGTGGAAAACTGCTCAGATTGTTGACCAAATGCCGGAAGCACTAAGCTCCTTCCATCAGTTCTATATCTTCTTCAAGGCTTCAACTTTTGCGGAATCCGGCTTCAGGCCACTTCTAGTGACCAAGTGACCCCAAAGAATACTTCCTTACAGTGAACACTGGTTCACTCAGCTTTGGTCTCACATCTTCCTGCATCAATGACTCTTCTAATATTGCCCCTTTGCCAAAAACGTCTCTGTCATCAGCTGTGATTTTCACCCTCAGACATCCACCGTTCTCTGGATGTCCAGAGACATTTTCAACTTGATACTTTAAGTTCTCTGTACATCAGGCTAGACATGCAGGAGTTATGTCTGTCCCAGTGGCAACTCTCAGTGCCTCTGTCAATCATTCCAACTCTGTTTTTTAGAGTTTTGCCTTGAGTGCCACTGGAAAACAATTTGACAGAACAAAGAAGAAACAAGGGAAAAAGCAGCACACACAAAACGCTGGCGAAACTCAGCAGTCAGGAGTAGCTATGGGGAGGAACAAAGAGCCAACTTTTTGGGCCAAGACACTTCATCAAGAAAAAGCTGCTACTGAAAACTAAGTTTCTAGAAAAATACAGTAGCAGCTGTATATTACTGGAAAATTTACTGAATAATTGCATGTATATGGATGATTATATCAAAATACAAGCAAGAATAGAAAAGCTAAATTACAAGAAAAATAACAATTTTATGTTCTGGTCCAACATGAATTACCAGATGCTGCTTCTAATTAGGACTAGATGGCATTCGGCTATTAGTTCACCCATTTCATGCAAAAATACTGCAAAATACACAAGCTGTGCAACTGATACGATCATTTGCATTGAAACAAACCTTTGTGATTCTGACATGATATAACATTGATGGCTCTGGGCCTGTATTCACTGGAGTTTACGGGGGTGGGGGGGGGTGGAAACTCATTGAAACCTATGGGATATTGAAAAGCGGAGATAGAGTGGTTTCGGTGAGGATGTTTTCTTTTGTGGGGAGTCTAGGAACAGAATTTCAGAATACAAGGACGTCCTTTTACAGCAAAGATGAGGAGGAATTTCTTTAGCCAGAGACTGGTGAATCTGTGGAATTCATTGCCATATATGGCTGTGGAGGCCAAGTCATTGGGTGTATTTAAAGCAGAGGTTGACAGGTTCTTGATAATAAGGATATGAAAGGTTACACGGAGAAGGCAGGACAGTGTGGTTGAGAGGAATTTATCATTTAACCATGATGGAACGGCGAAGCCAGTTGATCGGGTGAGTGGCCTAATTCTGCTCCTTTGTCTTATGGTCTTTATCATTTTCATCTGTTGCACTGTACTAACAAATACAGATGTAAGCATTTCTGGCCTACATATGGAAATCCACATTAATAGCTTTCCTAACTTTTTGGGTTCATCACGTTCATTATGCATCACCTAGACGTATATCAATAGCACGTATTTCAGTGATTTCAACTTCATCACATTGAGACTGATGGCTCATTAAGGGTAATATTAATTGCTCCCATGTCAAGTTAAAATGAAACAGGCTCCTTTACACCAAAATTCCTATCTAGCAGGCATTCCTACCACAAAATTCTCCTCCTTTAAAACACCAATTACATTGGGACTAATTGAAACATGGTTTCTGACCCTGCCTTAGTTCTCACATATCCCATCCTCTCCATGGATTTCCCGTGTCCTGCTCATCATGTACTGTTTATAAATGATTTTCCATTTCATTTCCCACACAATTTTTCAAATAATCAGGGAATTTCTTTTCCAGCTACTCATGTTTCAGTACGCATTACTTAAAAAGGTCCAAGTTAACTTGGCTGTTTTGCCCATTTTACCCTTGCCTCACACTTTGCTTTCTTTTCTAAGCCATTTCTAGCCTAGTTTTGGATAGCTGTACAGTTTTGCAAGTCTGTATGTACTTTTCTGAGGTTCACTCTGGCCCTTATGTTAACGGTCCTCTCAGCGCTGGACTTCTGTATTCCACAAACAATCCGATCTCTGATAAGTGAGTCCTTTGCAATTAATTGCTCCCAGTTTTAATTCCATTAAAGTATAAAAAGATTCACCTTGTAAAACATGCATCTTATTGTAGAAAAATAGAATGTGAACAACTAACTGATTCATTCCTAAGTGGATTGCATTTCCTGATGCCCGTATGGCGTGGTGCAAAGCTCTACCTTGCGGCACAGAAAAGTACATCAAGCTCCCACAGACACTAATGTAATAACCACTAAATAATCTGTTTTAGATTATTTAGATGATGAAGACACGCAGTCCTCTTTTATTGTCATTTAGTAATGCATGCATTAAGAAATGATACAATATTTCCTCTGGTGTGATATCACAAAACACAGGACAGACCAAGACTGAAAAAACTAACAAAACCACATAATTATAACATATAGTTACAACAGTGCAACAATACCATAACTTGATGAAGAAGTCCATGAGCACAGTAAAAAGTTCAAAGTCTTTCAAATGTCCCACATCTCAAGCAGACGGGAGAAGGAAGAAAAACTCTCCCTGCCATGCCCGACCACAATCAGTCTCTGAGTCATCCGAAAACTTTGAGCCTCCAATTCAGCTCTCCGACACTGAGTACTGAGCGCCATCTCTGTCCGAATGATTCGACCTCAATCTCGGTCGCCAACAGCAGGCAAAGCCGAGGATTTTGAGGCCTTCCCTCCAGAAGATTCCCCACCGCACAGTAACGACAGCAGCGAACAGGCGTTTCAGAAATTTCTCCAGATGTTCCTCTGTGCTTTCACATCCGTCTCCATCAAATCAGAATTGTCCACTATTTAACGGATACAATATCATTTTTCACCGGAGGGCTGCACACACGCAGCGCGCTGCTCCCTCTCCTCCCGCTAGAGTTGTTAGTTTAGGATACGTGATAGCCTTAGATTAACAGGAAGCAATTTTTCTCAACCATCTGAAAGAACAGGAAGGACTTCAGCTGAGTGTCACACGTGCATGTATTGTTATTGGAAAGGCTATGGCTTTGCTTTTCCAAGGGACCAAATATTGAGTCCATGACTGTCAAAGTTTGAAAACTCAATGCAATATACAGAATAATCATTCACTCTGTGTCACTCTGATGATGCATGCCACTGGAATCTTGTGTTGTGAAGGACGGAGTGGGGTAGAACGAGATGTGAGAGGCAATAGGAAAGTCTAAATGATGTGTTCCAAGTGCGAGTCTTGGTGAGTGGTGGTTGGACAAAAAGAAAGTGTGGGTTGGGAGGAGAGGAGGATTGAAAAGTCTCGCGGCACCGTGCTTTTAAGGTACTTAACTTGATTCATGGTTAGCTAGCGTTAAGCTGAGTTACCAGAAAGAATCTCCATCTTCATGTAAAACACCCCCACCCACTACCATACCCAGCAGTGGAGATACAACTGGCAAAATGGAGGCATGTAAAATGTCCTTTCTATAAACGTGCCAGAAGATTCTGATTTTTCAACATGGAAAGCAAATAATTGGAAAACACAGAGGAAATTCAGAGCAACACACACAATATGCTAGAGGAACTCAGCAGGTCAGGCAGCGTCTACGGAGAGGGATAAACAGTTGACGTTTTGGGCAGAGACCCTTCATTAGGACAAAGTAAATAATTTGATTAGCTGTATACATGCACTATACCCTTCAGACTCAAGATATAATGACATGTATTTGCTTTGAATTTTTATTGTTCTTCTCTTCAATTTCTAACATTTAACCCACCATCTTCTATCTCTCAGTGTTACACAAGTAAGCTGGAATATTTCTGCCTTGGTGGAAACTAACAGCACGCAGATCTCTCAAGCCTGCTGCACGGTGTGCAGAGCTCAGCCATACACGTGCAGGCACACAGCACTGCAGTAATATTACATCATGCCATCCTGCTGCTTCTGCTGACCACACTTACCATCACCCACATTTTCACCAAAAGGACTGAAGATTGAAATCAATCATGTACTTACATTAATAAAGCCAGCACAACGTTAAAATTAGAGACAAAGGTACAGAGGGAAAGACCATGAGATCTGAACTAGAGAGAGATAAGCAAGGATACACAGAGACAAGCCATAAGTTTCACTTAAAAATCATGTTACATCTTTACTCCTCGTTGCAGTGTTGCGTGTTTACATTGTACGATCACTTTCAGTGCCACTCATGCGTGTTATTTCTGTAACAAATACTGTTTCGAACGCTGGCTCTGTGCCAGGTATATATTCCGTTGATATTTTTGGCATTGGTAGGAGGGTTTACAACAATGTCAATTAAAGCAAATCATTTCAAAATCAAGCCACAGAAAACCTGAGTGCTCTCAAGCTTCAGCTTTCCAACACTGTCCCAGGCATCAGTTAAGTTCATGGTTCAATATAACAGAATGCAGAGCTCCACCCACACAGCTCTCTACATCAACCCACAGATTCTGACTTTACTCCTGCTCCACTGTAAGCCACTCGGTCAACTAATCACAAAATATCTTGTGCCGCTGACTTCTCCGATTCCAAGAATGTGACTACAGTCCAGTTAGAGCTAGCTTTATGGAAGTAAGCAAAAAGATGTGATCTGACATTCCCTTTAATGCTCATTGCTGCAGAGATGTTGAATTATTCATCCTCTCTTTCTCCTATGTTTTTAAATTGCAGCAGAGAAGAAAAAAAGGCACAGCTTACTAAAAATGTACTCCACAATTCTTTCTCCCTCCACAGTTGATCAATGCCAAGAACATCACAGAACAAAGAAATTATAAGGGAAATGATAAACACAAGAGATTCTGCAGATGACAGAAATCCAGAGGAGCACGCACAAAATGCTGGAGGAACTCAGCATGTCAGCAGCATCAATGGAGTAGAAAAATGCGTCAGCATTTTGGGCTGGCAGATTGACTCTTTATTCCTCTCTATAGATGCTGCCTGACCAGCATTGTGTGTGTGTTATAAAGGAAATGCATTGATTGGCTGTCATTTGGCAAAGGAAGAACTTGGGAAGCAGACTGCATGTCTTTTAAGCCAGGTATTGATGAGGCTTCGAGTGTAGTGTATGGCCTCGTGGCCAAGAAGCTTGGAGATGGGGTGCAAGCCCATAATCAACTCCTATAGATGCTGCCTGACTAAAGCGTCAAGAAAGATTTAAATCATCGAGGTGAGAGTGGATGTCAGCTGGTGTTCAGCAGAGTCTACCAGTCTCTCACTCGCTGCTGCTGCCAGAGGAAGGTCCCTGCGTTCAAATCATCTCTCCCTTCCTTCCTCTGGTTCGATACAGCCGGAGGATGCAGCAGGAGTCCTGGGTCTACAGCAAGGTTTAATTGATGCAATTTGCGGATTAAACTCGGTAGTTCAGGTTACAATGTGTTACTGGTTTCCAATCGGTCCTTTTTTTTTGTTGCTATTTTGGGCAAATTTGATCAGGGCAGTGTGCAGGTAACAAATGACCCAGCACTAGATTGAACTGAACTGAGCCGGATTGAATATGCCTGGACGCTGACGATGACTTGGTGGGTTGGTATTTTATATTCCGTGTTTTTCACTCTTTTTTTTGCCATTTGTGCAAATGCATTTTTTTTTCCACATTAAGAGAGTTCGATGTTTTTCTTTGAACGTGTTCCATGATTTTTTTTTGTTTTGTGGCTGTCTGTGGGTAAACAAATCTCAGGGTTGTATACTGCATATATACTATGATAATAAATGTAATTCGATTCTTGAATCTTGAATCATTCCAGTGCTACACAAATTAAAGTAGATTATTGTTAGGAGAACACACAAAATGGTCACTACTGAATTCATAGGACTCATACAGTGACCTTCAGCTCACTAAGTCCACCATCAAACACCTTCCTACACTATCCAACCCTAATTGCATTATCATTCTCCTGACATATCGCCATTCATTTACACACTAACAGCAAGTTACAGCAGCAATATCTCCTCCCATCCTGCGTAGGGAATTATGAAGAAGCATGTGCAAACATCAGACGTCATGACCGAACTCAGTTCGCTGGGGATGATTAGCATTACTCAGAAAATTCAAGTGGGCCCATATGCTTGTATTTCTGACAGTCATGCTTGTAAATCTGATGCAACGCTCCAAAGCCAATGCACATCAAGTGACACCTTTGGGAGCACAGCGGGGGAATTTAGTTCACATTGTCCCAAAGAGAACTGCCACTGACCACCCTTGCTTTCTTGGTGCAACGTTGAGTTGGAACTATACTTATCCCAGGATTTACCCCTACCTCTCAGTTATATCAAGCAACACTCCACCCACCAATCACATCATTCAGTTTTTCCAGCTGCTCCTGCCTTTGGCTTTCCAACCCACCCACACTCCAAAAACAGTCTCAAAACACATTTACTCCCTCTAAGCCATCAGCCTGATCAACACCTCCCCCATTAACCCACCACCACCACATCAGCCAATTCTCCCCACGGACTCTCAGCACCCTTCACCACCCCCCCCCCCCGCACTGTCACTTTACGCTTACACTCCAAGCCTCATACTGGCATTGACACAGTCGCTATCCCACTGAGTTTTCATTTATCCCACTGCTCCCTAGAAGAGTTTCTCTTGCCAAGAGTCACTTTGTCACTTAATCATTTCCTGCCAGTCACCTTATGCTCAGATACACCTGCACTTAGCATTACCTTAAGTACAATCAGTTATGCATATAAGCTAATCTTATCTACACTTAGTGGCCACTTTATTAGGTACACCTGTACACTGTTTGTTAATGCAAATATCTAATCAGCCAATCATGGCAGCAACCCAATGCATAAAAGCATGCAGACATGGTCAACAGGTTCAGTTGTTGTTTGGAGCAAATGTCAGAATGGGGAAGAAGTGTGATTTAAGTTACCTTGACGGTGGAATGATTATTGGTGCCAGATGGAGCGGTTTGAATATCTCAGAAACTGCTGATCTCTTGGAATTGTCACACACAGCAGTCTCTAGAGTTTACAGAGAATGGCGCAAAAACAAAAAGCACCCAGTGAATAGCAGCTCTGTGGGCGAAAGCACCTTGTTAATGAGAGAGGTCAGAGGAGGATGGCAAAACTGGTTCAAGTTGACAGGAAGGTGACAGCAACTCAAATAATCACGCAGTACAACAGTGCTGTGTAGAAGAGCATCTTCGAACACACAACACGTTGAACCTGAAGGTGGATGGGCTGCAGCAGCAAAAGACCACAAACTTATACTCAGTGGCCACTTCAATAGGTACAGGAGGTATCTAATAAAGTGGCCAATTGAATGTATATACAACCACACTAAAACAGTTACCTGTATATTATGGTTCATAGAATTGCTTCTATATTTATATTTATTGTATTTTATTGTTGTGTTCTTTTCATGTTGCATCGGTTCTGGAGTGACAATCGTTTCGTTCTCCATCACACTTGTGTACTGAAGAATGACAATAAACAACCTTAAATCTTGAATTGACGGAGGCGAGTATAATGTATACCTGTTATAGTGAACTGCAAGTTCTCAGCTACGATTTTATCTTCTCAGAAGTCCTTGATAAACTGCAAATGAAGTTCTTAAATACCTAGTGCAATTATTAATAGCAATACTGTTGAAGTTTACCGCATGCTGCTGCTGGCTGCTATTACATTGCTAAAGTTTAACAGTGGAGATACACAAGGTGGTCTTTCACCCTCAGGCCTGCTCTATACCTCCATTTCATTTTACTGTCATCCCTCCATAATTGTCGAAGGCTCTTTCCTAATGAAAAGATCTATCAATCTCACTCTTACAAATTTTAATCACTCCCCCATCATCTACAGTTAAGTTACCATGCACGTACAGCAAACAGTGAAGAAGACAAGTGCTATGTTGCCTTCTTTTATGTAGTAGGTCAGGATACTTGAAGTGACAAACTATGAGAGTGTAGTTCATATAGCTGGATCCTTAAGATAAGTTAAAGTGTTTCATGGTCAAAGGGTTTGGATGGTTTCTCAGCCTATGATGAATAAACTCTTCTGGGGCTTCCAGCCAGGTACAGGTATCAATTATAACCGATATTTCGATGCCAAACTGCCATCTTCATCAGGATGATGCCTGGGCATGTCTAGTCCGGGTGGTATTATTACCCCCATAGTCCAACCCTCCTGATTAGTTAGTCCTCATCCAATCAGGTTTCGACTCTTGTTTATAATTGAATTCCAGTTCATACTTGGAGCGAGACCCAATTCTTTTTGCTCCAAGTAGGACCTGAAATTCAGTTGTAAACAAAGTGGGAGAGTGTCAACCTGATTGGATGAGGACTAACCAATCAGGAAGGATGGACCATGAAAGGTATAAATACCACCAGGCTAGACATGCCCAGACATTATCCCTGACGAAGATGGCAGAGCTTGTCATCAAAAGTTGGTCATAATTGATAGCTGTACCTAGCTGGAAGCCCGAGAAGAGTTCACTGGTGACTGATAAGATGCAGAACATGCAAGAACTAATTCATGGGCAGGCTCAAAAGGTGATGACAAAGCAATCTGTGCCAGTTTTATTAACTGAGAAAATAAATACATGGATGGTGTTCGATAAACTCTCCTGCTCACTCGTATTCAAGCAGTACTGTGCAATATCGTATGCTTGCCTGGAAGAACAAGAGTGCATCCGAAAAACAATGCCTCCAACAGTTAACAAAAACCTCAGTACTACACTTCAATAGTTAGTATGTGTGTTAAGATATTTTACTGGGCCAAGGTTGCTATCAAAAAGGAAGTTGCTGTGTCAGAGAGTGTTTTTTTACACAGAGAGTGATGAGTGCATGGAATGCCCTGCCATGGGTCATGGTAAAGGCAGATACATTAGTGGCATTAGGTAGACAGACAGATGATAGAAAAATGAAGGGTAGTGCAGGAGGGAAGGGTTAGTTGATTTTAGAGCAGGTTAAAAAGTCAGCACAACATTGTGAGCCAAAAAGCCTACCTCGTGCTGCAATGCCCCATAGTTTATGAATCAAAATGAAAGAATGACTGCTATCTGAGCCTAAGAGAAATATATTATTTTTTAAGAAAAGCACATATCATTTTTATCCACATTAAATTGCAAGAAACAAAACATAACAGGAATGTAATAATTTTGGGAAGTTACCAAATTCAGGATAAATCATTGCTTAAAGATCATGGAAGAAAAATGAGTGAATTCTCAACTACAAACACAACAAAGATGCAGAAGTTAACAAAATAACTGGACATGTTAAGCTGATCATAAACCATCTGCCCTGCTCTACAAAATCTTTCCTCTCTTTATTCTGACCGCTCAAGCGGACACATTCCAATTACGCAAGAACGCAGTGTTGCAAAATAAAACTCTAGCAAGGGTCTTTGATCTGAAACTTTTAACTTTTTCATAGTAGCCACCTGACCTGATTTGCTTTACAAGCTTTGATATTCGAAACATTTCTGTGAAGTCTTCAAATGGCAGGAACAAAACTCATAGTGTGTCAGCAGCTACATTTTAATAAAGTGCAAAAAGAACTCGATCATTTGTGCTACACCACTACTGCACTTTGGAAAGAGATCTCAAGTGCTGGGTGAGGGGATGAAGCAGGTTTATTTACATTTCTGCAGGGCTTTTAGAGACCACTGAAGTAGTCACCATTACCTCATGATCTGTTCTTTGAGTCATCTCCTTTTTAGACTCACTAAGATTTGGAGCTGGGCAGCAGTGTTTACTTCCTGTGTGTTTTCAAAACCAGGAGATGACGGAATACTGCATGCCCACTGCAAATGACATTGTAACTGCGTCTGCTGTGAGTCAAAGGTTGCAATTTCATCTGTGTCATGGAAGCTGCAAGTTCTAGCCTCATGCCAGAGATGTCAGCACGTAAAATCTATGGTGATATCTCAGTGAAGAAGAGCCAATTTCTGTCAAATAGTGACCATCTGTATTTTCAGCTGGATATTAAAGAATCCATGACACAAAAATTTAACACAAATGGAGACTTATTTTAGTATTTAGTTCAACATTCATAGCCTACCAATATCTTAAAAGTAATAATCTAGCTGTTCACTTTCTCACAGCTTACAGGACCTTGCAGTGTGCATTTTCTACATTACCACAGTAACCCATCAACAGTGCCCTCTTGGCTCAGAACTGCTTTGGGAAATGCACAAAATGCTGGAGGAGCTCAGAAGGTCAAGCAGCATCTATGGAAGAGAATAAACGCTCACACAGTTTATTCCCCTCCACAGATGCTCCCTGGCCTATTTAGTTCCTCTGGCATTTTGTCTGTGTTGCTCTAGATTTCCAGCAATGGCAGAAACCCATGCTTACAATTTACTTTGAGTCATTATCACTTTTGCTGTACGCATACAATTCCATCCTTTCTTAAACTGCCTTCTGAGATGTTACCAAATTAACCTTTGTAATCCTTCCCAGAGATGGGATTAGTACGACGGAAATTATTGTGGTTAAATTTAGCAACAGCCTTCAACCCATTTACTGCCAGAAAAAGAATCAGATTCACAGACATACAAGTGTCTGCATCTAATTAGCATGGTCTAGTCCATTTATAAAAATGTGTTTCATATACATGTTTTGCAAGAAATTTATGTAGATTAGCCCATTTAGTAAGGTGGGAATTAAAATATCTTATTGACTATTCAATACTTTATTATAAAGTTTTCCTGAAATTTTGAGATCACAAAGCACCCATTCCCAAACATTGAATACTTCTCAGATTTATAATTAGCTTTGTCACATGTACATTGAAACATACATTGAAATGTGTTGATCTGCGTCTAATCACATTAGTGAGGACCATGCTGGGTAGCCCACAAGTGCTTCCAGTGTTAATATAGCATGCTCACAGCTTACTAACCCTCACTGTACGTCTTTGGAATGTGGGAGGAAACCAGAGCACCTGGAGGAAACCCAAGTGGTCACAGGGAGAACATACAAACTCCTTACAGACAGCAGCAGGAATCAAACCCTGATCTTATGCTGGTGCTGTAAAGCAATTGTACTTGCCTTTATGCTTCCCGGCTGCCCCCAAATTTTCAGCTCTGTCTGAATCAGATTAAAGCAGAAAATGCTTTCAACAGTCAGTACACTTGGTGGGATATTCTCAGTACTTACAACATTTACTTGTTTTATTTCAGACTGTCAACATATTTAGGTTTTTTGATTTTCATCTACAGTACAAGGCTAAAGTTGTGTAGCCTTGTTGACAGCTGCTGAGAATTTATACAGAAAAAACCCTCACATTTATTTAGTGCCATTCACAAACTCAAGATGATACATTTGATATGTTGTCATTGTTGCGAGGTAGAGAATGAGTACCTAGTTCAGAATAATGTTCAACTTCCTTAATGAAGAGGCGGCCCGTGATTGGAGAGAGCACTTCCATATAGTCGGGGCCAGAGAACATTATCTTTATAAGTGTTCTGATTAAAATTTCAAAAACTAACTTATTTTTAGTACACTTTTGGCACAAAATCCAGATATAACTCTTGAAAAATGTTTTACTATGGAGAAGTTGACATCATCTTAATTAACGTGCCAAACTTAGAAAAGGTATGAGCGTCAATTATTACCGCACAAGCAATCATCTCTGGCAAAGGATTTAGCAGGAACTTACCTCACCCTTCCCAGAGTTCAATTACTTCAACATAAAAATAAACTCTGAAACTGACACACAAATAAACAAAACAAATAAATTATTCTCAAAGAAAATTCTCTCATTTATTTCTTATTTTTCTATTCTTCTTCCCTCACTTCATTTTAGATCAGATTATGAAGACACGCAGTCCTCTTTTATTGTCATTTAGTAATGCATGCATTAAGAAATGATACAATATTTCCTCTGGTGTGATATCACAAAATAGAGGACAGACCAAGACTGGAAAAAGACTAACAAAACCACATAATTATAACATATAGTTACAACAGTGCAACAATACCATAACTTGATGAAGAAGTCCATGAGCACAGTAAAAGTTCAAAGTCTCTCAAATGTCCCACATCTCACGCAGACAGGAGAAGGAAGAAAACCTCTCCCTGCCATGCCGACCACAATCCGACTCTGAGTCATCCAAAAACTTCGAGCTCTGATCAGCTCTCCAACACCGAATACTGAGTGCCATCCCTATCTGAACGATTCGACCTCCATCTCGGTCGCCAACAGCAGGCAAAGCCGGGGATTTTGAGGCCTTACCTCTGAAAGATTCCCGACTGTGCAGTAACGACAGCAGCAAACGAGCGTTTCAGAAATTTCTCCAGATGTTCCTCTGTGCTTTCACGTCCGTGTCCATCAAAACAGAATTGTCCACAGCCCCTATTTAATGGATACGATATCATTTTTCACCGGAGGGCTGCGCACGTGCAATGCACTGCTTCTCTCTCCTCTTGCAATTTGTTTAAATATTTCTGTTGCAAAGGGAATGTCATTGCTGGTCAGGAAAGTTTATGTCTGTTATGCATTCACTGTCTTCTCAATTAATTAAATAATTTCACATAAAATGGAGTACCATCAACAATATTAACCAGTGTTAAAATACATATAGTAAGTCTTCTGAAAAGATGAAGTACATTTGCTGTTTTAAATAGTCATAGTCATACTTTATTGATTCTGGGAGAAATTGGTTTTTGTTAGTTGCACCATAAATAATTAAATAGTAATAAAACCATAAATAATTAAATAGTAATATGTAAATTATGCCAGGAAATAAGTCCAGGACCAGCCTATTGGCTCAGGGTGTCTGACCCTCCAAGGGAGGAATTGTAAAGTTTGATGGCCACAGGCAGGAATGACTTCCTATGACGCTCTGTGTTGCATCTCGGTGGAATGAGTCTCTGGCTGAAAGTATTCCTGTACACAACCAGTACATTATGTAGTGGATGGGAGACATTGTCCAAGATGGCATGCAACTTGGACAGCATCCTCCTTTCAGACACTACCGTCAGAGAGTCCAGTTCCATCCCCACAACATCACTGGCCTTAGGAATGAGTTTGTTGATTCTGTTGGTGTCTGCTACCCTCAGCCTGCTGCCCTAGCACTCAACAGCAAACATGATAGCACTGGCCACCACAGACTCGTAGAACATCCTCAGCATCGTCCAGCAGATGGTAAAGGACCTCAGTCTCCTCAGGAAATAGAGACGGCTCTGACCCTTCTTGTAGACAGCCTCAGTGTTCTTTGACCAGTCCAGTTTATTGTCAATTTGTATCCCCAGGTATTTGTAATCCTCCACCATGTCCACACTGACCCCCTGGATGGAAACAGGGGTCACCGGTGCCTTAGCTCTCTTCAGGTCTACCGCCTTGGTCTTTTTCACATTAAGCTGCAGATAATTCTGTTCACACCTAGTGACAAAGTTTCCTACCGTAGCTCTGTACTCAGCCTCATCTCCCTTGCTGATGCATCCAACTATGGCAGAGTCAGAAAACTTCTGAGGATGACAAGACTTATATGTGGAAATTGAACATACAGCTTCCCGTCCTATTGATTTCATTACTCTTACAAAATGTGCCAATGCCGGGATTGGATGCAAAGAAAGTAACTCACACAAGCATGACCATGCAGGATAATGACACACTCACAATGAAGCACCCACGTGAATTGTTAGATCTTCAGCAATGGTCCCAGTTTCTTAGACAGTAGGTGCTGTTAAGACCATAACATGATAAGAGACAGGAGCAGAATTAGGCCATGCAGCTCATCAAGTCTGCTCCGCTATTCAATCAAGGCAGATTTATTTTCTGTCACAGCTCCTGCCCTCCCTCGTCACCTTTGACACCCTTACTGATCAAGAACCTGCTTTTAATACAACCTTGGCCTCCATTGTGGTCTGTGGCAATGAATTCCACAGCTTCTCCACTCTCTAGTCAAATAAATTCCTTATCTCTGCTCTAAAAGATGGTCAAGTTAAAAGAAAGGCAGCACAGCATGTTTCTTCAGAAGGGAACACACAATAGAGTTTTAGAAAATGGAAGAATTCATGCGTTCATAAAGAGCGAGTATTGGGTGATAATAATCATAAAAAGATTATTATCATTTCTGAAATGGCTGGCTACATCAGAAAGGTTGGCACGTTTGATTCCACAAGAGAATACTGGATTTTATGTACTGAGCAAATTCAACAGTATTTTGAAGCAAATGAAATAGCCAACCAGAAACAAATCCGAATTTTGTTGAGTGCAACACACATAAAAGTTGCTGGTGAACGCAGCAGGACAGGCAGCATCTCTAGGAAGAGGTGCAGTCGACGTTTCAGGCCGAGACCCTTCGTCAGGACTCAGCCTGAAACGTCAACTGCACCTCTTCCTAGAGATGCTGCCTGGCCTGCTGCGTTCACCAGCAACTTTTATGTGTGTTGCTTGAATTTCCAGCATCTGCAGAATTCCTGTTGTTTTTGTTGAGCGCATTAGGTTTAAAGGCATACAGTTTGCTTTGAAGTTTGACTGCTCTAACGTGATGTGGGAACATTTAGAATCAAAGCCATTGTTGATTGCAGAGCACTCTAGGTCTCATAAGTGGAACCAAAAAGAAGGGGAATCCATTTCAGTGTACGTGGCTGCATTGAAGAGATTGAGCATTGTCAGTTTAGTAATGGGCTTAATGATGCACTGAGAGATCACTTAGTTTGTTGAGTCTTTCAAAGAAGCATTCAAAACACATTTCTGAACTGAAGCACAGCTCACATTTAAAAGAGCAGTTGAAATCACTGTTTCAATGGAAATCACAGACAGAGATGCAATTGAGTTGTAGTCAAGAATGAAGGTGAGCGTGATCAAACTTGCAACAGCCGAACAGAAACTGGCTTGGCCAAACAAACTGTCTTACCATTGTGGTAGGGGCTCACATACACCAAAGAAGTGCAGGTTTAAAGGTGAAACTTGCAGAAAACGCAACAAAGTAGGACACATACAAAGCGCATGTCAGACAGACAAAAATCAATGGACTGCACATGGAAGAGCAAAAGATAAAAGCCAAGTTGCAGTTTCAAAAGGAGCACTAATTTACATATTGTTGGTGAGAAATCATGAGAGTGATGCAGGACCGGGCACCTGTGAGATATATAATGTGAAAGTTAGCAACAGACAAGCAATATGGCTTACACCAGAAGTGAATGGCAAATTAATCAAAATGGAATTCGATGCCAGTTCAGCTGTTTCCATCATTCCACAAAGTGAGTTTAAACAGCATTTCAAAGATACTAAACTGTAGCCTGCAGATATCCAGCTTACATAGTATTAAGAACTTATAGTAGAGAAAAGATGACTCCTGTAACAGTGAAATACAAAACCAACAAACCCCATTGAGTTTATATTTGGCAAAAACAGGAGGACCAGGATTGTGGGTATGATTGGCTATGACAACTACAACTTGAATGGAGATCCATCCAGCATTTCAATGCCACATCCCCTGCAGTGAAACCATATGAAAGTGAATTAAGAAAGGATGATGCCATACTGTCTCCATGCTGTACACCATGAACCATTCTCCAAAAGAGGGCAAACAGGTGTTGATACCAACCTCTGTGCCGCTGGTTGGAAAGCATATTGGACCAAGGAAGGACCACGCTGCTCAGAGGAAGCATGAAAGTGACAAAAGCAGTGGTCGGACTACAACAGTTTTCATAGGTAACATATCTAAGAAAGCTTCTGATATGTTAATCAGGCTGTTACTTGCAAAATGTGGCTTGGTTTTAGGCTGGAAGAGAGTTCAAGGAGCTTCAGGAAAGTTGCAGGCACCTGGCTTTTTTGAGTATAAAGAACAAGAATCTTCTCTGTGTGAATTAAGGTTATTGCATGGGTAGGAGACAAAAAGCTGCTTGTAAAAGTAGCTGCAAAGACCAAGGCCCAGCTTGATGGATGGAAGACTAAAAAGAAATTAGTCAATGGAGATACAAAAACAGAGGATTTGTCAGATGATGCAGTGGATAAGGAAACAAAGAGGAGAGATCAGATTGTAAAGGGAGCAATAGAAGGATTAATAAGAGAATACTCCAGTGAATTAGATGCACCTTCCCAAGATCACGAGAAGAAAGGTGTCTAAAACTGTTGGAACCACTTTCTACATCTACAACCACCATGGATGAGGCACCAGAACCTGAGATTGTTTTCACAGCCTGCCAGGCAGAATGATTCCCCTTGTCAGGAAAGATGTTATCCCATAACAGTAAGAAATCCTCCATAGCGGTTAAATCTTTAGGCCTGAATGGGACAATTTAAAAATTTACTAAGCTGTGTATATAGTTGAAATGCATTCCCTATTGAGCTGAAGTTTATAGCTTAGCAGGGATGACTGTTGTGCATTAAATATTTAAGTAATATTTGAGTAATCTTGTATAAATATTGGCTGATTAAAGTAAACCCGAAGCTAGACCCGCATTCCTGGACTCCGTGTCTTCCTTTGAATTAGTTTAATGTTCTGAAGTTACAAAACATAACACACTCTATTTAGGTTTTTCAAATGTTCTAAAGGTTTCAATGAAATCCCCCCCCCCCCACTATTCTTCTAAATTCTAGCAAGTACAGGCCCAGAGTAATCAAACACTCTTCGTACTAAAACCCTTCCATTCCCAGAATCATTTTCCTGAACCTCCTCTGAACCCTTTCCAGTGTTAGAACACCCTTTGGAAGATAAAGGGCCCAAAACTACTCACAATATTCCAAGTGAGACCTCACCATAGCCTTATAAAACCTCATCATTACATCACTGATTTTATATTACATCACTGATTTTATATTTAGTCCTCTTGAAACGAATGCTAACATCCTATTTGCCGTCCTCACCACTGACTCAACTGCAAATGAATCTTTACGTAATCCTACACAAGAACTCCCAAATCCCTTTGCACCTCGGACTTTTGAATTTTCTCCCCATTTAGAAAATAGTCTATGCTTTTAATCCTTCTACCAAAGTGCATAACCCGACCCTATATTCCATCTGCCACGTCTTTGCCCATTTTCTAATCTTTCTAGAGCCTTCAGCGGCCTCCCTGCTTTCCCAACACTACCTGCTCCTTCACTACATTGTACTGTCTGCAAACTTAGCCACAAAACCATCAATTCCATCAACCAAATCACTGACGTATAATGATGAAGGAAGTGGTCGTAACACTGACCCCTGTGGAACACCACAAGTCACCGACAGCCAACCAGAAAAGTCTCCTTTTATTCCTACTCTTTGCCTCCTGCCAATCAACAATTCTCTATCCATGCTAAAGTCTCTCTTGTAATACCATCAGCTCTTTTCTTGTTAAGCAGCGTCACGTGCAGCACCTTGTCAAAGGCCTTCTGAAAATCCAAGTATCTTGGAAATGGATTTGGAATCCAAATATTTTGGCTTAATTAAAGTATTTGAAGAACAGCATCTAAACTTCCACCGATTAATGAACTGATGTGCTGGTTTTGGAATGCCTGCTTATATTGATGGCGTGGGATTTTAACTCTGATTTAGCACAGAGGGAGCTCCCAAACAAATCAATATTGTATTGGTCATTAGAGTTGCAATGCAGCACCCCATGGATTATCCCGTGACATTATATTGTATACAAATGGTATCGACAGATTTACCCACCTATGGTCCTTGTCTTGGAGTGTCACTGTGTAGAGGCAAAACTCTGTTATTTTATTTTTATCAAGCAGCTATAAACACGATCATTAATAAGGAACAAATGACAAGAAACAGTCTTCAGAAATTTCAAACCCAGTCTGGAAAATGTTAACTGGCCTCCAGCATCCAAATCATTTCAGGAGCGAGGATCCAAATTGTAATCTAGATGTATGTGTAAACTGTTTACTGACTTCACCCCGAATGACTTAGCTTAGAATTGCACTCGCTTCCTCTGGCTCCCACCCCAGAGGAAATCTCTCCCTGCCATTCTGAATTGCTATCATCCTAAACAACTCAATTAGCTCAGTGCTAATTTACAGGAAAAAAAACATTTTGAGTTTAAATAAAGCACATTAAAAGCAGAAATGAAGGAATTATTTGAGACATTGATATTCTTATCATCTCCAAATCATCTGCAGTCAAGAGACAGACATAGGAAACCAGCAATAATTAATGCAGTGAAGTGTGAAATGATGCATTGTAGGAGAGAAACTAAAACTAAACAGTACAATCTTAAATGAAGTGAAGAAAAGAGATACAGGACACAGATATAAATCTGAAAAATTGATGAAGCTATGTCAAATGGCACACAGGATTCTGGATCTTATAAGGAAAGGAACAGAATTGAAAAGTAAAATAGTTTTGTTATACATTTATAAACCAGAATTAAACATTAAATGAAATGTTGTATCTAATACTGGAAATCACCCATTACAAAGATGATCTTGGAGACGATCCTTAGAAGCCAGAGGGCCACGAGCCAATCGTCATTAGAGATTCGATGATGGAGAGGGTCAATAAATTCCTTGGTGTTACCATATCACAGGATCTGTCCTGGGACCCGCACACAAGTGGCATCACAAAGAAGGTACGACAGCACCTCTACTTTCTTAGAAGGTTGCGTAGAAGGCATGTCATCTCAAACTTCTGTAGATGCACAGTGGAGAGTATCCTGACTGGTTGAATCACAGCCTGGTAAGGAAACGGCAATGCCCTGGAATGGAAAAGTCGACAGAAAGTGGTGGATACAGCCCAGTCCATCACAGGGAAATCCCTCCCCACCACATTTACAAAGAAAGCAGCATCCATCACCAAGGAAAGTCACCATCCAGGCCATGCTCTCTTCTTGCTATACCATTGGGCAGGAGGTACCAAATCCTTAGGTCCCACTCCACCAAGTTCAGGAACAGTTATTATCCTACAACAATCATGCTTCTGAACATGTGCGGACAACTTCACTCACCTCAACTCTGAACTGATTCCACAACCTACAGACTCACTTTCAATTCATGTTCTCAGTATTATTTATTTTCTCAATTTGTCTTCTTTAGCACATTGATTGTTTGTCAGTCTTTATGTATAGCTCTTCATAAATTCCATTGAATTTCTTTATTTTCCTGTAAATGCCTGCAAAAAATAAATCTAAAGAATATGGTGTCACATATGCACTTTGAAAGCACTTTGGCTTTGAATAGTGCAAGGACTGAGGATCTTCAGTTCTGTCAAGAGGCCATACAAATTGGATTGAGGCAGAGAAAGGTGCGAGGCATGGTTTAATGTGAGAAGCAGGAGTTCTGAGCAGGATACCTCATGTCCTCGTGAGTAAGTATCTAAATGTGCTGCCTCCAGCAGGAATTCTGCTCCACTTAGAATGATTAGCTTTATGCTGTGCATAATATAATTTCAGTTTATTGCACATAGTTATTATTGGTTACTACTGGGTTATTACTGCAATCACAGTTTCAGTTATCAGCTATATTACACTCCAATATAACTGTTCCGTTTTCATGGCAGAGTTCAAAGGAAACCTCAGTCAGAAAAATAACACCAAAGTAAATAATTTGAATGTGGGAAATCAGAGATAAAAACAGAAAATTCTAGAAAAAGCAATATGTGAGATGGAACTCAAACTTCTTGAATCTCATCCAATCTGATCTTACGTTCCCTTTCTCAAACAAATACCACCTCTTAATAACCACTATTTCAATGTATATAACTACCCTTTTGCCATTAATGTCTTGTTTTCCATCTTATCACAGAACTTCCCTTTATTGTCTTCTCCCATCTCCCCTTCTTAAAGCTTGACACACCTCTTCACATTTTCCTAGTTTTCTTGAAAGACCATTGACAGGAAGTGTCTACCACAATTCACTCTCCACAGACCCTGACTGGTTTGTTGAATATTTCCTATACTTTGTTTTTATACAGGAACGAGAAATTTCCTGCTGCAAGCCCTGGTAAAGTACAGCGATGTCATTAATTTATCATTCATCTCTCTACAGGCAAATAACTGGTACAATCATTATATATTACATAACAAAATGACTTCATAGCTTTGCACTATTAACTTCGTTCAAAGCTAAATAAGCAATGAATTTCATAAAGGCATAGTAGCCTTCTTATATACTTTTTGCAAACAATTTATTTTCAACTTAATAAATCACACCCAAAAAGGCACCATCATTTCAGAATGCTATGTCATTAAAGTGACACAGAGAGGTAAGGTTATCAAGCAACAAATAAAAAGCTCACTGCCCACCCCTTTTACCCACTATCTACTCCCAGTTGTTATAGTTGAAACACTCCAACACGCCCCTTCCTGCAATCAAACCTTTTCTTCTGCTTTTAGCAGTGCAGTGAAACAGTGTAACAGTGTACTTTGATAGCACCGGGGTGTATAAGAATCTAACATCTTGAATTCAGAATAATTCAGTATGGTACAAAAGAATGATTACATCTCATGTACAAATAACCCACTTCTCTAAATCAGCGGTCCCCAACCACTGGGCCGCGGACAGGTACTGGGCCGCAAAGCATGTGCTACCGGGCCGCGAGGAAACGATATGATTTGGCGATATGGGTCAGCTGCACCTTTCCTCATTCCCTGTCACGCACTGTTGAGCTTGAACGCACGCGAGGTCATTACTTGCGCGTCATCCATGTCAGCACGGGAAGAAGATCAACTCCTTGAGCTTGCAAATGACAGCGGGCTGAAAAGTTATGTTTGACATAACATCTCTGCCGGCATTCTGGATCAAAGTCAGGGCTAAATATCCTGAGATAGCCACGGAAGGACTGAAACTGTCGCTTCCATTTCCAACATACCTCTGCAATGAATGCAACGAAAACTAAATTGCGGAATAGACTGGACATAAGGAACCCCCTTCGAGTATCGCTGTCTCCCATCACCCCTCAATAGGACCGTCTTGTTGCAGGGAAACAAGCCCAGGGCTCCCACTGATTCAGCGATATTGGTATGTTGCAATGATTTTATATGTACATACGGGAAAATATGTGCTGGGTGTTTAATATCCAAACGTCACTTAAAATGTTATGATGCTATTGACTTATAAGTGACTTATATAACCATATAACAGTTACAGCACAGAAACAGGCCATCTCTGCCCTTTTAGTCCATGCCGAACGCTACTCTCACCTAGTCCCACTGACCTGCACTCAGCCAATAACCCTCCATTCCTTTCCTGTCCATATACCTATCCAATATCAAACCTGCCTCTACCACTTCTACTGGAAGTTCGTTCAACACTTACTTCAAGCTCCCCTGCCCTCCCCTGATAATTGACTTATCACTATATTCATGTGAGGAAAATATGCGCTGTTGTGTTTAATATTAAATTCGTTAGATAAACCCTTTTAGAAACGGAATTGAGTGTATTAGCCACTTATCACCTATATTCCGGTTGTGATTAACAACACCCCCCCCCCCGAACAGTATCGTCAAAAACGATTTGTGGGAAAAAAATCGGCATGTACACACATGCGCACTGGTGCCCGCGCAAGGCTTCATGGTCATTGTAGTCTTTCTCAGGGTAAACACAACGTATTTGACTGCTACTCTTGTCCATTGGCAATCCTACCCCCCGCCCCCCCCCCCGGGTTGGCCAGTCCGCAAGAATATTGTCAATAAAAAACCAGTCCACATTGCAAAAAAGGTTGGGGACCCCTGACTTAAGCCACCTCATCCGGCACCAGTAAATATTCCACGATCAAAGTCACTAAGATCACATTTCTTCCCCCATTCTGATTATTAGTCTAAACAACAATTTAACCTGCTGACCATGTCTGCATACTTTTATGCATTGAGTTGCTGTCACATGATTGGGTAATTAGATATGTGCATTAACGAGCAAGTGTACCTATTAAAGTGATCACTGAATGTGTATCCACTTAAAAATGGTTTTAATTTATTTCAGGAACAGATCTCGACAAATTTCGAGAGTAGTAATCAGAAACATAAAACCTATTTTCCTGAAGAAGGATCTTGGGCCAAAAGGTCAACCGTTTACTCTTTTCACAGATGCTGCCTGACCTGTTGGGTTCTTCCAGCACTCTGTGTGTATTGCCAGCATCTGCAGATTTTTCCGTGTCTGAGACCAATTTTCCTATTGCGTTACTAATACAGCCAAACGACATGGCTATGGACTAACAGTTATGCCTCAACCATGAACAGGTTCAAATTAGCTTTATTTTTGGCTTTTAGAAACGACTGCTTATTTATATTGGCAAGTTTGGCTTTAAATGTCACTGAAGCATAGCCTATTATTATCTACAAAATTACAAAAATATATAAGCCAAGTGAGTCATTCACAGGCCTTCACTTGAGCAGCAAAATGAAAATACCATGGGATGTTTTCTCTCATAAAACTGAATTATAAAAGCAAGTAACTCTTATTCTTGAATGCAAACAGCTCATGATATTATTACAGACCCTTCCATAATTAAAACAACATTATTAATCTGCATTAAAGAAAATCAGACCTGTATCAATACAGTGTACTTATATTCATGACTCTTTTTAAATCCAACACATTTCACTTATAGTTACCTCTGTCCCTAACACATGTATCCTGGCTTCATCCCAAAGCAAATTTTGTAGTCCCTCTCTGCCACCAGTCCAGAAAGACACATTGTTGGTATATGGCTTTTAGGACAAGCAAAGCCTTTCCTTGGAAGCAGCCAGTATCCCTGGTTAGAGAAGCTTGTTAGAGTCATAAATTCAGTCTTATCTCCCAAATCTTGGAAGGGAAGGATATGCCAGGAGACTTACTTAAACCAAATTCAAAAATGAAAACCATTCTAGTTGCAGTAAAAGCATTTCCCATAACACGAACCTGCATCACCCGTGCATTTGCCAAAAAGGTTAAGTTTTGTATTTATTTTATCTCTCCACACAAAATTTCCGTGACAGCAAATTTTATTCCATACCTCAAGTTCCCGAGTCATGATTTGTGAACTCAGTAAGGGTGAATTTTCCTTCCCTGAATGGCCACAAGCCAGGGCTCACCTGCATGAATTCGGTCCACTTAAAGGCACACTGAACCCTAACTTCGTAGTGCATTTCCTCGAAGAGAAATGCAAGAAACAGTTCAAATAATTTTTGAACACACATAACTCTTTGACGTAATCAGCTAGGTGGGTCTGTACAGTATCATTCTGAAATTTGATCAGTGATCTTGCAGAGGTTTATAAAATCACGTGGGGCATAGTGGGGTAGTTAGTCTTTCTTTAAGGGTAGTGGAGTCTAAGACAAGTGGGGATAAGTCTTAAGGTGAGGGGTAAAGACTTAAAGGAGATCTGAGGGGCAAGTTCATAGATACCTCAAAGATGCCTTGCAATTTGATAGGGTTGTTAAGAAGGCATACAGTGTGTTGGTCTTCATTGGTCAGGGGACTGTGGGATTGAGTTCAAGAAGCACAAGGTAATGTTACAGCTCCACTAAACCTGGTTAGACCACAGTGAGAAGGTTGTGTTCAGTTCTGGTTACCTCATTGTACAAAGGATGTGGAAGCTTTAGAGAAAGTGTAGAGGAGATTCACCAGGATGCTGCTTGAATTAAAGAACATGTCCTACGAGGAGGTTGAGCGAGCTGCAGCTCATCTCTTTGGAGGAAAGGAGAATGAGAGGCCCCTTGATAGAGGTGCACAAGATCATTGATGGAGTGGACAGCCAGCAACTTTATCCCAGGGCAGAAATGTTTAATATGAAGGTGCATAATTTTAAGTTGAAAGTATAAGGAGGATCTCAGGGATACTTTTTTTTTTTTTACAGAGAGTGGTGGGTGTGTTGAACATCCTACCAAGGTTGGTAGTAAAGGCAGATACAGTATATTAGGAACACTTAAATACTCACATGGATGATGGAAAAATGGAGGGCTATCTAAGAGGGAAGGGTAGATTGATCTTAAGAGTACATTAAAAGTCAGTACAGCATTGTGGGCTGAATGTACTGCACTGTACTGTTCTATGTCTATGTAAGTTTATCACTCAGATGGTTCTGCGAACCAACTCCCAGAAGAAGTGGCAGAGGCAGGTACAAGTTTAAAAAGGATTTTTTTTGTTGGACATGGATAACAAAGGAAGAGTTAGATGGGCTAAATGCAGGAGAATAGAATTAGCCAAGTTGGCCAGGATGAGTGGGACCAAAGGAATTGTTACCTTGCTGTATGATTCTAAAAACTATCTCTTCCACCAACTTGTGGAAATCACTGGCCCATCATCACTCAAAATGGAGGCTGTTACTGTGGCACTGAGAATCTTGAATCCTTTCATTAGAAGCTTGCAGAAATCCAGCATAAATGGCAGCAACTGCATACTGTCACCCAGACTATTTATCCATCAAGTACATCCCACCACCTTACCCGTGGTCCAATTCTGCCCTCATTAGGCTCCTTAGAAACCACAGAATTGGCAGGGAAGCAAGCAACTCCCACCTCAAGGGTTCGCCTAAGAACAGGAGACAACAGTAACTATCCTTCAAACGTACTTCAGCTGTAGAGTGCTTCGGACACCCTGGAGTCATGATATGAAGCATGTAAATTAAAGTCTATTATTAGCTGAACGCACATTTAGTCATACTCTGCATTAAGATAGAAGCCTTAACGTAAAAATGTGAACTCAAGAAGCTGAACTAAGACACAATGGAAAATTAGTCCAAAGGAAATTTTAAAGCTTTGTCATAATGACTTTGAAATGGTCTCTCAAAGCAGAGTTGGAGGAACATTGAAAGAAATTATTCCAGAACACAAGATCAAAATGTGATGAAATCACATTTATCAACATGGGGGAAGGAAGGAGGATGCACAACACCTACATATTAGATGTGGGGCTGGAAGAGGTTACAAAACGAAGTACAGATGTGATCAAAGTATAAATGTGTGGATGCGAATCTTACAACAGAAACACTGGAAAAGTTGGAGATGACATACATCAGCAGAGTGAATGGACTACTAAAACTTGGTAGAGGTTATGATTTAAGCAGACAAGCTCTAGATGAGCATGATCATGGATGTAGGCTGCCTTTCGAGGTAGCGAGGACTGCCAACAATTTGGATTGGGGTAAGACTTCAGCCTAGAAAACAAACGATTTCAAGGTTGTGGAACCTATGGCAAAGTTTTATTGCAATTTTGCAGGGATTTGTTGACATCAACATTTACTTTGACTTCTGCAGTTTTCTTGATTTCTGTGCAACAGAGATGAACAAAAACGTCTTCTGGGAAAGAGGACTGGCATTTGAAGAGAGGAAGTAAAATTAACCTGTAATCATAGAAGTTAGAACATTACAGCACAGTACAGGCCCTTTGGCCCATGACGTTGTGCCAATCTTTCAACATACTCTAAGATCAATCTAACGCTTCTCTCCCACCTAGTCCTCCATCCTTCCATTCTTCTTTCATCAATGTGCCCAATTAAGAGTTTTTAAAATGCCTCTAATATAATGGCAGGGTATTCCACGCAGAAAACCACCTCTGTATTAGAAAAAAACTTACCTCTAACGTCCCTCCTATACTCTTAAAATTGTTTCCCTCATGTAAGTTATTTCAGTGTTTTACACTTGTATCAAATCACCTCTTGCCCTCCTTTGCTCCAGAGAGAAAAACCCTAACTCACTCAACCTATCCTCATAATACATGCTCTCTAATCCAGACAGCATCCTAGTAAATCTTCTCTGCACCTTCTCTAAAGCTTCCACATTCTTCCTATAATGAGGTGACCAGAACTGAACGCAATATTCCAAGTGTGGTCTAACCAGGGTTTTATAGAGCTGTGGCATTACCTTGCCACTTTTGAATTCAATCCCGACTCATGAACTGAGAAAAAAAGATCAAGAGAGTTGTATTAAAACTCACAGGAAAGATTTGGCAGAACTGAGAGATTGTTTCCTTTAACTAGTGAGTCAATATCTTTAGGACATGAGCTTAGAATATGAAATCAACCATTTAGTATAAAGATGAAAAAATTCCTTGCTTCAATATTTATGAACCTTTGAGTGTTATAAACAGTTTGTGACCAAAGCAATACTTCCTTTATGAAGTCAGACCAGTACTCTGCGATGATATTCCACTGTGAAAAATCAAAGGCAGTACATAACTATGTCTGTGAAATGTGCTTCATGTGCATATATTCCCACATGTGGAACATGGATGAGCAAAATGAACTCCAACAAGGGGTGGGGAAGCAAACTTTTATAGAAAAAAAGATTTTACTCACACACACACACAAACGCAAATCATAATTGCTAATACTATTTCCCAGTGGCTCTGTGGCTGGCAGAGTTACTTCCTCAGTTTATACAGCAGATGGTGCTATATGAAGGCTCTCCAGCCAAGCTTTGCTGGAAGAATGTAGGAAGAAGCCTATCGTTCTAAATATTACAATTTTGCTATTAGATTAAATGACATTTGGTGTATTTAATGGGTAAATAAGTGATATGGGACCAATCTAGAAACATTTGCCATTAACAATGAATCAAAGATATGCTCCATCTTGGGGGACTAGCCTCCATAGTACCCGGACACCTTCAAGGAGAAGTATCTCAGAAAGGCAGTGTCCAACATTAAGGATTCTGATTCTGCAAATAATGAAATCATCTATTTCAGTAGTCACAAAATCACCATTAACAAACTTGAATAAGTTACAATTCATTCCACAATCTGCAGCTGAATGCCGTAAGACACAATCTTGGCCAGATGAGTTTCAAGAGCTCGAAAGCTTAGTGAAATAGTATCATGACAACGAGCTTGCCCTCAATGCCAGCAAGTCAAAACAGCTGGTCATTGAATTCAGGGAGGCGGGCGTTGCACATGCTTGTGTTTACATCAATCTTGAGAGATTGTGAGGAATGATAATGCAAATTCCTAGAACATCACCGATACCCTGACCTGGTGCAACCGCGTAGATACCACAAGAACATTCACTAGTGCCTCTACTTCCCTCAGGAGGCTAAAGAAATTTGGCATGTCTCCTTTGACCCTCACAAATTTTCTCATTGATCCAGAAGCATCATAGGCAACCACTCAGCCTGAGGCCACAACAAACCGCAGGGAGTTGTCAATACAGTGCATCATATCACAAAAAGACCAGCCTCTCCTTCGTGGGCTCTCGCTACTTCAGTAAAATAGTCAGCATAATTAAAGGGTTACCCTCTCTGCTCCCACCTCCCATCATGCCGAAGATACAAAAGCCTAAGGAACGTATAATGTGGGACAAGGACATTCTGTGCTACTGTTACAAGACTTTTGAACTGTACCCCAGTATGATAAGATGGCCTCTTGATCTCACAATCTAACTCACTGTGGCTTTGCACCTTATTAGTAATAGAGTCACAGAGCACAACCATACAGAAACAGGCCTTTCAGCGCAATAAGTCTATGCCAACTATTATTCTGCCTAGTCCCATCAACCTACACCTTGCCCATAGCCCTCCATACCACTCCCTTCCATGTACTTATACAAACTTCTCTTAAATGTTTAGGCTGAACTTGCGTCCACCAGTTACACTGGCAGCTCATTCCACATTTTCACCACCCTCCGAGTGAGGCAGCTCCTCTTCAAAAGTTGATATGGCCTTGACGCTTCACTATACAGTTGAGACTTGTGCTGTCACTGAATCATGTTCCATTGAAAGCTCTATCTTTGAGTATTTCAACACAAAGAAACCTACACTGTATATCATAGTGAGGATGTGCAGAGCATAGCAACTTTGTGAAGTGGACGGAAATCACAGAAACAGCTTTTTAAAACACATCCTCTCATTTTGGTTAACACGATTAAAGATTCAGGATTGTTTATTATCATTCTTCAGTATACAAGTGTGACAGAGAACAACATGGTTGTTACTCCAGAACCAATGCAGCATTAAAAAAACACAATAAGCATTAAGAACACAATTAAAAACACAATAAACATAAGATTAATTTATACACATAGACTGATCGTATGTATATAAAGTGACACTAGGTATAGGAGTAGCTGTACATAAGGTGACTCCAACAGGAAGTGATAAAGCAGTGGTGTTGGAGAGTAGTGAGGTGGGTTAATGGGTGGAGGTGTGATTAGTCTGACAGCTTGAGGGAAGTAACTGTTTTTGAGTCTGCTGGTCCTGGCATAGATGCTGTGTAGCCTCTTCCCTGGTAGAAGTGGGACAAACAGCCCATGAGGAAGGTGGGTGGGATCCTTTGTGAGATTGCTGGCCTTTTGCTGGCATCTTTCTATACATGTGGTAGGTAGGCTGGTGCTGCTGATGTGCTGGGCAGTTTTAGCTACTAGTTGTAGAGATTTTGTTACCCTTTTTAAGAAATATTTTACCAAATAATTCACAACAAAATTTACTGCTGCACATATGAGATCTTTCAACTGCCCATAAGGTAGCAGCAATGAGCTCTTGGCAGGGAGGGTCTCTGAAAAGTGCCAACTCTGGGCATCTGGTCCAGCAGATTCACATGAAGTGCAGGCTGCAGGGACTCATGTCACTCACTATACTTAACAGGCATTCAAAAGAAAGCTTTACACTCCATCTGCTCTGGATAGAGTCACAATGCCAGCTTTCAGCAGGAAGGGGATTATATTCTGACCGGCCATGTAAACCAAGCCAGAGCAGAACATTCTACACAGCCCCGTACAAGAGAACACAAGTGCCACCAATTCACCAACTTAACTAAGAACTGGCCACCTCATTATTGGGTCTACATTTTAGCATCGGTCATAACCCTTAGAACTCGGCAAGTCAAACTAAATCAACATTTTTTGTACTTCGTACATTGTACTTCGCCGTCAGAATGCGCCCTACCCCTCTTAACAATTGGTTGAATTAAAATAACCACACACTTCACAGCTAGCTCTTCTTGAAGAAATAAACAGACTCTTGTATTCCAGCTGTCTTTTTGGCAGAAAAATCCTCATCAATGGATTTATTAAAAGGATAAAGGAGGATAAATATAAAAATGTTTCACAGGCTCATGTCAAAGATGAGGTGTCTTTCTTACGTCATATGACATATACCTTGCTCAAGTCACTTCTAATGGTTTTTGCATTTGTCTGTAATTAGCTCTATAAAACAGTGATTCAACAGCCAATTTTCTCTCTCCACCATGAGTCACTGCTAACTATAATAAACAGCATTGTTTTTAAAATCTGAAAGGAGCGATTTTCTTTCAGTTCTTCCCAATACCACACTCACATATTGTTGATCCAAACCTAGTTGCTAGGAAAGTCACTATTAAAACTAGAGAAATGGAAAACACATTTGCTTGTTGAACAAGAGCCCTGATGAAGAGTCTTACGCTGAAACATCATCTATTTATTCCCCTCCATAGATGCTGCCTGACCTGCTTGGCTCCTCCGGTATTCTGTGAGTTGCTGTGGGTTTCCAGCATCTGCAGAATCTTGTGTTCATATTTGTTTGGCTAATTCTCATTGCAGGACCCCAGGTCTGTGTAATGAGACCAATATCTTCCTTCAGTGCCGTTGTCCCGATGGAAGGGATTGAAAAGTTCATGCATGGAAAAGTGCAGGTACGTACTATGAATGCTCCACCAATAGAATTTCCCCAGTATAGGGTGTGAGAGATATTGCTTTTCAGCACTCACAACTGGACTTGCTTTCTGCCTTTTCTGCCACTGCTATCTCATACTTATAGCCTTTTCCCAGAGGATTGTTCATGTCTGCATTGTTATGTCCAGGTTCTGTAATTATCCAGGACTGATTATTCAGATCAATTGACCTTTTCTTGTCCACAACTTCTGTATATTTTCATTAAAATGCACATAATATTAGCAAGTACACCTTTACCAGCAAAATATCGCTGGGCAATACACAGGAAGACCACAATTCGGTATTACATAAAACAGTTGATAAAAAAATGTGGTACAGCAACCTTTGAAGGTAAAGTGAAAGTATTCCACCACACATTACCAGAAATAAGACAGGACTGCTTCAGCAGACAGCCGCAAACTCGTTCTCATACAAGCCATGAATTTTGTAGGGAACCATTACTGCAACTGGTGTTGGATGGGGTTCATTTAAACAGTGCTAGTTCTTGTCTACAGAAAGCTGTGTTAGGCCTAGCATCTAGCTTTATCATCATATTTATTTAAGAGTGAGAGGAAACTGTTAAATTGTGTCCCACTCCTAAACACATACACTTGCTGCCACTGTGACTCATGAGCTGCCAAGGTTAATGGCAGTGTGTGAGGGATGGGTCTGAGAAGCTGCAGATGGGATTTTCACGGATGGCATCGTCGTTCCACTGTCAATGAAATCCTCTAAATAAAGGACACCATTCCAAACTGAAGCCTTCCTCATGAACATATTGAGCAACTTCTGACATTAAAACAACTCCCATTTTTAAACCAGTTACAGGAAGAAAAATTTTCAAATGAGGGAAAACAAGAGACAGAATAAATTACTTGCATTACTTTAATGCCAAAATTTGTAATAGATCCACTGTGGTCAAGGGATGGGTACTGACTTGAGTCAGCAACATAACCTACTCTTGAAATCTCAGGTGGTCTTTGTATCTGTTATAATTAGCGCAGCTTCATTATAACTGATGATTTGGGAATAATGACTCCCTTTCCTGTTTGTTAATGCAGAATAAATCATTGTAAATAACCTGGTTCATCACACATGGTCCATCAAACATTTCCTTGTAATTCCTGACACATTACGTATTCCAGTGCAACTTGTATTGTAAAATGGCCTGTAGTGTATTTAGACAAACAGACTGTGCCAGTTGTTTTGAAGTTACAATGAACATTAACTGTTCCAGAAATACAGCAACAATATCAGGGTTGACACTCCCAGTACAGCAGGGATAAAGAGCTATAGTGTTTGTTGGGAACTATCTTTTGAAATCCTGATAACATTCCATAAGATGAAGGAGCAGAATTAGGCCATTCGGCCCATCAAATCTGCTCCACCATTCAATCATGGCTGATTTATTTTTCCTCTCAGCCCCATTCTCCTGCCTTCTCCCCATAACGTTTGACTCCCTCACTAATCAAGAACCTATCAACCTTTGCTTTAAATATACCCAATGATTAGGCCTCCATAGATGTCTGTGGCAATGAATTCCACAGAGTTACCACCCTCTGGCTGAAAAAATTCGTTCTCATCTCTGCTCTAAAGGGATCTCCTTGCATTCTGAGGCTGTGCCCTCTTGTCTTGGACGAATGTGAATGATTTCATAACACCCCAGCAAAAGAGCAATGTCTCAGCCAATATTTATCAGTCAATTAATTTCATTAGTCTCAAAGAATTTTATCAATTATTATATTTCAAATTGTGGAGCCTTGTTGTGCTCAAACTGATTAGTGCATTTTATGTACAAGATCAGATTTACGTTTATATATCACATGTACATCGAAGCATACAGAGAAATGTGTGATCTGCGTTAACAACCAACACAACCAAGGATGCACTGGGGGCAGCCCGCAAGTGTCGCCACACATTCCGGTGCCAACGTAGCAAGCCCGCCATGTTCGGCCAGAACAACTCAGAGCACTACAAGACAAAACAGACCAAAAGCAACAAAGCAACAACTGCGAAACAAGCCCTAATTCCTCCCTCCCACACACATGCACAGTCCTCTCACCCCAGGACAGGCTGCCTTTGGCTTCCAGCCTTCAGTGGGCTCATGGATTCACAGACACTGGACCCGTGACTTACCGGTGCACTTGCGGAGGTTCACTGACAGCAGTCCTAACTGGCTGATCAGACTGGCTTCAAAAGTGACCAAGAAGTAAGGTAGGTTAGCAGGCCATTTATTACCTTCACAACACGCTGGAGGAACTCAGCAGGTCGGGCAGCATCCGTGGAAACGATGAGTCGATGTTTCGGGCCGGAACCCTTCGTGAGGTCAGCAGGTCAGGTCAGAGCGACCTGCTCCTCCAGCATGTTGTGAGTGTTGCTTTGATCCTAGCATCTGCAGATTATTTTGCATTTATTACCTTGCCCTGAAGTCACTCCTACTTTGTAATGCACTGTAAACATACCAACAACTGTCCATGCTACCATGCCTATCAATATGCCTTTCCTTCTTATCAGGCAGGGCTTGAGACATGGCATCTTATTTCCCTAATGCAACCTGAATGAGGTGCAAAATAAAACCATTACAAAGAAATTTTTTGCCACTTCAGAAAGAAATCCTCACGGGGCAGCAAGTTGTTCCTTAGGAACCAGAGCCTGTTGTACATAATTTCTTCATAGGTTCAAAGGCACATTCATTATCAAAGATGTATGCAGTACACAACCCTGAGATTGATCCTCCCAAAACAAAGCAAACCATGGAATTCGTTCAAGGAAAAACATCAACACCCCCCCCACTCACCCACCCACCATGCACAAAAAACAAATTATGCAAACAGCAACACGAAAATTAAGCCCCCACCCAGGTGGAAAAAAGATAACAAATTGCGCAAAGGGCAACAAGAAACATAAAACTGAAAGGATTCCATTTGAACCACAGTCTGCTGTCCAATCCATAAATCACAGAACTTCAGTAACATCCTCCAACAACATTGAGAAAGAGACCATTTGAACATGGAGGCCTTGCCAGAGACGGTCACACATAGACACCTTCTCTAGCAGCAGTGAGCAAGAGGACATCACAAGCAGATACCTTCTCCGGCAGAAGCAAGTGAAAGGCAGGTAGTCGGCACTGAACACCAACTATCTATTATTACAATAGATTTTTGTTATTAGTGCTATTATTATTCATGTTTGAATAAATGCTCTGCTTCTCAATGCACATTCATTTTGACTTAAGGATTTATGAATAATATTTTCCAACTGAATTCAAAGAACTTATTGGCTCATTATAGCAAACCCCAAAGCTCCAGTACGTGAGCCTTTCCATCCATATATCAGTACTATTACCGTTCTGCATGCATTTCTCAGTCTAAATGGTAGCTGGAAGTAAACAAACCTAAACTGGGAATTCGTTAATGGTGAATACTCCCAACTTCTGTCCATTTTTGAAAAGACTTTTGATCTGCTATTTTTAATAAAGGTTGACTGAAGTATAGAATCACAGAGTAGTACAGAATACAGAGGCTCTGCACAGGAAGGTTCAGAGCTGACTGTACTTCCCGAGGAGGCTCCGGTCATTCAATGTCTGCAGTACTATGTTGCAGTTGTTCTACGACTCAGTGGTGGCCAGCATTCTATTCTACGCTGCAGCCTGCTGGGGCAGCAGGGTGAGAGCAGCTGACACCAAAAGATTGATAAACTCATCAGGAAGGCTAGTTTTGTTCTGGGGTAGAGGTGGATTCACCGGAGGATGCTACAGAAGCTACGAAGCATTATGGACAATCCCTCTCACCCCTTCCATGACATACTGGACGAACAGAGGAGCATCTTTAATAACAGACTGATTCCTCGGAGGCGCACCACCAAACGGGACAGCATATCCTTTCTCCCTGTGGGTATAAGACTCTACAATGCCTCCTAAGTATATGGCTTCATTGCACATCTGTATTTTGCACTATTACTTTTTAATGCACATTTTGTATTTTTCTGTACCTCAACGTTTCTATTTTGTATTTTGAAGTATGGATTTCTGACTAAGCAACCTTGCAACAATAATTAGCTTCGGGATAAATAAAGTTTTTTCTTGTCTTTATGAGCTTGAGTTTTATTCTGTGAAGCCTTTTAACCTAAGTTCCTCATAACATTTTCATTTAATGTTTAAAGGAGAAATAAAGATTTAGACAGCAATAGAAAGAGAAAACAGAGACTTATTAGCATTTTCTAAGACTTACAAATAATCCATTAACAAGTAGGAATATCATATGTAAGATCTTACTGAAAAATGAGCATCCACAAAAGATATTATTGCTATTCACACAGTTCTACGAGCGAATGAAAGCAACCATCTACTGTGAGGGCTATCAGTAACATTCATCAATTGATAAAGGCATACACAAGGCTGCAAATTGGCCAGCCAATGATTCTTCTCCAGAATACTTTAAAAGGATGTCATGTTAGCAAACCAATTAAACTGAATTTGTGTAAGTGTTCCTTGATTTCAGACAATTTTAATATATATACACACAAGGCAACAGAAAACGACTCAGGATCAGATAACTCATTCCAACCCACCTGATGAATTCTATGGTGTTTGCACCAAGTTTTGTTCCTGGCAATCACTATCAAGTAAAGCAAGTGTTGTGACAAAAATGTCAACATCCCACCTTAAATCTATCAATATTGAAGCTCTGGATAGAATGGATCACTTTTGGAACCTTGGCTCAATTTTTACCTGCAGAATTAGCTTTGAGAGGCAATAATGTGAAAATCAACAAAAACCCTATCACCTTCTGTCAGACGTACGACATTATTATTCTAACTTATGGCTATGAAATGGATCTCATATTCCAAGAAGCCACAGTAGAGAACTGCAGATAAGCAAAGATGTAGTTAATGCTCCTCCGCGTGGTGTGGACCCTCAGCCATCGTCTGGCAAGTTGCTGCCCACCTCAGGTACTTCCCCCATGCTACTCACTAGCACAACTGATTAGATGACTTTGTGGAGTCTCCACTCATCTCGTCTTTTAAGGTTTCACTGCCTTCATTTCATAGTGTTAACGATGAACAGAAAGCAGTTATCATCTAAAGTGCATGAATAAAACAAATCTATTCCACAATTTTACGATCCGGGTAGCCGGGCTAGATGGATTGAAAAGGCAAGGAGTTGAGACCAGAGGTGGGAGTTGGGTCAGTTCTGCTCGTTGCTCCGCGATGTTTGCTCTGCTTTTCGCTGCTCTGAGGCTTAGGCTGTGGGCCTGCTCCGGCTGCTCTGGACTTCAAGTAGGGTTTCCAGCTGTCCCGTATTAGCCGGGACATCCCCTATATTGGGTTAAATTGGTTTGTCCCATATGGGACCGCCCTTATTTCCCCCGCTAAGGTAGAGCATTCCTACGAAACCTTTCGTGCCGAAATGGCATAAAGTGAAGAAGCAATTACCATTAACCTACATGGGAAAAATTTTTGAGTGTTCCCAGACCCAAAAAATAACCTACCAAATAACACATAAAACCTAAAATAACACTAACATAGGGTAAAAGCAGGAATGATATGATAAATACACAGCCTATATAAAGTAGGAATAATGTATGTACAGTGTAGTCGGGAAGATTAAGCCAAAACCAATTTGTAGAAAACAATTCGGCACGTACACGCATGTGCATGTCATGTATGCGCACATCATGCATGCGCACACGGGTGCCCGTGCAAGGCTTCATGGTCATGGTAGTCTTTCCCGGGGTAAACACCAGTGTCCCGTATTTGACTGCAACTTTTGTCCCTTATTTGGGAGTGAGAAAGTTGGCAACCCTAACCTCAAGTCTACAATGCTTTGCTCCACTGTGTGATGAACTGAGGCTGAGGCTGTGGGCTTGTTCTGGGCTTCGTGTCTATGGACTCACTTACGTTCTGAAAGCTGCTTGCTTGCTTTTAATGTTTGCATGATTAGGTTTTTTTTTCTCTCTCTCTCTCTCTGCTCATTAGGTGTTTGTTGGTCATTTTTTTAAAAAACGGGCTCTTTCAGGATTTTTGTTTTGTGGCTGCCTGTAAGGAGACGAATCTCAAGGTTGTATAATGTATACATACTTTGATAATAAATATTCTTTGAATGTCTGCTTGGTGAGAGAGCACATCAGAGAAGTAGAACTAGGATGATAAGACCCTATTCACAAGTCACAGAACCTCCAGAGGCTAGAATTACTGTGAGGATTGTGCACAAAATCCTCAAATGGCAGATTGGGAAACTTGGACCAGAATCTCTAGAACCAGCCTTCAGATGCTGGGGCTTCATTCACAGTCTAATATTATATTTTTATTAATGCTGATTTTTGTCTAACTCCTCATTCATTCTTGTCCTGTTGCTCTTAACTATTTCTGTTCTCCTGCCTGACTCTTCAAAAATCAGACTGAGCAACCTGAACATGTTCAAACATATGCAGAAGTTGTTTCATTTCCAACTCATTTCCCTATTCTCAAAATAATTTCTTCAGTGTCTGTGAGGAACTAATTAAGCTTTGCTACTGAGCTTTTTCTTTTATGTTTCTATTTAACATTCTACATGCGGTTTTAACATGTTTTGTTAATTTACGCTCCTTTTTCAAAACTGCAATCTTTATGCCCTTTCTTTTGGGGAAGTTCCTCAACACTGAGAATGACCGATGTCCTGTTCCAGTTCTCTGGGTTCTGACAGCACTGTGGCCACAGCATATTCTTTCATAAATGGAACAGCAGGCATGCCATGGGCTGAGCAGGCGAACGGTGGTGGTGTACCCCTTCTGCTGTTTGCACTGGGCTTCTCCCTGCTCCCGAGGCACGGACTCAAAGTTCAAAGGAAATTTATTATCAAAGTACATTTTTGCCACCTTATACAACCCCTGAGATTCATTCTCTTGCGGGCATTCACAGTAAATAAACAGGAACACAATAGAATCAATGAACGATCGTAACCAACAAGACGGACAAAACACCAATTTGAAAAACATAACAAACTGTGCAAAAGCAAAAAAATAAAGAGGAAAAATTAGTAAATAAACAATAAATATTAAGAACACATCCTCTCGTATGCTTCATTTTCTTGCAGGCCTTCACAGAACGTAGGTCTCACCCTAAATCCTCGTTGTCAGAAGATGGTGTCGTACAGCAGCATCGGATTGGCAGAAGGGTGGGAGAGAGGAATGGGGCTTGTTTCGTTGAGTGTTGTGGGCATGTTACAGTGGTGCTGGAATGTGTGGCGACAGTCCCCAGCACAGCCCTGGGGTGTGTTGGTTGTTAGCGCAGACAACGCGTTTCACTGCATGTTTTGATGTACATGTGAGACTAAATCTGAAAGAATCAGAATACATATTTGATGACTACAGGGCGCACCTTCTCATATGCTTCAGTGAAAGAGCCAATAGTGCACAGGAGCCCAGTGTTTGAGCATAAGGAAGTGCAAGCATCATCTGCATACTGTAAGCTCAACTACCGAGGTTGAGATGAACTTAGTTTTGGAGTGCAGTCAGCATCGCTTGAATAATTTCTCATCACATCTGAAGATTAACTTAGCCCTTGGACTAGAATCTTCAGATACCAGAGTGACAAACCTAAACTACAATCCATAGAGCAAGAAACCTGAACTGAAATTATCAGAAACTAGAATGAAGAACCTTGGCTAGAACTTGGCAATCCCATCATTTCCAAAAGCACCTACTTCCACATTTTGTTTAGGATGTGGTAAATTATGGTACCATGTATTGCTTCATATTTTAAATGTCCTCTCCACAGTCAAATAAGAATATCTGATGATGTTTAGTATCTCCACTACACGCTCCATTGCCTGCCATTTCATGTGGGCTGATATCTGTGCTAAAATGACAGCTTCAGCAATTGAATATGAATGGCATAATACATGAAGCCAGCAATCAGGATGGAAAATAGTGATGTTTCAGTCTCTGAAATTACATTTTCAAAATACAAAATCAATTTCATGTAAATCCATCCTTAATTTTGGAGGTAAAAAATAATTCCTGCTTGTCCATTGCCTGTTATATTTACACAGTTTTAAAGGCGGAACTATGCTGCTTTACCAGCATCAGAAAAATCTCGAACATTCTCTCAGTGCCCATTATTTGTAAATTCATTATGAGCAATGAACTGCAGTAATCTTCCCTCTTTCTGATATTCTAGGGAAATGACCTTGCTGCAGGAAGCTAGGATTGTGCAGTGCTTGCTGGTTTGGATTTATAAACTGACATAACAATCTGTTCCACCCTCGTCGCTGAATTGGAAATCTGTGCTCTGAATTCTCCTCAGGAAGCAGTTAATCAAACCTGCTTAATGCTCTCTGTACTTCCACTCATGCCAGGCATTAGCAGAATACGTGTGGAGACGCTTGTGAGAATCAAAGAGGCTGTTTCTGATAGGAGGGAGAGGGGAGAATCAATGTAGAACCAGGGGCTTTTTACAAAGTAAAATAAAAAGCACTTTGGAATTACAACTTATCACAGTCATATGAATTAAGGGAAATAACAGCTACCTCTCCCAGGCAATCTAAAGCAGTATGATCTGTGATATATCAGTGACCTTTTAAAGGTCATTACTTTTATCATCTGATCAGATGCTGTCCAAAAACTGGCACTAGATTTAGTGCAATTGGACATTTTCACTTCATCATTTTTGTCATGGTCCCGACTGTTAATTCCTCATTTCCTAATTCTCTTTGATTGTGCCACGGTTCTGACCATTAATTCCCCATTTTCTCCTAATTTCCTTTGATGATGGCACACCTGGTTTTCATCAAGATCTGCAGCATAAGAACCCCGGCTTTGCACCCACTAGTTGCCAGATTGTTGGTTTTGCCAGTGTGGTAATTAATGTTTCCCAGCCGCTTAGGATTGTGTGTTCTAAGTTTTGCTTCAGTACCGAGATTTATCTGTGAAACTTAGTCTCTCCGTGTCAAGATAAGTTTTCTAAGTTTTACTTCAGCACCGAGGTTTAACCGGTGTAACTCTGCTTTTCCGTGCTAAAGAAAGTTTTGTCTGCTGCTTTCCTTTCTATGCTTTGTGTCAAGATAAGTTCTGCCTGCCTCCTGCTTTCCTGCACTCCCTCCTGTTTGCCATTCAACGCTCATGCCCGCGTCTGCATCCTAACTCAATCTCCATGCCTGTGTCCTGTGTTTGGGCTTGCCTTATTTGTTGCATTGAATTATCTGGCCACTATGGACCCAGCAGACACGAATACCCTTCAACAAGCCCTTGCCAGCCAGGTTTCTCTACTGGGACAGTACGACCAACTCCTCCAGGAGGTCATGGAAAACCTCCGTTCCCTGTCTGCTCACGTCACACAGATCGGTGACCAGGTGGACCATGTATCCACTCGTTTTACTCAACCCACTCCTGGAACCCTGTCTAACGAGCCCAGACAGCCTGTAGCAGCAACCCCCTACGTGCCAGCAACACCCCCTCCAAGAGAGCCTCACATTCCTGAACCAGAGCACTACGCCGGGGATTTGGGGAAGTGCCAGGCCTTCCTTCTTCAGTGCTCCTTGGTGTTTGAACAGCAGTTGTCCACGTACTCCATGGATAAGTCAAAGATTGCTTACATCATAGGGTTGTTGCGGGGAAGTGCCTTAGCGTGGGCCACAGCTATTTGGGATAACCAACCCGATATCTGCTCTTCCTTCGCCACCTTCATCGCAGAATTGAGAAAGATCTTTGACAACCCCGTCCATAGTAAAGACACCGCCAAGCATCTATTCAGTTTCCGCCAGGGCTCACGCAGTGCTGCCGAATATTCTGTGGAGTTCCGGACGTTAGCGGCCGACTCGGGGTGGAAAGATGAGGCACTCCAAGGGGCATTTTGGAATGGTCTCAGCAACATGGTGAAAGACGAGTTGATGGCAAGAGACGACACCGACAGCCTGGACTCCCTGATCTCCCTAGCGACCAGGTTGGACAATCGCCTCCGAGAGAGCCGTAAAGAGAGAACTGGTCGTCCACCACCTTTGGCCACTCCTCGGCACTCATTACTGCCTCCCGTCAGAACAAGCCTCTCTTCTCCTCCTGCTCCTAGAGTAGCTCATAGTCCTGCCGTTTCCACCGCCCCGGGAGAGGAACCCATGCAGCTGGGATGGAACCGCCTGTCTCCCACAGAACGACTCCAGAGAATGAGAGCGGGTGAGTGTCTATATTGCGGCCACTCTGGCCACTTCCTTGCCACCTGCCCCCTTCGGCCAAAAGGGGAAGGCTCATCAGTAGAAAGGGGGACCCTGGTGAGCCAGACAACATTCCCTTCTGTCCCCCGACCCCGGATGCAGCTTCAAGCCACTTTGTGTTACAACCAACAGTCCCTGCCTCTGTTAGCACCAGTGGACTCCGGTGCTGAGGGAAACTTTTTGGACGAAAACTTATCCTTCCAAGCCGGAATTCCTCGTGAGCCATTGTGTACCCCCCTGGAAGCCCGGGCACTGGACGGTAGACTACTGGCCCGAGTCACACACTGCACAGAACCCCTGCCTCTCCTTCCCTCTGTAAACCATTGGGAACAGGTACGATTCAATTTAATTTCCTCTCCTCAAGCCCCTATAGTTCTTGGTTACCCCTGGTTAAGCCGTCATAACCCCCACATTGACTGGTCCACCGGGAAGATAGCCAGCTGGAGTTCGTTCTGTCACTCCACTTGTCTACAATCAACCCTTTCCCCAGTGGAAGTCACCGTGACCTCGTCTGCCTCTGAACTCCCTGACTTATCCAAGGTTCCAGCAGAGTATCAAGATCTGGGAGAAGTGTTTAGCAAACAATGGGCTCTTTCCCTGCCTCCACACTGCCCTTACAATTGCGCAATTAACCTTCTCCCCGGAGCCCCTCTACCCACCAGTTGGCTGTATGACCTGTCCCGACCAGAAAGGGAAGCAATGGAGGCTTACCGAAATGAATCCCTCACAGCCGGCATTATCCGACCCTCGTCTTCCCCTGTAGGCACAGGATTCTTTTTGGGGAAGAAAGACGGCTCACTGCGCCCCTGCATTGACTACCGTGGCCTGAACAGCATCGCTATCAAATTCCTGCGCCCAACTATCGGCCTGGTCAGAAGGTTTGGCTCTCTTCAAAAGACACCCCTTTCAAGAATGAACCCAAAAAACTCGCCCCTCGTTACCTCCAACCATTCGAAATTGAGAGCATAATCAACACCCCCCCTCGGTGGTCAAACTCAAACTGCCCAGATCTATGCACGTTCATCCCACGTTCCACGTCTCCCAACTGAAACCTGTGTCTGTCAGCCCTTCGTGCTCTCCTGCTGAACCTCCTCCACCTGCCTGGATCATTGGCATCTACCCAGCTTACATCATCCGGCGAATACTGGATGTGCGCTGCCGAGGCAGGGATCTCCAGCAACTCGTTGATAGGGAGGGATACGGTCCTGAGGAGCACACTTGGATTACCTCCCCCACTTCATCTTGGACCCTTCCCTCATCCGAGATTTCCATCGAGACAATCCGGACAAGCCTGGTGGTTCGCCTGGAGGCTCCCGTTTGGGGGTGGGGGGGTGGTAACAGTCACGGTCCTGACCCATTTTCTCCTAATTCCCTTTGATTGTGCCACAGTTTGACCGTTAATTCCCCATTTTCTCCTAATTTCCTTTGATGGCAGCACACCTGGTTTTCATCAAGACCTGCAGCACCCACTAGTTGCCAGGTTGTTGGCTTTGCTAGTGTGGTAATTAACATTTCCTGGTCGCTTAGGATTGTGTGTTCTAAGTTTTGCTTCAGAACTGAGATTTACCTGTGAAACTTAGTCTCTCCATGGCAAGATAAGTATTCTAAGTTTTACTTCAGCACCGAGGTTTACCTGTGTAACTCCGTCTCTCCATATTAAGAAAAGTTTTGTCTGCTGCTTTCCTTTCTACGCTTCATGTCAAGATAAGTTCTGCCTGTCTCCTGCTTTCCTGCATTCCCTCCTGTTTGCCATTCAATGCTCACGCCCGCATCTGCATCCTAACCCAATCTCCGTGCCTGTATCCTGTGTTTGGGTTCGCCTCGTTCGTTGCAACAATTTTAGCATACTTACTAATTTCATTACTCACGGATGGCAACATGGAACTCTGGTGACTTCACTCACTGAAGTCCTTTTACCATTGTCGCTCATCCTGTGTCCCTAATCTCAGCCTCCCCCTTTCCCATCAATGCCCTGCTCCATTTTATTCTCGCATACCCATATTAGCCAGGTTATTTTTCGGCACCTTCCCCATGATCCTACTACTAGACTCAAGAGGGACTGCAGCTGCTGGAAATCTGGAGCAATACACAAAACATTGACTGTTCATTCCCATCCATAGATGCTGCCTGACCTGCTGAGCTCCTCCAGCACATTGTGTGTATTGCTCTAGATTTCCACTCCTTCTTCATTTCACCAAACCTTTTCAAACCAAGGCTTTTCCATGTTCTTCAATGATGCAAAGAATAGGAGGAAGAACAATGCGGATTAATGTTGTCTTTATAATTACTGGAAAGGAAAAGAAGGATGGCATTTATGCAGCTTTATATTTCCATTTTGGGATGCCCAAAGTTGCATTACTCAAAGTATCATCACCTGGCACCCAATATTCACACAGCAAGGTAATTTTTGTATTAGTTGAATATTGACTAGGATGCCTGGCAATTTTCCTAATCTTTATATCTGAAAGAGCAGGGAAGCCGGTATAACATTTCATCATGAAAAAACACCAATAAACTGATGGAATAATTTTTAGACAGTGTGTGAAATCTAATGAAAGTCACAAGCTGAAGACTAAATATACAAGAGTGTTAAGAATTGAACACAATGTTCTGAATAGATTTTCCTACCGTGGCAGAGTAATGATGGTACGGTGAAGGAACCATAGATGACAAGAGTGGCTTGACAAGAACACTTAGTCAAAAAGAAGAAGGAAGCAAAAGTCAGGCAGGGCTCTTGAGAATGTTAAGGTAGTCAGAAAGCAGCTTAAGAAAGGACTTAGGAGAACCAGAAAGGGATGCAAGGTGAGGAGGATTAAGGAAAACACCAAGATATTCTACACGGACATGAAGTTCAAAGTAAACTTTATTACCAAAGTTGGCACACTCAAGAAATCTATAGAATATTAACTATAATAGAATCAATGAGACACCTCCCAACTAGGATGTTCCACCAGATTGCAGAAGACAAAACAAACCATGCAAATGCCAATATAAGTAAATAAGCAATAAATATCAAGAACATACAATGAAGAATCATTGAAAGTGAGTCCATTGTTTGTGGGGACATTTCAATGATCGGGCAAGTGAAGTTACCCATTTTTGTTCAAAAGCCTTACGGTTGAGGGGTAGTAACTGTTCCTGAACCCGGTGGTGCAAGTCCAGAGGCTCTTATACCTTCTTCCTGATGGCAGCAGCAGGAATAGATCATGACCTGGGTGGTGGGGGTCCCTTGTGAAGGATATTGCTTTCCTACAACGGTATTTCATGTAGATGCACCCAATGGTGGGAACGGCTTTACCTGTGATGGACTGAATCCACTACTTTCTGTAGGATTTTCTGTTCAAAGGCATTGGCATTTCCTTAACAGGCTATGTAGCCAGTCAATATACTCTCCACTATAGAAGATAGTCAAAGTTTTAGATGTCATGCTAAATCTCTTCAAACTCCAAAGGAAGTAGAGGTGCTGTCGTACTTTCTTCATAATTGCACAACAGAAGGATGTTGAGAATGAGGGTAGGGCCATTCAGGGATAAAGGGGCGAATTGTGCTGGAGGCTGAGGAGGCAGGGAAAATCTTTAATGAATACTTTAATATTCACCAGGATCAGGGACCTTAACAAATGTGAAGTCAGCCAGGAACAGGCTAATCAGCTGAAACACGATGAGGTTAAGCAAGAGATAGTGCTGGAAATTCTGAAAAACATTAGGATAAGCCACTGGTTATACCTCAGGTTACTATGGGAAGTGAAGGAAGACATTGTTGGGGTATTGATGATGGTATTTGCATTCCCCCAGCCATAGTGGTGGTACTAGAAGATTGAAAGATAGCAAATATTCTGTTGTTCAAGAAAGGTAATATGGGTAATTCTGGGAATTATAGACCAGTGACTTTTACGTCAATAGTGGGCAAGCTTTTGGAGAAGCTGTCTTAGAGACAGGATTTATGAGCATTTGGAGAAGCATAATCTTATTAGGGATAGACAACATGGTTTTGTGAAGGGAGGGTTGTGCCTCACAAGCTTGACTGAGTTTTTCAAGGAGGTGACAAAATGAATTAATGAAAGTAGAGTGGTGGCTTTGGAGTAAACAGGTTTTATTAAGGTGTTTGACAAAGTTTCCCATAGGCTCATCTAGAAAGTCATGGAACATGGGATCACTAGGAACGCGGTTGCATGGATTTGGAACTGGCTTACCCACAGAAGGCAGAGGGTTGTAGTAGATTAGGCCATTTGGCCCTACGCATCTGTTCCACCATTCTCAACCCATTCTCCTGTCTTCTCCCCAGAACCTTTAACACACTTACTAATCAAGAATCTATCAACTTCTGCTTTAAATATACCCAATGACTTGGCTTCCACAGTTGTTTGAAATCCACAGATTCTGTGGCAACATCTGTGGAGAGAGGAACAGTTAAAATTTCAGGTCAATGACCTTTCGTCAGAACTGGGGAAAGCTAGAAATCAAACATGTACATCACCGAGAAGGGGAAGGGGTGCAGGAGAGAATAAAAGGGGATGTCAGTGAATGGGGGAGAACCAGGGTGATGGGTGCTGCTAGCTGAGGGATGTGTGAAGGTTCATCTACATCTTAAAACATGTTTGATTTCTTACTTTAATGCAGTGTTTAAATGTCATTGAGTTTGTTTCCTCCCTCAAATGCTGTCTGACAAATTGCTTCTTTTCAGTCCTTTGTTTGCGTTAATTGGGAAATAGATCATTAGGTCTATCATCTCTATAAACCAATTGATCTAAACTTGCTCAACAAGAATGTGACCACAGAATCTACCCGATTATGTTCTTCTCCTATTGCTGACCAGCAATGAAATCTCGAAGGATTTTCCTTCTACTCAGTGACTTCATAAATAGCGATCAGATTGGGCTAGTCATGCACCGGTTTGTACTTAAGAATAACTCCCTTGGAAAGAGCAGGGAATTATGGTGAATGAGAAAATTGCTGTTTAACTCCAAATGATTTACAGATCAGACCTACATTTGAACTCAGAGAAGCAAGGGATCACTAGGTTCTTCAAGCCTGCTCTGTCATTGAATGAGATCCTGACTGACATGAATATAACTACTAATCCTGATCCTCTGTGGTACCTTTCACCACATAGCTTATCAAGAATCTCTACTTTTAAAATAATCAAAAATTCTTCATTCACAGCCCTTAGAAGAGTGTCAAACACTCAGAATCATCTGAGAGAAAAAAGAAATTGCACCCCATCTCCGTCTTAAATGGTTGATCTCATATTTTAAGCAATTATCTTTAGTTCCAGATTCTCTTAAAACAGGAAGCAACTGCTCCACCTTCCCCTATTCAAATCCCTCCAAGATCGCTTACTGAAATCTTGTTTCCTCTCATTCTTCAAACACCAGCAGATGCAAGCCAAACTGGTCCAAAATTTTCTTTAAAAAGCATCTTACCCAAGTATTAGTCCAATAAATGCTCACTGAACTGCTTCCAAAGCATTAACATCTTTCCTTTACAAGGAGACCATCTCTGTACACAGTGCTCCACATATGGTTACATCGAGGAAGAATTGGAACCAGGTTTGAGATCACTGAAATATGTCATAAAATTGTTGTTTTCTGGCAGCAACACTGCTATGCATAATATACCATAAATTACAATAATATATAACAAAAAATAAATTAGCACCAAAAAAAAATCAAAAACCTTGTCAAAGTCTTATATAACTCAGGATTTATCTTTCTACTTTTGTCATAGAGTCAGAATAACACAGCACAGAAACCGGCCCTTTGGTCTACGAAGGTCATACTGACTATCAAACGCGCATTAGCACTAATCCTATTTTACTTTTTATTCTCTCTATATTCTCATCAGTGTTTCCAAGAGACTATCATTCACCTGGTTACTGTGGTAATTTGAAATGGTCACTTGACGTACCAGCGTATACCTTTGCGAGTTTTGTGAGGAGACCAGATCGCCCGAGAAAGCCCAACGCAATTAGATTCAGATTCATTTGTCATACATACATCAAAACATACAGCGAAATGTGTTGTTTGCGTTAATAAGGATGTGCTGGAGGCAGCCCACAAGAGTCACTGGACATTCCAGTGTCAACACAGCATTCCCACCAAGCTCAGCTGAACACAGACCACAAAGCAACGGCAAAACAAGCCCCATCCCACCCATACTGGCGATTAAGGTGAGAAAGTGTTAACTCTACACAGACAACACCAAAGGTCAGGACTGAACTTGGGGTATCAGATATAATGTTCTGCTGTCATTGTATGCAATTTACCCTCCCTACAACCAATTAACGTTCTCCTCACTTTCCCAATGGTTCATTGTTGTACATCATAGATTTTTGAAAATCATTTACTTTTTGAAAGTAGATGTAGAGAAAATCATTCTCTACACCTTATAGCTATGCATTAGCTCAGCATTCACACCAGATATTTCCCTCATGTTTCCTACCATAATGGACAATTTAATATTTAGTTATATTGTACTCTACTTGCTGGTATCAAAATGGTTGTTGTGATGCGTCCATTGTGGTAGTGTAGAGGGGAGTGCTTGTCGCTCTCACTTTCAGATTCCACCGTTGGCTAGCAGTCTTGTGAAAAAGGGAGCTAAATGTGTAAGTCTCTCCCTGCCTCTACATAGCCTCTTCAACAGCAAGCCTCATGTAGTGCCTCCTCGCTGGTGACACACGGAAACTGAAATCTTTTCAGACGCAGACTAAACTACAGAGGACGACGAGAAGGTCTGGCCCCTGCACATGTAGCACGCAGGCCCACCAGTGTGTGGACATGGCCCAGGTGCTCGTGAACCAGGTCCCCAGCTATGGGTAAATAACCCCACTGCCTTGTGGGCAGCTTGGGAGAGATGAAGGCTATGGGATTAGAACTAGACAGCAAATCTGGAATGGAGCCCCTAAGGCAGCTGGACGTCACTGAACATCCTTCCAGCAGCTCCTGCACCCAAGCTGGTGCCAAATGTATTGCTTCATAAGCCTTCCTTTGGACTACACTGGTGAGGCTGAGAGGGGGATCTTGACGACTGGGCATCTCAGGATCTTCATACCTTCCACCCAGACCTGCGATGATGATTGTCCTTCAGACAGATGGATGCCAACCAACTCTACTTGCTCTCCTTCTGCCAATTCACTTAATCTATGTATCTTTATCTATAAATGCAAGAGATTCTGGAGATGCCAAAATGCTGGAGAAACTCAGCAAATCAGGCAGAATCTATAGAGGGGAATAAACAGTCAACATTTCGGGCCAAGATCTCCTGAAACGTCAACTGTTTATTCCCCCTCTCAGATGCTACATGACTTGCTGAGTTCCTCCAGCACTTTGTGCGTACAGTATATCTCTCTGTAGTCTGTCTATTTCATTATGGTGTAGGAGGTCATTCATCCCATCAAGTTTATGCCAGTGCCCAGAGTAACTCATCCCCCCATTTATTTGCAGGTAACCCATTCTCCTTCATGTGCCCACAAACACCTATTCTAATACACTTACACTAGGGGTAACTTGCAGCAACCAATTAACCTACCAACTTTGCAACTTATTTTCCTACCTATTTTTGCACCATCAATAAATTTAGCAAGTGTTCTTTTGTGTCCTTCAACCAGGTCATTTGTATTAATTGTATGAAGTTAACTGATGCTTCAGCACTGATCCTGCAGCACAGTCATTACGTACTGTCAATCAGAAACAGGCCAATTTATATGCCTACTCTGACTCTTCTCAACCACCCAATCTACCATCCACACCAACCTATTACCTCCTCCACAATGAGCTTTTATTTAGTACAATAAACTCTTTATATATTATCTTATCAAATCTTATCTGGAAATCTGCATCTAGTACATCCAGTAGGTCCTCTTTATGCACAACACATGCTGTGATTTCTGAAAACGCCAAAAAAAATTTTCCCTTTTCTCAAAACTCAGTTGATTTTATCTGATTGTCTTAAAATTTTCTTACACGTGCAGCAAACTTGATACTAAATGGAAAGCGAATTTTGTATTCAGCAAGGTGAGTGGAAATTTAGTAAAATGCCCATTGGTTTCAATATGACTGAATCACTGATAGAATAAGCTACTGGTCAAATTAGATAGAATGTACATCGTGAAGCTGATAATTGAATTAACACAACTGCACTATTTAATTACCTATCAAATTGTATTGCTAGTCAGCTTTCACCTTATTATTACTACTATTAAAACCTCCAACCCTAGGTGAACGAGAGATTCAAATTTCATTGTCAGCATCTAAAGTATAACATCTTTAACACTAAGACATCTCAAAGTGTTTACAACCAATACAGAAGTAGCAGTCAACTCACAGGACAGGTGAAGGGTCTTGGCCTGAAATGTCAACAGTTCATTTCGCTTCTTAGATGTGACCTGAGCTGCTGAGTTCCTCCAGGACTTTGTGTGTGTTGCTCAAGATTTCCAGTATCTAAAGAATCTCATGCTCATTCAGCTCCTAACATGGATCCCTGAATATGGTCCAGTCTGCTGATTGAAAGAAGTTTTGTAAACACTCCTCTGCCTCCAGTCATCAGCACTGGAGCTGAGGTCTCCAATCTCTGCCTTTCTGTCAGGACAAAATGACTGGACCTGTCAAAGTGCCGGACCGTAACAGAAAGCATTTTTGATGTGGTGTAGCAGTGACCTGGTTTCCTGGTAACGTTTGTGGTAGTTTGTCAGAGACTTCAAGCTGGCCTGCTTGGAGACCCCTGCGATGATGAAGGCGGCATCAGAGTGCACTGTTTTGTGACTGTTGATCATGTGCTCGGCTCCTCCAGTGCCTGCTTGATGCTTGCTGGGAGTGGAATGCATCCTGCTACCAGGATGACAGTGGAAAACTCCTTATTAGGTAGAATGAACACTAGACTGCCTGATGTTCCCAGTTGGAGGAACAGGACTAAGGCTGAATTGTCATGTCTAGGCACCACGATGAGTTAAATGCCGCTGCTCTGCCTTTAGGTGATGCTGTTGTCTGGCCCACGTTGTGGATGTGAAGCCTTTGGGCTGGAGTACTGGGTGCAAATAATCTCACTGTGAGGCAAAGTATCAATAGTTCCTGGTACTATTTGCTCTCAGGTCTGCAATTTTATTTTTCAGAGGATGTTAGGGGGGGGTCTAGTGCCTAGATGTTCTGTCATATGGCCCCAGTTTATTTGAAATTCCACATTGAGGAATTCACATTGAACATAAACGGGCAGCATGCTACTTACAAACACCAGTCTACATCAGAACTCAGCGGGGTGAAGGTCGATTGGAAGTCCGGAAGTCGAAGGGCGACGGTTTAAGCCTGAGGCTAGAAGCCTGTCATAGTTTTGGAGGAGTTTCCATGTGGGTGGGTGGAAGGAACTCCTGTTGTTCTGCTGAGCATGGTGGCCATGCTATGTTGGTACTTAAATATGTGGCGACACACAACACACCCCTACGTAGTGTTGGTTGTTAATGCAAATGACACATTCCACTGTATGTTTCAATAAATATATAGGATTCTTAATCGGTATGGACCACTATTTCATGTAAAGGACAGTACTTCCAAATGTGCAACAGTCCCTCTGCAACACATTGGAGCAACATCTCAGATTTTGTACTCCCCCTGGACTTTGGCTTGAACATCTAATTCAAGGGTGAAGGAGGCGATGAGGGGGACATGGAGAATAATGATAGATATAACTGCAGTCAGCTATTGTGGCATTCTCGATTTTCCAATTCATCTCTCACACTGCAGTAACAGCCTTCATGCCGATTGGAGACATTTAAAACCAGTCTCCTGCTGATCAGTTGCTGAAACAATGAAAGAATCAAGCATACAGATGATCAAAGTCACTCCAAAGAGCTGATAGTTGTATTTTACATGTGTTCATTGAAGTCCAGTGACATGCAAATCACAAACAGGCTATTTGAAGGGCAAAAGTAAAACGATGACAATAATAACTGGAGAGTAAGATGCTCTGACACAAAAACAGAGAACATTGCAAAGATCACCAGGTCAGGACGAACCCGCTGCACGCTTTCTGTGTTATTTACTGTTGGCACAATTAATCCTCTTTTGCATATTAGATTTTGTCAGTCTTTGTTATGTATAGCTTTACATAAACTCTATTTTATTTCTTTATTTGCAACACAAATAAATCTTTAGGACATATGCATACTTTGATTACTTTGATACCTTAATTTATTTTGAACTTAAATATTGTTTAACCACTTCTTGCTAAACAGTCTACAATAAAATCAGAAACATCAAGTAGTATCTTACATCAAGAATTCAAAAAAGACTATGACATAGAATAAATTGGTGCTTTATTCCCCATAGCCCCACCTGCCAAATTCTATCTGACCATAAGACAGGTGCAGAACTAGTCATTTGACCATGGCAGATTTATTTTCCCTCTCAACCCCATTTTTCTCCCTTCTCCCCATAACCTTTGACACCCTTACTAATCAAGAACCTATCAGCCTCTGCTTTAAATACACTCAATGTATTGGCCTCCACAGGCATTTGTGGAAATGAATTCCACAGATCCTCCACCCTCTGGTGAAAGAAATTCCTCCTCATCTCAGTTCTAAAGGGGCTCCTTTTAATCTGAGGCTGTGAATTCTGGTCCAAGACTTCCCCACAATGGGAAACATCCTCTCCATATCCACGCCATCTAGGTCTTACAATATTTGTTAGGTTTCAAACAGATACCCACCATTCTGAATTCCAGCAGCTACAACCCAGAACCATCAAAATCTATGTATACATTATTCCTTTCATTCCTGGGACCATATGTGTAAACCTCCTCTGGGCTCTCTCCAATGCCAAAGTATTCTTTCTGAAGTAAGGCGCCAAAATCTGTTTGCAATACTCCAAGTGCAGTCCGACCTGTGCCTTCAAAGCCTCAGCATTATATCCTTTTATATTATAGTCGTCTTGAAATAAATGTCATTATTGCATTTACCTTCCTTATCACCAACTAAACCTGCAAGTTAATTTGTAGGGAATTCAGAACTAAGACTCCCAAGTCCCTTTGCACCTCCAATGTTTGAATTCTTCCCCATTTAGAAAATAGTCTATGCCTTTATTCATTCTACCAAATGCATGACCATACACATCCCTCCAGCTGTATTCCATCTGTATTCCATCTGTCACCTCTTTGCTCATTCTCCTAATACGTCCAAGTCATTCTGCATGCTTCCTGCTTCTTCGCACTCCCTGCCACTCCACCTATCTTTATATTATCTTCATATTTGGCCACAAAGCCATCAATTCCATCATCTAGATCATTAACATAACATAACAAGAAGTGGTCCCAACACCGACCCCTGTGGAACACCATTAGTTACCAGCAGCCAACCAGCAAAAGTTCCCTTTATTTCTACTCTTTGCCTCCTGCAGTTAGCCAATCTTCTGCCCAAGTTTTATCTTTCTTGTAACACCACGGGCAGCGTCATGTGTAGAACCTTGACAAAGGACTTCTGAAAATTCAAGAAAACAAACTCCACTGACTCCCCTTTATCTATCCTGCCTGTTATGTCTTCAAAGAATCTAACAGATTTGTCAGGCAAGATCTCTCTTTAAGGGAAGCTTGCTGACTTTGGCCCATTTTATCTTGTGCCTCCAAGTACCTTGAAACCTCGTCCTTAATAATGGACTCCAACATCTTACTGAAGTCGGGCTAACTGGCCTATACTTTCCTTTTGTTTGCTTCTCTCCCTTCTTTGAGTGGAGTGAGAGTTGCAGTTTTCCAATCCTCCTGCACCATTCTAGGATCTAGTGATTCTTTAAAGATCACTACTAATGCCTTCACAATCTCTTCAGCTACCTCTTTCAGAACACTGGGATGTAGACCATCTGGTCCAGGTAGATCAATCTTCAGACTTCTCAGCTTCCCAAGCACCTTCTCCATAGTTTTAGCAACTACACTCACTTTTGCTCCCTGATACTCTCAATTTTTTGGCAACTTTCTGGTGAAATACGAAGGCAGGTTGAGTTGGATCCAGAATCAGCCGTGATGGAATGGTGGAGCAGACTCGACGGGCTGAATGGCCTAATTCTGCTCCTATTTATGGAAATGACAGTCGACATTTTCAGCCAAGGCGCTTCATCAGGTCGCACGAACAAGGGTCTTGGCCTGAGACGTCTGCTGTTATTTCTTTCTATAGATGCTGCCTAACCTGCTGGGTTTTTCCTGCATTTTGTGTGTGTTACTCCTATGGACAACTGTCTAGTTCATGAATAGTCTGTCCAAGACTATTTGCATAGATTCCGCACGACACCTAAAACTTAACAAACTTTTATAGATGCTCAGTGGAGAGTTTCCTAACTGGTTACGTCACAGCTGAGAATGGAAACACCAATGCTCAAGAACAGAAAAGGCACAGAAAGTGGAGAATACAGCCTAGTCCATCATAGGCAAATCTCTCCCCACCACTGAGCACGTTTACATAGAGCGCTAGCACAATAAAGTAGCATCCATCATTCAGGACCCCCACTACCCAGGCCATGCTCTCTTCTCGCTACTACTGTCGGGCAGCAGGTACAGAAGCCTTTGGTCCCACAACACCAGGTTCAGGAACAGTTATTACCTTACAACCATCAGACTCCTGAACCGCTGAGGATAACTTCACTCACTACAACTGACTCTACAACTCATGTTCTCAGTGTTAATTTTCTATTTGTAGTTTGTTTTCTTCTGCACATTGGCTGTTTGTCAGTCTCTCTCTATAGCTTTTCATAATTTCCACTGTATTTCTTTATTTTCCTGAAACGCCTCCAAGAAAACGAATCTCAAGGTAGTATATGGTGACATACATGCAATTTTGATAATAAATTGACTTTGATTGTTGCTTCTAATGTGTGATGAGTGGAGCAGCTAAACCTGATAGAAGCTGAAAGATCCAACTTAATCCCAGTTTTTCTCGTACTTAAAGTCAGTTAGATTGACGAATTAGTCAAGACAGATCAAATTTTAGTAAGCTACGAATTCTTTTCCTCTCTTTCTTGGTCCTCAATGCTCACTTACCAGTTGCAATTGAAAAGAATGTTTTTGCTGAAATCCAAGATCTTGCCTTAAAAACCACAAGATCCATTGGAGGGCTTTTGCACAGCACGTAAGGAAGCTGCAAGAGAAGCCTTGTCATCTCCTTCAGCTGCCCCACCACTCAGTACCATCATGGCCAATCTTTGATCTCAGATTCACTTCTCTGCTTTAGACCATAAGGCATAGGAGCAGGGTTAGGCTATTTGGTCCATTGAGTCATAGCAAGAGGATTGAAGTACAGGAGCAGGGAGGTACTACTGCAGTTGTACAAGGCCTTGGTGAGACCACACCTGGAGTATTGTGTGCAGTTTTGGTCCCCTAATCTGAGGAAAGACATTCTTGCCATAGAGGGAGTACAAAGAAGGTTCACCAGATTGATTCCTGGGATGGCAGGACTTTCACATGATGAAAGACTGGATCAGCTAGGCTTATACTTGTTGGAATTTAGAAGATTGAGGGGGGATCTTATTGAAACGTATAAAATCCTAAAGGGATTGGACAGGCTAGATGCAGGAAGATTGTTCCTGATGTTGGGGAAGTCCAGAACGAGGGGTCACAGTTTGAGGATAAAGGGGAGGCCTTTTAGGACCGAGATTAGGAAAAACTTCTTCACACAGAGAGTGGTGAATCTGTGGAATTCTCTGCCACAGGAAACAGTTGAGGCCAGTTCATTGGCTATACCTAAGAGGGGGTTAGATATGGCCCTTGTGGCTAAAGGGATCAGGGGGTATGGAGAGAAGGCTGGTACAGGGTTCTGAGTTGGATGATCAGCCATGATCATACTGAATGGTGGTGCAGGCTCGAACGGCCGAATGGCCTATTCCTGCACCTATTTTCTATGTTTTCTATGTTTCTATGAGCCTGTTCCACCAGTCAATCATGGCTGATTTATTATCCCTCTTAACTTCGCTCTCCTGCCTTCTCCCCAGAACCATTGACACTCTTACAAATCAAGAACCTCTAGAGCCTCACTCTAAATATACCCAATAGTAGCACCATTTTCTTTGATAATATTAATATTCAATAACTATCAATCTCTGCTTTGAGTTCCAATTATTCATTACCCTCCCCGAAAGTTTCCTGTGAAACTCAATCAGCAGAGGCAATAAAGATTTCAGTCTGTCACTATGACCACAGCTGTAAAATCGGTCTGTTCTGGAGCATTTTCTAATTAAATGTCAAGTTGTGTCACATACACATTGCTATGCACATGGTGTAACTGGACCCTGCCACAATGCTACTTTGAAAGGAAAGTTATTCAAGATCAGAGAAAACCACATACCATCACTTAACGTTATCAGTGTATTAGTTAACAATCACCGAGACACCACATTGCTCTTGTTGTACACTGTCCCACTGTTCTACTATACGGAGGAGCGCCTGAACACAGACCTAAAAACTGCATCGGCTTCTGCCAGTTTTAGCTATGAACTCATTGCAAGAGTGGTGAGGGGATGACTTACTGAGGAATCTCAACAGCAATGTTAACTGATCCATGTCCAACAAATCTCCAAAAGATTCATGCAGAGGTAACGTTAATGCAGGCTTAGGAAAGGGGTGATGACCTGGGTTCATTCCTGACCAGAGTTGCTTTCTGTGTGGAATTTAGACATTCTCCCAGTGACCAAGTGTTCCAATAACAACATAACAACACAGTACACACCCTTCAGCCCACAATGTCATGCCAACCTTTTAACCTACTCCAAGATCAATCTAACCCTTCCCTCCCACAAAGCTCTCAATTTCTATATCATCCATGTGCTTATCTAAGAGTTTCTTAAATGCCCCCAGTGGGGCATTTCAAGCACTCACCACTCTCTGTGTTAAAAACTTACCTCTGACATATCCCTATACTTTCCTCCATCTACCTGTACTTATCCCCATTTGTATTAGCCATTTCTGCCATGGAAAAAGTCTAGCTATCCACTGGATCTATGCATCTTATCATCTTGTACACACACCTCTATCAAATCACCCCTCATCTCCCTTCATTCTATAGAGAAAAGCCATAGCTTTCTCCTATTTCCCTAAAGACCTTTGGACTGGTAGTTTACCTGGCCACTGAGAGCTGGTAAGTGGTAGAATCTGGGATGAGTTGATGAGGATGTGGGGAAGAATAAAAAATTGGGATTAATACTGGATGAATGTAAATGTTGATGGCCAGTGTGGACAGTAGGTTGAAGGGCCTATCCTGTGTCTCTTCATAACTCCATGAAAGGTAGCAATGTACTCACACAATTCTTCATCCTGGAGGTAAATGCTTTACCCACAGTGAAATTAGCAAAGCTAGCAGTGGATCTACTTTTCTGGCTGAAAGCAGATCCAGAAACCATCAGACATTTCATAGATATGATTTACAATATAACTGTTTACCCACTGAATACTTGCAGTAGGATCTTGCTCCTCTCCTCTCATTCACATTCAGATCCATTTATCACAAGTATATTATAGCATAGTGAAGTGTACACACCCAAGGATGTGCTGGGGGGGGGAGGCAGCCTGCAAGTGTTGCCACACATTCCACTGCAAGGTAGCATGCCGACAAAGGTTACAGGGAGAAGGCAGGAATGTGAGGTTGAGGGATAATGAAGCAGCCATGATTGAATGGCAGAGCAGACGCTATGGGCCAATTGGCCTAATTCTGCTCCTTGGTCTTATGGACAACCTAATTTAAAAGTATTGCAAATGGAATATAATAGAAAAATATTGCCACGATGAAAAATAAAGGATTAACACAGAAAATCTGCATAAAAACCTGATTTTATGCAATAACCAGGAATATGCACAGTGCCCTGGCAGAGATTTGGAATCCAATCACAAACTAGAGAAAATATGCAGATGCTGGAAATTAATTATAATCAAGTAAGCCTCATCCTTAGGAGGGAATTTGAATTTGTTGTTATTATTTTCTCTGAAGCACAAGTTCTTTCCAACATATTTATTGGGTGCAACTATTGTTCCTTTCTCAATCCTGTCATTCTTTCTCTGCATTGTCTCCAACAATGAAACTTCTCATTATTAGCATTGCACAGAAGCCATGAGAGCTGGAACTCAGAGCTCAGCTGCTGCATTTTTATAGATGTATATACGCAAGACAGTGATGCCAGTTCATTTCCACCAGCCTGCATCATGCTTACACAGTAAGTGTGCACCTCCTCAGGCGTTCAGCCACAGTCTCAGCTGGGTGGAACAGAGTGCGACTGATGACTCACATAAGTGAATTTGTCATCTTTATGTTCTCCCATCTGCACCAATATTTGTCTGGGTAGTAATACCCTGTAGACTTGATTATTCAAAAACTCTCCTGATGTGCCTCTCATCTTCCCTCTCACACTAATCTGAGAACTTGCCAAATTCACCTTGCTATATTCTGTAAAGTATCAGCTCCTTACCACTACCTGTGTCCTACATGATCTGCATTGCCTCCCTTATTCTAAGCTCTTGAATTCTTTCCACAAACCCCTGGCCCTCTCCTGCTTAGAATCTATGTTTTTGAAAAAATGCATTTGGTCATCCACCTGAAAGTTTCCCCATAACTCAGGATCAATTGTTATCTGAATAGACTCCAGTGAAGAATCACTGTGCATTCTACATCGCTTGTTAAGTCAACCTGCTTCTGATACATTATTCATTTTCATAAAACCATTCACAATGTTCTTCAGGGCTGAAAGATTTAAGGGAAGAATAAACAATATGGTGAATAACAAATTCAAGCAAGTGAGTAGTGGTCACAGATTCCTGTTACTGTTTTACAACAGGTTATAAAAATTGGACACATTATTTTGTACTGATTTGATGCAGCAAGGAAATGATCTGTGGTTTCTTCTGTTAGTCAAAAGATTTTCACGTCAACTCACCCTGAGCCAAGTGCAATAAATAAAGGCTCTGAAGAGGCAGGCTACAGAACAGATGCAGCTTTTACAGGCTTTGTAAACCCTGACCGTTCAGTGTGATCTCTTGGAAAAAAACCAACAATGAGTGCTTTCAACACTGCGGATGACAGTCAAGAAGTCACCTCTGAGTTTACTGTAAGAAAATCAATAGGTCCCTTGACCGATGGTGCAAACACAATGAACAGCATAATCTACGCCCCACCATTTCAGCAGAACCACCATAGCGCAAATCTGTAGTGAATACTCAAAAAGACACTGGACCATGAAAGAACATTCAATTTGTACAACCCTGACCTATCAACTGAAGATTTGTATTAAATTATACTTTTTGTTGTGAAAGTCACTTTATAATTAAGTTCTGAGACTAGACCATATAGAATAACCTTCATAGCATTGAAGAACCTAATGCTGTAAGAGCAGGAAAATGGTAGCACTCTCTCCTGCCATTTGCTTTAAACGTTAGATAGCATGACCATATAAACATAACACAGACAAGATGCTGGAGGAACTCAGCAGCTCAGGCAACATCTATGGAGAGGAATAAATGGTCGACATTTTGGGGGTCTTGACCCTAAATGGTTTATTCCTCTCCATAGCTGCTGCCTGACCTGCTGAATTTCTCCAACATTTTGCGTGTGTTACTCTGGATTTCCAGCATTCATAGTCATAGTCATACTTTATTGATCCCAGGGGGAAATTGGTTTTCGTTACAGTTGCACCATAAATAATAAATAGTAAGAGAACCATAAATGGTCAAATAGTAATATGTAAATTATGCCAGTAAATTATGAAATAAGTCCAGGACCAGCCTATCGGCACAGGGTGTCTGACCCTCCAAGATTCGCAGAATCTCTTGTGTTTAACATACAAGCTTTCATGCCTTCTCTTCTGTTGCTTCTAATTCCTCCATATTCGAGCTATCATTTTATTAAAAAGTTCCTTCCCATTCACACGTGAAGTTCCAGTTAAAGTTTTGGTCTTGAAGTCCGCAATAGAAAGTTCATGCTCTGTTCATAAAATTCAATCCTTTTTAACTTGAATTTATTCCTTTTATGGAAATAGGCCAGCAGGATGGAACTTATCAGAGAAGATTCGTGAAATAACAACAAATGAAATGTACTGGAATGAAAGAATGGGTTCAGCTCTCGAAGCCACAGAGTAGTAGTATCAACACAGCTTTTCTGGTTAATTAGTTTATTTTTTTCAGAGATACGGTTCAGTAACAGGCCTTTCTGGCCTGTGCTGAAAAATTACACCCATGTGACCAATTAGCCTACTATGAAGCATGTCTTTGGAATGTGGGAGGAAACCAGAGCACCCGGAAGAAACCCACGCAGTCACAAGGAGAATGTACAAATTCTTTGCAGCCAGCGTCCCGCCTGGTGGCGCAATAATATCAGCGCCAGACTCTGGAGCGAAAGTTCCCGAGTTCGAATCCAAGTCGGGTTGAGCGTCGAGCTAGCAACTCGGCCTCGTAAAAACAAGAATAGCTTGCTATGGAAACACCGTCATGACGGTGCCCCGATAACTCCACTGCCGAGTTAAGGGCTATTCTTCTTCTTCTTCTTTACGGACAGCAGCAGGAATTGAACCTGGTTCACTGGTGCCGCAATAGTGTTTTGCTAAACTGCTATCCTACTGCGCCATCTTTCGTTATTCTTAGAACATTAACACATAAAACATGCCCCTGAATGAAGTAGAAAGTCACAGAGAGAGTCACACCTGTAGAGACCAGAAAGGTGGGGGGGGGGGAGAGATTGGTAGTAAGGGAAAGATGTGTCAATTGCTGAGATCCTGTTGGAGCTGATAGAAATGTGAAGGATGATGCTCTGGATGCAGAGGCTAGAGACATGAAAGCCAAGGACCAAGGAATTCTATGCCTGAGGTAGGTGAGAAAAACTATGTGGAAAATGGAGGAAATGCATGTGAGGGATCCATAACTATGTGAGAAGGGAAGCTACATTTCTGGAAAGAGGAGGACATTTCAGAAGTCCAAGAGCCTAAACATTGGCCACCTATTTGTCTGCACAGATGTTGCTTGACCCACTGAACTCTTCAATGGTTTATATTTCGCTCCAGATCCCTGTGTCTCTTGTGTCACTTTGTAAAATACTCTTTTATTACTGCCTGATGACAGAAGAAGAATCAAGTTTCAATTGAAGGAGCTATCACTGAATCTTAGACGCTTAACAATTTTTACTGCCTTTGGCTCACCAAGTCATCTATAATACTTAACTGATAATTTTGTAAAACATTTAAGCCAGCTAGAGGCAAAAGGATTCCTTCCTCTTCAGCTCTTTATCTCTTTTACCTATCTCCTCCCAACTTGTTAATTCATCCACCTTCCCACTTGGTCTCATCTATCATCTCCCAGCTTGTACGCCTTCCACTCCTCCCACTGTCTTATTCTGGCTTCAGCCTCCTTCCTTTCTAGTCCTGATGAAGGGTCTTGGCCTGAAACATCAATTGTGTACTCCTTTAGATGGTGCCTGACCTTCTGAGTTCCTCCAGCATTTTGTATGTGTTGCTCAAGATTTCTAGCATCTGCAGAATCCCTTGTGTTTAGAATGAGAGGTGAAGAGGTTTAGGTGAGAATTTCCAGTGAATAAGGCCTGACTTTGGAGCTGAGCTGCCAATGTTGGTGCAATTAAATTTGGGAGAAAGCAAGAGGTCAAAATTAGAGTGGAGATATTGCTGAGGATTATCAAACTGGAGAAGACTACAGTATCAGGGAAGGGTGAACTCATGAATAGAGTTGGAAACAAAAATTATAATTTTGAAATCAGAACACAGGGAACCAATAAGGTCAGCAAGTAGAGGTGCAAAGTGTGTGTAAGATCTTAAGCAGTTTTGGATGACTTCAGGTTGTGGAAGACAAAGGAATAGTCAAACCTAAAAGGGAAAAAACAGACACAAGAGGGTATCACCCACAGTGGAAACAGATGGTCTTGATGACTCATGTTTGTGGTCTGGAGTTCATCTTCAGGGGAGGGGGGATCTAAAGCTATAAAAAGTCTGTGCAGTTTCAGACCATTGCAAGGAAAAGGGATGGAGTTGGTGGTTACAGAATGTAATTTGTGAAGGTAGAAATTGGGATAGCTATCAATGGTTTTGGTCTTCCCAATAGTAGATGTTCTACTCATTCAATATTGATGCACGGAAAACAATGCAAGAAATTAGCAATAGAAAAGGATCAAAAGGATAATTCTGGTTAGGTGTCATCAACCTATGTGTAGAAATGTACCACATTTTCAAATTCTAGTGCAGAATAATAACAATTAAATGAGAAATAGAAGACAAGAAAAGGTGTTTGGGTAGACTAGGCTTTGCTAGGCGTTCTGCATTGATCCTTCTTTTTCATGTCCATTCACCAATGTCATGAATAGTTTCCACTTTCAAGCATGAAGGTACTGTTTTGCTTCATCAACACTGATAACAAGATCAGCAACCAGAGATAGGCCCAGTGATGTGAGGTGTACACTCACGGGATAAGTAATAAAAATCAGGCTGAATACATCCCATTCTGCAGGATGACAATGAAGAACTCCAGGAAATGACGCTATTAAAAGTTGCAAGTCAAGAAGGAATAATACATTGCAGTTGTCACAATCATTGTAAGACTTTAATTATTTTAAAATTTATTTGATATAATTAAAATATTCCAAGTCACGCCACAGCAGGATAAATGGGCCGAACCCAACATCACGATGCAAGCAATCTAAAGCCTGATCAAAAGTAAATTTTAAGAAAGCTCCTAAAACAGATCAGGTAATGAGGCAAATAAATTCAGGAAGGAAACTGAACAGCCTGGAGGCAGAGCTGCTGACTGCACAGTCGTCAATGATAGGGGAGGGAAATCAGTGATTCACAAGAACCCAGAACTAGAGGATGCCAGGTTCTCAGAAGATTGCACGGATGGACGAGATCACAGAGATTGGGAATTGCAGGCCCATAGAGAGATTTGGACAAAACAAGAGAAATGCTCAGATGAAAGCTTTGATGGACCCAGAGCCAATACAGGCATGATTGATGAATAGGTCTTGGCTCGTGGGTCATAGAGTCTTGGATGAACTGAAGTCTACAGAGGTTAGAAAGCAAGAGCCCACTACATAACCAAGCTGAAACGAGGTCTGCCAATAAGCCCTGATTTGAAGTTATGACTAAATTAAGCAGAGTCGTACAGCTCTGCTTTGTCCAGAGATTCTATGGAGAGTGGCACCATAGTGAAGTATGAGGGAGGAGGGAAAAGTAGTTCATAAGGAGAGATTCACAATCATTCTTTGATCCCATTTCTGAAAATTAAAGATAAAGAGCCTTGAGAAGAAATGTTTGATATGTTGAGAAGATTCCCAAAGCAGCAGAGTAAGGGTGATAACTCTTATGGGAGCTTATTCCAAATGACAGTAATGCTCAGAGAAAAGAATGCATCAAAATACAAAAATATTCAGAAGCATGAACACACCCTTCTCCATGTTGATGCGCAGTAATGAGTCATGAATAATTGAATTAACGGTCCAATACTATTGAACTGCTATCTATTCCTAACAATTCAGTTTTGCTTCTGTACTAAAAAATTAAGAGAAAATTATTAACAATTACAACCACATTTTTGACTCAAACAGCTCAAAGTGGTAGATGCCAATGAGATCAAAATGCAAATAGAGGTTACTGCCAGCACAAAACAAATTGAAAAGACTTGCACTTCACAATACAGAAACAGGACTGGATTATTTGCACTTTTGCACATTGTCTTTGTCGTGTGCAATTTTTCACTGATTCTATTGCCCTTCTTTGTATTTACTGTGAATGCCCATGAGAGAAAGAATCTCAGGGTAGTATATGGTGACATATATGTGCTTTGATAATAAATATACTTTGAACTTTGAGATTGGACACAAGGGGTATGATACGCATTTGCTGGTGGATACTGCTGCTTTTATACTTCATGAAGGAAATTCTTTGCCATCACAATTTTATTCAATTTTGAAAGACAGAGGCAAAACAAGCACAAATAGCCTCAGCAATCTTTCAGGAAGCCCATGCCCTTTTATTCTCCCTCAGTGCAACACATACAAAATGCCGGAGGAACTCAGCAAGGCCAGGTAGCCTCCATGGAGGGGAATAAACAGTCAACATTTTGGGCCGAAGCTCTTTATCAGGACTGGAAAGGGGAAACAAGGAGAAAGGTGGAAGGGAATGAGCAAAAGTTGGCAGGTGAAAGATGAAATCAGGTGAGGGGCAAGGTGGATGGGTGGGGGAGGGAGATGAAGAGCGAAGCTGGGAGTTGATTGGTGGAATCAGTAAAGGGATATAGAAGAAGGAACCTGTTAGGAGAGGAGAGTGGACCATGACAGAAAGAGAAGGAGGAGAGAGAGTTACCAGAGGGAGATGATAGGAAGGTGAGGAGTAGAGAAGGGGTAAGCAAGAAGAGGTTGCTCTGGATTTTCAGCATCTGCAGATTCTCGTGTGTTTCTGATTGTCCCCATGTACTGGTTAAGGCCTGCAGCTGTTCTTATTCAAACCATTGTATATCAGGCTTTTGTGTTGTCATTTCTCTGCCACTCAAAAAGGTTAATTATTCAATAAAATGGGACAGAAAAGCTTAATTACCCACTTCAAATATTTTAAGCAGCAGCATTCAAAGAGCACAATCAGCATTAAAGACAGCAACTACGAATTATTATTAATTCCTAAAAGTTCTCTCACAGAATTATCTTTCAAGTATCTAAGTTATAAACTGAACCAGGCAATCTCTTCCTTAATATCAACAAGACAAAGGAGATGGTTATTGACTTCAGGAGAACTCCCACCACTCTCATCCCCCTTAACATAGGTGGCACAGTACTGGAAACTGCAAGAAGTTTCAAACTCTACATCACACGCAGCATCTCATGGTCCCAGAACACATCTAACATAATCAGCGGAGCTCACCAATGCCTCTACTCTCCGAGGAGGCTGAAGGGAGCTGCTCTTTGCACATCCATAGTCACATCATTCTACAGGTGTGCAGTACAGAGCATCCTAACAAGCTGCATCACTGATTGATACAGAAACTGCACTGCGGCAGACAGTAAGGCTCTACAATGGGTAGTCAAAACTGCCCAACACATCACTGGAACCAGCTTACCCACCATACCGTATACGCAGAGAAGTGTTTAAAAATGGCCAATAGCACCACGATGAAACCCACCCACCCTGCTCATGGACTGTTTGTCCCATTCTCAGGGAGGAGTATCCACACCAGAACCATCAGACTCAAAAACAGTTACTTTACCCAAGTAGTAAGACTGATCAACACTACTTTATTACTTCTTGTCAGTCAACCTGTGTACAGCCTAATGTCACTTTATGGACATACACTCAATGTATATAAGCTATCTTACGTACTTATATTTATTGTGTGTTTTTCATATTATTATTGTGTTAATTATCTTATTGTATTTTTTTTTGTGCCTCGTCAGATCTGGAGTAACAATTATTTCATTCTCCTTACACTTGTGTACAGGAAATGTCATTAAACAATCTTGAGAATTTATAAAAGCAACTATTACAGCGTTTTAGTTATGCTATCCATCAGACATTTTAAAACCACATGATCTACACTAAACCTACACCATTATTCGTTTAGTTACACATTATAGACATTGCATCCTGCCAGGTTAATTATGACATTAACACTGGATGATATACAGTGATTTAATGTTCCTGGCCTCTGCTAAATCATTGTTACATTTGTTCTGGCTATAAAATGGATTTGAACTTTTGCACATTTCATTAATTATACCACTTTCGCCAAATTCCCACCTATCTTCTCACACACAGGTTCTTTTACACTGTTCGTACCACAGCAACACAAGGTGCAACTACTACGGCCAGATTACACAGGCTACACACCATACATCATAATTGCTAGTAAAGTTTACAAAAAAAACAGTTGCAGGATGACCAAGTAACCAATGACTAAACTTACTTTATTCCCAAATCCAGGCCAAAAAAAGCCATGTCATTTATGGCTAGACACCTTTGTAAACAGGTGAAGCTGATGTTTCAAGTAACACTTTTCATCTCTGACCAGAATTACCAAAATGCCATAAGACACAGGAACAGAATTAGGCCATTTAGCCATTAACTCTGCTGTCATTTCATCATGGCTGATCAATTTTTCCTTCTCAACCCCATTTTCCTTTTCCCCATAATCTTTCATTCCCTTACTAATTAAGAACCTATCAACCTCTAACTTAAGTTTGACCAATTACTTGGTCTCTACGTCTGTCTGTGGCAATGAATTTCATAGAACCTCTAGCTAAAGAAATTCCTTTTCACCTCTGTTCTAAGCGGCCATCCTTGTATTCTGAGGCCATTCCCTCTGGTCCTAGTCTACCCCAGTAATAGAAACAGCCTCTCCACATCCACTCCATCTAGGCCTTTCAATATTCAATAGGTTTCAGGACATTCATAGGTTTCAAATCCCCTTCATTCTTCTAAACTCCGGCAAGTACAGGCCTAGAGCCATCAAATGCTCCTCAACACGTTCTTGGGATTATTCTCGTGAATCTCCTCTGGACCCTGTCCAATGCCAACATGTCTTTTCTTAGATAAGGAGCCCAGAACTCCTCACAATACTCCAAGTCTGATCCAAACAAGGCCTTATAAAGGTTCAGCATAACATCCTTACTTTTATATCTAGTCCTCTCAAACTGAATGGTGGCATTGCATCTGCCTTCCTTACTGACTCAGTCTACAAGTTAACCTTTAGAGAATCCTACATGAGGACTCCCAAATACCTTTGAACCTTTGATTTCTGAATTCGCTACCCGTTTAGAAAAAAAACCCTTGCTGTGGCTTTTCACTGCTCCTCAAAACAGAAATCCTAGTGGCTTCCAGTCCGATACTGATTTTCAGGCTGGAAAATGAATCATCAGGAAATGCACGGTTCAAAGCTGAGTATAGCCCCTCCTGGAAACGAGGAAACTTCTGGTATTCCAATTCAAAATGAGCAGCAATGGGAAAGGGTGCATGTACAGAGCGTAGGGAATTTGACTGAAAACAGAACAATTGCAATTGTGCAGCTGATTGAAAAGGAGAATGGCAGCTACATCTTTCAGCCACTACAATGAAAATAGATAAGAGTAAATGGGGAAAAAAGTGATCACTACTTAACCGATCAAACTCTCCATTATCCATTAGGAGCCAGAAGATCGACTGGAAGTCCAGAAGTTGAGATCCAGTGGCCGGAACCCAGAGTCCACTGGGGAAGTCGAACGCCTACAAACCCATGAGTCTACTGGCGGCTGGAGGTCAGAGATAGTCTGCCCTGCGGTGGGAGGACTGCGTACATGCGTGGAGGTGGGAGGTGGCTGGGAGGGAGATGGGGGACTTATTTTGCTGTTGCTTGCCGTGTTCTGTTTCGTTCTGCCAAGCATTGAGGGCACACAATGCCAGGGCCAGAACGTGTGGCGAGACTTGCAGGCTGCCCCCAGTACATCCTTAGTTGGTTGATAATGCAAATGGCAGAATTTCACTGTATGGTTGAATGTACATGTGGTAAATAAATGAATCCGAATCTGAACTTGGTCACATCTTAAAAATTCTCATGGCAATACTTTACCATTCCTCCCCATTCCACAATGCAGGGGCTGTCAACATAAATATATGGTTCCTCTCTCTCTAAGGCAGTGGCCACTTCCCATATGCAACCCTTCATTGAGGATATTCGTGGATGAACTAGCCTGTTCACATTTCCCGTCGATGTCAGAGTTGATGTGGACAAACCAAGAAACAGAATCTTGGCAAGTTTTCTTCTGAACCTAACTATAGCTCAGATAATTGCAGTGACCTTCATAGCCTTGATAAGATGAAAAAACTGATCACTAGCTGGCAGTTATTTCTGGGACCATCCTGTTTCTTGTGGTTCACGTACTGATAATCAAATTCAAGGCTTTCCTTGTTTCATCATTTTACCTCAAAGTTACAGAGTGTTTAGAAGCTCATTTAATTATGAAGTGTATGTTTCACAATTCTGAAAAATCACTTTATACAGTATTTTTTTGTTCTTTAATAGCATGTTAGATTATTCTTAAAATCATCATTAAATCCTGCTATGGTCATTTATAATGGGAGTGCTAAGGCGGCGTCCACCACAAGCAAATCATTTTCCATTTAGGTGTCAGAAGAAGGGATTGAATCCCTTGCCAGACAGCCCCTAAAAGTGGAGACTGGAATTCCCTTTCTGAATTTCACGTTGACAGACTTGATGAAAGTAGAGAATTCATTACTTCATGGAGTGGTTGAAGTGAATAAGAAAGATGCATTTAAAGGAAAGCTCAACATGAGGTAGGAAAGAATGTGAGAATATTTTTGACAGAGTTCCTTAAAGTAAGCAGGAAGTGTCTTCTGTGGGGCATAAATACTGTCAATTTCCTCTTGGACTGAATATCCTATGAATGTCCTGTATCTACAGTGTGCATGCATTGTCTCACCTTAACTGTGTAAAATGAGTGAATAAGACAAGACGTAGGAGAAGAATTAGACCACTTAGTCCTTCAACTCCACCATTCCATCTTGGCACCCTTACTAATCAAGAACCTATCAACCGCCACTTTAAATACATCCAATGACTTGACCTCCACTGCAATGAATCCCACAGATTCACCCCCTCCGGCTGAAGAAATTTCTCATTTAAAATTTTAAAACCCCTCTTGTCATACAAGAAAAGCTGCATTATTATTTGCCACAGAGGCTTCAGCCAAGGAAGAATAAATGATATTCTGCCTGCGAATACTTGCATTATTGTCCAAAAGAAGGGTGGATTGAACTGAAGGTAAACTGTAATATTTTGCAGTTTAGCTGCTGCCTGCTCTGGGATCTGATGTGAAGCAATACACATATTTTCCAGTTCAGAGCAACAATCCAGTCCTGATGGCACTTCCTAAAATGTAAACTACTCAGCTTCTCTTTCATCACCACCTCATCAAGAACGCTATCAAATGACCAAATCCAAACATAACAACAGGCTTGGAACCAGTCAGGTTCAGGAAAGTACTGCCTGATCATGAGTTTGCAAACAAAATACAGTCAACATAGAGCACACAAATGCTGAATTGCGATGAAAATACTTGAAAAATGTTCACCATGCTTAATATTTTCACGGATTTGTTGTCTTTTTCTCAAGGGAATTTTATGACCTCTTTATTTTCTTTCATCTGTGCAAGCTCTCACTGGTTTGGTACATGTAACAATTTAAACACCACTGTACCCCTTCTGTTAGCTGAAAGTTAGTGAAAATATCCAAATTTGAAAGAAGAGTCAAAATAACAATGTGGATGTAATCTATCATTTCCTTATATACTGACCTGGCACCTCTCCCATACATCCAATGTGAAATGCTTGCAATTAGAACAATCTAAATTACGTCAGAAAATATTTCTGACAGAGCAAGCCCTTGCAAATGTGACAGTGCATGGCTGATATCAAGTTGTGAATGTCACAGCTGAGAGGAACACGTTAACATTCCTTCTGGTTCACAGAGCTTACTAACATAATCTCTTGTGCTTATGGTTACCCAATATATTTTTAAAACTCATTTGAGAAGACAGTGCAGGATTGGACATATGTGAATGGGCTGCTGAAGGAGCCAGACAGTCTCAAAATATTTGACAAACAACTTAGATAACTGAAGGAACACACAATTAAGAGATAGCAGTTCTTCCCAGTTCTATATTTTCATGTCTTTTTACAAGCGTATCTCAATTTGGCTGAGCTGACAAGAGCTCATATTTCACACAATCCCAGGAAAACAAAGGCTTTTAAATGCTTGTGATAAAAATATCATCTCCCTTTTAGGAGTGTATGTGTCTTCCATTTGGCTTGTTTTGTAAAGAAAAAAAATGTCAGAGAATGGGAGCAGCTGGATAATTTTGAGTTAAAAGTCAGAGATATTTAAAGCCTATTAAATTCCTTAACAGCAGACAATACTTACTGCCTTAGTCATAGTCATAGTCATACTTTATTGATCCCGGGGGAAATTGGTTTTTGTTACAGTTGCACCATAAATAATTAAATAGTACCACCACCCCAACACTGCCCTCTCTCAAAACTGGTCAAGGTCCTTCCGGGAGCAGGAACTCAGCACTATGTCAACCATGATCTAACACCTTCCCTCAAGGGAACAGAGAGGTAGTATGGTCAGCTCTTCATATTTGGAAAAGGTGAGTGCAGACCTGGCTTCAACAAAATCCAACCCACTGTGCTAAGGTGTTTGAGATTTAACAATCAACTTCAATTAGGGTCAATGCAAAACAAATTGGATGCCCATTGCATCACCTTTCAGTTCAATGGACCAGGAGCATTCACAGTGTTAGAATACTTTGTCCAGGCTACAAAAAATACTCCAGGTACATTGGCAAATAAAAGAACATTAAGACACTGAGACGAAATACTATTCAGCACAACTGTCAATTTGCATGTGATAATTCTTACGATACCTAAAGCTGCTTGATTATGGATATTAATATTTTTGGCACTAAAGAAGCACATATTTTATTTACACAATTTCACCAGATTTATTTTGATCCACAGCTTGAAAAAGGGCTCGATTTCAATATATTAATTCAGAAACAAATGCTTCAGATTGTGGAAAGGAGAAAGTTAAAAATAACACAAGATATCTGGAATATAACACTATAATGGCTGATGATCTGACGGAATGGAATTCTGTTAATTTCACATTTCAATCTTCTCTTTTTCAACAGCTTCCTGAGATAATCATTTATTGTTCAATTGCCTTTACCATCACTTTCCAGCTGACCTCAGCATCAGTTTTGACATTCTCCCAACACAGACCTTTCCTATTCGTTCCCCCCCCCCATTCATTCTTCTGCAGCTTAAAACTTCTTTACACCTCCAAATTTCTCTTGCCCTGATGAAACTCCCAGTTGGTATATTACAAACATTGAAAATTTCAGAACATCCATTGACATAGATGATTTTTTGTTTGCTACTTCTTTGCAGCCAGGCAAATTCCTCCTGCTTCATTCCAGTGGCTTTAATTCTGACCTCTGACTTCTGTTCCTTGTAATACCACCTCAAATAACTTTCGTCTCCCCAGTTGCTCAGGAGGCCTACTTTCATCATGACGTGATCAAGAATTGCACTTCAACTTAGCAAGAATTAGTCAGAGGACAGATAAGCAGCAAGTTATAGTTATTACAATACCTCAACCTACACTCAATGGCCACTTTATTAGGTATGCCTTCAGAACCCAGTCTGATCTTCTGCTGCTATAGCCCATCCACTTCAAGTTTCAGTGGGTTGTGCATTCATTGGTTCTCTTACGCACACCACTGTTGTAACAGAAAGCTGAGTTTTGGTCACCTTCCTGTCAGTTTGAACCAGTCTGGCCATTCTCCACTGACATCTCTCATTAACAAGGCATTTTCACCCACAGAACTGCTGCTCACTCGATTTTTTTTTGTTTTTTGCACCATTCTCTGTAAATTCCAAGAAGTCAGCAGCTTATGAGATACTCAAACCACCTCATCTGGCACCAATAATCATTCCATAGTCCAAGTCATTTAGATCACATTTCCTCCCCAATGTTTGGTCTGAACTTCTTGACCATGTCTATGTGCTTCCATGCATTGAGCTGCTGTCACATGATTGGCTGATGAGATATTTGCATGAATGAGCAGGTGTACAGGTGTACTTAATGAAGTGGCCACGGAGTGTATATTTCATTAAATGTTCTAGGTGCAACAATTTTTTGTTGAGATTAGCAATTAGGTTGCTGCCAGGTAAGTGAGATAAGTTAATATAATATGAAGATGAGTACCAACTTCAGAAACTCAGCAGAGAAGATTAATTTCTTGAACACATTTTCCAAATGTGCCAATGAGACTGTGGGAGAACAGAATCAAAACCTCAGAAGAGGAGGCCACTCAGTCTTTCAAGCTGCTCCACCAACCAGTTCATTCAGAGCCACTCTTTCTTCATACATTGCCTTGATTCCTTAAGCTATAATACTCTCAGCTTAATAAAATGCTCATGATATCAATCTGGAAATTTGGTATCACTTTGAAATATTTCCTGAGTTCACCCTCACATTTGTTTTAGACACAAGAGATTTCTGCAGATGCTGGAAATGCAGAGGAACACACACAAAATGCTGGAGGAACTCAGCAGATCAGTCAGTATCTATGGAAGGAAATAAACAGTTGACAGTTTGGGCCAAGACCCTTTATTATGACTCATTTGTTTTAATTTTACACTTAATTTTAACTTTATTAGAAGGAATAATTTATTGCCATCTATCCTACTCTAAATATTGCAGACACCTGAATCATACCATCCCTAATTTTCCATACTCAGGTGGTTAAAAGCTAAGGCTACATAACCTGCCATCACAATTTAACCTGGTTATTCCTGACATCACTCGGAGAATTTGAAGTACACCTCAATCTGAATTCAATTGATTCTTCTGGAGATGTAATACAGTAGTCCAAATGGAGTGTTTCTATAACTGTGACATAATATTTTCCCTTTACACTTCAGCTTCAAGTTAAAACCAACATCCCTTATAATGAAGGGTCTCAGCCTGAAATGTTGACTCTTTACTCTTTTCCATAGATGCTGCTCGGCCTGCTGAGTTCCTCCAGCATTTTGTGTGTAACTCTTATCGTGGTTTTTTAATGCCCATCCAGTAGCTTCTTTCCTTCAGATCATTTATGTCACAGTTTGTCCACAGATTCAAAGTTCTAACTGTCATGCAAACACTCTAATTTTTTAGTTCAAAGCAGATGATATCTTGCACAGTATATGGGCTGTGCAGACACAATGGGAGGTGAACATCTCATCACATTGACACCAAATTATGTCCAACAATGGCTATCTGCCAACTGAGGTCCAAAAGCATCTGTTGAATGTACCAAAGGTTAATTAGTTTATTGGATTAGAATTAGCGCTTTCTGTTTCCACAGAAACAAAAACCACCCAAGCACATTGGCTATCCTATTTATTGTCATTTCCTGAAACATTTAAAGTAACTGTCATTCACTTAACAGGTTGCTGTTTTCCATTTATATTCAATTGGATTGTAATAGAACAGTCCTGTCAGAGTGCTAACTAGACACTTTATCGCATTATATCTCAGGGATTAATCGCAAAGAATTTCCCATCCTAAGTGACCAAAATCTGATCAATGTGGATTTATTCAAATAAATTTTAATTTGGGAAGACACGGGCAATTAGGAAGCAGCATTCCAAGTCTAACACTGTTACAGCACCAGCAACCTGGGTTCAGTTTCACCGTGAATTGTACATTCTTCCCGTAACCGCATTATTTTCCTCCAGGTGCTCTGGTTTCCTCCTACATTCCAAAGACGTATGAGTTAGTAGGTTAATCGGCCACGTGGGTGTAATTATGCGGCTTGGGCTCATTGGCCCAGAAGGGCCTGTTACTGTGCGGTACCTCTAAATAAATAAAAATTACACTACTACCCACACAACCTGAATGACCCAATTGGATGAGCCAGTAAGAATGACTGCAAAGAAAGTATGTCACCACATTATAGCTAATAAACGCAAAATTGTTGTTGGTGACCAGAGTGTTTCTGAAAGACGCATCACCAACTGTACATTTATACACGAATACTCTCATTTGTAGAGATGGTTTTTTGAGTAACAATCCAATCAAAACGTGTTACTCTTAGAATTAACACGTAGCACAAGGATGAAAGGAGCACACAAATGTCATTCCTGCGACTTAGAAAGTTGAGAGGTGACTTGCAAGTGGAGACTTATTGGGCCAAAGGGTCTGTTCCTGTGAGGTACTGTTCTATGCATGCTCATTGAATTTTCAAGATATCATAGGAAACTAAAAGGGTCATGATGAAATCTGATCTGCTGATGTGTGAAGGGAAAATAGAGATCGGTAATTATTTAGATGGGTAGTGTAGGAGCATTATTTAGAGAATGTCAGGCCATGTGGCTCTTAAATAAAAAATGCAATGGGTCACAAGGCAGAAATGGTGGATGCAGATCAATTTCAATATTTAGGAGAAAGTTGGACAAGTATATGGATGGGAGGGGTATGGAGGTACAGTTCGATGGGACTAGGCTAAGGAACAGTTCAGCATAGACTAGGTGGGCTGAAGGACCTGTTTCGGTGATGAAGTGCTCTATGATTCAATGGATGATTTTTGACAGAAGGTCAAGTTTTCTGAGAGACAAGAAACAATTCAGATGTAGTCGTAATCACGTTTAGCTTTGAGGAAAAATAGTTTAATTTTATAACACTAAAAAAATAGTTGAAATCAGGTCTTCACTTAGACTTTGTTAATGTTCAGTTATCACACTGGAGTTTGGCTAAATCATTGGATCGACATTCAGAGAGTAGAACAATTGATTCCACAAGTCATGAACTTAAATCCCACATTGGTGGCAGGAGAACTTATTTCCAAGAAATCAAATAAAACCTGGAATTAATGACTAGCATCTGTGATGGTACCAATTAAACTATTCGATCGTCATATAAATGTAGCATGTTTATTATTCTGCCATTTTCTAGTATGAAAAAATGTGACCCACAACCTAACTATGCTTTTGAAATGAATTGGACATTCACATCCGAGGCAAGGCAGGAAGTCAGGTATTAAAATCAACAGTTGTCTATACCTTGTGAGCAAATTTTGAAAAATCTTCTCAAAGATGCCGAGAATCAGAGGCAAATTTAATATCAAGTACCCCAGCAACATCCTTGTAAATATTCTCTATACTCTTTCAATCTTATTTATATCTTTCCTGCAGGCAGGTGACTAAAACTGCACACAATACTCCAAATTAGGCCTCACCAACGTCTTACACAATTTCAACATAACATGCCAACTCCTGTACCCAATACATTTGTCTATGAAGGCCAATGTGCCAAAAGCTTTCTTTACTACCCTGTCTACTTGTGCCACCAATGAATTATGGAGTTGTATTGCCAGATCCATTTGTCCTGCCACACTCCTCAATGGCCTACTGTTCACTAAGTACAACTTACCTTGGTTGGTCCTCCCAAAATGCAACACCTCACACTTGTCTACATTAAATTCCATTTGCCATTTTCCAGCTGGTTCACATCCCACTGCAAGCTTTGATGGTCTTCCTCGCGGTACACTACACCCAAATCTTGGTGTTATCCGCAAATTTGTTGATAAAGTTTACCACATTGTCATCCAGATTATTGATATAAATGACAAACAACATCAGACTGAGCACTGATCCTTGTGGCACACAGCTAGTCACTGGCCTCCAATCAGAGAGGCAGCCATCAACAACTGTTCTTTGGCTTCTTCGGCGAAGCCAATGTCTAAATTAATTCACATCTCACCTTGAATGCCAAGTGACTGAACCTTCTTGACCAACATCCCATGCGGGACCTTGTCAAAGGTCTTGATGAAGTCGTGTAGACAACGTCCACTGCCTTGCCCTCATCAAGTTTCCTGGTAACATCCTCAAAAAACACTTTAAGATTCATTAGACGCACTTTACCATGCCCAAAGCCATGCTGACTATCCCTAATCAGTCCCTGTCTATCAAAATACTTTTGTATCCGGTCCCTTAGAATACCTTCCAATAACTTTCCCACTAGTGATGTTAGACTCGCAGGCCTTTAATTTCCTGGCTTACTTTTAGAGCCTTTCTTAAACAACAGAACTATAGTTACGTATCTCCAATCCTCCAGCATCTCAACCGTGGCTAAGGATATTTTAAGTATCTCTGCTAGGGCCTCTGCAATTTCTGCACTTGCATCCCACAAGGTCCAAGGGTACATATCAGCCCAAGGATTTATCCACTCTAATTTGCCTCAAGATAGCAAACACCTCCTCCTCTGTAATCTGTGTATGCCCATGACCTCACTTGCAGCATTGCTTCACATTTGCAGACTCTGTGTCTGTCTCCTGAATAAATGCAGCTGGAAAAAATCCATTTAAGATCTCCCCACCTCTTTTGGCTCCATGCATAAATTACAATTCTGATCTTCCAGAGGACCAATTTTGGCCCTTGTTATCCTTCCACTTTTAATATATCTGTAAAAGTCCTCAGGATTCACCTTCACCTTGTCTGCTAGAGCTACGTCATGTCTTCTTTTAGCTTTCCTGATTTCCTTCTTAAGCGGTCTTCTCCATTTCTTATACTCAAGTACCTCATTTGTTCCTGCCTGCCTATACCTGCTATGCACCTCTTTTGTTTTCTTAACCTGGGCTTCAGTTTCACTCAAAAAACAATGTTTTATAAACCAGATACTCTTGGTTTTTATTCTGACAGGAACATACAAACTCCGTGCTCTCAAACTTGCACTTCTAAGGCATCCCACTTACCAAGTACAACTTTGCCAGAAAACAACCAATCACAATTCACACTTGCCAGATCCTTCTGATACCATTAAAATTGGCCTTTCTCAATTTTTTTTTAGATTATGAGAACACTCAGTCCTCTTTTATTGTCATTTAGAAATGCATACATGCATTAAGAAATGATACAGTGTTTCTCCGGCGTGATATCACAGAAAACAAGACAGATCAAAGACTAACACTGACAGAACCACATAATTATAACATATAGTTACAGTAGTGCAAAACAATACCATAATTTGATAAAGAACAGACCATGGGCACAGTAAAAAAATAAGTCTCAAAGTCCCGAGTCGATCAACTCCCGAGTCCCCGATAGCAGGCGGCAAAAGGGAGAAACTCCCTCCATAAACCTCTAGGCACCGTCAACTTGTCGATATCTTGGAAGTAGCCGACCACAGCCAACACTGAGTCTATCCGTACGAAAACTCCGAGCTTCCGACCAGCCTCTCCAATACAGCCTCCCGAGCGCCATGCTCTGCCGAGCGCTTTTGACCTCTCCCCAGCTGCTGAAGTATGCAAAGCTGAGGATTTTGGGGCCTTCAGCTCCAGAGATTCCGGTTACCACACAGTAGCAGCGGCAGCGAACCAGGCATTTCAGAAGTTTTCCAGATGTTTCGCTGTGCCCTCATGTCTGTCTCCATCAAATCAGAATTGTGCACGGTCCCCTACTTGACAGATAACAGATATTCATCACCGAAGTGGCCGCACATGCTGTCGTCGCACCGCCATCTTCTCCCCCCTTCCTTGAAATTTAGAATCTCAACTCGAAAACCATACCTATCTTTTTCCATAATCACCTAGAAACTCATGGAATTATGATCACTAGATACCGTGTTCCCCCACACAAACATCTGTCACCTGCCCTGTCTAATTCCCCAATAGAAGATTTAGTATTCTACTCTCTCTAGTTGGAACTTCAATGTACTGATTAAAGAAACTTTCCTGAACACATTTGACAAACTTTTCTATTCAGACCTTTTACAGTCAATATGTTGAAAATTAAAATCACCTACTATCATAAACTTATCTTTCTGCAACAATCTGCAATCTCTCTACAAATTTGCTCCTCTAAATTCCATGAATTTTGAGTGGTCTATAATATAATCTCATTAATATGGTCATACCATTCTTATTCCTCAGTTCTACTCACAAAGCTTTCTATCACCTCTAAAAAAAAAATGAGGCCAGAACACTGAGTTGCCAGTCCTGCACCTCCTGCAACCAAGTCTCACTAATGGCTGCAATGTTATAATTGCATGTGCTGATCCATACCCCAAGCTATTACACCTTTCCTACGATACCTCTTGCATTGAAATATACATGGCTCGGAACATTAGTACCACCATGCACAAACTTTTGATTCCTGAATTTGCATGTAAGCTTCACAACATCTTTCTCCATAACCACTCCACTGTCTGTTCTAATGCTCTGGTTCCCATTCCCCTGCAACTCTAGTTTAAACCCATCCCCTCCCCTGTGCAGCACGAGCAAATCTTTCTACTAAAATATAGTTCCCCTCCAGTTCAGGTGGAAACTGACTGTTCTGTACAAAGTCCTGTAGATCATCTTTGTTTAAATAGTATATATTTAATCTTACATTTCCTTACAAAGTAGTCAGAAGTAATCCATCAGAAGACTGGCATATGCCAAGATTTTTATATCCCATGGCTTTAAGCTAATAGGATTCAAAAATAATAATTTGGAAGAAGTTGGGCCAAGAAGTTATAAAACTTCTACACTTTTACATTTGATAGCACATAAACTAACATTCAAAGATTGTAAAACCAAATCTGCAAACCTATTATTCACTATTGTGCCCATGGAACGGGATTATGACTCCACTTGCACCTTTTCCTACTTGGTGTCAATTTTTCTGTCTCTGGATTTCAAAGGTATTGAAGTACCTGTAGGTTTTTTCTGTGCTGTAATAATGAAATCGTGTTATTCAACTTTAATTCTATTTGGAGATTTAAATACTGATGTCTAAAAATTTAAACTAACTATAACTTAACAACATTAAAAGGTCTATAAGAAAGAATTTTATTCAAAATTCAAGTTACAGATAAAACGGTGAAAGAAAAATAATTTTTAGAAAAATTGTTGCCTATGGTTTAAAGTACATTGTCATCATTCCCTGTGCAATACTCTCCACGTTAATAAACTGCCAACCTCCATTTCCAAACCCCAACATTATACCGATTCTGTTCATGAATAACCGCAGCCAACGTACATTGGGATAATGATACCACATTTTCCACTTGCAAAAAAAGTGAGGAGGAGATGAAGATCACAACCACAATCACCATCAGCAGAGGTCCGCTAAGGAGTTTTGTGCTTAACTCCCTGCTTTATTTACTTTACACTTATTACCATAAGGCTAAGTTCAGCTCCAAAGCCATATTTAAGTTTGCTGATGGCACCACTCTTGTTGGCCAAATCAAAGGAGGTGATGAATTGACAATTGACAAGTTGGAGGGAGATTGAAAACCTGGTTGAATGGTGTCACAAAAACAACTTCTCACTCAACATCAGCAAAACCAAAGAGCTGATTATCACTGGAGGAGGAGAGATATCCGCATCAGAGAATTGGAAGCAGAGAAGATCAGTTCCTCTACTTAGAAGTTTGTGCAGATTTGGCATGTCATCTAAAACTTTGACAAACTTCCATAGATGCGCAGTGGGTGTATCCTGACTGATTGCATTATGGCCTGCTATAGAAAACCTAATGCCCAAGAATGAAAAAAATGGACAAGAAAGGGTGAATCTAGCCCAGTCCATCACAGGAAAAGCTCTTTCCATCATTGAGCACATCTACAAGGAGCGCTGCCACAAGAAATGAGCATCCATCATCAAGGAACCTCACTATCCAGGCATTGGTCTCTTTTCAGGAATGAGGCACAGCAGCCTTGTGTCCCACACCACCAGGTTCAGGAACTGTTATTACACTCCAACCATCAGGCTCCTGAACCAGCGTGGATAACTTCACTCACCTCAACACTAAACTGATTCCACAGTCTATGGACTCACTTTCTAGGACTTTACAAACTCATCTTTTCAGTGCTATTTGTTTATTTAATTACTTGTTATTATTTTTGCACACTTTGTATTCTGTTGCACACTGTTTGTGTGTAGTTTTTCATTAATTCTATTGTATTTCTTTGTTCTACTGTGAATGCCTGCAAGAAAATGAAATGAATCTCAGGGTAGTATATGGAGACACATACATACTTTGATAACAATATTTAATTTACTTTGAAGATGGATGTCCAGTGCTGAAACTAAAAGCAAAAATTACTAATAATTGTCACATGCAGAATCTACTGATGTCATATCAAGTTCTCCAGTGAAGCTTTGTTCTAATTGGGTTTCTGTCAATTAAGAATGCCGGCTCTTGGTGAAGCAGCACCCACACTGGACCTTGAGGCAAGTGGTCCTGGGTTCGGATCCGGAAGGCTCCCTGCACACTTTCTATGCATGCTGTGTTGAGGGTTGTGCATCGAGCTAGCAGCTCGGCCTCGTGAAGAACACAACATGCTAAAGAAACGGCGAGGTTGCCACCCGAGGCGTGGAAGGGAACAACAATTAAGTATGCGATCAAGTTTATTTTCAAAGCAGTCTATGGATAAATCTGTGTTTCAGAGATTCATATGACAGAATTGCTCATCCACAGTACTTAGTGCTGTGTGATCTCCAGTAGCATTGCTCATGGTGAGTCAAGGATACAACTGATGCAACGTAACTAAAAGTAAATGTATGACCAAAAGGAAATGTTATGTTGGAATCAAGAGCTTGTGTGAAATGTCCTAGATGATCTCTTTTAATTAATATTGAAACCATTGAGTAATTATTAATCCAAGTATTATGATCTCTTCCGCAGTTTCGTCTTACAAATACAATTTTTTGTAAGAAAATGCAACCCATAATATTATTATTCTGAAAAATTTCCTCAGTGGATAAGATCCAACTATGAGATGAAATAATGCCACAGCAGAGCCTTTACATAAAATCACATTTAATACAGCAAACGTCATTGGTGCAGAGGTTCACAACTTCACCTTCCGTAGCAAACACACTCAGTCGAATATTTTCCAATCACGAACCCATGATATGCCATAAGGATGAAAAATCAACTTTATTTGCCATATACACTGACATGTATTAGGAATTTACTGTTGTGTGTTGGGCAGCGTGTAATATGAAAAAAATGCAGCAACATTCAACAGATACAGTATAAAGAATAAGGAATTATATAAATAAAGTTAGAGAATAAAATAAAGAACTAAATAAAATCTGAAGTCTTGAATACATGATTTTTCTGTTGGTTTTGCATTTACTTCTAGTTGTATCCTTTGACTCACCACAACCAATAACCTGGGAGATCATATGGCATTAAATGAGTAATTACTTAATAAAACATTAATTTATCATGGACTGCTTTAAAAATAAACATGCTGATAACTTCGCATTTGACTGAAGTCCATCCTCACCAGATGTATGAAAGTTAACCAGTAACATCTGCACTTAGCAACAATTAGTTGCTCTTTCTTTCAGGTTCATCAGTGAATTTACAGATTCCATTCTCTCATGTGGTCTTCTGGGAACTTGTGTGTGGGGATCAGCTTGCATAATTATGTAAATAATGCTACATTAGGTTCATATTACAGAGCAGTGATGACTTTTTACTCCTGACTTACCTAGTCGTTGCCCTACCCTTGGAAACACAGGTTCTCAGCAGCTTACAGAAGCCTGACTTATGTACAGTCCGTACATACCAAGGAGTGTTTGGAAGACCACATTTGCTGCCTGCTGTGGGGCTGTGGGCATCTTCTGTCACCTAGGAATCTGGGTTGCATCTCCATTGCCAACTGATGAACATAACCTGGGAAGGGCCTGAGTCTCTTTCTTAGACCAACCATAAAGAAATTCTGGCCAAGAAATTATTTGGTGAGCTAAATGAGCATTTGCTTAACACTTATCAGAGTGATCCACGACTTCTTTCTTTAAAAAAATCAGGAAATTGGGGAAAATTCAATATCAAATAGAGTGCTTAACATGCTGAATTGGGGTGAATAGTCTGTCCAGGGAGGGGGTTCATTATATCCATTCTTGGGCAGCTTACTCACTTTTGGTCCCCGCCAGACACTCAGCTCTCAACTGTAGTTCCAAATAGCTGTTCATAAGAGACAGTGGCCACACCCCTTACAACGCTTAGACAGGTGAGCTAAACCAGGTGAAGGTAGGTGGTAGGCCTTATACCCTGGTGAGACAGGGTCATACCCATTCTAACATGTAATGTCAGCTCTGGCGGAGTGGCCAAATAGGATCAACAGTGAGATCCACTGGCCAGGAAAGTAGTCCTGCCACACTTCCTGGAGAGTGAAGGAGATGACAAGGCGCAGAAGAAGCCATGGTCATCCACTGTAACCAAGGAAGACCCAAGTAGTGATGACTACTTGTACCACTGGAACTGTCCTAATGCAAGATTGTCCACTTTAAAACCTGTCCCTCACAGGCTTCCTGTCATCGCCGGATGCAATGATCAACCAATCAATCAATCAGATGCTGAATTACAATAAAATCTTATCTTCATCGTTCTTCTCTACAGTAATTATATAATTCTATATAGTTACTGTATTGCAAGGGCATAATGTAGAGGAACTATGAACATTGATACTGTTGGTTATGTTTCAAACTGAAGTACAAAATAAGTGCCTGACGAAGACTGTTGACAAAGCTTCAGTGTCCCAATGGACATCTTATAAATTGTAAACACAAGTGATTCTGTAGCTGCTGAAAATCCAGAGCAACACACTCACAGTGCTGCAGGAACTCAGCAGGTCAGACGGGATCTATTGACAGAGGATAAGCAGTTGGCTTTTCAGGCTGAGGCGAGTCCTGATGAAGCGTCGACTGCTAATTCCTCTCCATAGATGCTGCCTGACCTGCTGAGTTCCCGCAGCATTTTGTATATAATTAATTTACTTCCTCTTGCCACCTTGTTGATGAGTTTGCAGGTTTTGTACAGTATACTAGTAAATGTAAAGGTAGGTGTTGAGCACGAGGCAACACCATTAAATACAAGACAAGTTTCAGATGCACAAAGATGAATCATACCCAAGAAACTGCCAAAGCAACTTCCTAATGGTTACCAATAAACTTACATATAATCAATGGTGCAGCCTATCATGTGTTTTATGTGCAAAGAAGTGAGCATCAGATCCTACTTATTGCAGTCTATATCTTCGTACGCTGCCCACAGTGCTTCAGAAAGAGAAATTACAATGCTCCCATGATATTATTCAATCCAAAACACATTGAGGGTATTCTATCACACTCCTAATTTATGACCAGTAAATGGTATCAATAGTCTTTGATGTATCAGGTGGTGAGGGAGGGTACAAGATATAAAGACTTTGACTGGAATTTTGGTTATGGTTCCATGAGCTGTGTTTTTTTTTAACTGGAAAGGAACAACATTGTGTTAAGGGGTTGGAGTTCTGAAGGTGAAGGTTACTGGAAAAGATCAATAGAGATGGCAATGACTAAAGGTTAAAGGGCAACAGCAGCTCAGGTGAATAGAAGCCAGCTGGAATGGGGTGGGGAGAGCGTGCAGAGTCACAACAGTGAGGAGATGGACCAGAGAGACAACGTGCACTGTTTCTGGTCTGTCTAATACATGAGAAGTGGCTGAGGAGTGAACTGGTTAAGGGCCAGTCATGGCCTGTGAGTAGCAGAGAGTAAATGCAGGAGCTGTGATGAATGGCAGAGGTAAAGTGGAGGGTGGGGTGTAGGGGGGGGGGTGTGGGAAGAACAGGAGCACAAAGTCATCCTGCACTTTATCCACTTCCTCCACCCTCCACTCCTGCACCCAATGTCTTGTTTATCCTTTACAGGAAAGCAGAAGTTTAAACAATGCTATGAGAAAATAATGCAATGTTAATAACTGTAAGAGGAAGAATAAATAGTAATTTAAGCAAGTACTGGGTGAATAGTATAGCAAGGATCATCTCCGTGTATCAATCTGACAAGGTACTAGTTTGGTAAACCTGCCATAGTACAAGGCTGACAGGTCAGTATGGTTAATACCTGCAATATCAGTTCACATCCTATCATGATCCACATCACAGTTTGGTTGATTGGTTAAGTTTATTTTAGAATTCTTCATGATTTGCCATAACCATAACCTGGACATCCAACTCCAGACTCTAGTAATACCAGCCACAGCTGTTGCAATCTCAAAATAATTATTTTGAGGGAACTGAGTTTAGTGATCCCAACAAAGCCCTTGCCAATTACTATCAATGACTGACGATTAACACAGTTTTCATCCAAATGTCCGAGACAGAGTCAGCATCAGCACATATGTCTCTCACTTTAATTATACTTCATCTTTTTAAGCCTCAGTGGTTTCACGCTCCAGAGAATTCACTTAAAATTGTTCTACATTTCCATATATGGCTTTGGTTCACCCGACCGTAACTGATTTCTTCAACCTCAAGTCCTCCATACAACTCTGACAATACTACACAAGAGCAGAATTAAGCCATTTGGCACATTGAAATTTCTCCACCATTTGATCATTGCTAATTTGTCTTTCCCTCTCAACCCCATTCTCCTGCCTTCTCCCTGTAACCTTTGACGCTACAATTAATCAAGGACCTAGCAACCTCCACTTTAAATATACTCAATGACTTGGCCGCCACAGCCATCTGTTGCAAGGAATTCCACAGAATCACCACCCTCTGGCTAAAGAATTTCCTCTTCGTCTCCAAAGTGAATGAATGCCCATTTATATTCTGAGGCTATGCCCTCTGGTCCTAGGCACACCCAATACAGGGAACCTCCTCTCCACATCCACTCTATCTGAGCATTACAATATTCGATAGATTTAAACGAGATCCCTCCTCCTTCTTCTAAACTCCAGCGAGTACAGGCCTAGACCCATTAAACGCTCCTCATATGTTAACCCTTTCATTTCCAGAATCATTCTCGTGAGCTTCCTCTGGACCCTCTCCAATGCCAGCACATCTTATCTTAGATAGGGAGTTCAAAACTGAATACAATACTCTGTGGTCTTACCAATGCCTTATAATGCCTCAGCATTACATTTTTGGTTTAATTGTCTTGTCCTCTCAAAATGAATGCTAACATTGCATTTGTCGTCCTTACCACTGACTTAACCTACAAATTAACCTTTAGAGAATCCTGCATAAGGACCCCTCTAATGCTTGAATTTTCTTCATGTTTAGAGAATAGTTCCTTCTACCAAGTTGCATGACTATACACTTCTGTACACAATATTCCATCTTCCACTTCTTTGCCCGTTCCTCAATTTTCTCCAAACACTTCTGCAGACTCCCTGCTTCTACAACACTACCTGCCCCTCCACCAATATGTGTATTGTCCACAAGGTTGGCCGCAAAGCCATCAATTCCATCATACAAATAATTGACATATAATGTGAAAAGAAGCAATTCCAACACTAACCCCTGTGGAACACCACCAGTCATCATCAACCAAGCAGACAAGGCCCTCTTTATTCCCTCTCTTTACCTCCAGCCAGTCAGCTAATCTTCTATCCATGCATGCATCTTTCCTGTAATACCATGGGCTCTTATCTTGCTAAGCAGCCTCATCTGGGGCATCTTGTCAAAGGGCTTCTAAAGATGCTAGTAAACAACATCCACAGGCTCTCCTTTATCTATCTTGCCCGTTATTTTCTCAAAGAATTCCAACAAATTTGTCAGGAAAGATTTCTCCAAAAGGAAACATGCTGACATGTGAGTTTAGAATGGGATTGAATGGTGGGTCAGACACTATTGGTGGGAAGAAAGAAGCTTGGTAGATAGAACAAAACTATGCTACTCATCACAGACAACAGCAAAATATTCTCCCCAAAATATTCTCATCTTCTTTGAGAGAAAGTTCTCCTAAAGCTTGAGAAATTTGCCAAGCCAGGGCTGAAGATTTAAGATAGGTTAAATGCAATACATGCCAGCTGATTATATTTAAATATCAAACTTGCTCAAATCCCAGCTACATTAAATCTATAAGTAGACTGTTATTATTGTATCTATGATTGAAAAAATATTTTCCACCCAATTTTTTTGGAATTAAATATCCTTGTTGAGTTTGTGTGGGCTCTCCCTTCATTTTCGTTTCCATATCTGCCTTGGTTCCATTGGAAGGGATCTTGTCTCCATCAGAATGAAGTGGGTTTGAAGCAGACTCCAGCACACTGACCACATCATCTATTCTGAGGGTCCACCACAGTATAAAGGAGCAATGCTCCATTTGGAGAGGCATCATTCAGCTGAAGCTTCAACAGTGCCTACCTGTCCACTCTATTGGTCACATAGATCTAGTGGATTGATTTTAAAGAAGTAAGATTAAACTGCTGATTGTGGGAGGTTATGTGAATTGGATGCTGTTTTTCCTATATTATCATATTGATTACACTTCCAAAGTCCTTGGTTAGATGCAAAGCATTTTGTCTCATCATGCGGTCATGTATACGTACAAGTTTCTTCCCTTGATTGCTACAAAATTTTCACCCAAGGTAACATCTGATCAGTCTCCACTCCATCCTCTGCAGTGCAATCATATCTTTCTTCTAAGTCAAAGTAAATTTATTATCAAAGTACTATATGTAGTAGATATCAACATAAACTACCTTGAGATTCATTTTCCTGCAGGCATTTACAAGAAAATAAAGAAATACAATAAAATTTATGAAAACTATACATAAACAATGACTAACAACCACTGTGCAAAAGGCAAATGGCACAAATAATAAAAAAAAACAAATAAGTAATAATGAGAATGTGAGTTGCAGAGTCCTTGAAGTGAGTCTGTTGCTTGTAAATCAGTTTAAAGTTGAGGAGCGTGACATGCCAGTTCAGAAGCCTGATGGTAGCATGGTAGCTGGGTAATGTGAGTCTGGTGGTGTGATTTTGTGAGCTGCCAGCCAGTATACTGCATTGCCAGTGCCACCTTGGTTTCCTATTGAGTGGCTACCAGAACTGCACACAACATTCCTTCTGAGGGTTAACATCCTATCATACAGCAAAGGTAGTCAGCACAGGCAGATGGTGATCAGCCAACAACTCTTCTTTCAAATTAGGTACTTATAATTTATTAGAGCACCTCTGTCCTTATACTTCCTACTGTACTCCTTGGGCAGTGCTTTCCACCTCTGCATTATGACTAAGAATTCAGACTCCCGTCAAGGAACCTGCTAATGGAAGTTATTCCATGTCCTCACCCACATTAAGATTCAGCACGCTTATTTCTTATGGGATAAACATACATCTGAAATCTGTGCATTGCATTCAGTGCAGTAAGCTCTCAATCACATCCCTTGCAGCAACAAATCTGCTGCAGAACTTCAGGCTCAAAATTCAGTCGCCTCTCAGAGAAGACAGGCATCGGCGACAAAATTAATCATATCTCCATTACACCAGCACAGCCTTTGGCGATCTCAAAGTGACCAAGGCTCAACACTAAACCTGTGGTCTACTGGACAGCGTCGTCCTTGTCCTCCAGTATGTTTCAGAGACCTGGACTAGTAGGCACCACAAAGCACTGAAGGAACACCACCAATGCTGTTTCCATTAAATCTTCCACATTCATCGGCAGGGAATGCAAGCTAATGCCTGGGTCCTCTCCCAGATCAATATCATAAGACTATAAGATATACAGTGCCTATAAAATGTATACAGCCCCTTTGGAACTTTTCATGTTTTATTGTTTTACAATATTGAATCACAGTGGATTTAATTTGGTGTTTTTTGACACTGACCAACAGAAAAAGACTCTTTCGTGTTAAAAGTGAAAACAGATCTCTGCAAAGTGATCTAAATTAATTACAAATATAAAACACAAAATAATTGATTGCATAAGTATTCACTCCCTTCAAGTCCGTATTTAGTAGATGCACCTTTGGCAGCAATTACAGCCTTGTCTGTGTGGATCGATCTCTATCAGCTTTGCACATCTGGACACTGCTACTTTTCCCCATTTTTCTTTACAAAACTGCTCAAGCTCTGTCAGAGTGCACGGGGATCGTGAATGAACAGCCCTTTTCAAGTCCAGCCACAAATTCTCTGTTGGATTGAGGTCTGAACTCTGACATGGCCACTCCAGGACATTAACTTTGTTGTTTTTAAGCCATTCCTGTGCAGCTTTGGCTTTATACTTGGGGTCACTGTCTTGCTGGAAAACAAATCTTCTCCCAAGTCACAGTTCTCTTGCAGACTGCATCAGGTTCTCCTCCAGGATTTCCCTATATTTTGCTGCATTCATTTTACTCTTTATCTTCACAAGCCTTTCAGGGCCCGCTGCAGTGAAACATTCCCACAGTATGATGCTTCACACCATGCTTCACAATATTGGTGGTGTGTTTTTGATGACGTGCAGCTTTTGGCATATACCAAACATAGTATTTAGTCTGATGGCCAAAAAGCTTAATTTTGGTTTCATTAGATCATAGAACCTTCTTCCAGCTGACTTCAGAGCCCCCCACATGCCTTCTAGCAAATTCTAGCTGAGATTTCATATGATAAGAGTTTTTTTTCCAACAGTGACTCTCCCAAAAAAGCTGCTACTGGTGAAACACCCGGGCAACGGTTGTTGTATGTGCAGTCTCTCCCATCTCAGCCACTGAAGCTTGAAACTCCTCCAGAGTTGTCACAGGTCTCTTGGTGGCCTCCCTCACCAGTCCCCTTCTTGCACGGTCACTTGGTTTTTGAGGACAGCCTGCTCCAGGCAGATTTACAGCTGTGCCATATTCTTTCCATTTCTTGATGATTGACTTAACTGTACTCCAAGGGATATTCAGTGACTTGGAAATTTTCTTGCATCCATCTCCTGACTTGTGCTTAATTTTTGCGCAGAGTTGCTTGGAGTGTTCTTTTGTCTTCCTGGTGTAGTTTTTCCCAAGATACTGACTCACCAGCAGTTGGACCTTCTAGATACAGGTGTACTTTTACTATAATCAATTGAAACACCTTGACTGCACACAGGTCTCCAAAAACAGATCTCCGTTTAACTAATTATGTGGCCTTGAAAACCAATTGGCTGCACCAGTAATGATTTGGTGTGTTTTATAAAGGGGGGGGGGGGTGAATACTTATACAATCAATTATTTTGCATTTTATATTTGTAATTAATTTAGATTACTTTGTAGATATCTGTTTTCACTTTGACACAAAAGAGTCTTTTTCTGTTGATCAGTGTCAAAAAAGCCAAATTAATTCCACTGTGATTCACTGTTGTAAAACAATAAAACATGAAAACTTCCAAGTGGAGTGAGTACTTTTTATGGGCACTGTTGAAGCAGAATTTGGCCTTTTGGCCCACCAAGTCTGATGGCTGATCAAATCTCAGCCCCTATCTCCTGTCTTCTCTTTATACCCCTTCATCCTCTGACCAATCAAGAATCTATCCTCAGTGTCAAGGTTCTAATTGCACTCAGGTATACCAAAAAAGTTTGCTACATCATTCAAATACCCAACACCAGATTCCCAAAACAGGGCATTTTACTCTAAGATCTATTATGGCAAAAGATTTCTTGTGAACACTTCAACGATGTTCTCAAAAATTCCTCAAAATGTAATATTTCATCTGAATCGTGGGAAACTTCAGCCATTAAAGATCAAAATGGAGAACAGGCATCCCAAAAAGAAAAGTTCTGTTTATCTGGAGCATATAAAAGCCCACTGAAACTAGCTGAGGGAGCATACCACATCTCAGATTATCCAGATAGCCACCCCATCAAACACACCTCCTGACCCACTTGGTATATTCTGGAAATATTGGGATAACATCTATAGATCAATGTGTCATTGCTAATTATTGGAATAATGTAGTATGGCAAGATAATGTGTAAGCCTCTTCCTTGCACAATCATTATCAAAGTTCAAAGTAAATTTATTATTAAAGTATGTATATGTCACAATGTACTACCCTGAAATTTGTTTTCTTGCTGGCATTCACAGTGAAACAAAGAAATACAATAGTATCAATGAAAAAACTACACACAAAGACTGACAACCAATATCCAAAAGAAGGCATACTGTGCAAATACACAAAAACAAATAATAATCATAAATAAGTAAATGAATAATACTGAGAACATTAACAGTAGAACCCTCAAAACTGAGCCCACAGGTCATGAATCAGATCAGTGTTGAAGTGGGTGAAGTTATCCATGCTGGTTCAGGAACCTGATGGCAGAAGGGGAATAACTATTCCTCAACCTGGTAGTATAGGACCCGAAGCTCCTGTACATCCGTTCCAATGGAGGCAGTGACAAGAGAGCAAGGTCTTGATGGTTGGGGTCCTTGGTGATAGATGCAGCTTTCTTGTGTTTACACTCCATGTAGATGTGCTCAGCGTTTGGGAAATCAAGAATGCAAGTCACTGTCTCTACCTCCTAGGGAAAACAATTATTACTTTTGTTCAGCTGCATGAAAATCTTTCCTGACCATCCTTTCCGTCAAGCCCTATTTTACGAGGTTGGAATGAAAGGCTTGTTTCACTGCAACTTTCAGTTCTTCGTTTGTCTTCATTTCAGGCAGAGATAAAATGTTAAAATTAGAATCAGGTTATTCATAAATGAGTGAGGAAAGGCTTCCTGATGTCAGAAATATAGAATTTACTCCACAAGAGTGTGTTAATATATTTTTGCAACTGAAATTAGATTTTTGTTTGTCGTGGGTTTCGAGAAACATGAATCAAATGTGGGTAAAAGGTTTAGAGGTGCACAACAGCTATTATCTAGTTAAACTGAAGATCAAGCTCATAGAATTAATGACCTATTCAACACCATGAGGACATCCAATTGCTTCTTCAGTTATGACTGAAAAACACAAATTGCAGGTTGATTACATTTGCCAATCAGAGTTCAGGGAGGGTCATGTTGATAGCTTGAAGCATGCCAGGATTAAGAACAGGGTAGCTGATGTGATAGAACATATGAAAGTGGATTTAAAAAAAACAGATGAGAAATGGGGTAGGAATAGCTGAGGTCTTGACAGCGAATTCTGCATCTTCAGTAATCACAGGTGAGGTACCATAAGACAGGAAGGCAGCTAATGCTGGTCCTTTAGTTGAGGAAGAACAAGCCAAGGAACTACAGTCCAATAAGCCTTCAATCAGTGGTAGGAAACTTACCGTTATATTCTAAGGGACATTTATATAGGTACATTTGAAAAGTCCGAGGGTGTCTCTGTGCTATAGTGTCCTATGACTCCAAGACTAAAGATGAACAAAACTCCAGTGATAACAGTTAACCAATAAAATAGCCAGATTCACATAGCGTGGCCCTATGTACTACAGAAAACTAAAAAGCTTCTAGAAAAATATAGAAGCAACTGTACCATAATTGCTGGAAAATAATGCGATTATGTAAAACACAAGCAAGCATAGGAAAGTTAAGCTACAAGAAAAATAACAATCCTACACCCCAATGCAACAGCATTAAAGAATATTAATGAACATGGGCTATGTGGTTCAACTGGTGGCACGGGTATAGTAGATTGGGTGGCAACTCAGGCATATGGCACCTTTATTTTCATAGGTTGAAACACAGAATATAAAAGCTGGAATACTGTGTTGCAATTTTACAAAATATTAGTTGAACTGCACTGGAAGCGCAGTATACTGTTCAGTTCTCAACACACCATAGGCTGTGAGGAAAGTGTAGAGGAACTTCATCAGCATGTTGCCTTGATTGGAGGATTTCACTTATGGGGACAGGTTTGATAAGCTGGGTTTGTTTTCCCTGTAGTGAAGGAGCCTATGTGGTGACCTGATGGAGGTATAAAGTGTTAGGAGTCATTCAGAGGGATGATAGTCAGAATCTTGTTCCATTGGTCAGGGTAGCTGAAATAAGAAGTCATACATTTAAGTGAGTGGAAAGAGATTTAAGGAGAATTTGAGGGGAAGGTTTTCTACATAGAGAGTGGTTGATATCTGGAACACTGGCAGAGGAGGTATGGAATCAGATACAATTAATCCATTGAGACATTTAGGCAGGGACTTAAATGAGGAAGGCATTAAAAAAGCAGACCGTGTTTGCAAATGCAAACAGTGTAGATGGGCAAAAGGGTGTGTATGACTATGATGGGCTAAAGGGACGGTTTCATGTTCTACTGTTCTAGGATTCTGTGAATGAATTAGAGAGGAAGCCCATTTTGTGAAAGTAGCTTTGTAGTATAACGTATGGATACAGGAAGGCACAGGCTCATCATTTCTACAAGCCTGACTGACAACAAATTGGAGCTTCTGGAATAAAGCTTGCTGAAAATAATGAAATAAATTAAGACATTGAGATAAATTAAAAATTCAGTACATTGCCAAGAAAAAAAATCCAGAGTGTTTCAATATCTTTTGGTTGGAATACAATGGAGAGAGTATGCACACACAAAGCAGTAACATTTTAAATAGTGCAATGAGAGTTGGAAATGGTTGTACTCAAATCTTTAATAGTTGTATTACAGTTAAAGAGTTAAAGTGCACGAGCATTTCTGGGCTTCAGATTCAGAAGTGTTAGATACAAAAGGTATACAAGTATGTAGAATTATGTTTACTTCTAGGCACCATGCTTTGCAGAGCTACAGAAGAGATTTCCTGGAGTAACTCCAGAACTGAGAGATTTGTGATATGTGGATAAAAGAGAAAAGTTTGATTTCTCCTTAAAGCAGAGAAGAGATTTCGTAACCAAATGATATCGAAGACTGAAAGGCTGATTTCTGGCATGTAAGGTTTTTAAAAAATGAACAAGAAAACTTGAGACAACACAAGGAAAAAAAAATTCATGAACAAACAGTTAAAAGGCAAAAAAAAATCACCTGAATCAGTTATAACTCAGCAGTAGCCTTTATTTAAAGGAGTAAAAATGGCAAAGGTATGGAAATACCAAAGTAACACACAAAATGCTATAGGAACCAATTGGTCAAGCAGCATCTATTGAAAGGAATAAAGACTCAACGTTTCAGGCTGAGACCTTTCTTTGCGACTAGAAAGGAAGGGGAAGAAGCCAGAATAAAAAGATGTGGGGGGGGGGGGGAAGGGAAGGAGAACAAACTGGCAGTGATAGATGAAGCCAGGTGGGAGAGGAACGTGTAATCCAGGTAGGGTTCGAATGAAGGATAGACATTGGTACTGACTTTTCTTTGCAACAGCCATACAATAACAAGGCCCAAATGATGCACTTTATTTTTGTTTATTTATCTATAACATAGCACATGTTCCCAAATTTCCGAGCCACTGGGGCTTCCCTAGCTTCACAATTGGATACAAATAGTGATTGACAGGCAAACACCAGGAAATCTGCAGATGCTGGAATTTCAGCAACTTTTAAGTGATTGACAGGGATCATTTGCACAATTGTCAAGTTAAATAGAAGTTCAAGTTCAAGGTAAATTTATTATCAAAGTGTATATATATGTCACCACATACGACCTTGAGATTCATTTTCTTTCAGGTGTTCACAAAAAATACAAGAATCACAATAGAATCAATGAAAGACCACACTCAACAGGATGGATAAACAACCAATGTGCAAAAGTCCACAAATGGGCAAATACAAAAAGAAATAAATGAATAATAATAATGACAATCCAACCCATTACAGGATCCTGCAGCAGTTTAACTCAATCTGATTGCCTAGACTTGCACAATCAAGTGGCAAACATCATTCACCAAAATTTTGCTTTAAAATACTAATTCATAAAAGACACCATATCTTACTATAAATACAAGCCTGAACCAGTTTTAGAGTCAGAGTTCCACAAATTACATTGCAGCCAATTCATCATGACAGATAGGACAATCCACAATAACCGCCCAGATATACTAGTACAGGATAAACAAGCAAGAACAACTTGCTTAATAGATATAACCATTCCAAACACACATAACTTACAGAAAGCACTAAGTGAAAAACACCTGAAATATGCCGAATTAAAAGAGGAAATTGAAAGACTATGGAACATGAACAGGGTATACATTGTCCCAATCATAATATCTACAACTGGTATCATCACAAAGTTGCTACACAATAGCATTAAACAATTAGGGCAACACAGTAATATTTATGTCAATCTCCAGAAAGCCACAATGCTAAACACCACTAGAAAAGTCCAAAAGATCCCAGCTATTGAGAAATGAGTGTGCTTGGCTATGCCTGTACCTCAGGTTTTACCAGCTTAAGCAAAGAAAGAAAGAAACAAGCAATAACTATCAAGAACATTAGATGAAGAATCGTTGAAAGTGAGTGCATAGGATGTGGGAACGGTTCAGTAATGGGGTGAGTTAAGTTGAGTGAAGTTATCCCCCCTGGTTCAAGAGCCTGATGGTTGAGCTGTGATAATTGTTTCTGACTGGTATGTGCCTGTACTGCCTATTGATGGTAGCAATGAGAAGAGAGCATGTCCTGTGTGGTAGGGGTCCATGATGATCTTTGCTGCTTTCCTGTGACAGCGCTCCATATAGATGTGCTCAGTGGTGGGGAGAGGTTTACCTGTGTCAACAATTGTTTTACCTTTGTATTGATGTATAAAATAAACTGGATAGACAACATCTTTTGACTATAAATTACTAAACTCAATAATAAACTGGTAAGATATTGAGAGCGAGTACCAAACAATGGAGGTGCTGACAGCTGCTAGATGCAGGGCTAACAGAAGATTTTTTAAAAAAATGTTAGTTAGTGTAGAATTAATTATATGATAAGGACCGCTTGTTTTCTGCATAAATGCCTTAATATCCTCTCAGATTTAGGCTGGAGTACATTCCACAGTTGTAAGCAATTTAAGCCCAGAAGTCTGTTCAGTAACATGAGCCCCTTACATATTCCTGATACGAAGATACTGTCATATTTAGCAGTTTGAGACAAAAGCAAACATAAAAACAATTGTAATGGGCATTTTCTGAGAAAGAACACAGATAAAGAAATGAGAAACTGCTGTGTTCTGATTTTCACCGACACGTGGTTAAACAACAACATGCCCAACTCTGCATTTCAACTCAACAGGATGACTTTGTTCCATGCTGACAGGGACTCCCTGTTGGGAAATTCAAAGGAGGTGGAATCTGTATGTACATTAAGAAAGGTTGTGCACAAACTCATCTGCATTGCCACATCTGGGGAAACTGAGCACCTTAAAGTTAAATGCCAGCCACATTACCTGCTCAGGGAGTTCACTGTTGTGCTCATCAGCACTTTCTACAGCTCTCTGAGCGTGAACGCCAAGGTCAACTGGGAGAGCTTTACAGTATCATCAGCTTTCTACAACAGCATGCGGATGGTCTCTTTAGACTTCAGTCACGTTAACCTGCAGGATATTTTACCCAGATTCCACCAACACATCACCACGGTCACGAGGGGAACAAATAGACTGGACCATGTCTATACAGACACGGTCCTTTATAAAGCCATTCCATGCCCTCACTTTGGCCTCTCTGACCACGTTTTCAGAATGTTAATCTTAGCATACTAATCACTGCTGAAAATGGAGACACCGGTCTAAAGGACCACCACTATAAGGCATAATTAAGCAATCTCTCTGCTCCAGGCCTGTTTTGAATGGACTAAATAGCAGATGTTCAAGAAGGCCACCGGAGACAGAGAAGAGACCAACTGCAAGGAAATTTTCCTCATCAGCCATTGGCTATATCGGTAAGTGTGTCCACGGCAACAGTACATCAAGAACGGTCATCTCACGGCCCAAACAGAATCTCTGGCTGAACGCAGAGGTGCCCTCCCTACTAAAAGGTTGGGGCGCTTCCCTCAAGTCCAGTGACAGAACAGCTCTCAGCACAGCCAGTAGAAACCTCACCTTAGGCACCAAGAGGGAAAAGGCATAAAAGCTTCAGGAGCACGTGTCTGATAATGATCCCTGGTGTATGTGGTTGAGCATCAAGGGCATTACTGACTATGCAAGGAAAAACAGCGTTGACTCTACCAGTGACACCTCCCTCCCTAATACTCTAAGCAACTTTCATGTGTGCTTCAAGATATGCAACACAACACCAGCCATGAAAGCTACTCCCCTCCCAGGCGATCAGCCACTGTTCTGTCAGAGCAGAAGATTTGAGAAGGACACTGCAAAGAATCAACCCCCATAAGGCAGTTGGGCCAGACAACATCTCAGGCTAAGATCTCAGGGAGATCAGTGCACACCAGTTCACTTGCGCCTTCACGGACATCTTCAACACTTCACTCATCCAGGCTGCTGTCCCCACATGTTTCAAATCAGCCACCATCGTCCCTGTACCAAAGAACTCTACACATTCAGAACTAAATGACTACTCCCAGGTGGATCTGATGCCGATCATCATGAAGTGCTGTGAACGGCTGATAATGGCACATATCACAAAATCCTTTCCTTCTACACTGGACACTCACCAACATGTTTACCAATAGAACTGCTGTACAACAGAGGCCACATCATCTGTCAAGCACCTGGCCCTGACACAGCTGGAAAATAGTTAGGTCAGAATACTCCTTCTGGACTTCATTTTGGCACTCAATATCATTGTCCCACAGACCTTGATGAACAAACTCCTACCCCTCGATCTAAATTCACAACTGTACAACTGGGTGTTTGACTTCCCACCAAACAGACATCAGATAGTCAGGATGCACAGCTGCTTTTCCCTCCCCATCATCCTCAACATGGGTGCCGCCCAGGTCTGGGTGCTGAGCCCATTGCCATACACTCTGCTCACACAAATACCCAAACAATCACATCAAATTCACCGATGACATGATAGTGGTGGGGTTCATCACCAATAATGATGAGGTGGCCTACACAGAGAAGATGGAAGAGCTCAAGGATTGTTGCTAGGAAAATAACCCCTTCCCTTATGTCAAAAAGACAAAGGAGATGGCTATCGATTTCAGGAGAACTTGCATTACCCACATCTCCCTTTATATCTCAGCATAGCAGTGGAAACTGCATGCAGTTTTCAAACTCCTGGGAGTGGACGTCACACACAACATCTCATGGCTCCAGAACACATCCTACGGAGTCAGGAAAGCTCACCAACACCTCTACTTTCTGAGGAGGCTGAAGAAAACTGTACTTTGCACATCAATACTCACATCATTCTACAGATGTGCAATAGAGAGCATCCTAACATGCTGCATGATTGCTTGGTACGGAACCTGCACTGCGGCAGACAGGAATGCTCTGCGATGGGCAGTCAAAACTGCCCAACGCATTGTCAGCAGCAGCCCGCTTGCCATCAAGGAAATATATACAGAAAGGTGCCGGAAAAGGGCCAGTAACATCATGAAGGATCTCACACAGTGGATAGACTGTTTGTCCCACTCTCACCAGGGTGGAGGCTATGTAGCATCCACACCAGGACCACCAGACCCAAAAATAGTTACTTTCCCCAAGAAGTAAGGCTGATCAACTCCTCCACCACTACATTATTATTTCCTGTCAGGCATCCTATGTACAGCTTAGCATCACTTTATGGACATACAATCAGTCTATGTATATGAGCTATCTTATGCATTTATATATATTGTGTCTTTTTATTATTATTGTGTTCTTTATCTTTTGTGATTTTTTTTGTGCTGCATCGGATCCGGAGTAACAGATATTTTGTTCTCCGTTATACTGGTGCACAGGAAATGACATTAAACAGTCTTGAATCTCAAATCTTTTGGGGTAGAACATGGGCATCGGTGAATTAATAATCCAATTTACTTCCAGTCCAGTGGAATCTAAAAGCTGCTGCTAATATGCTGTTGCCTGTTTGCCCAAGATAAATTTTACTAATTCTTCCCAAACTGTTAAAATGAAGGGTATAAGCATCAGATGTACTCTTGTCTACTGAAATGGATTTACATTTCGCAGTTAAACATTTGCTTCACAAACACCAATGCTAAAAAAGATATTGGACTCCAGCCCAAACTGAGGGAGGCAAAATGAATCGAATTGGAAGAATTCCAAAGGACCACTTAAACGTGCCTTGGCTGGTGAACTAGTGTTTTCCTTTCTTACTCCTCATTGTATCACGGAGTATTTAAAGGATGCAATGAGGAAGTGTAGACTTACGATAGTTTGACCGTTCAATTAGAAACACATCCTACTCCAGGTGGAAACAAGTAGTGCTGATCTGATGCTTCACAAAATCGTGAGCAACTGAGGTGACTTTTAGTGCAAATGTGTTTCACCAAGGTATCAATTTCGAAATGTAACTGCCATTACAATGAATACATGGCAATGCCTCTTAGATGTTTGTGCATATTCAGCATGTCATCTAAAACTTTTGACAACCTTCGATAGATATACAAAGATGGCCAAACAACCAATATGCAAAAGATAAGAAACTGTGTAAATACGGAAAAAAAAGCAATAAATACTGAGAACACAAGTTGCAGAGTCCTTAAGAGAGAGTCCATAGACTGTGGAATCAGTTCCGTGTTGGGCTGAGTGAAGCTGCCCCTCTGGTTCAGGAGACTAATAGCTGAGGGGTAATAACTGTTCCTGATCCTGGTGGTTTATGACTTTTCTTCTGTGAATGCCCACAAGGAAATTAATCTCAGGGTAGTATATGGTGACCTGTTTGTACTTTGATATTAAAATTACATTGAACTTTGAGCTTTTTGAACTTTGAAGGCTGTATAAGTGACAGGGTTCAAAGAAGCAGGGACAGCTGTCCTTGTTTCCTTGAACCCTGTCATTTATACAGGCATTATGCATGGCATTAGGGTTACCAGTGGTGGTTCAACATATTTCTAGAGGTATGGACATATAATCCTTCTACCTCCAATCTTCCAATTCCAAAGTTCCTTGTTACCTGAGACTCCCAGTGGTACTGGATTTGTCCATTCCAATCAAAAAAGAAACACTCTGAATTACTTGCTTTTTAGTTGTTACACCCATTTCCCATTAAATGAAGAAAAATTTCAATGAATAAAATATGTCCAACATATCGATGCATTAAACAGGAGGCACACTAGTGGCTATACAGTATCTAATTAGGAGTATGAGGAGATTCAGTATAGCACCAAAGACAAAAAGATGAAGTAACTCAGCAGGTCATGCAGCATTTATGGAAGAGAGTAAACAGTCAACATTTCAGGCTGAGACCAGTCCTGATGAAGGGTCTCAGCCTGAACCACCGGCTCTTTACTCTTTTCCATAAATGTTGCCTGACCTGCTGAGTTCCACCAGCATTTTGTGTGCACGCTTTGGATTTCCAGCATCTGCAGATTTTCTCAAGTTTGTCATTTACCAAAGACTGTAGCAAATTTCCATGGATGTACCATGTAGAGCATTCTGACTGGTTGTATCACCATCTGGTACGGAGCTGCAGCCGCAAAGGGTCAGGAAAAGAAACTGCAGGGAGTCCATCATGGGCACTACCCTCTCCACCATCAATGACATCTTCAAAAGGTGGGTCTCAAGAAGGTAGTATCTATCAGTAAGGACCCTCACCATCCAGGACATGCCCTCTTCTTATTACTGTGGTCAGGGAGGAGGTACAGAAGACACTCACTTACTATTTTAGAAACAGATCCTTCCCCCTCTGCTTTCAGATTTCTGAACTTATTGTATCTTATATCAATTTTTATGTCTTGCACTATACTACTGCCGTAACAACAAATTTCACAACGTATATCAATGATAATCAACCTGGTTCTGAAAATGAAATAAAAAAATTTGAATGCCCTCCTCATTACTTGATGTACCCAGAAAATCCCCCTTTTGCATTGGTGGCCCTGTGCAGCAGGCTCAGCATAATGTAATGCTTCAAAATGAATCAGCAGAACTCTTTCCAATCGGAGCCAAAATTTGGCCTGGCAGAGAAATACTTGCTTCCTCAAGCTGGCTCAGTAGAATTCTGCTCCAGGAACATTTTACACGTAGTAATAAAGGAGAATTTCTCTCACACATTCCATCTTACATAAACAACACAGCAAAACAAAGTATTCTATAGGTCTTCGGCCATAGCGAAGACCTAATATCGTCTTCTTTGTACTTCATTGAATAAAATTAAGATTACAGATGGACTTCACTGACCTGTACAAAATGAACCAATTTGCTCTCTGAAATATGAATCGCCAACAGAAAAGGAGCAAATTAACTTATTAATGATTTAATAAGCTTTATAAACTCTTAAGTTAATAAAGCTTATTTGCTCCAAACAAGATTTTATTGTTATCAATATTTTTTAACTTGATAAAATGATATTATATTTGATGATTCAATTTTCAACATTGAACTTTACCCTCTATAAAAACAGATAATGCAGTATTCAAGTTGATTCATAATGAATGCATTATTCATCTGTGTGCAATTTAACTTTAAAACCTACAACATAAATTAAATTCCCATTATAATTTTTCTGCCAATTAAATTTCTCCCCGCTACATTTTGTTGATTGACTTTTAAGGAAATCAGGAAGTACCACATCAAATCAAGAGTAAAACATACACAAAACAAAAAAGAAGAAAACACCAAGGAAACATTCAGTAATAGTCATAAACACAAGAGACTCTCTAGATGCTGGAAATCCAGAGCAACACACTCAAAATGCTGAAGGAACTCAGCAGGTCAGATAGCTGATGAGGGGGTCTCAGCCCAAAAAGTTGACTGCTTACTCCTCTCCACAGATGTTGCCAGACGTGCTGAGTTTATCCAGCATTTTGCGTGTGCTGCTCCAGTGATAGTCAATATTCTGACCTCACCAATCTCAGGCGTTCATATGCCTATATACTTCACGACCACATGAAAAACAACTAATAATGTAGATGCTGGAACCTGAAACAAAAACAGCAAATTCTGGAAGAACTCAGCCAATCAACCAACATCCATGGACAGAGAAGTCAGTCACCTTTTCTGGTCAGTAACTCCTCATCAGAACTGTTGCTCTTTCTAGAGATGCTGCTTCAGTCATTGAGTTCTTCTTGCATTTTCTATTTTTATTTCACACTGTCAGTTCTTCAGCTGTTCCTCCTCACTGGCACCTGATCATAGCATCAATTGCCCTCACTTCCTTGCCCACACACACACACACACGCACACACACACACACACACATATACACTGAGAAATTTGAAGTTGCTGACCCTCTCCATCTCTGATCTCCCAATGTGGACTGCCTCATGGACCTCTGAATCCTCCTCCTGAAGTCAATAATCAACTCACTGGTCTTGCTGACATTGAGTGAGAAGTTGTTGTTGTGGCACCACTCAGCTGGATTTTCTCCCTCTTATGTGCCGATCTGTCATCACCTTTGATTTGGCCAACAACAGTGGTGCCCTCAGCAAACTTAAATATGTCATTGGAGTCATTTGTGTAAAGCGAGTAGAGCAGGGGACTAAGCACACAGACTTGTGGTGCACCTGTGTTGCTGGTGATTCTGGAGGGTCTGCAAATGAGGAAATCCCGGATCCAGTTGCACAAGGAGGTATTGAGGTCAAGATCTTAAAGCTTATTGATTAGATTTGAGGGGATGATACTATTGAAATGCTGAGCTGTAGTTGATAAAGAGCATACTAATGTATGATTTTTGCTGTCCAGATGTTCCAGGGTTGAGTGAAGAACCAATCAAGTAGCTTCTGTTGAGGACCCACTGTGCCGGTACACAAACTGGAGTGGATCCAAGTTGTTTCTGAGACAGGAGTTGATATGTTTTATCACCAAACTTCCAAAGCACTTCATCACAGTGGATGTAAGCATTACTGGACGACAGTCATTGAGGCAGGTTATCATGTCCGGATTAATTGAAACCTGCTTGAAGCAGGTGGGTACCTCACAATGCCAAAGTGAACAGTTAAAGATACCGGTGAACCCTCCAGCTAGTTGACCAGCACAGGTCTTTAGTACTCAGTCAGGCACCTTATCTGGGCTGGATGCTGTCCGTGAGTTCACCCTCCTGAAGGATGCTCTCACATCAGCCTCAGAGACCGAAATCTTTGGCTGTTCCAAATAATACGACTTGCATAATGAAAAACAATGATTGCTAATGCAATGATTGCAAATATTTTGGATAGTTTATAATCTTCCTCAGTTGAGATGGGGGGGTTTTACTACCAATTTTCTCTTTTGAAGGCCTCAGTTCAAGACTAAAATTAGTGTGGTCCCAGTCTTAAACATGTGCCAAGATCGTGGATCCCTCCAATCTACTGCCCACAACAGAACACTCAGTCCAATTACAGTGCACCAATTACAGTGCATCCATTTCACAATGCATGATAACTAAGGATAACTACAAACAAATTCTTCACATTCATCTTTGCTCCTTTGAACCAAATGTTAGCTGAGGCCATATGCCTGACCCAAACTTTTTATCTGCATCACTTCATATTAAGCTGGAGGTTTAAGAAGTAAGACCAAGAGGGAAAGAGGACTGAGAAAATATGACAGATGTTAACTTGTCATGCTCTTATTTAAAAATGTTATTTCCATTTGACTTTTTACAAACATCCTGTACACTGGTTGCCATCCCTTTGAAAATAAAATATAAAAGGGTTTAAGATGCTTTTTATTTGACAGGGTAAAGGGGGGGGGGGGGGCGCAGATTGAGTAATTGGCTAATCTCTATCCCAACAGTGTAGATAGGCATATAGATGATAGAAAGATGGAGAACCATGTGGGAGAGGAAGGTTAGGTTGATCTTGAAGTATATTACAAGTTTGGCACAACATTGTGGGCCAAAGAATCTGTACTATGCTATCCTATGTTCTAACAGCCCAAACAGGGCAGATCTCACTAGGACCTTTTTTCCATTCCTGCTTCCTTCCCTGGACCTCATTGTCTCAGATCAGCCTTATGTCTCTATCTACACTCAACAAAATATCTGAATGGGATATAGATGTAAAGTTTTTTTTTAAAAAAACAAATTAATTTGAAGTTAACTTTTTGATGACCTTGCTTTGATGCATGTAATAGTTTCAGAGGGCCAGAAAAATAGATTACTTTTCTCATAGCAGAAAAGAGAAGGGAACATTGAAAAGAACTTGAATGCATTTAATACTTTTCATAACTTCAGAGTGTCCCAAACTGCATTACAGAAGGTAAGAATTTATGAAGTGCTGTCACAGTTGTAATGAGGAAACATGACACCAAATCTTATAAACAATAAGGTGCTAATAGCTAATATGACAATGACCAAGTATTTGGACTTTAATATTTGGGAGATAAAATTAGGCCTGGATGACAAGTTAAGATATTCTGGATACCAGGATACTTTCTGTGTCTTATTTTATTTATGTAACTGTTTATTGGTTTTTACAAAGATATATCCCATTGCATGGAAATGCTCTTTTCTCCCAATGTAGGATACACACATTAGTGCTCTGTAATTATCCATCTATTACAAATGCACTCATATTTTAAATAGATTACAAATTCTCCCAAGAAAGCATCAGTGCTTTCAACTTTTCCATTAATGTCCCAATAACTGAGTAAAACTAAAATATTTCTAATCACTGCCTTTAAGTTAGATTACATTATTTAGCTTCAACCTTTACAGTAAAACATCCCAAAGGGCATTGGGCATTAGTTAACCTTATATTAGCTCACAGTTAACCTTATATTAGCTCACAGTTGCAGAATCCTTAATTTGAAGAAAATCTGAGTATTTTGCATTTTCCTTCCATATTTGCTGATAATTGGATAATTTCCCACCTGGTTAGTGACGAGAAATATCTTTAATTGGCTACAGTGTTTCACTAACTATTGTGTTCTTCATAAACAAGTTATTTGAAAGAGTCATGATTTTCTTTATCCTTATGGATAAGTAGTAATGTTCACGGCATCTGAAGAATCAATATTTGAGTTGTGGTACATTACATCAATATGAGCAGGAAGTCATAGAGTCATAGATCACTACAGCACACAAATAGACCCTTCAGCCCATCTAGTCTGTGCCAAATTATTGTTCTGCCTAGTCCCATCAACCTTCACCTGGACCATAGTCCTCTATACCCTTCCCATTCATGCATTTATTCAAATCTCTCTTAAATGTTGAAATAAAATTTGCATCCATCACTTCAGTGGGTTGCTCATTCCACACTCTGAGTGAAGAAGCTCCCACTAGGTTCTCCTTAAGTATTTCGCCTTTCACCCTTAACCTATGACCTTAATTCTGGTCTCACTGAATGTTAGCAGAAAATTTTTAAGTTATAGGTAGAGTTTAATAAAACACAGTTTTCCTAAACATAAATGATGTTTGGCTCCCCTTAGAATTGATGAACTACTTGGGCTGGCACGTTTACAACTGAACGATATTTTTATTGTTTCTGTCGTACCTCATTGTTGCCATTGCAAAGTGAGAGGATCAGATTGGAAAAAGAAATCGAGGAGCCTGAAGAGATTATTTTAATAATTGTTTAGTAGTAAATGCTTAGTGTGGGATTTAACACCTCAGCACCTAGAAATAACACAACTGTGATGAATGCTTAACACACCAGTGTAAAATTGCTCCATTTTAAAACGATTGATCTGGGAACTGCATTTGTTCACCAATCTAACACAATACACTATTGGCCATCAGTGTTAAACAAGACATTTCTAAGATTAGGGACTGAAATTTACAAATTGTTAAAAGCCTTACAGTCTTAGCAACTGATCTGTTTCAAGTAACAAACCCACATATCTGACCTCAGTCTCTCCTGATAGAGAAAAAAATATACAATTAAAATGATGTACTCTGATTTTCAGAGCCTATAGAGCTCATCTTTCTACATAAACACGAGAGATTCTGCAGATGCTGGAAATACAGAGCGACACACACAAAATGCTGGAGGAACTCAGCAGGTTTGACAGCATCTATGGAGGGGAATGAACTGATGATGTTTCGGGCCCAGACCCTTCATCAGGACTAGAAAGGAAAGGGGAAGAAGCCAGAACAAGGTGGGGGGGTGGGGAGGAGTGCAAGCTGGCAGGTGACAGGTGAAGCCAGGTGAGGGAGAAAGAGGCTGCATCTCTTTCCCATTTTAGTCACAATACATTTTTGGTCACCTTTTGCAGTGCTTTAAAATCAATCATGCTACTGCCTTTGTTCATCTTTCTCCATAAGTTCTAATAGAATGGGAGGGTGGGAACCGAAAGATAACAGTAGAGTGAGAAATTGTACAGTATTAGATTAGATTATGAGGACACACAGTCCTCTTTTATTGTCATTTAGTAATGCATGCATTAAGAAATGATACAATGTTCCTCCAGAATGATATCACAGAAACACAAGACAAACCAAGACCAAAAAAACTGACAAAAACTACATAATTATAACATATAGTTACAACAGTGCAAAGCAGTACCGTAATTTGATAAAGAACAGACCATGGGCACGGTAAAGAAAAGTCTCAAAGTTTCTCGAAAGTCCCATCATCTCACGCAGACGGACAGTATTATACAAGATCAGAGGGCATAGCTTTGCTGTGCATTTGTGTAAGCTCACAGTGTAATAATTAATGCAAGTATTTTCCAAGTACAAATAGCCACATGAGGATTAATTAGGTATTCTTCAGGTCAAGCTTTGCACATCCATACTCACATCATTCTACAGATGTACAGTAGAAAGCATCATAACAAGCTGCATCACTGCGTGGTATGTAAAGCCCACTGTGGCTGACAGGAAGGCTCTACAACGGGTAGTCAAAACTGCCCAACGTACCACTGGCATCAGCTGACCTGCCATCAAGGACATGTATACAGAAAGGTGCCGGAAAAGGGCCAGTTACATCATGATGGATCCCACAAACCCTGCTCATGGACTGTTTGTCCCACTCCCATTAGGGAGGAGGTTACATAGCCAGGACTTGCAGACTCAAAACAGTCACTTTCTGCAAGCAGTAAGATTGATCAACACCTCCACCCGCTAACTCTACCACCACTTTAATATCAGTCACCTTAAATACAGCTTAGCATCACTTTATGTACATACAAACAATCTATATATATCTATATATATATATATATAAGCTATCTTGTGTATTTATATTTATTGTGTGTCTTATTATTATTCTTGTGTTTTTTATCTTCAGTGTTTTTTTTTGCGCTGCAACGACCTGGAGGACAGTTATTTCATTCTCCTTACGGTTGTGTACAGGAAATTACATTAAACAATCTCAAATCCTGAAGATGGTACCAAGCTGTAGTCTTCATTGAGATCATACCTCAGTCTTAATTGTTTTTTTTTCCCCATATACAGGGATGGTTTTGGCAACAGAGAGGGGAGTTAGGACTGGAGGCTGTAGGCTTGGAGTTGGAGGACTGTCCGTGTGCGTAGGAGGGTGGGAAGGATAAAGGGGCTTGTTTTGTTGTTGCTGTTGTTCTGTCGCTCATTGTGTTCTGTACTGCTGTGTCTGTGTTGCTCTGCTGAGCACGGTGGCCATGCTATGTTGGCACTCAAATATGTGGCGATACCTGCGGGCTGCCCCCCAGCACATCCCTAGGTTGGTGTTGGTTGTTGATGCAAACAACACATTTCACTATATGTTTCCATATACATGTGATAAATAAATCCAAGTCTCTCAGACCATGGCAAATAGGCTCAAAACGGGTGATGGTGTAGATATTGCTGTTCCAGGAATACATATTCCTTAGCATTAACTTTCCGGCAAAGACAAGGAGAGATAGAATAAGATATAACAGATTGGAGAAAAGAAAATATTACATTCCTGAGTGAGGCTATAATCTAAAATAATAATAGAAAATCCTGAAAATAGTTCCATCTGATGAAAGGCAACAACAGTGAATACAAAAATTACAAATATTTATCGATGGTGAACTTCAACAGCTCATTGCAAGATGTGTGTTCTGACCCAATGTTTGTCCTCAGCATTTCTATCAAAATATACTGAATTTTTCTGTCTTTGTGTTAAATTTCATCTTGAAATGATAACTCCTTCTCTCTGGCCATAGATACTTTCAGCTTGCTGAGTACTTCCAGTGTTTTAGTAACGGCTACTTCCCCTCTGCATTACATCAAGTTCCTGAACAGTAAACCCATGGCACCATCTCACTATTTTTGCTCCTTTTCCACACACACACACACACACACACACACACACACATATATATACATACACATACAGGTACATTATTTCTTATTATAATTTATAGTATACTACATGTATTGCACTGCACTGCTGCCACAAAACAAATTTCACGACTATGTCAGTGATAATAAATCCAATTCCAATTATCAGCATTTTCTGTGTCATTCAGATTTTCAACATCTGCAGTTTTTGATTTGTGCAAGGAAATTGGCGTAATTTACTTGGGAGTTTGGAAAGGCATTTGAGCAATCGTCACAGAATGAGCCCATGTAGAAAGCTGAAGCCAGTAATGAAAGAGGGTCATCACAGAGAGAAGCGCCTTAGAACAGGAAAAGGTGCGAACGGTTGTTTTAGACTTGAGGAGTCAGTGTTCTAAAGCGTCAGAACTGAGAATATTGTTCCACTTGGGTGTAAAGGCACCATTCAAAAATCTGCTAATGATACTCAATTTGGGACCACAAACTACTAAAAGGAAGGTGATAGACTTCAAGTGAACATAGACAAACCAATGAAATTACTTTTTTAAATTTACTTTTTTCTTTTTATTTGCATGATTGGTCTTCTTTTGAATATTAGTTATTTGTCAGTCTTTGTTTATGTATAGTTTTTCATAAATTCCATTGTATTTCTTTATTTTTCTGTAAATGTCTAAAAGAAAATGGATCTCAATGTTGACATATACTACACTGATCATAAATTTACTTTGAACTTCTTGAACTTTGAATTGGGTCGGCGTGCAGCAGATGAAATGTAACACAGATGTGCAAATTAATACATTTGATAGGAGTAGGAGTGGCAAGGATGGGCACTGGTGTCAGAACTAACGCCTGGCACTGAGTGCCCAATACTCACCATGGTGATATACTACTTATCTATTACCTGTGAATCTATATTTGTTAGTTTATTGCTAGGTAGTAGCCTAATTCTGGAAATTGAAATTCTGCATGAGTATTGCAAAATGTTTGCCTTCATGTGGGAGGCCCTAACATGCAAGGATTATATTCAGAAGTGATGAAAAAGTGATGAAACAACTAACTGGAAAAAAATGATTCAAAATAAAAATTAAATACCTTGTAAAGCACAAATACAATGAAAATATTTTAGTAAACTGAATAATTATTTCAAAAACTACAAGTGCTTTGTAGCCATTCCTCTCCATTAAAAAATCATGGATTTCTTGTTCCTAGTCCAGGTCTGACCTGGGCCAGTGCTGGAGAACATCGATGTTATTTTACTGTTCGGCTGGGAACCACAAGTCCAACCATGATCAGAGTCAAGAAATTGACCATGATCCCTGGCCACAAAGTCACAAATGTGTGGACATCCAAATATCACAGCACTTAAACAGAGGAATGTTGACAATCCCCTGAGAAGTCAACATTTCCAGACCAGCAGCACCTGAATGTAATCTAAAGCAGGTTCAGAAACCTAATGAATTCAGAATCCTTGCTACAAATCTTCGATGGTGACAGGAAAGTAAGGTGGATTAAAAGATGCATTTAGGACCTTGAGCTTTATAAATAGAGATATAGTGTACAAAAACAAGGAAGCTTTGTGGAACGCTCGCAAAACCATGGTTCAGCTTTACTGAAGTAATGTCTTTCAGAAATCATTTGAAAGTCTTGGAGGACATGCTGTAAAAAGAGACTCAAATTGGCCCTGGATGAGAAGCTTCAGTTTCATGGGGCAATAGAGGAAATTAAACTTATAGAAACATAGAAATCTACAGCACATTACAGGCCCTAAGGTCCACAATGTTGTACTGATCATGTAACCTACTCTAGAAACTGCCCAGGATTTCCCTACTGCATAGCCCTCTTTTTTTTTAAGCTTTTTAAAGAGTCTCTTAAAAGACCCTATTGTATCCGCCTCTACCACCATCGCTGGCAGTGCATTCCACGCACCCATCACTCTCTGTGTGCAAAAATTTACCCCTGACATCCCTCTTGTATCTGCCCCTCCAAGCACCTTAAAACTATGCCCCCTCATGTTATGCATTTCAGCCTTGGGGAAAAAGCCTCTGGCTATCCACACGATCAATGCCTCTCATCATCTTATGCCTTATCTTCAGAGAAGAGAAAGGCATAGAGAGATTGACAGAATTTGCAAAATTATAAGTTAATAATCTGTTCCTATTAGCATGTTAAGAACTGAGAAAACTCAAATAAACAAAAAATAAAATGCTGGAAATAGTCACCTGGAATGAAAGAAAAAGTTCATGCTTCAGATCAAAACACTTTATCAGAAATGCTGGAAATACTTTAACCTGATGATAGCTCAGATTTATCAATACTAACCATTTTAACAATTGCTAATCATACATGCAATAATTATTAAAATTAAAAGTAAATATTTGAAAATTTAAAATCAGTCAAAACAATTAAATTGCTTAAAAACAAAGGAAATACTTAAAGCTATTTCAAAAAAAACCCATAAGCTTGGCTCCACTGTCACACTGCATTCTCAACAGGACAATCTGCATCAGGCTGGGCTTTACCCATTAGGTTCTGGCTTTGGTGACCAAGTTCTCATCACAGCCTAATAAACACTACCTCTCATTTTTGTCTGCAAATTTGATTGCTTTACAGAAATCCCAATATATAACAATGGGAGTTCTCAAGCAGAGTGAAAACTTTATTGTATCACAACTTTCAAATCAGCTCTCGAGCAGGGAAAAACCCTCACCAATACTCTACTTGTGCACAAAGAATAGATGGCATTGTATGGGAGGTACAAAAATAAAGTGGTACAGATGAGTCTATGTGGCAGATAAGCAAATACCTGTCTGTACAATGGCAACAAAATGCACTGTGTCAGACTCAGAGACTATACCTTTCTCTTGTTAAGGAAACAGTGTAGAAGCCCTTCGAGAGAAACACCCACACAAGAATAGGGTGATTTTCACTGCACAAATAATGAAAATGCAACAACGAAGATTTGAGAAGACTTGGTATGTCACCAAAGACTAGCAAATTTCTACAGATGTAACGTGGAGAGCATTCTAACTGGTTGCATCACTGCACAGCATGGAGGGTTCACTGCACGTGATTGGAAAAAGCTGCAACTCCCCATCATCGAAGACATCTTCAAAGATCGATGGCAAAAAAAGGGCAGCATGAATCATTAAGGACCCCCAACACCAAGAACATGCCCTCTTCTCATTACTACCATCAGAGAGGAGGTACAGGAGCCTGAGGCACACACTCAATGCTTTAGAAACCGCTCCGTCCCCTCTGCTATCAGGTTTCTGTACAGACAATGAACATATGAACACCACCTCTCTAATTTTGCTGTCATTTTACCCCATTTAATTTTTTTTATATATACAATGGATTCTGGTTAATTGATTCATTGGTTAATCGGGGCCGCCACTTATTTGTGACAACCCTTGAAGAACAAAAATTAATTGAGAAAATAAACAAAGATTCCCTTTGTTTATTTGGGACACTATGCCACTTAACTGAGACAGTGGACGGTTGCCAAACAGTTTCTAACAAGCATCAGTCACATGAACTTGTGTGGCAGGTAGAAACCACCCGTGCTTCAGGCAAGTTAAACAGTGTCATATACACGTATTTATGTTCAAAAAAGCAGTGATTTTTGTCACTGATAGTTGGCGAGAAATAAGCAGTAAGACAATTTAGAATTGTTTTCCTCACTACAGTTTTAAGCATTCATGCTTGGAGATGCCAGAAATTGCTGGGAGTTCAAATGAAACTATTTTACTACTTCACCAAGTTAGAAACTACGAAGAATTTGAAGGTATTGACAGTCATCTTGAATGTTACAATGAAAATGAAGATTTGATGGGCACAATTATCAAAGGCATTGTATGAAAATAATCCATTTTCTGCACTAGGTGTCTGTGCTAATTTTGTTCATTTACAGGCAATCAAAAGAACACAGAAGCATTTTGGTTGTCTATTGTATCCGACGATGACAGTGAAACTTGTGCAGGAGAGTTTTTAAAGTGGAAAAGCCATTGCACTGAGACAGTTCCACTCTCTGGCCCTCGGAAGTCTGGGTCTAGTGGTACAAGTACCGTAACAAACTGGGGTCTTCTTTGGTTACAGTAGATAATCATGACTTCTGTGTCTTATCATGCATTTCAATCTTCATAAAGCACTGCAGAACTGCCTTCCTGGCCGTTGGATCATACTGTTGATCTCATCCGTACAGTCTGCTGGAGCTGACTTCCCATAGTTCACTGGGGTGTGAGGCCTGCTGGCTACCCCCACCGAGTTTAGTCTGCCAGTCAAAGACGTGTGGCCACAGTTGAATGCAAATAGCTACCTGGACCCACAGGTGAGAGCTGAGTGTCCAGTGGGGGCCAAAGGTGAGTGAGCTGCCCCAGAATGGACACAACAAGCCCCTTCACCAAAGGTGCTGCCCCTCCTGGACACTCTATACACAGCAGCATACACCTGAATTCCTTTCCCGATAATCATTAGGATCTAATACACAGTTTTACAGCACTGTAGTAGCATTGGTAGGGTTCTAATTTGTTCTGGATTGTATTTAAATACATAACCATATAACAATTACAGCACGGAAACAGGCCATCTCGGCCCTTCTAGTCCATGCCGAACCCTTACTCTCACCTAGTCCCACCGACCTGCACTCAGCCCATAACCCTCCATTCCTTTCCTGTCCAAATATCTATCCAATTTAACTTTAAACAACAACATCGAACCTGCCTCAACCACTTCTTTGTACTCCCTCTATGGCAAGAAGTTCCCCCTCACGTTACCCCTAAACTTTTGCCTTTTAACTCTCAACTCATGTCCTCTTGTTTCAATCTCCCCCATTCTCAAAGGAAAAAGCCTATACACGTCAACTCTATCAATCCCCCTCATAATTTTAAACACCTCTATCAAGTCCCCCCCCCCAACCTTCTACGCTCCAAAGAATAAAGACCTAACTTGTTCAACCTTTCTCTGTAACTTACGAGATGAAACCCAGGCAACATTTTAGTAAATCTCCTCTGTACTCTCTCAATTATAGAAACATAGAAAATAGGTGCAGGAGTAGGCCATTCGGCCCTTCGAGCCTGCACCACCACTCAGTATGATCATGGCTGATCATCCAACTCAGAACCCTGTACCTGCCTTCTCTTCATACCCCCGATCCCTTTAGCCACAAGGGCCATATCTAACTCCCTTCTTAAATATAGCCAATGAACTGGCCTCAACTGTTTCCTGTGGCAGAGAATTCCACAGATTCACCACTCTCTGTGTGAAGAAATTCTTCCTAATCTCGGTCCTAAAAGGCTTCCCCTTTATCCTCAAACTGTGACCCTTCATTCTGGACTTCCCCAACATCGGGAACAATCTTCCTGCATCTAGCCTGTCCAATCCCTTTAGGATTTTATACATTTCAGTAAGATCCCCCCTCAATCTTCTAAATTCCAACGAGTTTAAGCCTAGTCGATCCAATCTTTCATCATATGAAAGTCCTGCCATCCCAGGAATCAATCTGGTGAACCTTCTTTGTACTCCCTCTATGGCAAGAATGTCTTTCCTCAGATTAGGGGACCAAAACTGCACACAATACTCCAGGTGTGATCTCACCAAGGCCTTGTACAACTGCAGTAGTACCTCCCTGCTCCTGTACTCAAATCCTCTTGCTATGAATGCCAGCATACCATTCGCCTTTTTCACCGCCTGCTGTACCTGCATGCCCACTTTCAATGACTGGTGTATAGTGACACCCAGGTCATGTTGCACCTCCCCTTTTCCTAATCGGCCACCATTCAGATAATAATTTTATTGACATCTTTCCTATAATTCGGTGACCAGATTTGTTACTCAGTTAAAAGCTAGTTTAAATTTTTAATACTTTTTAAACTATTTAACTTCAGCTATTATTATTGTAATTTACAGTATATTTTATGTATTGCATTGTACTGCTGCGGTAAAACAATACATTTTGCAACACATGTCAGTGATAATGAACCTGATTCTGAATTAAGAGCCTGTAATTCCTGTTACAAGTTCTCTAAACAAATCTCATCACACAAAATAAGTAACACTCTTATTCTCATGTTCCCCTCAAATAAGTGCCCCATTAATAACTGTTTAGGGCAGTTTGTTCTCATTTAAGCTAACTTCCTCCATTGTGTTGTGGCCCATACAGAACACACAGCAGTCTGTCATGAGTAAAGGCAAAATACATACCAAAATGCTTTCAACTCAATATGCAGCCAAGTCCACACATCTCACGCCCTTAAGGCTAAAAATAAGACTGGATTTGTTCTAGCAGTCCAAAAACACATGACAATACAAAGAAGAGACAAATCCCATGAATCAGCTCACATCCATGTACAGCAACAGCGTTACAAAACACACAAGTTCACAGGGGATTGTTTTGGATTCAGCCATGACCTCTAACAACAGGACCCAAGAACCTACACAGAATCCTTTACTCTGCTCACCATTTTCGCATTTAAATAGAACGGAGGCCTGCAGCCCATCTGCAAGCTATGGTTATACAGCATTTAATTTTAGAAACAAAACATGCACACACTCTCAAATCTAAGATGCTTCAGTCATTTAGGAACACATTCGAAATGACTAGTGCCGGGGTTACATCTTAATAGATTCCAAACACAAAAAAGAGCATCTGTTACATCTAATGTAACACAGACAAAATGCTAGAGGAACTCAGCAGCTCAGGCAGCATCTATGGAGAGGAATAAGCAGTTGATATTTTGGGCTGAGACTGGAAAGGAAGGGGAAAGAAGATGGAGGGAGGAGGGAGTGGTAGGTGACAGGTGAAGCCAGGTAAGGGGGAATGTAAGTGGGTGGAGGGGGGAGGAGGGTGACTGAATTGAGAAGCTGAGAGGTGATAGGTGGAATAGATAAAGGGCTGAAGAAGAAGGATCCTGATAGGAAAGTGGACCATGGGAGAAAGGGAAGGTGTAGGATAACCAGTTGGAGGTGAGGGGCAGGTGAGAAGAGGCAAAAGCGGAGCCAGAATGGGGAATGGAAAAGAGAGAAGAAGGTGGAGGGGAAGAGAAATTGCCAGAAGTTAGAGAAATCGATGCTCATGCCATCAAGTTAGAGGATACCCAGATGGAATATGAGGTGTTACTCCCCCATGCTGTCAGGTTGGGTCACTGTGACTTAGCAATAAGTTGAGAGGACAAGTATTTATGCAGAAGAGTGAAATGAGGCAAAGGTATGTTCCACAGACTTTGTTGGCATTATTTATGATAACTGCAAGCTGTTCAGTACTAGCAGCATCACTGTGAAGATGAAATCACCAACTACCTGTCCCCAGGAAAAGTTATGACAGAGCAATGCAGAGAGAGAGGTACACCCTAAGTTCCTACACAGTGGACATAAAATATTGGACATAATAAATGCATCTAAGTCAGTCAATACAATCTAGTGAAGGATATCCAACGTTCAAATTCAAATTAGAATTTACTTTTAAAATCAGCCTTACGCTAAACAATGCTACAAATCTGCTGATGCTGAGAATTATGATCTAGAAAGCCATGTCAATGCTATCCTTCTGACAATTAAAAAAAATGTCAAATCTCAAAACTGAAAAATCCACTCCACAGCAAGATGATCATTCTGGGAGTGGAGGGGTTAAGGTCACACAGAACACGACGTGTCTACTGCTAATTATCTCCTAAAAATAGAAAATCCCTGTTCAAAATGAGGGCAGCAAACTAAATGGTTACATCTCTAACTCAGTATTCATTGTTCTTCTTGTTTTTCATTTACACATGCTTAGGAAATTCTATTCCTTGTGTGTGACGGATATAATTTAATTGATAATGGCATATCTATTTTACTCCAAGACATTTGAAATTTCTGGTAATCCCAGGGCATCAATTAAAACTAGTTTCAAAAATACAGAATGGATTTTTAAAAATGGTAATATTTGCAGTGCCAAATGGCTCCCCTTTCAGTGAAATTAAAACCCACCCTGACGTCGGCACCCTTCCTTCTGAAGCACATCCCACACTAACACTGCAGTCCACAATGAGGAATCTAACAGAGGCAAATACCCTGTAAGCAAAACACTAGAAACCCCAGCTAGTGGAAGTGATCTACAAACAAAAATGTACCAAGCAGTGTCTTGAAGTACAGAAGGCTCCATCATGCAGACTTAGCAATTAATCTTTAATTTACAGTGCTCCATGTATTGGAATTAGAACAATGGAACGTGCCAATGGGTAAATTTGCCAAGGTACCTTTTTCCTTCGATCCCGAGAACGTTTTCTGTGCTTTTTGACGACTTTCTCATCCTCGGTCACAACTTCCATTTCCCGGTTTTTCTTGATATGGGAAGCAGCGTGAGCCATCCTGAATGTGTATAATGTCTGACCAAATGTGACGGCTTAGGAAAGGTATGATCCTTGGCAAACTGATACAACCACTGTTCTGAGCAATTGTTTCTCTCACTGTTTTAAATCACTGCTGAAGAATTAAAGTTGTGGAAGGTTATTATTACTAGAAAAGGGCAGTCGATCGTGAGATATTGTACACTCATTTCCCTTATCAATGTCTGCACCTCCAGAAGGAGAAAATCTTCACAGGGTGCAGCCCATCTGATGCATGAATATAGTGAAGAAGCCAGCTGGGATAGTGAAGGCAGTATTATGGATATATCGCCTGCCACCAACTGGAAGTGCCTAAATGATTTCAATATAGGGGGGGTGGAGGCTGGAAGGGAAATCCTGGCAGAGGTAATGGTCAAATACCAAGAGCTGTATAAATGGATGTCTCTTATTATAGCGTAACAGTCAATTTTTCAGAAATTAATAGTTCTTGTCATCTCACGCAGATGCATTATTTTCCGTTCAAACCAGCAGGCATGAGGACACACATCAAACCTGCAGTACAGTGGAACGGGTCTTTCCATACTGCTGGTGCAGACAGAGGCAGGGAAAAAAATACATTGAATTTCCATTTGTCCATATAGGCCAAACATTTCATAGTGAAGAAATGGAGGAGCCAAGTCCCTGGACAGCCACATTGTCCCCTAAAAGATTCCACCAATGCATTTTAAAACATTGCTCCTGTTAGCTGTGGCAGAGTTTCCCCTTGAGGTTTGGTCTTTACTGTGTACTGCATGACAGAACTAAATATGTAATCACTCTAGCTCACAGTACAATCACTACAGTAGCAAGGGCCGTCCCTAGGGCTAACCTCAATTCACTTTCTTTGCCAAGAAGGGCAAAAGCAAAAAAAAAAAATCCTTATTTCTCTACAATCATTCCATCCGTGTTAACATCCATTTCTGGAGCCGTAAGGAGATTCATATCATTTGATTGTATTTTTTTTTGCCACCTGCGCTCTTGGTGCTACTGACTGCAGCTTTTGAATATTCATGATGGGTGGGAGAGAGAGGGAGGGAGAGAGAGGGAGGGAGAGAGAGGGAGGGAGAGAGAGAGAGAGAGAGAGCGACAGAGAGAGAGAGAGAGAGAGAGCGACAGAGAGAGAGAGAGAGAGAGAGAGAGAGAGAGAGAGAGAGAGAGAGAGAGAGAGAGAAAATACACAGCAGCCAGTATAGGGCTACAACGTAGTAACATCTGAAACTATAGATAGAAAATGGAGCCTTCCCCTTGGAATAATAAAAAGCCATGTCGCACCAAATATTATAGGAGCATCTCTCTATGTTGACTTTACACCGATGCACTGAGCCACAACAAATATTTCTGTAATCAGAAATATAAGGAAAAGGCTATTGTTCAGTCTGAAACAAAACCAGCTATTAATAACTTACACGAAAGAATCAGTATTTAATCATTTTTTACCGAATAGAAGGTTAATGTAAATTTAATGTTTTTCAAAATTTTTCTTCAAAAGAGATATATGGAAAATGCTAGATTAGGAGCAAATGTCAGAGATGGAGGTGGGCCCAGGGGCTGGGATTCCTCATTTGCTTATAATGCGGTCTTCGGTTTATGTCGGAGAGGGAATTTTTCACTCTCCAGTTTGGCTGCATCAGCTTCTTCAGTCTGATCCATTCCATGGGTTGAGTGCACACATGGTTACATTTCTAGCTAGAGATGGAGAATAAAATAATTTTACAAAATAAATTATAAGCACCATTATCAGCATTTGGCCATGTGTGCAGGGTAACAGGAAAGATGATCTTTATCTTTCCTTCTCCTGTTCTAAATAACACTGGTGTCAGTTAGCTCCCCCTGCATCAACACTTGGAAGAATCGCATCAATTGACTATGAATGGTTAAAGCGTGACACGTATGAACCTGATCTATTTCAGTTTCCTTGAACCAGATGTAGAGAAAATGAAAAGCCAATTATGTGATTGGGTGATAAAGGTGGAATATCCTGACTTTAATCTGAGCCAATCAAAACTGATAGTTGTAGGTATAAAACTAACCTATTGTGTACAAATGGATACATGACCCAGAAATGGAACCAAGCCAGATCACTTTTGCATCCAAAGTTCAGATCTGCTCCTTCTTTTAAAAATCGAAATTAGAATAATGAAACCCAAGCCAGGCGGCAGCAATCAGTAATCAGGATCAATTAGTAACTTACAGTATCGCTGGTGCTCATACACAAGGCTCACAGTAGCAAGTGTTCTGTGCAATTCCAAGGATTACACAATATGTGCACATTGGTATGGTGTCATCTGTTCTCTCAGTCAACCACCAACATCCGAATAGCCCTGCTCAACCCCTCCAAGCTAAAGATATCTCTGAGAACAAGTTTCTTTGGCTTTTATATTTGTAAAATTTAGTCACACAAGCTAAATTCAAAAATGACCTTAAGAATTGCCAATCCAACTCCAACACTATAGCCAATAAAGTTCCCTTAGGTGCCTAGTCTCCCACAGTTTACATTTTATCTCACAATTATCACTAAGTTGAATTATAAAATGGCACATTTTACACGGCATTCAGTTCAAAGCATAAGATAAGTGGTACTGAGGAGGAAGTGCAGTTATGGTGATGCCAAAAGGCATGGTCATTAAAGCTGGCTTCAAGAGAATCTTCATCATACACCTTTCCTCCTCTACCATCCTGGCATTTTGAGTATCCATTTTATTTATTTAGAAATGCAGCGTGGAACAGGCTCTTCCAGCTGATGAGCTGTGCCGTCCAGCAACCTACCTATTTAACCCTTGCCTAATCACAGGACTATTCACAATGACCAATCAACCTACTAACTCGTACATCCTCAGACTGTGGGAAGAAAGCAGAGCACCTGGAGGAAACCTGTGTGGTCACGGGCAGAACGTACAAACTCCACGCACAACTCCCAACTCCAACACCCCAAGCTGTAATAGCATTGCGCTAACTACTACGCTACTGTGGCACCCTGCATTTGTATCCAATACTTTTATCGCTAGAAAGCAAAGCCATTCAAAGTGAATAGACTTTCTCCTTTGTAATCCCATTTGATTTTTCACTCAGGTTCCTACACTCTGATCACAATTCCCTTATTTTGTTAAGAAGGGACAATATTTGGAGGTAAGATGAATGGGAATCAAATAATGTGCACGAGAGAATAATTTGCTGGGCTGCAGGGAGATGAAAGGGGCGTAGGACTGCTGGGGTCGATGTGCCTGATCCATTTTGTTCTTTTTTTCTGCGGGGAGATTTTGGGGGTCAGTGTGCTTGATCCATTTTGTTCATTTTTTTTTTGCGGGGCGGTGGGATTTAGGGGGTTGATGATTGTGCTGCCTTTCCTTTCTTTCTTGCTTTCGTGGCTAGTCCGAGAATTGAAGAACTGATCATAAATGAACCTTTCAAGTTGGTGTATTTAGAGCCTGTGTGTATCCAATGCGCCAAACGCCACCTTCTTATCTTAATATGTACGAATATGTTAGCTCATACAAATATATGACCTAATTCGTCATGCATTCGGCTGGTTACATTAGAAGCACAACTGCATTTTTGTACTCTTTATGACTTTAAGATCTTCCAAAGTGCTCAGATTCAGGTTTATTCATCATATGTACATTAAAACAAAGTGCAGATGTGCTGTTTGATTTAACAACCACAGGCCTAAAGATGTGCTGGGAATAGCTAGCAAGCGTCGCCAACATTCTGGCTCCAACATAGCATGCCCACAATGTTCAGCAAAACAAAACAGAACACAACAAGCAATAACAACAGCAAAGCAAGCCCCATTCCCACCCACGGTCATATAGTCATCTAAAGCCAGGGCAGACCATCTTCAGTCTGCTGCAGGCTTGGACTCACAGACATTGGACCATTGAGTTCCCTAGCAGCCTTGCAGAGGTTCTCAGGATTGGCTCCAACCAACAGGCCTAATCTTCCAGACTTCTGATTCAATCCTCAGCATTGAACCCAGCATCCAACAATAACTGAACATAAGGCCTCAAACTCCGGTCTCACTGATTCACCATCCCAAGGCCCAACACCTGACTGTGGATGTCCCATATCCAAGTGGAATAACAGGATAACAGGATTCCTGTCTAAACCAGATGATATATTGTTCAAGATAGCCTCACTTCATTTCAATAAAGCCAGTGGCTTTATTCATGCCATTAACTGGGCAAATTAATAAACCAAAATACAATTAACTCTGGCCAGCGGTTTTGTGGAGAATCACCAGCAAAATACTCTGAGGGTCAGCTCAGTGCCAACTTCCATGGCTGCGCATTTGACCTCTCTTCTGCTGCTAGACTCACCTCTGAATCCAGGAGTGCAACATGGAATTTGCAGCAAAATAAGGGACGGGTAATGTCCAGGTAAGGATAGTTTACAGATCGTGTGCAGTCAACCCAGGTAAAGATGCTTTACAGATAGTCTGCAGTCAGCCCAGGTAAGGATAGTTTACAGATAGTCTGCAGTCAGCCCAGGTAAGGATAGTTTACAGATAGTCTGCAGTCAGCCCAGGTAAAGATGCTTTACAGATAGTCTGTAGTCAGCCCAGGTAAGGATAGTTTACAGATAGTCTGCAGTCAGCCCAGGTAAGGATAGTTTACAGATGGTCTGCAGTCAGCCCAGGTAAAGATGCTTTACAGATAGTCTGCAGTCAGCCCAGGTAAGGATGCTTTACAGATAGTCTGCAGTCAGCCCAGGTAAGGATGCTTTACAGAGAGTGTGCAGTCAGACAAGTGTGCAGTAAGAAAGGTTTTTGAAGAGTATAGCTTCTCTTCGCACAGCAGGGGACTGGAGACATTTAGCATACGGAGACAAGATCAGGATGAAAACGAAGGACTCTAGGGTGACACTATGGGTCAGTTATTTTTACTTATTCTTTAGTATTATTAGCCTTCAACATAGAGGCTCCATTGGCTATTAATACTGGTATTATTGCAGTGTGATTGATGATTGATTATGCAAATAAGGAATTTGAACACACACAATGTTACTAATTGGTCATTGCTTGTATCCGCTGGTCAATTTCTGTGCAAAAAATGGGCAGAATGTATGGTGTCACTTGTGGGTTTCCCCCAGCACATCCTTGGGTGTGTTGGTTATCCACGTAAATGACGCATTTCGCTGCATGTTTCAAAATACATGTGATAATAAATCTGAATTGGAATAATTAGACCTTTCATGGCCACAGGATAACACAAACTTTTCCAAACTAAATGGACTGTAGCCTTTGCTGCAGTATAGGGCACACAACAAGGAATAATGCATGACAATGATTGACCATTCACAAGATCTGTCATACTCTTCTTCAAATAGTAGTGTGAGACTCTCAGTGACAATCTGCTAAGGTTTCCGGCAGACTCAGAAAACTACTCCTGATATAGGTCAAGCAAGAAGTTTACAAACAATTGCAAGTATTCAATTCAAATACAAGCATACAGATAAATGAAGTGCAGAATATTTTACTATGTGGTTTCAAGCTTTTTAGAATTTCATCTTGCTTGTTTTTTTGCTGAACAAAATTACTTAAAAGATGCCAATGCATTTTTTTTAAGACTACAGGTTGATAAAAGTTGAAAGCTTCTTCAAAATTAGACAGGCAGGAAGTCTAAAACAGACAATTTTCTTTTATTTTCAAAAGTTCCAAGAGCTAATCAGAAATGTGGATAGTCAAGAAAAGTAAATGTAAAATGGAAATGATTTCTACTATGTTACAGAACAGCTTACTTCATTGAAAGCTTTCTGCAATTTGTAGCCTACAAGGTCACAACTAAACATACAGCAGCAACCTATTTAAGTGTGCTAAGTTGATACCACTTAGCTATGAATCATAGAATTGTTACAAGGAGACAGCTATAGACCATTGAGTCCATGCTGGTGACTAACAGAGCAATATTATTGCTCCACTCTTTCCCCATGGTCCTGAAAGTTATTCTCTCTCGGTTACCTAGCAGTGAAGGCACCGATTGATTTTGTTTTCAGCACCCTCATACACCATGAATTTTAGATATTCACTGCTCTCTGAGTAAAATATTTTCCTCATATCACCTTCTGAATCTTTTGAGATTACACAAGCAGTTACTTCTAGAAAAGAAACATACAAATTTATAAAGCAAGTTGTTCCTGTCAGGACTTCCTGCAGAGCTTGAGATAATGCAAACTTTTAGGCACTTGGTAAAAGCCAATAGAAAGAAGCTATGTTTAAGTAGAACGGCCATTGCGTTACTGGGAAGGAGTAGTAGAGAGCTGAGGCTTTGCCTCAAGAGGCTTCAGCGAAAAGGGGTGGAGACTAAGGATACGTTTCTTTTTCTCTCTCTTTGTTTCTTTTTTTTCTCTCTTTCTTACTGCACAGCGCAGTGGGGATGACAGTCAGTACAGTGGAGTGTTTCTCTTGCAGATGTAGGAAGACAGGGAGACCTCGAGTATCCCTGATGACTACACCTGCAAAAAGTGCATCCAGCTGCAGCTTACAACCGTGTTAGGGAACTGGAACTAGAGCTGGATGTACCCCAGGCCATGGAGACGAAGGGGTTGATTGACAGGAGTTACGGGGAGGTAGTTACACATAGAATGTTGGACACAGATACCTTGGTGACGGTCTACAGAGGAAAAGGGAAAGGCAGCCAATGCAGGGTACCCCAGTGGCCATTCCCCACAATAGTAAGTACATTATTTTAGATACTGTTGGGGGAGAATGACCAAGCAGAGGAAAGCCACAGCAATCAGGTCTTTGGCTCTACGACTCAGAAGGGAAGGTGGGAGACAGACAGGGTGGTCCTGTGGACAAGAATGAGATTCCTGGATGTTGATGTTGATGAGGTCCCGCTAAGTGAGTTCATGGAATTAGGAGCTAAGGTAAAGGGCAGGATCTTCAAAGTGGTGATCTCAGGATTGTTACCTATGCCAGTGAGACTAGAAATAGGGATATAATTCAGTTTAACCCTAACCCTAAGGAGGTAGTACAAGGGGGAGGGTTTCAGATTTTTTTTTAGATCATTAGGCTCTCTTCCAGAGAAGGTGGGGCGTACAAACAGTCAGTCTGCACCTGAACTAGAGGGGAACCAATAGCCTTGCAGGAAAGTCTGCTCATGGTGCACTTGGGAGGTGGGGGGGGGGTGTTAGACTAGAGTTTCAGGAGGATGGGAACCACGGTGCCAGAGCATAGTGGAATGGTTGAGGGGAAAGTTAAATGTTAAGCCTAGATACACAGATGAGAATGAAGGGTTGAGCACAGCAGGACTAGTTTTCTGAGTTGTGACTATTTCAATGCAGGAAGTATTGTAGGTAAGGCAAATGAGCTTGGAGCATAGATCAGTATGTGGAATTATGATATTGTAGCCATTAGTGACACAGTTGCAGGAGAGGCAGGAACTGGCAGCTCACTGTTTCAGGGTTCTCTTGTTTTAGACATGACAGAGCAGGAGAGGTTTAAGGAGAAAGGGTATCATTACCAGTCAGGGAAAATGACATTACAGTGCTCAGCCAGGACAGGCGGGAGAACTCATCTAGCCAGGCGTTATAGGTGGAGAGGTATGACCGTGTTAATGGGGCTATATTACAGAACACCCAAAAGTCAGAATGACTTAGAGAAACAAATTTGTAGAGAGATCACAGACTGGTGCAAGAAACATAAGGTTGTTATAGTAGGGGATTTTAACTGTCCATATATTGACAGACTCCCATACTGTAAAAGGGGTGGATGGGATACAGTTCGTCAAATGTGTTCAGGAAAGTTTCCTTAATCAACATTTCGAGGTCCCAGCTAGAGAGAATGCAACACTGTTTCTCCTTTAAGGGAACGAGACAAGGCAGGTGTCAGAAGTATGTCTAGTAATCATAATCCTATTAACTTCAAGATAATTATGGAGAAGAATAGGACGAGTCCTAGCGATGAGATTCAAAACTGGGAAAAGGCCAAGTTTGATGGCATCAGAAAGGATCTGGCAGGAATGGATTGTGATTGGCTATTTTCTGGCAAAGGAGTGCTTAGTAAGTGAGAGGCCTTCAAAAGTGAAATATGGGGAGTACTGTACAGAGTTTGTACGTTCCTGTTAGAATAAATGGAAAGACCAACAGTTTTAAGAAACCTTGGTTTTCAAGGGATATTGCGGTCCTGTTTAAGAAGGAGGAGGAGGTACATAGGCAGCAAGGAACAAATGAGGCACTTGAGGAGCACTGAAATAGATGATAGAGATCTGAAATGGAATTTTGGCATCTGTATTTGATCAGAGGATGGACACAGAGTCTACAGAACTGAGGCAGAACAGTAGTAAGGTCATGGACCTTATCTGTATTATGAAAGAGGAGATGCTTGCTGTCTTGAGGTAAATTAGGGTGGATAAATCCCCAGGGCCTGACGTGCTGTTCTCTTGGAGCTTGTGGGAGGCAAGTGCAGAAATTGCAGGGGACCTGGCAAAGGTACTTAAAATGTCATTAGCCATGGGTGTGCTGCCAGAGAACTGGAAGATAGCTAATGTTCCGTTATTCCAGAAATGCTCTAAGAATATGCCGGGAATTTATAGGCCAGTGAGCCTGCTGTCAGTAGTGGGTAAATTATTTTATTGCAAGGTTTTCTAAGGGACAGCATATGTAAGTATTTAGATAGAAATGGCCTGATTAGGGTTAGTCAACGCGGCTTTGCGCATGGCAGGTTGTCTCTAACTAATCTTATAGAATTTTTCAAGGAGGTTACCAGGAAAGTCAATTAAAGAAAGGCAGCAGATGTTGTCTACATGCACTTTAGAAAGGCCTTTGACAGGGTCCTAAATGGAAGACTGGGTCAGAAGGTTCAGTCTTTGACATTTAGGATAATATAGTCAATTGGATTTAACAGTTGTTTAGTGGTAGAAGTCAGAGAATGGTAGTAGATGGTTGCATCTCAAACAGGAGGCCTGTGACTGGAAGTGTGCCACAGGGATTGGTGTGAGGTTCATTGTCGTTTGCCATCTATACTAATAACTTTACTGATAATGTGGTAAACTGGATCAGCAGATTTGTGGGTGCATGTAGACATGGAGGAAGGTGATTGAAAAATGGTAGATGGAATTTAATGTAAACAAGTGTGAGGTGTTGCACTTTGGGAGAACAAACGAGGGTTGGTCTTACACAGTGAATGGAGTGCACTCAGGTGTGCAGCAGGATAAGGGGATCGGGAAAGACAGGCCGATAATTCCTTGAAACTGATAGATAGGATGAAAAAGAGAGATTTTGGCAAATTGTCCTTCATAAATCAGAGTACTGAGTACAGGAGTTGGGATGCTATGTTGAAGTAATATAAGAAATTGGTAAGGCCAAATTTGGAATCCTGTGTGCAATCCTGGTCACCAACCTACAGGAAAGATATCAATAAGTTTAAAGTGCATAGAGAAAATTTACAAGGATATTTCTGGGTCTTGAGGACCCGAGTTATAGGGAAAGGTTGAATAGGTTAAGACTTTATTTCCTGGAGCACAGCAGAAAGAAGAGAGATTTGATAGAAATTATGAAGGTTATAGATAGGATAAATTTAAATAGGTCTTTTTTTCACTGAGATTGGGTGAGGCTAGCACTAGAGGTCATAGGTTAAGGGTGAAAATTGAAATATTTAAGAGGAACCTGAGGGGGAGTTTCTTCATTCAGGGGTGCTACAAGCATGGAAGGATCTGCCAGCTGAATGGTGGATGTGAGTTCAACTACGACATTTAAGAGAAATTTGGATATGTACATGGATTGGGGGGGGGGGGTAGTACTGAGGGGTATGGTCCAGGTGCAGGCTGATATGACCAGACAGATTAATAGTTTGGCATGTACCAAATGGGCCAAAGGGTCCCGTTTCATGTTTTATGACCCAATGACACTACCTGCCCTTTAGCCATTTGCTAATGAGAGCAGCTTCTCACTATTTACTATCAGGAAAAAAGTCACTATCATGTACATTTCTGTAAGTATCCTCTCAAATTTCATTGCTCCAAGAAAACAGAAGATTGCGGGTGTTGGAAGCTGCAGCAAATAAAAACTGCTGGAAGAACCTAGCTCAGGGATGGTGAACCCATGGTGCATGCACCAAAAGTGGCCCTTTGCACCCCAGTGATAATAATAAAAAAGTAAGCCTACTCATGCAAAAAGTATTAACCAAAAACCGATTTGTAGAAAAACTGTAACAGGAATTTAAGTAGCTCAGATCTAGAAATGGGTTTTACTGAGAATAAATCTAAAACTTAGCAATTATTTTTAGCGATTTTATTATTTTGTGCACATCTTTTGGCGAATGTTACCTTCTTTCACATTAATCTGTTTTCGATTTTAAAGATGTTCAATGAGTCAAACTAGGAAAGAAGGACTTTTGTTCTGCGGTCGTTCCATAACTGTTCAATACGTGTTTGATACTTGTTTGATCCTGAGGCGCCAGGCGTCTGCATCAACAGTGTGTCGCAGGTTCTTCCCAGTCAGTTTACAATTGACACTCGTGCGCTACGGAGTTGTGCTTTGTTCGTCCTTTGTGAACATTTACAGTTTTGTACTTTTTCGAAAATTAAGCCTTGTTTTTACATCCAGTTACCCATCACAGCACAAAAGAAAATGAGCAAAAGAAAAACAGAAAGTGATAGTAAGCATGAATTCAATGAACAGTGGGAAAATGAGTTCTTATTTATAGCGGATCCGTCAGGAAAACCGTTGTGCATTGTTTGTGAAAACACTTAGATTAGATTATGAGGACACGCAGTCCTCTTTTATTGTCATTTAGTAATGCATGCATTAAGAAATGATACAATGTTCCTCCAGTGTGATAGCACAGAGACACAAGACAGACCAAGACTGAAAAACTGACAAAAACCACATAATTATAACATATAGTTACAACAGTGCAAGCAATACCGTAATTTGATAGAAGAACAGACAATGGGCATGGTAAAAAAAAATGTCTCAAAGTCTCTTGAAAGTCCCAACATCTCACGCAGACGGTAGAAGGAAGAAAACTCTCCCTGCCATGAGCTTCCAGCGCTGCAAACCTGCTGATGCAGAATCTTGGAAGCACCCGACCACAGTCCGACTCTCAGTCCGTCCGAAAACTTCGAGCCTCTAACCAGCCCTCCGACACCGAGCACTGAGCACCGGTCTCTGCCAGCGCTTTGACCCCAGCTCCGGCCACCAGCAACAGGTGAAACCGAGGATTTGGGGCCTTCTCTTCCAGAGATTCTCGATCGCACAGTAGCAGCAGCAGCGTACCGGGCATTTCAGAAGTTTCTTCAGATGCTCCTCTGTGCTTCTCACGTCTGTCTCCCAAATCAGGATTGTACACGGCCCCTACTTAACAAATACAATATCATTTCACCGGAGAGGCTGCGCATGCTGCGTCGCGCCGCCATCTTCTCCTCCCTCTGGCACTTTCTCACATAATAGAAGACATGATCTTAATAGCCGCTATGAAACACAACATCAGACTGAAATAGAAGGAAAACTGAAGCTAGTGCTCGGGTCTGAGTTACGGAAAGAATATGTGATTAAGAAAAAGGAAGAAATCAAAAGAAGACAAAATATATTTGTTAAAAGAAGTCTCATTAAGGTAAGTAATGTTTATCTTGTTTTTATATTAAATCAATATACATCAACATATTTTTACAACAATTGAATGGGGGTACAAGAGTTGTACGGCGCATCTGAACTCGTGCGTGAAAAAATTGCCCCATGGAATATAAAAGGTTAGCCACCCCTGATCTAGCTGGTCAAGCTTAATCTGTAGAGGCAAGTGTTGACCAAAGAAGAAAGGAGTCTTAACGGGCAAAACACGCAGTAAAAAAAAAGTTCCCTAGGTTGGAGAATCTGATATTGAAATCTGCAGCTCTAACATGCCTGGACTAAAAGATGAGGTGTTTTCCTTTATGTTGTTTTGGGTCTCGCTGGAACAATGCAAGAGGTTAAAGACAGAAGCCAGAGAGGGAGACAGATGGCAATTTTACAAAAATGTTTTCTTTTATTTCAGAGGGTCTGGAGTTTCCTGTTTCCTGCTCATAATCCAATCTTCTATCCATGCCAGTAATATTACCTCCTACACTGCGAGCTTTTACTTTTTCCCAATAACTTTAGATCTGGCACCTTATTGACTGAAAATATTGGCCAAAGTCTGAGGAATGCATTTTCTCAGAGGTACATCATAAACACATAAGATTCTGCAGATGCTTGAAATCCAGAGCAACACAATCAAAATGCTGGAGGACCTCAGACAGAATACATTTTGAGTTTGTGACATTCTCAGAAGGTTGCATGGAGATAGAGAGAATGAGAAAGGCAAAGGCATCGAAGGATTCAACCAAAACCATGTGCATTTTAAAATCCAGGTATTATTACACTGGGGTTAGCGTGGGATAGTACACAGTGCTTGAATGTGACTATATGCAGGTTGTAATAAATGCAAGAACATTTTTAATTAGGTTATAGTTAAGGAGGATAGTTGGAAAATAATGAAACAGTTAAATACAGAGGGGAGAAAAGCTTCGATGAAAATTTTAGCAACAAGTGAACTGAGGCAGATGGACCATGTTGCTAAGGTAGAAATAGTTCAAAGTTCAAAGTATGTTTATCAAAGTATACAACCTTGCAATTCGTTTTCTTGCAGACAGCCGCAAAACAAAGAAACACCGTAGAACCCATTTAAAGAAAAAACCCACACAAAATCATCAAACATGTGGAAAAAAAGAACAAATCACGCAAACAACAAAAAGCAAACAAATAACACACAGAACATTAAACATCAAACCGCAGAATCTCCAAAAGTGAGTTGACAGCCATGAGCCGCTGATGCAAGTGAAGCTGGTCCAGGAGCCAAAGGCTGCGGCCACAGCCACTGAGTCGCCTGTTCATCACTGTGTCAACGGCTGCTGATCCAGTTCCACATCAAAGCGCCTCGATCAAATTGCATGAGTTGTAAAGAACATTCAGCGCTTTACCATTTGGTAAGGCAAGTCATGATGATAATGGATATACTAAAGATGCTATGTGAATGCAATATATTATTGCCAACAAAGAATTAACAAACCAGACCTTATTTGAAAAGTATTCATTTAAAAATGTGTAAATTTGCAAACATCAGGGATTCAATCCAATATAGCAGAAAAATAGCAAGATGTGAACTATTTAATCTCACAGCCAACTACAGGAAACACTGTTAAAAGCAGGTCCACCTCTTGAACATTACCATAGGAACTTGTGCTGGGTGCAAGTCTATTATTAATTAGGCTCACTTTTATATACAATTAAACAGGCTAGAGGTGGTGTATGGGCAAGGGGCACAAATACTTATAAAAGTTATTGGGTGGCACAGTAGCACAGCAGTTAATGTATCGGTTTACAGCATCAGGTGTAAGATCAGGGTTCAACTCCTGCTACTGTCTGTAAGAGGTTTGCACATTCTCCCCGTGACCACATGGATTTCCTACAGGTGTTCCAATTTCCTCCCACATACAGTGAGGGTTGGTGAGTGTGGGATGTCATGATGGTGCCGGAAGCATAGCAACAGTTGTGGACTTCCCCCAGAAAAATTCTTGCCGATTTGATTTGACACAAACGATGCATTTCACTGTGTGCTTTGATGTACACATGACCAATAAAGCTAATCTTTTTTTTTAAAAAAAAGCACCTGCACTTTCTTCCAATAACATTACAGATATACATGTCCTACTCCAAAAAGTGAATTCTTCTATTTACCCTCAAAGCAATCTATACAAGTGCAAGTTCAGTCCGCTACATGTAAGAGAGAAGCCATGGGTCACTGGGGGCTTTGAACTTGGACTATGAAGCTGAGGCTCCTGCACTAATCCCATCCTGTGCTCAAGGGTCTCAATGTTGGCATGCTCCCAAAGTGGCAGTAGAAATGGAAAGCAAAATCATTGAACCACCATGCCTCCACAGAACACAGAACAGAGCACACTGCAGCACAGTACAGCCCTTCGGCCCATGATGTTGTGCTGACCCTATAACCTACCAAGACCAATTCTTTCATACATCATCCTCCATTTTTCTATCATCCATGCACCTATCTAAGAGTTTCTTAAATTATTTATTGAGCTACAGTGAGGAATAGGCCCTTCTGGCTCTTGGAGCCATGCTGCAGAGCAATCCCCCCATTTAATCCCAGCCTAATCACAGAACAATTCACCAATGAGCAATTAACCTACCAATCGGTATGCCTTTGGACTGTGGGAGGAGGAAACTCATGCATCACAGGGAGAGCGTGCAAAATCCTTACAGGCAGCAGCAGGAATTGAACCCGGGTCACCTGTACTGTAAAGCGTTGTGCTAACCACTATGCTACCGTGTCGCCCCAATATATATCCCTAACGTATACATGGCAGGGCAGTCAATGCGCCCGCCACTCTATGTAAAAAAAACTTACCTCTGACATGCCCCCATACTTTGTTCCTTAAAATTACGTCCCCTAGTATTAGCCATTTCTGCTCCGGGACAAACGTCTCTGGGTTTCCACTCGACCTATGCCTCATATCATCTTGTACATCTCTATCAAGGCACTTCTCATCTGCCATCACTTCAAAGAGAAAAGCTCTAGCTCTTTTCCTAACTGAATACAGACATCCTTAATCTCAAGGTTGTATATAGTATAAATGCTTAGATAATAAATGTACTTTGAACTTTTAAGGAGGTGATTCACTCACTCTCAAAAAGTAATGGCGTAGATTGCATGAAGATCAAAACAAGGCAAAGAGATAAAAACAATCCGAAGTTTGCAGTCCCTAGCGTATTGGGAAAGAAGCAGTTCAGTAAAAGGTCCCATATTCTTTAATAGGCTGGAATCTAAAACTAAGACACAGAATTTCACTACAGAGTTTAAGAAATCCCACTTTTTTTCGATAGCTCTTCAAGATACTTAGAACCAAGTAAAAACAAACAGCATACTTGCTTCAGGCACAAGGCCCCTCTCTTCCTCTATATAATTCCAAAATGCTAAAAAAACAATATTTTGCCAGAACAAATAAAAATCACTTTTTCCTCCGCGGGTAATAGTGCTTTCTTGTGACAGCACTGCCACACCGCCCGTAATTGGGAAATTCCCTCTCAGCTGCTGCTCAAACAGTATCATAAATGATTAGATTTCAACAGTAGGCAGCTCAACACCAGTAACGGCACACAATGCCGGATGCAAGTATTGCAGGGCGAGTACTGCGTCAGGAATGTGGGTGGAGAATGAAGAATGTGGGTTGAGAATGAAGCATGCTGGTAGTCACCGTCAGAGGCCATCTGTTCAGTTACAACTGTTATCTCCATCTCTCCACAATTTCTTCTTAGCGACTAGATAATGTTGTGACTGTTGATCACCTTCAACTACAGGAACGCACTTTACCACCATTATTAATGTTCATACATCATTTTTACTGGTCTATTAGAAAATAATTTAGTCATGGGTTATTTCAGATGTCAGCAGTCTTGCCGTGTTTTTTTTAAACAAACGTGGATAGCACATATGCACTATTCTATCACATCTGCAGGGATTAAAATCAACAGTAATACGACTTTAAATTTCATATTTTGGACAAAATACTTCTGTTTCTTTCCAATAACTGCAATGAGTTTTTTTGATTAATACCTCTCACAATTTATTTGAATCTAAATGCCTCCGTGATACAACTACATTCTATTTGTGATCCCACATCTATTTCATTAGAGCTATCCAATTAAAATACCTCTTTTTCTCTGACTAGCATCTCTTTCATTTTCTTGTCTTTTGTTTCCTCTAATTCTATTTCTGTCAATCACTTTGGAGCATTTTTCAACTGAAGGACAAGTGGTTGTTGTTGACAAACAAGGTTGAAATGCTCATTCTCTGTTTTAGGCGAACGGTCTGAGATTCGTATCAGGCAGAGAATCCGCTAGTCTCTCTCCCCGCACTTCAAACTGGGGCCACCTTCCTGCATTGCTGTCCCCTCTCTGCTCCTTTCCTGAAGGCATTAACTCCTGTTATGTTTTATAACTCCAAAACATAAAAACTAATTGAAAGGAAAAAAAAAGCCGGGAATGAGAGTTTAACTTTGTTTATTTTTTGTACTTTAAGCAAGGCGAGTGCATTGCACATTCAGCCATAATCAATTATTTAAACAACAAAGAATGCTTAATCAAAGAATATGCTTACAATAGTACTCAAATATTATTGAAATATTAAATACACAACTCCTGTCTTCAGTATGTGACACTTGCTGGCTTACATACACACACCTTTTTCTATATTTGATGATAGGAGAAATGAAATCAGTTCCAAATCTATTCATGCGGAATCCCAAAACCAGTCAATCGTTCTGATCATCATCAACTCTGGTAGGCCATCACAAGAATGATCAGCTCTGGCTAGGGAGACATTTGGGGGGGGAGGGCATGAGGTGGAGGAAGGAAGAGAAGCGGAAACCCAGGGGAAGAGGAGAGCAGAGAGACATTGTTCTGGAGTGAGTGAAGGAGGAGACTGAGGCAGAAATGAACCAAGGAGATGGTGCCGATATGAAAGGATGCAGAGTGAACTGGATCTAAAGAGTGTAGGGTATTTGGCCCATAGATATGAAAAGCGTTGATATAGGAGACCAACCTGGGAGATATCTGTTAGACTGGTTAAATAAAAATTAGAACATCTTGAAATGAGTCACACAGCAGCAGATTCGCCTGAAAATTTATCAGCAGTCGGACCTGTCTTTCGAGCTCTAATGTATTTCTACAGCTGCTTTTCAATAAAAAGGTGAAACAACACTAGTGCCAAAAAATTCCAGTAACAGCAGGACTTATTTTCCCGAATCAAAGTTATTCTCAAAGTATGAATTCTGAAAGCAGTTGGCAAAGCTGCTTCTGGTCCCACCGTTTGTGACCTTAGTCTGATTTCTGAGTAATCCGCGCATCTGATTTCCTTTGTAATCTTATTATTTGAAACTGGCTTCAAAAATCAATAATGCTGATTTATTTTAGTCATCATCATGTATTATAGTTCAGTTATCCTTGCAGACCAAAATTACATTGGTCATTCAGAAAGCACCAACAACTGCTTGATACATAAAGACTTAGGGATGAAGGATTATAATATTAAAACATTAATCTGCTTACAAACCATACTTTCACATATTAAAGTTTCGAAAACCAGCCTCAGACTTGTACTGTGAGAAAAGAAGTGGCAGAGGGTGCATATATTTGGCTTACATCAAGAGTTCCCAACCTTTTTTATGCCATGGAGTGTTACTATTAATTGAGGTGTCTGTGGGCCTCAGGTTGGGAACCCCTCATTAGATGGACAACAGGACAGATTCACAAAGTTATCACCAGAGCTAAAAGGGTTAAAGGTAGAAATAGAAAGGGGTCATTTACCTCACATACTCCAATCCTACCGGAATTTGTTGCAATTTTCAATAAATGATCTGCAGCCTAATATCCATTAATGTAGCTCACAAAAAAAATCTGCCAGCTTCAGAATCAAAATCAGATTTATTACCTTTGACATATATTGAAGAATTTGTTGCTTTGTAGCAGCAGTACTTAAAAAATTACTATAAGTTACAATAAAAATATAAAATATATAAATAGTGCAAACAAGGAATTCTGAAGTAACGTTCACGGACTGTTCAGAAATCTGGGAAGAAGCTGTTCCTAAAATGTTTAGAGTGGGTCTTCAGGCTCCTGTACCTCCTCTCTGATGGTGGTATTGAGAAGTGGGCATGTTCCAGATAGTAAGGGTCCTTAACGTTGGGTGCCATCTTCCTGAGGCACCACTTTTTGAAAATATCATCAATGGTGGGGTGGCTTGTGCCCGTGATCGAGCAGGCTGAGTCTACGATCAACTGCAATCTCTTTCGATCCTATGCATCAGATCGGGTTGCCAACTTTCTTACTCCCAAATAAGGGACAAAAGTAGCAGTCAAATACGGGACACTTGTCTTTACCCCGAGAAAGAATACCATGACCATGAAGCCTTGCGTGGGCACCTGTGTACGCATACGTGATGTGCGCATGTGTGTACATGCTGATTTTTTTTCTGCAAATTGAATTTTGGCTTAATCTTCCCAATTCTGTTAAAGTGAAACTACACTGTACATAATTTCTACTTTATATAGGCTGTGTATTTAACATATCATTCCTACTTTTACTATATGTTAGTGTTATTTTACATTTTATGTGTTATTTGGTATGATTTGGTAGATCATTTTTTCGGTCTGGGAATGCCAAAAAAATTTTTCCCCATATAAATTAATGGTAATTGCTTCTTCGCTTTACGCCATTTCGGCACGAAAGGTTTCATAGGAACGCTCTACCTTAGTGGGGGAAATACGGGACAAAGGCGGTCCCGTATGGGACAAACCAATTTAGCCCAATACCCAAGATGTCCTGGCTAATACGGGATAGTTGCCAACCCTAGCATCAGAGCCCCCATACCAGATGATACCTTAGATTAGGAACTAACAATTGACAAATCCCCATTTGCAAAAGAGAGCTACAAACGTCTACCATCCTTTGCATGTGGAAATGGTTCTTAACTTTGCGCTTGAAAAGTCAGGCTCTAATCTTTGGTTTTAGGCCCTCAAATTCTCAATCGGTAGAAATATTATTTACCATACGTTTTAATTAATACCTTGAAATAACTATCTAAATCATCTAAATTCCAAGGCATGCAATGTCAGTTACTGAAAATTATTCTCCAACTTTTAAGCCGTAATGTTCAGGAATCCTTTTGGTGAATTTACAGTCCAAATCCTCCAATATCAGCATATCTCGATGTTCAGCACTGAAAACAACCCTCCAAAAGTGTTTGAGCTAGCAGTAGCATTACTTCCAAACTCTGATAATTGTTTTGCATTTTAGTGATTAATATACAAGGTCTGTTAAGTCCCTCAAGATCTCCACTACTCTAACTTTCACTATTTAGATAATTCTCAGATCTGTCACATTAAGGCCCAAAGTGGATGAGCACTTGTCTGCAGTAGTTCTATTCACTTAATCCATTAAAATTCTCTTCATATTTTATCGAGATACAGTGTGGAATGGGCCATTCTGGCCCTTTGAGCCATGCCGTCCAACAATCCCCCTATTTAATCTTAGCCTAATCAGTTTGGGAAAAATTATAATCACCAATTAACCTACCAACCTTTGGACTGTGGGGTGAAACCGGAGGGAACCCACATGGTCGTCACAGGGAGAACACACAAACACCTTACAGGCAGTGCTAGGAATTGAACCCCAGTCACTGGTACCGTAAACTATTGAGCTAACCACTACGCTACCGTGCCAGCTATAATGCTCATAATATTGTCAATCTTTTTGATACAAACCAACTTAGAATTTTCCAACCAGTTCAGTTGGCTCATTAATAAATTGATGAGTAAGTGAAGTGTAACACTGGTCAGCCAATTACAGACAGAACTTCTCTCCTCTGTTTCATTATATGCATCTAATGTGTATGCTGGAAACACTTATGAGCAAGTTTTTTGAAAGTGTTCTGGAAATCCATACAAATAACATCCATAAACATAATTCCAAATGCAATACTTTTCATCACCTTCTTAAAAAGTTCAGATCAGATTCACCCTTCGCAAATCCCTGGCGATCTGTTTTTGAGGTGTTTGATAACAAATCAATTGTCTTCGAAAGCATATCGGCAACTTTCCTTCAAATCGTTGGGATGTGAACATGGCCATGGGAATGTGTCACCTTCTGGGAACTTCATTTTGGTTACCTGATATATAGTGACCAACCCCTCCCCCGCAAGCACTGATTGAATAGTTTCCTTCAGATGTCCTAAGGAAACATGCTTTTACTTCCTTTGATATACCTGTACATACTAAAACAGAGTAATTATGCAACATACATAAAATACTGGAGGGACTCAGCATGTCAAGCAGCAGCAATGAAGAGGAATAGACAGTTGATATTTCCGCTGAGACCCTTCATCATGACTGGAAACGAATGAAGAAACAGCCAGATGTCTGCACTCCTGATTTTCATTTATAATATCACCTAAACATTATCTTTATTTTCATGTAATTGTAAATGAAAGTGTTGGGTTTGATATTCTTTACCTGTTTCTTTTCATAATGTTTTCCATGCCCTTTTCTGCCTTTTGTCATCTTGTGTTCTTAGCATCTAAGGAGGTGTGCCAATTTTTGCAATGTTATCCAAATTTTCTTTTAGTTTGATGATAACTTTTAACCCTTTATAGGGCTTCAGGAACAAACAACCCAGGTAACCCTCAGCCCTCCCTTATGTCCATGTGTCCAGCATTTCACTCCTGTTTGATTATCAGGTGAGTTTTGAAGTGGAAACATTTCATTGCATACCCATCAGCTTGTGACTGTACTGCTGTTCATAAGCATTCACATATTCACAAAGCGATCTTCCCAAGTGAAATAATGATTCCCATATTTCATTTAATCTGGTATATGATATTTGCTGCTCGCGAAGTAGTCATCTCTACCTTGGGAGACAGAGCACAGATTGGATAATATCAACTCTGTCTGTTAGCATGACCTAATGCTTTTATTTCCATTGCATCAATCCTCTAGCTACTCTGACATCTGTCCCTGGCATTTTAAACTGTCCCAGTAAGGATCAATACAAAATCAGCAACAAAACACATAACTTCGCCATCCAATTAGGCACATCAAAGCCTCCTACATTTAACAGAATCTCCTTGTTTTCCATCCTGTTGTATATAGTACTTCTCTTGTTCCTTTGTTAATCCCCTCCTCCTTTTCCCTGGATGCAAAAATCGTTAGTCTGGAATTTTACTATAAGCTGCTTTTCAATTAATTCTTCAAGTGTCATTACTAAAACTAATGACACCTTGTTAATAAATTATTTCAGAACAGGATTAACAGATTCCTTTTAAATATGGGCCCTGATGTTATGTATCTGGGGTGGGGGGGGGGGGGGGGTGTCGTAGACAAGATTAAATCCGCCTTTTAGTTGAATCTTGAATAATCTGAATACCCCTGCTCCTTTTGCACCATTTTAATAAGAAAGCAAAGTTAATGGCACAGAGATTTGAAACTCAATTTGAAACATTTGATTTAAGTAAATTGGATTTTATGTATTTCAGATCCATTTTGGGAAAGAGAATATATATAACCTCTCCCGCTCTTTCCCATCCATTCAAACAAGGTCTGATTAGTCCATTCATGTTGTCAAGATTGGATTGATCCTGTTGCCTAGTCCAATTTAATTTTGCCCCCCTCTCCCAACAGCCTTGTGGCAGCACCTTCACCTCAAGGATTGTCTTCTTTCAAGGTGATGGCTCATCAATGCCTCCTCAGGGGATATCATAAAACGGCAATACATGCTGGCTTTCTAAGCAACGTTAGATTCTGAAAAAATGAATTTTAAAAACTTCCAGCCACTAGCTTAATGATCACAGAAAGTTCACAAGGAGATATCAAGGTCCAAAGTTCAAAATAAATTTATTATCAAAGTATGCGCACCATATACAACCTTAGAATTCATCTTCTTGCAGCCAGCCTCAAAACAAAGAAACACAACAAAGTCCTTGGAAAAACTCCAAAGACCGACAAACATCCAATGTGCGAGAAAAGAACAATTTGTGCAAACGATAAAAAAGGAAACAAATACTTTGCAGAACATGGGATGAGCTCAGGTGGGGAATCTTAGCCGACAAGGAGAAGTGAGCTGAACACAAGTTCATCCTCCACACTCAGCCTCTCTGCCCCAATCTATTTAATTTGGCTTGGCACTTAAACCTACTAAACATTGGCTCATTTTTCACTACTGGACCCCAATGCTTCAATCTGCCCCAAATTCTGCCCCAGTGATGGCTCCATTCTCAAGAGCCCAATTCGCTGAGTCCTTCACGAGGAGCTGCAAAAATGCCAGATTATTCAGCGGTTTAAAGGCACACTTCCCAAAGAGAAATTACAGGCTGTGAATTGTAGTGCTTGTAGTCCAAAAGAAGCATATTTAGTAGAATAGCTAGTAGTTTTGTGAATTGTCCACAAAATGTCACCGTATACCCCCAGAACCTCCATGCCATCTATTACTTATGTGTTCACATTTCCGTATACACGTGCCATTGATTATTAAAACTGTAAGACCACAGAAGTTTGTGGTAGACCCAATGTGTATGTGCTTGCTTTGTTGTAACAATCAAAAACCACACTCCTGCCATTGCTCAATATTAGTACATCTTTTATTTCTGAATATTTATCTATTCTGGAAGTGTTCTTTGGTCTGTGCCCCACCTACTCCCTGGAACATAGCATTTCATGCCCCAGGAAGACACGTAAAGATGTTTTCGTGGCCTACTGCCTGGTCAAAATTGCACACTATCTTAACAGTTACAAGTGTTCACAAAGAGGTGAACTACCAATGCACCAAGAACTTCCAAAGGAATGCACTATTAGCAAAAATATTCACAAGGGAATTTCTCATCACTGAAACAAACTTTCCCTAGGGCGTGCACAACTGACACAACACAGAGAAATTGGCGATACTAGATTCAGCATAAAGCAATGGCAGCCATTCAGGTCCCCTGAAAAGAAAGGTAAAATAAAACAAATGAAGCCTATTGTACTCTGGTGTCCATCAGGAATGGCTTCGAAAGTCTGTAGATGTCACAGTGATCAACCCTTAAAAGAAATCTCTCCTCAGCAACAATAGAACAACTGTATAGAAAGTTGCCATGGAGTTGAGGGAAAATGTGGAAGGGGATAAATAATATGAGGTACAAGATGGCTGAATGTGCACACCTTTTAATTCCATACAGTGTTGGTAGAAAGTATTAAGAGTTATTTTTCCTGAGTTAAATAATGACCTGAAATTTCTTACAAACATTGGGTCAGGAATAAGATATTCAGACCTTAAAGCTTGTTTCACAATCTAATCAGATCTAAAGTAATCAGCATCCTAGACTCCAGAGGTACTGCAGATGCTGGAAATCTAGAGCAAGATACACAATGTACTGGAGGAGCTCAGCAGGACAGGCAGCATCTATGAATGGGAATAAATATTTGAGAAACTTTGAACTTTTTACTGTGCCATGGACTGCTCTTCATCAAGTTATGGTATTGTTGCACTGTTGTAACTATATGTTATAATTATGTGGTTTTGTTAGTTTTTTCAGTCTTGGTCTGTCCTGTGTTTTGTGATATCACATCGGAGGAAATATTGTATCATTTTTTAATGCATGCATTACTAAAAGACAATAAAAGAGGACTGCGTGTCTTCATAATCTAAAAAAAACTGTTGAAGTTTCAGGCCGAGCATCTTACCTCCAATTGACTATGATAGTTTTGAAGACACTTGTTTAGCAAAAGAGTTCAGTTTCAATTTTGACATTTTGAAATGACCATCCTCACTGCTTTGACCTACCCCCAGTCCCCAGGGTTACATGGAGATTACAAGCAGATTATTTAGTATAAGCAAGGTACAATGGAAAAATATAGTACAGATTAATATTTTATATCTTAAGTCAGCGTTCATGATGCCTCACTGACAATTCAAGTCACAAAATGACTGGGCTGAAAAAACAGAATGATAGCTAGTGATTCTCTTTTTTTGTCAGCGGGGAATAGGTGCAACAATACTTGACCGGGAGGCAGGCATGCTTTCAGAGAATAGGAGAGGGCTCTTGTGCAACCAGAACGTGGTGGGAAGGAATTGTATGAAGCTCCCTAGGATCACCAGGGAGCCTGTTTCGGGGGTGCTACCGAAAACAGGAGAAAGTCGGCTTTCTGCAATGCAGTGGAAAGTGAAGGTCACTGCTGCCAACGCTCACACAAGCACCCACATGGGACTCCTCTGGAAGACATCGTTTGCTTGCTTGCTTGCCTTTTGAATAGAAATTTTATTTTCAACATGAGAGGATCACAGACAATAAGGTACATTAAAATGAATCCATGCTATGCATTTGTACAGTGGAAGAGATTTAAACTTAAGTAGTTATTATTAACATCTCCTTAATTTGTCTCTAATTTAACATGTTGGTCCAAGTTGCAAATGTATTAATGTAATAATGATATTGTGCATTCCCACTAATATTAGTCTGTCTACTGCAATGAAAAGCTACGTATGTGGATCACAGCAGCTTTCCTCTCTGGGATAAGCATGCTGCGTGTTTTACACGCCTGCATGGCACATATATTAATTGTCCACATGTCAATAATCAGGTGATGTTACACTTTACATTGGCACTGAAACTCTTAGGTTATCATAAGGAAGTTTAGGCTCAATTTCCGAAAATTAATTAATGTTTATAACTGTGTATTTCAGCTTATTCTAAAAGTTTATTAAAATATTAGATATATATTTATCTCTTGATTAAAAATAGTGGTATGTGCTAAGTGAAATGAGCAAAGCAGGTATTTACTTGTCTGGCTGGAAGGGCTTATTCCGGAGAGGAACTGCAAGCAGTTTATTCCGTGTGTCATTTAATTACACTGGGGTACAGCACGTCAGGGTTGGAGTTGAGAAAGATCTTTCTGCAACGTTACATGTCTTTTGACATGCCATTACACTCTAGTAATATACTTCTAGCTGCTGCAACCCTTCATTTTGTGGAACTCCAGAAAATTTCAAATTAATTGAAGTCGAATCAATATTAAGTGGATGGGCAGAACAGAAATGCTAACACAAGGAGGAGGAGTAATTTTAAAGTGATTGGAGGAAGTATAGTGGGGATGTCAGAAGTAAGTGCTTTACACTAAGAGTGGTAAGCACAAGGGTGGTGGCAGAGGGAGGTACATTAGGGACACTTAATAAACTCTTAAGATGGGCACATGGAAAATAGAGAAATGGAGGGTTTTGTAGGAGGGTAAAGTTAGATTGATCTTAGACACAAGAGATTCTGCAGATGCTGGAAATCCAGGGCAACACACACATAGAATGCTAGAGGAACTGAGCAGGTCAGGCAGCATTTATGGAGAGAAACAAACAGTTGATATTTCAGGCTGAGATCCTTCATCAGGGCTAGAAAGAAAGAGGGCAGAGTCAGAATAAAAAGGTGAGTGGAGGGAAAGGAGCCTGTGCTGGCAGGTGATAGATGAATCCAGTGAAGGGGAAGATGGATAGGTAGGGAGGGGTGTTGGTGGAAGAGAAGTGGGAATGATATGGGAAGCGTGGAGGTAATCGATGGAAGAGGCAAAGGGCTGAAACTGATGGAATCTCACAGGAGAGGACCTCGAACTTCTCAAATCATTCCCATTTCTCCCCTCCTTCTCTACCTGGATACACCTCTCACCTGCCAGCTAAGGCTCCACCCCCTTCTGATGAAAAATCTGGCCTGAAATGTCAACTGTTCATTTCCCTCCACAGATGTTGTCTGACCTACTGAGTTCCTCCAACGTTTCTTTTGTGCACTGCACCATTCCAGCATCTACATTCTTTCTTGCATGCTCTGGTTTAATTTCAATTTCTGAGCTGTAAGCCCTTCTCATGACACATCCTACCCCACCTGCCTGCCCACTACACTATAGAAAGCTCACATTGCAACAACCAATTCCTGAGCAAGAGTACAGAATGAAAGAAAAAAATCACTGGAAGTAACTATGCAGCTGCGAACCATGCTGCTTGTGGCTGTTGTAATGTTCAGTATCCCCACACCAGTCCAAATCTCATGTGGACCTTTTGCAAGTCCAAATCTACTGAGTGACAAATGTCACTGTGACAGATGGAGACAAGCAACAGAGCCCAATCTTGCAGCAAATCCCTAGCCATATTAACTGTTGACAGGGGAATTATGATCTTTAAAAAGAACATTTTAAACTCATCTAACATTTTTTATTGACTTTTGTTAATATGTTTTCAATTAACTTTGTTTTCTTAAATGACTTTTTAAAAATCGGTTGCAAATCCTCTAAGAATTTTTAAAATACCAGTGACATTTTTAATTGTGAAATTAAAAAAAACCCTCACGGGCTTTGGCAGGGAACAAATCTTAACCGCAGGTTTGCCATCTGTCAAAGTGTTCTGTGAGCTTGGCCTCAGCTCAAAGGTACGAGGACCTCCTCTTACACCCAACCCACAACCCTCTACAGCTTTGGTAGTGGAGAGTCAGCTTATTAAAGCCCTCCACACCTGGCCCAGGTAAGTACAGGTGTGGACTGTGGGTGGATGAGTGACAGGCTTAGGTTCCATATTCACAGAATCCAATGTGGCTTCAAGCAATCTCAGATTGATTCACCACCAATCAAGCTCTCCTGTGATGCTATCACTTTCATTATTTAGGAAATGAAGAAGCCACTCGTGCACAACAACATGTGAAACACGAGAAACATAAGAAATAGGAACAGGAGCAGCAACACACACAAAATGCTGGAGGAACTCGGGAGGTCAGGTAGCATCTATGGAAATGAATAAACAATCGGCATTTTGGGCTGAGCCCTTCTTCAGGACTGAAAAGGATGCCAGAATAAAAAGGTGAGGGAAGGAGGAGGAGGCTACCTAGAAGTTGATATGTGAAGCCAGGTGGGTGGGAAAGGTAAGGGGCTGGAGAAGAAGGAATCTGATAGGAGCAGCAAGTGGACCGTAGGAGAACAGAGGTACTCGATGAAGCGGTCCCCCCAATTTATGATGGCTGTCACCAATGTAGAGGAGGCCACACCGACAGCACCAGACACAATAGATGACGCCAGCAGATTCCGAGGTGAAGTGTGGCCTCACCTGCAAGGACTGTTTGGGGCCCTGAATGGAGGCGAAGAAGAGGTGAATGGGCAGGTGTAGCACTTGGGCCACTTGCAGGGATTGCGCCCTTGGGAATGAACAAGACTAACCCATCTGGATGATCTGTGGACTCAGATCCACCTACCTGCCTTTGCAAGATGGTACTGGTAAATCACAGCGACATGTTGCGGGTAGCTTAGAAAACATCTAAATGTACTTCTTCTCAACTATTCTCTCTGCAATCTGCAGCCTGTAATTTCCCTTAAATAACGTACTTTTGAACTGCCTTAATGAACTAGCGATTTCACGATTTTCTGAATGACTTGGCAGACTTAACTCTCAAGCATGCAGGTACAGCAGCTTTAAATGGCAAAAACAAAGAGAGGAGGGAAGAACTCCAAGCCAGACTAAAATGTCGGGATATGAGACTCCTCTATCAAGCATCTTGTTAGCAAATGTACAATCACTGGACAGCAATTTTGAGGACCTAGGGCAAGATTGCTGAATTGAAATGAGGGATTGCTATATTCTTTGTTTCATGGAGACATGGCTCACTCTGGACATGCCAGTTACATTGGTAAGAACCAGGGGCTTCTTGATACACAGGATGGACCAGACTGTTGATTTGGAGAAGGCAACAGGTGGGGGGTCTGTGTTTATGATAAACTCTTTGTGGCATTTGGACACAGCGGTCTTGTCGCACTCTAGATCCCTCATTCTGGAACACCTAATGAATAAGTGCCAACCGTTCAACTTAACAAGAGTGTTTCTAACCTCAATTTATATACCGCCAAAGGCCAACATTAAGCAGACACTTGAGGTACTGAGTTCCGGCATCAGCCAACAAGAAACCTAACCCTAGCTCTACCATGGCACCTTGTTTGAAGAAATTTTTGCCCAATTACCATCAGCATATTACCTGCAGCACCAGGAATCCCAAAATGCTCGACCACTGCTATACTATGATTAGTAAAGCCTAACATTCCATTGCAAGACCGCATTTCCGGAAATCTAATCACTTGGCTGTTCTCCTCCTATCTGCATGCAGGCAGAGACTAACAGCATAGCTCCAGAGATAAAAACAACAAGGAAGTGGTTGCAGGTGGCAGAGAAGCGGCTATGGGATTGCTTTGAGTCAGTGGACTGGACCGTGTTAAAGGACCCATCAGAGAATCTGAACAAATACATAATGGCTGTCACGGGCGTCATAAAAACAGCCATGGACGAGTGTTCCCTCATAAAACACTCCCCAACCAGAAGCCCTGGATGAATCATGAGATCCACAACCTGCTGAGGATGAGATCACTTGCATTCAGATCTGGTGACCAAGTAAAATACAAGAGGTCCAGGTACAATCTTCAGAAAGCCATCTCACGTGTGAAGTGGCAATTCCAGACCACAGAAAGATGCTCCACAGTTGTTGCAGGGCTTGAAGGCTATCGCCTTCTACAAAGTAAAACCAAGCAACATAGGTACAACAAGGTTTCACTCCCAGAACAGCTCAATGCCTTTTAAGCTCATTTTGACCATCAAAATATGGAGGAACCCTAACAAACTGCCACAGCCCCTGATGACTCTGTGATTTCAGTCTCTGAGGTTGACATAAGAGCATCCTTCAGCAGGGTGAGCCCACTGAAAGCATCCTGCCCAGACAGAGTATCTGGCCGAATACTATGGATTTGTGCTGGAGTGTTCACTGACATCTTCAAATTCTCACTTCAGCGCATCCTGGCAGTTGACTTCAGGAGGAGGAAACTGGAGGTTATTGAACCAGCCTTCATTTGGGGGGGTGTTCAGTGTTATCATTTTAGCGGATGTGTCCTGGGTCCAGAACGTTAACTGTCATAATGAAGAAAGCATGCCACTGCCTCTGCTTTCTAAGTTTGTGAAGATTCACCATGTCACCCTAATCTTTAACAAACTTCTATAGATGGTGTGGTGGCGAGTACATTGACTAGTTGCATCATGTCCTGATATGGAAGCATCAACGCCTTTGAACAGAAAATCCGACAAAAAGTGGTGGATACGGCCCAGTCCATCACAGGAAAAGCCCTACATGGAGCGCTGTCACAGAAGAGTAGCATCCCTCATCAAGGAGCCCCACCATCCAGGCTGTGTTCTTTTCTCATTGCTGCCATTAAGAAGGTGGTACAGGAGCACACCACCACATTCAGGAATAGTTACTATCCCTCAATCCTCGGGTTCTTGAACCAGAGAGGATAACTTCACTCACCCCATCATTGAACTGTTCCCATAACCTATGGACTCATTTCAAGGACTCCTCATCTCATGTTCTCAATATTTAGTGTGTATTTATTTTTTTTTACTGTTGTTTCTTTTTGTTGTCCTTTGCACATTGGTTGTTTGTCCGTCCTGTTGGGTGTGGTTTTTCATTGATTCTATTGTGTTTCTTGTATTACTGTGAATGCCTGCAAGAAAATGAACCTCAGTCTTGTGTATGGTGACATATATGCACTTTGTTAATAAATTTACTTTGAACTTTTCCCAATAACCCTTAATTCCCCTGCTATGCAATTGTCTATCTAACTGTGTCTTAAATATATTTAATGAGGTAGCCTCTATTGCTTCCCTAGACAGAGAATTCCACAGATTCACTACTCTCTGGGAAAAGCAGTTTCTCCTCATCTCCATTGTAAATCTATTCACTCAAATCTCGAGGCTATGATCCCTAGTTCTAGTCTCACCCTACCAGCCTGCCATCTATCTTATCTATCCTTTTCATAATTTTATATGTTTTTCTCAGATCCCCTTTTATTCTTCTGAATTTTAGCGAGTACAGTCCCAGGCAACTCAATATCTCCAAATAGGAGATTTGGAGGAGATCAACTGGCTCAGTATACCCTCATCTCCAGAATCAACCTCATGAACTTCCTCTGCACAGTCTGCACAGCCAGTATGTCTTTCCTCAAATAAGGAGACCAGGACTATATGCAGTACTCCAGGTGTGGCCTTGCCACTACCCTCTACAATTGTAGCATAACCTCGTCTCTTAAATTCAATCTCACGATGAAGGCCAATGTTCCATTTGCCTTCTTGGAAACCTGCTGCACCTGAAAACCAACCTTTTGTAATTCATCACCAGCACTCCTAAATGCCCCTGCACAACAGCACGTTGCAATCTTTCTTCATTTGATTAATAATCTGATGTTCAATTTTTTTTCTTCCGGAGTGGATGACCTCATTTACAAACATTGTACTCCACCTGCCAGACTCCTGGCAGCTCACTGAATCTTTCTATAGTAACAAAAGCAACATGCTCCTCACCTCACCTCTTCTCCTCTCCTCACCTCACTCTGGTGCCCTTCCTTCTTTCCTTTCTCCATTGGTCCACCATCCTCTCCTATCAGATTCCTTCTTCTTCAGCTCTTTACCTCTTCCACCTATCACCAGCCAGCTTCTCACTACATCCTCCCTCCCCTACTTTCCTCCCCCACGTGATCTCACCTATCACCTGCCAGATTATACTCCCTTCCCTTACCCCCATTTTCTCATTCTAGCTTCTTCCCCCTTTCTTTCCAGTCCTGACGAAGGGTCTTGGTTTGAAATGTCAACTGTTTATTCCTCTCCACTGATGCTGCCTGCCTGACCTGCTGAGTTCCTCTACAAATTTTTGTCTTTTGCTCTGATTTCCAGCATCTGCAGAATCTCTCGTGTTTAAGCTACTTCTTTCTGTAGACTTCCTGCATCCTCTGTACAACTTGCTTTACCACTCAAATGGTAAATTCATAAACAGCACAGAAATTAAAATATTAAATTATCCATCTTTCGTTGCTGATTGAGAGATAAATGATGTGAGTGATAAATGAAATCTTCCCTGTTTTTCACTGGACAGTGAGATGGTTTGATGCTATGGCTGCCTGAGGGAGCAAATTAAACCAAGGTTCTCAACACAATCATCACACCTCCAACAGTGTAGAAGCCCTTCTCAAATACATTAACTAACTCACCTGAGGACATGCAACTTCTTCATGATAGCCGTAAAACAAACACTTACCTGCAGAGTATAACTGATTACTAGAAAATCCATTTTTTATTGACCATCTTAATTGACATGTGTTTAAGAAACTCCAGACCATGCTACTGGACACTTAACATTCAGGAAGGTTGGTGGCCACGGAGCTAACCAGACCTCTGCCAGGGCAGGTGACGTCGTCAGGACCTCAAAACATGTGGAAGGGCAAGGAGAAGGAGTGATGCTGCCAGTTATGTTTGACAATGGCGATGGGAGAGTGGGGTTGGTTCCAATGCAATAGAAAATCAGAAGCACATACCTCACACAAAAATGTACTGGCAAGGTGATGGGGTAGGGTTGCCTAAATGCCATTTTCTGTTTTTTTCAATGGTGCATGGCTTACAGGTAGAGAAAAGATGTCCTTAAATCCTGGATTTAGCCGTAGGCTAAGTAGTTGTCTAATCCGGCTCCATATGGAAGGACCAGGTTGTCCCAGGAATGTCTAATGCCAAGCATTCCCAGGACAACATGCCCTAAGTTTCCCTCCAATGCTCTGAAAGGATATCTGTATCTCGAATAAAACCATTCCGATTGTCGCAGCATGGGAATCACAATTAAATATTTTGTTTATTAGCTGTATCTGTCACATGAACATTGAAACATACAGTGAAGTGTGTCGTTTGCATTGGGGATATGCTGCGGGCAGCCTGCAAGCATCCGGTGCCAACAAAGCATGCCCATAGCTTACTAATCCCAACCTGTACATTTTTGGAATGTGGGAGAAAACCCACCCATGGACATGGGGAGAACGTACAAACTCCTTACAGAGAGCAGTGGAAACTGAACTCTCAATCTTACAGCTGGCACACTGTAAAGCTCTGTGCTAACCACTACACTATCATACCTCCCAATTATTATTGCAACAATTACTAATGTCCACAAGTATCCAGGTGAATATTTTGAATTTCAATTTAAAACCAGTAAAGAGACAAAATCACATTACTCACCAGGGGGAAAAAGGTCTATTTTCATCTCTATAACATTGTGAAAATAAAGCCCATAATTGACTCTCTAGAACAAGTTAGTTTTTTCTCTACACTACTACTTCTAGCTAGTAGCCAGTGTGTGGTACCATAGGGCTATTTTGGTACTGCAGTTACAACGAAAACTATTTATCATAACATTTATTTAATCATATTAATATCTATCACAATTATAAAAGCTTTTTTTCAAAAATAATTTGCAATTAGATGCAAAACAGAAATAATTGTATTTTTGGTCTTTTTATAAATCCCTCTGATTTAACTTGGCCAGCTCCTCACAGCTGCCAAGATGAACAGGCAATCTGCCAACATTCTCTGTACCCAGCTGCCACGAAGTGCTCCATATCACCTACAGTGGCTTTCTCCACCTGTCGTCCTTCTGCCTACAGACTGACATCTTTCAAATCAGAGCAACACACTCCTAGATTGGCCAAGTCAGGAAACGGACCTTATTACATCTTGGGGCTATATGCTTGGCATAAGTTGTTCAGGGAAGGGAACTGATGAACATTCTCAATGCATTTGGTATGCTTAAACACGAATTCTAGGAGGCACCATAAGTCTCACGGGAACCAGGCAACATATAGCGCTGCTCTATCCTCTGCACATTACTGCATCAACCATAAATGTCAGCTTGCCATTCTTTAAAGAACAGGAATACTGCTAACGGATGAGCAAACAGACCAAACCCATCCTCTTTATAATGAAGCAGCATTAAGAAACCAAAGAAATGGGCCCAACAAGTCTTTCACTTATAAATAAATCAATTTCAGCTACTTACCATCTGCCTGAGACTCCAAAAATATATTAATTTCTCTTCAATTCCTTTCGTGGAATTCTCTTTAGATTCAAAATTCTACCATTTTTATCAATGGCATGACTGGTTTTACTGAATTAATTGCCTTTCACTAAACACGCAATCCAAAAGCAAAATACTATAAATGCCTAAAATATGATCCTGAAAATGCTGGATGAAAATTTTTAAAAATTCCCTGTGAAACACAGAGACAGTGTTAATGCATAAATTAATAAATGGAGGAGCCTTGAATTCAATAAATTGCGAAAGATCAGGCCCGGGAAAATTAGGGCAGAAGGGCAGCAGTCAGAAATACAATAGATTAATCAATTTTTACACCCACAAGGTTGGCCAGGGTTGGGGGGGGGCGGGGGGAGATGCAAGCCAAAACTAGAGCTCACAGGACATCGAAGTAATTAGAGAGTGCAATGAAGAGGAAAGCGGGAGTGTGACAGATATTAACTTGATAACACAAAGGGGGAAGAGAATCAGACCGAATGTAAAAAGTAGGCAGAGGTGAAACTGGACATTTCAGGGACAAAGAGAAAGAACAAAGATGGACTAGCAGTCAACATAAAAGGAACTACATGAGGTTATTTGGTGTTGTATTTGTTATGATATTAGTCTTGCTGACCGCGAAATTCTAAACTCAAACAAAGACTTAAAGACCTATCCAATATTAAGTAGAATAGTGGAGACAGCCCAGTCCATCACAGGTACAGCCCACCCACCACTGAGCACATCTATACAGAACAATGTCACAGGAAAGCAGCATCCATCATCAAGGACCCACATCATCTAGGTCATGGTCCCTTCTCACTGCCGCCATCAGGAAGGTGGTACAGGAGCCTCAGGATTCACAGCGCCAGGTTCAGAATAGTTATTACCCCTCAGCCATCAGGCTCTTGAACCACAGGGAATAACTTCACTCGTCAATCACTGAATAGTTCCCACAATCTACAGACTCACTCATTTTCTTGATATTTATTGCTTATTTATTCATTGATATTATTTTGTTTTTTCACATTTTGTATTTGCAGCTTGTTGTCCTTTGCACGTCGGTTGTTGTCCATCTTATTGGGGGCAGTTTTTCGTTGCTTCTATTTTGCTTCTTGTACTTACTGTGAATGGCACAGAAAATGAATCTCAGAGTTGTGTATGGTGACAGCTATGTACTTTGATGATAAATTTACTTTGAACTTTGAAACAACTACTGGTACTCTCACTAAAGGGAGTTTCTACTGTACCTACCTACTCTTCAAAGACCAATTCACTTCCCTGTTCATCCTCCACAATAAGTTTAGCTGCTAATACTCCCTATTTGAGTGGTGGGCCCCACTCACTACCAAGGAGAAGATACTACCAGCTAACAAAGTTCATTTAATGCCCCTAATCAATAAATGGAGGAGCCTTGAATTCAATAAATTGCGAAGGAATCTGGCACAGGAAAATTAGAGTTGAAGAGCAGAAATACAGTTAATTTATTTTCAGTGATACATGATGAAATCCAAACAACATTCTTAAAACACATTTAAAACTTAGAGGATTTCTAGCTTATAAAGGACTTGCAAATTACAAAACATTTCTAAAATACAAAGGATTTCCAAAACACAGGTAGAGTTCCTATAAGCTAAAAAGACATACCCACGAGCTGCAGACGAACCAATTGTCCCGTCACAGAAATTGAAAGCACAGAAATGAATTGCAATTTGCACTGTGTCTCTGTCATTCTTCTTGATGTTTCTGAGCCATTCCTAGAAAACCTAAAGTGCTCTTTTAAATTATACCTTTCTCTGAAACTTGGGCGACTTCACCAAATGTGATTTTTTCAGATAACTTTTAATACAAGTGGTCTAAAACCTTGTGGAGACAGAGCTCCTAGGTACCCACAATTAATTCACAGAATGCTGACTCTAGGAGTATACAAACCTTCCAAATATTAATAGATCAACTATTGATATGGAGTCATAGGAAACTACAGCACTGAATCAGGCCCTTTGGCCCATCTAGTCTGTGCCAAACGATTTAAACTGCCTACTCCCTTCGACCTCCACCAGGACCATAGTGCTCCATACCCCTACCATCCATGTACCTATCCGAACTTCCCTTAAACATTGAAACATGCACCATTTGTGCTGGCAGCTCATTCCACACTCTCACAACCCTCTGAATGAAAAAGCTTCCCCTCATGTTCCCCTTAAACTTTTCCCCTTAATCTATGACCTCTGGTTGTGGTCCCACCCAACCACAGTGGAAAAAAGCCTGCTTGCATTTACGCAGTCTATACCCCTCATGATTTTGTATAAGTCTATGAAATCCTCTCTTAATTTTCTACATTCCAAGGAATAAAGTACTAACCTATTCAATCTTTCCTTACAACTAAGATCTTCCAGATCCGGCAATATCCTTGTAAATTTTTTCTATACTCTTTCAACCTTATTTTACATCCTTCCTGTAAGTAGACAACCAAAACTGCACACAATGCTCCAAATTAAGCCTCACAAATATTTTATATATAACATCCCATCTCCTATACTCAATAATTTGGTTTATGAAGGCCAATGTGCCAAAAGCTTTCTTTATGACCCCATCCACTTGTGATGCCATTTTCAATGAATTATGGTTCTGTATTGCCACATCCCTTTGCTCCACCACACTCCTCAGTGCCCTGATGTTCACTGTGTAAGACCTACCCTGGTTGGTCCTACCAAACTGCAACACTTCACACTTGTCTGCAGTAAATTCCATCTGCCATTTACAGCCCATTTCTCCAGCTTGTCCAGATCTCGCTGTAAGCCATGATAGCCTTCTTCGCTGTCCACTACACCCCCAATCTTGGTGTCATCTGCAAATTCGCTGACCCAGTTAATCACATTATCATCAAGATCGTTGAAATAGATGACAACCAACAACAGACCCAGTTCTGATCTCTGCAGCGCTCCACTAGTCACAGGCCTCTATTCAGAGAGGCAATCATCTACTACCACTCATTGGCTTTTCCCACAAAATGAATGTCTAATCCAATTTACAACCTCATCTTGAATGCTGAGTGACAGTGGTTGTTTGCAAAGTTGTCTTTTCCTAACTTCAAAATGATATTGCTTGCCATTTAAGTTAAGAACTGAAGATCGGCTCCCATTTATGACCAGAAGCTGAACAAAAAATATTAGTTGGAAGTTGCTGCATTTAGAAAACTAAAAAGCAAGGCCCCCTGGCCCAGAAGTGGTGAATATCCATCACCTATTAAGGGTAAGAGAGTTGATAGAATAACAATGGAGCCAATTAGGGACCAAAACTGAGATCTTCTGGCAGAGGTAGAATTACTAAGTAGTACTTTGCATCAGTGAAAAGGATACTTTCCAAGCCAACTATGAGAAAGGAGATCATCAGGATAGATGATCAGATAAAACAGGAGAGGAGTTTTGAATTTCTCAAATAGCCTCAGTCAGCTGGTCCAGACAGTAACTACCTTGAAACACACATCAAGGTTGCTGCAGGCCAGGCAGCATCTCCAGGAAGAGGTACAGTTGACGTCTGCCAGAGAAAGCAGGATCTCCCAGTGGCCACACACTTTAATTCCACATCCCATTTCCATTCTGATATGTCTATCCACGGCCTCCTTTACTGTAAAGATGAAGCCACACTCAGGGTGAAGGAACAACACCTTATATTCCGTCTGGGTAGCCTCCAACCTGATGGCATGAACACTGACTTCTCTAACTTCCGCTAATGCCCCACCTCCCCCTCGTACCCCATCCATTATTTATTTATATACACACATTCTTTCTCTCTCTCCTTTTTCTCCCTCTGTCTCTCTGACTATACCCCTTGCCCATCCTCTGGGTTTTCCCCCCCTCCCCCCTTTCCTTCTCCCTGGGCCTCCTGTCCCATGATTCTCTCATATCTCTTTTGCCAATCATCTGTCCAGCTCTTGGCTGCATCCCTTCCCCTCCTGTCTTCTCCTATCATTTTGGACCTCCCCCTCCCACTTTTAAATCTCTTACTAGCTCTTCCTTCAGTTAGTCCTGACGAAGGGTCTCGGCCTGAAATGTCGACTGTACCTCTTCCTAGAGACGCTGCCTGGCCTGCTGCGTTCACCAGCAACTTTGATGTGTGTTGCTTGAATTTCCAGCATCTGCAGAATTCCTCGTGTTTACGTTTTTAAAGGAACTACCTTGGATTGCTTAGAGAAAGTGGAAATTCCACAGTCAACTACAATCTTTCATTCCACATTATTTACCAAAGGACTGAAGGAGAGAAATAAGAACATAAGAAATAGGAGCAGGAATAGGACATCCGGCCCATCGGGCCTGGCCCAACATTCAATAAGATCATGGCTGATCTATCCATAAATTCAGCTCCATCTACCTGCTTTTTCACCATAACCCTTAATTTAGCTACCATGTAAAAATGTATACCTTTGTTCAGAAAAGATGACAAGATCAAAAATGGTAATTTTTGTTTAGGCACATTAGCATCTGTTATATGAAATCTTCCTCTTCCATTCTTACACGTTGATGGGAAGGCTGGACTTCTTGTGTATTCTTAGCTTCCTTTGAATTTAATGGCACACAGACAATTTCAGAAGGTATTTAAGAATTTCCTTAGCCTGAAGTCACAAAGAGGCCAGATGGGTAAGGCTGGCAGATTTTCTCTCATGTTAAATATTAGTGAACCAGATGGGCTTTAACAACCTTTTACTGGGTATATATTCACCACTAATGAAATGGGCTTTAATTCCAGATTTATTATTATTTAATTAATTGAATTTAAATCGTACAGCCACCATAGTTGGATTTGATGACAAAATCTATACCGTTAGTACAGAGATCTAGATTACTTGAAACATACATAAGCACAATGCACAAAGAAGTAATGTTTTTTCATTGATTCTGCTATATTTCTCAGTTCTATTGTGAAAGCTTGGTAGACAATGGATCTCAGAGTACTAAGTACGTACTGAGATACATACTTAAATAATAAATTTACTTTGAATTTTTATCTCTTTGTTTAAAAAATCCAGCAAAGGTGTAGGAAGGAGAGGATTTAAGAGAATAATTGCATTTTTAATCTGGAGTGAGATACCCCGGTGTCGAGTGGTTTGCAGTATGAGCCACTGCACTTTCTCATTTTGATTAATAACTCAGTCTTTGGGACACAAGGGGCACTATCAGCATTGATTAATGGCACATACATTGAAGAAAGCAGTGAAAAAGTTGGTAAAAGAATTGGAATTGGAATGGATTTGCTATTGGCGCATGTTCATACAGAACAAATCATTATACAGTGCACTGAGTGAACTGTCAGGCCAGCAGAAAAGGTAATTGGCTGCAGTCTACCATCACTGCAGGACTTGTAAGTGTCCAGGACAAAGAAAGGGGCAGGGAGAAAAATCAATGTGGTCACGACCCACCCTGCAAACTGCCTTTTTCCAAAAGCTCCCTTCTGCAAAGCGTGAGAGGACTATTAAAACAAAAACTTCACAGCATTTTAAAAGTTTCTTCCTCCAGGCAAATAACCTGATCAACCATTCTAGTTACCCCCTCTAGACCTCACTCTATCTATTGCCCCTGTCACTGCACCATACCGAAAACACTTTAAACCACTTTTTGTAAGAAAGAATCTAGTGCTTTCCTGTCATATATGACCATAAACACTTCTTGGGCTTCCAGCCGAGCACAGGTATCAATTATAACCAACATCCAATGACAAACTCTGCCGTCTTCATCAGGGATGACATCTGGGCATGTCTAGTCCAGTGGTATTTATACCCCTCTAATCATAGAAATGTAGAAAACCCTTCGGCCTACAATGCTGTGCCGAAAGTGTACTTAGTTAGAAATTACCCAAGGTTACCCCTAGCCCTGTATTTTTCTAAGCTCTATGTACCTATCCAGGAGTCCCTTAAAAGATCCTATCGTATCCACCATTGCTGGCAACCTATTCCACGCACTCACCACTCTCTGTGTAAAGACTTACCCCTGACATCTCCGCTGTACCTACTTCCAGGCACCTTAAAACTGTGTCCTCTCATGCTAGCCATCCCTTCTGACTGGTTAATCCTCATCCAATCAGGTTTCCGCTCTCCTACCTTGTTTACAATCGAATTCCAGCTCTTACTTAGAACGAGCCCTTCATCTTTGTTAAAATTCTTTTCCTCTCATTTTAGTTTCCTTCAGCAAGTTAGTCATTTTAGTTTCCTGTCCCAAAAGCAATTGGCATGGCACAGTAGTTTTGTGCCGTCAAGGTCAATCCTATGGCTATCGCAAATGAAATGCTCTGCTACCACCAATTTTTCCCGGGTAACCCAAACAGATGCACCTCCTGTGCTCCTTGATGCTAATTTCCACTGTGTATCCCAGCCAGCCAATGTATGCTGCTTTGGATTCATAGGGAATCCTGTGAACACCAGCTGGCCCAAGTCCCAGGTCACCTTTGACCTGGTAAAGATGCTGCCACCTGGTAAAGAAAGCCATTGGAATGGCATCAGTTATGTGTGTTTGTGTTCAAAAAGCAGTGATTTTTGTCACTGATATTGGCAAGAAATAAGCAGCAAGACAACTTAGGACTGTTTTGTCACTGCGGTTTCAAGCATTCCAACTTGGAGATGCCAGGAACGGCTGGGAGTGTAAATGAAATGATTTCACTACTTCAACAAGTTAAGGACTACTAAGAACTCAACAATCAACTTGAATGTTACATTGAAAGTAAAGATCTGGAGGATGCAAAAGTATTGTATGATAGTAAGCCATTATCTGCACTAATTTTGTTCATTTACAGTCAATCAAAAGAATATTGTAGTGTTGGCTGTCTGTGGTATCCAATGATACAGTGAAACCTGCGCAGGAGAGCTTTTAAAGTTGAAAAGTCATTCCAGGGGTAGTTCCACTCTCTTGACCTCTCAAGTCTTGGTCTAGTGGTACAAGTAGTCGTCAGAAACTGGGGGCTTTCCCGGTTGCAGTGGATGACTTGTTTTGTACTTTATCCTGTCCTTCACTCACCACAAAGTGTTGCAAAACCATCCTTCTTGGCCATAGGGTCTCATTGTTGATCTCATCCGCCCAGTGCACCAGAGCTGTCTTCTCATGCTAGGACAGGCATGTCCCTATTTCACTGGGGTATGAGGCCCACCAGCTACCCTCACCTGGTTTAGCCTACCTATCAAAGCGGTGTACCAGGGTGTGGCTGCTGTTGTATATAACCAGCTACCTGGAGCAACAGGTAAGAACAGAGTGTCTGGTGGGAACCAAGGGTGAGTGTACTGCTCCAGAATGGACACAAGCCCCTTCACGAGAGCTGTTAACCCCTCCGTGGACACACCATACACAATAGTGTACACCAGATGAATTCCTCCAATGATAACTATTAGGAATGAATACAGAGTTTTATAATACCGTAGTACAATTGATGGTGTTGTAATTTGTTCTGTATTTCAGTTAAATACATAATTTGTTACTCAATTAGACAATAGCTTATCTTTTTTTATACATTTTATCTATTTCCACAAAACATCAGCTAATTGGGGCAGCTGATTAATTAAGCCCAAAATGAACTGGTCCTGATGTGTCCCAATTAACTACAATCCACTGTACATTTGAAATGTACATGATGAATAAATTTGATCCTTGATCCTTGTGGTAGAACAAGCTAAACAATAGCAGTATCAAATAAAGAGACTTTAAACTGCAGGCACTGAAATGAAAATAGAAAATATTGGATACTAAAACCATCATACAGCCTCTGTGGACAGAGGAGTAGCTGACATTTAAGAATGATCCAACTCTCATCTTTGTCTGCAGATGCTGCTTAATCTCCTGAACATTTGCACCAATTCCTGTCACTACATTAAAGAGAAGAGGAATTTTGAAGTTTAAGGCAAGAATCAGTTGGGAAAAATAGTCAACTCAAATTGAACTTGGGCTCTCCCTACTGGCTGGGCATGGAGCTGTAGAGCAGAGGATTAATAGTTGTGGTTATTATTGTTACGTGTGCCAGACACAGTGAAAAGCTTGTCTTGCACATTGTTCATACAGATCAAATCATTACACACTGCATTGAGCTAGAATAAAGTAATATAACAACGTGGAATAGAGCGTAAAAGTTGCTGAAAAATCCACCTCATTGTGCAAGAGGTCAACTCAAGGAACTAAACAGTGGGGTAGAAGCTGTCCTTGAGCCTGGTGGTACATGCTTTCAGGCTTTTGTAACTTATTGCTGATGGGAGAGGGGAGAAGAGAGAAAGTCAGGTGTGATTATACTGACTAATTTGCTGAGGAAGTAAGAAATGTAGTCCAGGTAGGGGAGGCCGGTTCCCGTGATGTGTTGAGATGTGTCCACAACCTCTGCAGTTTCTCACGGTCATGAGCAGAGCAGTTGCCATACCAACTCGTTATGCATCCAAGTAGAAGCTTTCTATGGTGCATCAATAAAAACTGATAAATGTCAATGGAGACATGCCAAATTTCTTTAGCCTCCTGAGGAAGTAGAAGTGTTGGTGACCTTTCTTGGCTGTGACAGGACAGGACAGGCTGTTGGTGATGTTCACAACTAGGAACTTGAAGCTCTTAATGTTCTCAACTTCAACACCAGTAATTTATCATGGAACTTACATGACTCCCCCGCACCCCCCCCCACCACCGCCGAGAGGGCCACAACTTTCCGTAGGGTTCGGAGGCTGCGTGCCTCAGTGACCCAGACAGCTATGTTGGCTGGATTCAGGACTTTATGCTTGGGCTCTTGGTAGAGTTACCCTTGCCAAACAGGTCAAAGGGTAGAGGCCAGACTAAGAGTGGTCCATTGGTCCTCCAGTTTCAGGGGGTCACCTCTGGGCTAACAACCCTGACTGGTCAAACAAAGTTGTTATAGAAATAGCAATGAAGAATCCTTCTATATGTGTACAGCAGAATGGACAGAGATAAAGGAGCTTCACTGTTGTCCCAACTGCCAGCAGCATAACAGACAGTATCTCCTACCATCAGGAGATTCTGTATCTCCCATCAGGCAGGAGGTACAGAAGCCTGAAGACACACACTCAGCGATTCAGGAACAGCTTCTTCCCCTCTGCCATCCGATTCTTAAATGGACATTGAAGCTTTGGACACTACCTGACTATTTTTAAAAAATATATGGTATTTCTGTTTTTGCACATTCTTTAAAATCTATTCAATACACATAATTGATTTGTTTATTTATTATGTTTTATTTTATTTTTTTCTCTCTCTGCTAGATTATGCATTGCATTGAACTGCTGCTGCTAAGTTAACAAATTTCACGTCACATGTCAGTGATAATAAACCTATTTCTGATTCTGAAGTTACATGACTCAGGGGGGAGAAAATTTGACAAAGTGGTGAAGGCAGTTATCAACACAAACAAAAATCAAAATGGCATATTATTTGGCATATGTCGAGGTTTCAGTGTTAGACCTTTGCTAAAAGATTCCAAATCAAACAAGCAATTAAAGTTGTAAAAACACAATATACATTGAGGATAGTGAATTTAAAATATCAATATTTAGGAGTACACAAAATTGCGTATAAAGTGTATACACTAAAAAAAGGTCACTTTCAATATTAAAATAAAATGTAATAAACCAAAAGGAAAATATATTCCAAATTCACTAAAATGGAATGAACATTTAACTAGATTAAAGCAAAATATATCTATTCTACTTCCCAGAACTTCAAGAGATGTTTGTACATCTGTGCCAGCACTGAAGACAAACAGCCCTGCTCTGACTCACAGTGCCCTCCAGTGGCCAGTTGTGTTAGCAATGTCAAGTCTGCAAGGCCCACCTCACTAAATTACAAATATAAACAGATACATGTTCCAATTATTTCTCTAATAGTACTCACTTCCACTGGATGGGTGACCCCAATATTTTGGGATAAAGGGATCACGTTCTTAGAAAACACTTCATATCATGATTTTCCCTCGTGAAGCTGCATGGTCTGCACAGGTGTCAAGAAACACGAGTAGAAAAAGAAGTGTTGACTGACTTTATTTACCTATTTTCCACACACAGAAGCCATGAGGGTGAATATTACTCTGCATCTCAAATTTTTGGGTGGTGATTTGTGAACTCTGTAAGCTGAACAGCTATAATGTGGGGTTGCCTGTTGTTGACTAACATAAGGGGCAACATGATCTGCAGTCAGACAGAGTGAAATTCCATGTTTCATTTAGAATTTAGTTACTTTCGGAGAGAAAGCAAACATCTATTATCAGAAGTTGGTTGTTGCTAACAAGGCTATAATTTTTCATCTATCTAAAGTTACCCCAAAGAAACTTGGCTTCCTATGCCACTGCATCACAAACCAGAGGTCCCAGCACCAATTCCTGAGGAACACCACTGATCATGGACCTTCAGCCAGAATAACAGCCTTCCACCTCTACTCTTTCTTCTATGGCAAGCTAGTTCCAAATCCAAACTCGCAATTTACCCTGAATCCCATGCACATTTATCTTCTAAACTAACTTACCTTGTGGGACCTTTTCAAATGCCTTACTGAAGTTCATATACATAATATCTACTGCTTCACCCTCAACAAGCTCCTTTGTCAGCTCCTCAAGAAATGACTCAATCAGGATTGTAAGGCACCAACGTGCCCTGCACAAAGCCATATTAACTATCCCTAACTAAGCCATGCCTTTCCGAACATGCATCAATCCTGTCCTTTAGTATCCTCTCCAATAGATTCTCTACCACTGACATGAGGCTCACTGGCCTATAATTACCTGGGTTATCCCTCTTTCCTTCTTGAAGAAAGGCACAACATTTTATTCTGTCCTGTCCTGTTGCTAGTGAGGATATTTGTCAAATCTCCTCACTTGCTTCTTTCAATACTTCGGGAAATATGCTATCAGGTCCTGGAGATTAATCCACCATAACGTTTCTCAGAAAACCCAGCACTACCTCTTCCTTAATCTCAAAATGCCACAAGTGCATTAGTATGCCCCACTCTCCCTTCACTACCCTCAAAATCATTCTCCTCAGTAAATACTGACAGAGAACTAATTTAGTACCTCAGCCGCTTGCTCTGATTCCAAGCACAAATTCCCTCCTTTATCCTGCTTGCTAAGGACATTTCTCGGCCCCTTTTGACCTGATTAGGAAGGTGCCTGATCACTTCCCTGTTATCTTTATATTCCACAAGAACACAGTCTGATTTTGGCTTCCTAAACCTTAAATACTTTTCTATGACTCTATATACTTCCTTTTCCTTCCTAACTAAATTTAGCACCTCTCAGGTTATCCAAGTTTTTCCTTGCCTTACCATCTTTGCCCTTACTTTTTACTGGGACAGGCTAATGCTGAACTCTGACCAGCTGGTCTTTAAACAACTCCCACATGTCAGAAAGATTTGTCCAACAGCAGCTACTCCGGATCAACACCACAAAACTCCTGTCTTACGTGGTCATAAGTTGCTCTTCCTGAATTTAGTATCTTCCCGCAAGATCCTATTTTACTTACTCATATCTATCTTAAACCATGAGTTGTGCTTACTATTCCCAAAATGTTCACCCAGTATCAGGCATGTCACCCAGCCTGGTTTATTTCCCAAAACCAGGCCCAGTATACTTTCTCCTCTAGTTGTACTCTCCACATACTGTATCAGGAATCCTTCTTGGCTGCATTGAAGAAATCCCACTCTATCTAAGCCTCCTGTATCAAAAAGATTCCAATTAATACTGGGGAAGTTAAAGTTTCCCCTCTGTTGTTCTTGCACTTTTCCATAGTCTGACTACATATCTGTTCCTCAACCTCAGTGGCTACAGGGGGCCCAACAGTTTCATATTATCAGCATAATTACACCTTTCCTATTTCAGAGCTCCACCCAAATGGTCCCTGTGGACGAGCCCTCCAGTGTGACCTCTCTGGGTAGTGCTGCAGCATTCTCCCTCATATCAGTAGTACAACCCCTCCACCTTTTATTACCATCTCTCTCCCCCCCCCCCCATTATCATATCTAAAACAACAAAATCCGGGAACATTGAGCTGCCAGCCCTGTCCCTCAGGCAACCAGGTCTCGGTAATGGCAACAACACTATAATTCCATGACCTCATCCAAGGCTCCAAGTTCATCTTCCTTACATATAATATTCATCATTTTATTTTATTGAGATACAACACAGAATAGGCCCTTCAAACCACAATGCCCAGCCATCCCCAATTTAACCCAAGCCTAATCACGGGACAACTTACAATAACCAATTGACCTACCGACTGGTACATCTTTGGATTGTGTGAGGGAGAATGTACAAACCCTATAAAGACAGCAGCAGCCAGGAACTGAACTCGGGTCACCTGTACTGTAAAGCGTTACGCTAACCACCATGCTATTGTGCTGTCTTAGCATTGAAATAAGTACATTTAAGCCTTACAGTCCCACCATGTTTATTTGCCTTCGCCTGCTGCACCTTCCTTTCAGTGTTATTTGTCATCCCATCTTTCTTGCCCTCAAGCTGTGGTTCCCATACCCCTGCTAATCATGTTTAAACACCTCTTGAGTAGCACTAGCAAACCTCCCAGTGAGGATATTGGCTCCACTCCAGTTCAGGTGCAAGCCTACTCGTTTGTGCAGGTTCCACCTGACCTGGAACAGAGCCCGATAATCCATAAATCTGAAGCCCTACTCCCTGCACCAGCTTCTTATCTACACACTGAACTGCAATACATATCTATTTCTCACCTCATTAGTATGTGGCATGGGCAGTAATCATGAGAAGATAGGAAAAAGAGGCAGCAATTCAGCCCCATGAAACGGTGATCATATTCGACTAGGACATGGTTGATTCGATCGCTCAGAAGAGACTGTTGGTTACGTGCTATGTAAATCACATACAGTTGGCCCTCTGTATCTGCGGGGGTTTGGTTCCGCGACCCCTTGCGGATACCAAATTCCGTGGATGCTCAAGTCCTGTATATAAAATGGCGTAGTATTTACATGCAACCTACACACATTCTCCCGTATACATTAAATCATCTCTAGATTACTTATAATACCTAATACAATGTAAATGCTATGTATATAGTTGTTATACTGTATTGTTCAGGGAATAATGACAGGAAAAAAAAGTCTGTACATGTTCAGTTCAGACACAACCATCGTAGCTCTTCTGGGAACACTGATGCTGCCTCGGCATTAGCCGATGCCGATTCTCCCGTGATCTTTAAGTTCTTGAGGCTGTAGCGCTTTACATAGATAGACAGCATCCCTTACTAGCCTTAAACTCCTTCCTCTCACTCACAACACAAGTAGTGAATGAATGACATGCGAGGCAAACAATGCTCAAACGACGAGTGCTGGAGGGAGAACTTCTGGGGTTTTTTTTTTAAATTGATCCCAATCCACAGTTGGTTGAATCCGCGGATACTGCACATGTCTACTGTTAGAGGTGTGCTCAGATGTCAGCTGTCATTCCTGAATCAGAAAATATGTGGGCTCAAGTCTCATTCCAGGCACTGACATGTCATGTGGGCCGACATGTTGGTGTAGTGCTACGGCCACAGTTGAGACTCCAGGATGATGTGTTGCCTCCCAGATGCCTGGATCAAGAATGCCTTACAGCAGCTACAGGACTTTCTGAGAGGGTAAAGTGGGCTGCTAGAGGTCCTGGTCCATAGAGGTACCAATGCATAGGCAGGAACAGGACTTCCACAGTTGTAATCTAATTAACTGTCTCTTGCTTTTTAGATATTAAAGATTAGCTTTATTTGTCATATGTACTTAAAAACATACAGTCAAATGCATCATTTTGTATCAAACCAAATCAGTGAAAATTGTACTCGGTAGCCTGCAAGTGTCGCCACACTTCCAGGACCAATACAGCACGCCAACAACTTACTAACCCTAACTAAACATCTTTGGAATGTGGGAGGAAACCGGAGCACCTGGAGGAAACCTACATCTTCATACTCCTTTAAAGCCGGTGGTGGGAATTGAACACTGACCTTACCGCTGACTGCTGTAAAGTGTTACACTAACCGCTATGCTACTGTTCTGCTCCTTGGTGCTTCAACAACTAGTGCTGAACTTGCAGCAGAGTACATCAACTCCACAACACCTCAGACAACTGCCCAAGTTTGTCTGAAAGGAAAAGTTGGCTCCAGTTCCCAGTACCAATAAAATCTATGTGATCAGGTTCTTCATCTTTAGTCATCCAATCTACAAAGGTAGAATGTGACACAGCAACTATCATTTCCAACCCATCAAGGGGTGGCACTGATGACAGATGGCTAACAATCAGAGTTGCCAACTTTCAGCTCCTCCAGGAGTCTCCAAGAATTGAAGATTAATTACCAATGGACATCACTATGAGCAAAGCAAGAGAAACACCAAGGGACAAAAGTTTCTTTCTTTACTTTTCATTGGCTTTAAAATGTGATAGAATAAAATGCCATGTGATGAAATGTCTCAGACTGCATCCAGCCAGACTAGCAGCCCTGAGCTGGGTTTGAATTGCTGATGATCAATGCAGCCACTTCAGACATAGCAGTGGGGAACACCAGCCTGGAACATAGCACTAGATCCTGGACATACATCTGGTTTCCCTTTAACAGGAGTAACTCTGGTCCTTTGCAAATGGGGAATGGGGATGTAATCCAGCAGATGGGAAGGAGCCAAAAAGGCACAGAAAACCTGGTCAACTAACGGGCAATAGACTAACATTAGAAACTCAATATCTAACAATTTGGTGTTGCCTCTTAAAAATCTGTCTGTCATTCTTCCAGACGATGGCTAGCCTGCAACTCAAATCAATTGCTTTTCCCAAGCCACTATCCAATGTGCTTATCTGGCAAAAATCCAATGAAATCCAATGAACTTAAAATTAGCCTACAATAACAGTTGCCTAATGGAGGAATGAGCGAATGAGGCAAAGCAGATTTAAAGAGAACTTCAAAAGAAGCTTCATTTGTCACATGTGCACCAAAATATCGAAACATAACAGTGAAACGTGCCGTTTGCATCAACGACCAACACAGTCCAAAGAAGTGCTGGAGCAGTACACAAGTGTCATGATGCTTCCGGTGCCAACACGGCATGCCCACAACTTATTAACCCCAACCTGTATGATTTTGGAAAGTGGGAGGGAGCTGGAGCCACCCGGAGGAATCTTGTCTGTTTGTGGAGAGAACGTACAAACTCCTTACAGACAGCAACAGGAATTGAACTCCAAACTTCTGACTGCTGGTGTTGTAAAGCATTATGCTAGCCACTGCACCACTGAGCCATCTTTCTATGCTACTGTACTGCCATTATAGGGCATCAAGCAGCCGTCATGGCTGGTAGTATAAAAAATGTTCCAGAAATAGTTTAGTTGTTTAATAAACTTTGCCTGTGGTGTCTGACAGTCGTATTTATGGGCATGCGTTTAGAGCAACATATAATAGCCAGGAGATTCTGCTGATAAGCAGTCACCCAAATTAATCAACTCTTGATTTAACCTGCCTTCTTCATTCAGTGGCTTCGCAGTGAACTATGGCTTGGAATTATGCAAGGATTCCCAGCATAGCTGAGGACCTTTCCAAGTAAAATTGGAATCATACTGTGCAGGTTGAATAAGTCCTAACCACAGAGTTGCTTTGCCAAGCCCTGTCCCATGATTTACTGAGTATCAAGGCTGGCAACACATACTGAATATCTCTGACATATACAAAAATTATAAAATAAATTTCTTACACCTGTCCTTCAAGCCCACACTATTTCAAGGCATTCATATGAATGGAGTTGTCTTCTTGCACAAAGACTAACATGGCATAAGTTCAGAGTGCAATTTTCCCAGTATAAATGCTGGAAAATATATTGAGGTTTGCATCCCTCTGACACAGGAGTGCAAGAAGAAATTCCAATGAGTCCTCAGAATGGAAGTTCTTACTTTCTATATCTAACTCCACAGAATGAGGCTGTTCAGCAAATCAGGTCCATCTCAGTTTCCCAGGGAGCAATTCCATCAGTCCGTTTCCCCTTCAACCTATCTCCCTGTACCTCTAAGTTGTTCTCTCTTGTATCCATTAACCCCATTTTGGTTCCTTTTGCCATGCACCATCACAAGGGATAACTTACAGCAAGTAATTAACCTATCTGCACTTCTTTGTTAAACTGACTCCACAATGAATAGACTCACTTTCAAGCATTCTACCCAGTTACTCACTTTATTAAATTATTAGTACAATTTGACTTATTTTGCATATTGGTTGTTTGTCAGTCTTTATTTATGTATAGTTTTCATAAATTCTGTTGTACTCTTTATCTTCCTGTAAATACCTGCGAGAAAATATATCTCAATGTAGTATATGGTGACATATACGTACTTCAATAATAAATTTACCTTGAACTTTGAGAGAGGAAGATGGAGCATCTGGAGGAAACCCAATGGAGAGAACGTGCATTCACTGCACACATGGCACTGGAGGTCAGGAGTAAACCTAGGTCCCAGAAGCTGTGAAGGAGCAGCACTAACTGCTGTGCCATCCGGCTTCTCACGTGCAAATCTTTACCCTAGTTATATAGGTACATGCTGACAGGACTGTCAATACTAATACTGAAAATTCACATCGATAGTCCAGGTAAGGACAAGGTCATGCAGCCACCACTTTTGCAGTCCACAAATCTTTTATTAGACAGACTTGTGCTCCCTGGGAAACAGTGGCACGCGTGCAGAAAATTTCCAGCATCATCTTATCAAACTATTACAGACAAAAATTGAAAATAAAAAGTTGAGCAGAGGAGAGAAAAACTGCAGTAGAGCTAAAGACTGAAGGTGGAAAGATGGAGCTTCAACCTTCAGCTTCAAGAGTAGACCTTAATACCTGGGGAATGAGGCAAGACCCAGGCAACATGGCTCTTCATTAACACACCACGCTTCCCAGTTTCCTGTTTGGATGATGTATTTTTTTTACACTCATTTATAGTACTATCAATTTAATTTCAAGGAGTATATATTCCCATGGTTAACTGCAGAAACTTAAAAAAAAATAGAAAGGAATCATTTAATTTTTTAGTAATTGATTACTCAATTTCAACTGATGCTTACAGAGATGTGGACAAATCAGATATTTTGTTTCACTAGACATTAATTAGTTAAACTGGCTGTTAGAGTGTGCCTGTTATTTTAAGGTGTGACGTACATACTGTGAAAATTAGACAGTTAGCCAAGGAGTTAAAAGAGACGTTTTTCTGAGCTGGTTTCCAGGAGAAAGGAGCAATAAAATAAAATGTCATTCAGTTAAAAAGATTTCAGTCAATTAGCCTGGCAAAGCAAGAAATGAAGCAGGTCAAGGAAGAAAAAAATGGAATCCATCGGTTCTAATGGCTTGGACTGAGAGCAGCTGTATCAGCAAGAAGCTGAAGTGTTGAAAACTTCTTCAAGAATACAAAAGCACATCTTTGTGATAAATCAGAGTGCAGCGAAAAGTCACAACAGCAATTGGGCTTTAGCATGAACTTGCTGTATCAACAAACTGAATATCTTGCAATTCGTTAGTTCAATTAGTTCAATCTTCAAGCTATAGAAAAAAAATGCAGGCTTCTTTCAAGATGTTTCATAAAACTATCTCTTAGTCCAGGGAAGGGCATAGTGCTTATGCCATTGTTGTCATGGAAACATTGCACACACTTCAATAAATGTCCAGTCACAAAATCATCTACAATGATTGCAGCTGGAATGGCAGTAGGGTATGATGCAACATAAACAAAATGCTGGAGGAACTTGCCAAGTCAGGCAGCATCTACGGAAGGGAATAAACAGTCAATGTCTCTGGCTGAGACCCATCCTCAGGACTGGAGGGGAAGGAGGGAAGATGCTAAAATAAGGTGGGGGGAGGAGCAGAAGGAGTACAAGCTGCCAAGTATTAGGTGAGAGCAAGTGAAGGGGAAGGTAGGTGGGGGAATGAAGTGAGAAGCTGGGAGGTGATAGGTGGTAGAGGTGAAAGGCTGAAGGAGGAGGAATCTGATAAGAGAGGACAGTGGACCATGAGAGAAAGGGAAGGAGGAGGGGCATACTTGATTTCAGCAAACTTGCACCATGAAAGAATATGAGAGCATCATCACCAAATCTTTCACTTGCCAACAATCTAAGCCAATCCCTGCCCCACCCAAATACAGATATTCTGCTTGACCACTCTATACCCTTAACACAACCTTCTCTACAACTTAGAACTCATTTTGTTTTTACTCTTTTCCAGAATGGATGGAGGATCTTTGACATGAAATTTTAATCCGATTTCTCCCTTTGCATTGTTGCTGACCTACTGAGTGATTCCTACATTTTCTGTTTTTATTTCAGATATCCGGCATCTGAATTTTTAAGAATATCTTTATTTACATGTGAACAGCTTTAACCTAAGGCTTGTTAACATTGTGAACAGTCTCCTTTCTGGAAATGCAATATTCAACATCAGGAACAAAGACAAATGTCAAGGGTCAACTTTATTCACCATAAGCATTGACATGTATTAGGAATTTGCTGTGGTGTATTCTCACGACATGCAACAAAAACAACAACGTTCAACAATTACAAAGAATTGCTGAACTAAGAACTGATCAGCTCAATAACACGCAAGCAGTTGTTCACTCGCAAAATAACTCAAAGTATTCTCTTCAGCAGATCTGATGCAGCAATACAAACTTCACAGATTCTATCCTATTTATGGTGGCAAACTCACTTTCCGTTCAGAATAACTAAGGCAACCTTTTGCATTGCTAACTCAAAAGAAATCAGATGGTGGCAAGTAAAGATGACAAAGTCAGTGATCACTAATGGTCTGATCTTGTGTTGGAACATTACAAATTGGTGGTGGCCATACTCAAGCACAGTTTGTTTCAGAGGCCTTCAATGTGCTAAAAGATCAATCAAATCTCATTCAACTGCTGAACTATTGAGCACCTGGACATTTGGCCTTTTGAACTGCAGGCCATTTATATTACAACAGCGCACAAAATAGACTGAAGATCTAGGTGACATAGAATGTCACAGTACAATACAGCCCCTTCAGCCCACAATGTTGTGTCAAGCATTTAAACTACTCTAAGATAAATCTAACACTTCACTCCTACATGGCTCTCCAGTTTTTTGTCATCCAGAGTTTATTAAATGCTCCTAATATATCTGCTGCTACCAACACCCTTGGCAGGGCATTCCATGCAGTCACCACTCTCTATACAAAACAAAACTTACCTCTCACATTCCCCCCTATCCTTTCCTCCAGTCACCTTAAAATTATACCCCTTGTATTAGCCATTTCTGCTTGGGAAAAAGTCTCTGGCTGTCCACTCTATCAATGCCTCTTGTTCACCTATATCTTGTACACCTCTATCAAGTCACGTCTCATCCTCCTTTGCTCCAAAGAGAAAACCCTGGCTTGCTCAACCTATCCTCATAAGATGTGCTCTTTAATACAGGCAGCATCCTGGTAAATCTCCTCTGTACCCTCTCTAAAGCTTCCACATCGTTCCTATAATGAGGTAACCAGAAAAGAACAATACTCCAGGAATGGTCCAACCAGGGTTTTATAGAGCTGCTGCATTACATTGTGGCTCTTGAATTGAATCCCCTTACTAAAGGTGGCTAACACACCATACACCTTCTTACAATCTTATCAACTTGCATAGCAAAGATACAGTAGTTTGATAGAGTAGTTCAAATTTCAGACCAAATCCATCTGTAACGTTATGGAGCTAATCACCAGTAGTTCTTACAGTGATCAAGTGCATGATACTAACCAAAAACCTAAAAGTGAATTCAACGACACAGCACTCCCACTTTCCTTTGAAGCTACCTTATCATTCCAACTTTCTGATCCACATTCTTTTAACTCAAGCATCAGAAATTTAGACTGCCCAGGTTTGTGCTTATTAAGGACTTCAAATAAACATTTAACGCTAGAGAGTGAACACTTTCACAACAATATTCAGCAACAGTCAAGTGTTGTTTGTGAAAGAGAACAATATTAGAACTTTGTTATTTTGGTACTCAATACTTAGCTTTAAATTTCGGTTTTAGGTCACTGGTATATGTCAACACTGACTCCAGTGTTCTGACCAGGAGACACTCATAACATCTTCATCAAGCCATATTTTCCAAAACGCAATGTTTCACACAGCAGCAGGGAATGTTGATGATTAGAGTTCCAATGCACTTACCTAAAGGGAAGAAAAAAGGACAGTGTTTCAATGATCTAATCAGGAACCAAGCTCATCACTTCATGCAATTAACACATTCCAATTGGCTGAGAGAGATTTTCAAAGAACAAACAACATGTTTCAGCTCTTTTGATTTATATAGGCCTATTTCAGAGAATGCAGTTAAATAAAATGTCAAAGGGCTTTGAGAATGAACTGATGGTTCAAAGCCATCTTTTAAAGTAAATATTATTAGACTATATTGCTATTTGATGAGTCAATAGGTGGAACATTTGGAGATAGTTGACAAATAGACCTCACACACGACTCCAGTCAGAATGGCTTCTGAGTGAAAGCCCTAGCAGATTAATAAGTTAATGAGATATAAACCGCAGTGGGATAATGTCAGTGATCACCAAGGTAACAGGTATCATCTCTCAAAAGCTCCCTCCTAATCTCCTTTTAAATAGAACACAGCAGAAAGTTGTTCACTATTTGGCTCTTTCACATTCCATTTGGTTTGTATCATGCTAACTATGGAACAGCATTAAATGAAAATTAACAATTATTTACCATATACTGCAGACATAATTCTAGTACAAATGATAAAACCAAAGTTCAGGGTTGTATCATACAAAAGGACAATGGTAAATAAAGTCTTCTATCATTTATAGGCATACAATCAATCTATGAACATAAGCAGTCTTATGTGTTTATATATTGTGCTCTTTATTTTATTGAGTCTCTTCTGTGCTGCATTGAATCCGGAGTAACAATTATTTTGTTCTTCTTTAGACTTGTGCACAGGAAAAGACATTAAACAATCTTGAATCTTGCTACAGTTAACACACTTTTATGTCCTCATCAGATGCAACCTCTGGGCCCTTATTCATAGCCAACAGAGTCAAACCCTACATCTTTGACCTAATCCCTCCTGTGAGGTCAGCACTTTTTAAAATTATAGTTGTTTTAAAGTACTTTTTCCATCACTAAAATAATGCTGAATGGATGCAATTAATTTGCTTTGCTGCAAATATTAAAAGGTAAAACTCCCTGTAAAAAATCTGACAGGGAATCCTTCCAGCAATAATGCAAGAAGGGAGTGACAGTTGCAGAATCAGTGTTTGCGTCACAAGGCACAGAGAGAAGCATGTCAGCCACTGTGCCTTTGCTGACGATCATACTGTCTGCATTAACTCTGTTTCTCTCTCTGCCTTTCTTGTCCAAGCAACTCGCCAGGTCAAATGTCCCTTAACTGTTTTCCTGCCTCCACCACCTACTTTAGATAGATAGTAGTAGGCAGCCGTCGATCCCAGGGGATCATGGGTTTGTGCCTCTGGTGGTCTGTGTCCTCTCCAGGGCGTGAGCCTGGGCTGGAAGATTTGAAGAACGGGCTGTTGCCCGTGCAGTGGATTTCCCCCTCTCTATGTCACTGATGAAGTCCAAGGGTCAGGCAAGCACCAATGTAGCTTGCCACCAGTGTCGTCGCAGAGGTTGCTAGAGTGAAATTGTAAGCAACATCAAACTGCCTTAGGGACCCCAACTCCGGATTTCTTCCTCGGGGTTTAATTCCGAAGCCTTTCCCATGGGTGGGTATGGCCACAAGGCAGCGGAGGTTTAAAATCAGAGTTTTCCTTCTCCTTAGATAGAAAGACAAATACTTTATTGATTCCCAAAGGATATTATTGTCACAGAAGCATTAAAAATTCACAGATACGCACATATACAGATATTAGAAGAGGAGTAATAAAGAATAAAAAATGTTACCTCAAACAGCCTAACAGGAGGGGGTCATCACTTCCCTGGCTATAGGTTGACTCATTATAGGCTAATGGCCGAGGGTAAGAATGACCTCATATAGCACTCTTTGGAGCAGCACCGTTGGCTACTACTAAAAGTGCTCCTCTGTTCTGCCAAGGTGGCATGCAGAGGGTGAGGAACATCGTCCAGAATTGCCAGGATTTTCCGTAGTGTCCTTCGTTCTACCACAGCCTCCAGTGTGTCCAGTTTGATTCCTATAACAGAGCCAGCCTTTCTGATCAGTTTATTGCGCCTGTTGGCATCACCCGTGTTGATGCCATTGCCCCAGCACACCACCACACAGAAGACTGTACTGGCAACAAGTGACTGGTAGAACATGTGAGGAAGAGGCCTGCGTAACTCCAAAGGACCTCAGTCTCCTCAGGAAGTAGAGGTGACTCTGGCCCTTCCTTTACATAGCCTCTGTGTTGGTGCTCCACCTAAGGTCTGTTATCCAGGTGCACCCCCAGGTAGTTATAGGCCCTCACCACATCCACATCATCAATAGTGACTGGCAGCAGTGCAGGCTTAGTCTTCCCTGAAGCCCATCACCATCTCCTTTGGCTTTCTGATCTTGAGCTGCAGATGATTCAGCTTGCACTATCTGACAAAGTCCTCCACCAGGGCCCTGTATTCATCCTCCTGTCCTCCCTTTATACACCCAACTATTGCTGAGTCATCAGAGAATTTCTGCAGACGACATAACTTAGTGGTGGATCTAAAGTCTGAGGTTACAGGGTAAAGAGGAAGGGAGCCAATTCAGTCGCATGTGGGGCACCAGTGCTGCTTATAACCATATCTGACAAACAGCTCTGAAGCTGGACAAACTGTGGTCTGCCAGTCAGATAGTCCATTATCCAGGATACAGTGGAAGTGCAAACTTGCAGTGAACAGAGCTTTTCCCCTGGCAATGAGGGCTGTATGGTATTGAAGGCACTTGAGAAATTTAAAAAAAAAACATGATCCTACGCAGTACTGTCTTTACACTGTGGGAGGAAACTGGAGGACCCGGAGAAAACCCACACATTCCACAGGGAAGATGTACCAAACAGCAATGGAATTGAACTACAAACTCCGGAATAGCCCAAGCTGTAATAGCATCATGTTAACTATACACTACCGTGACGCCTGGGTCAAATCAGGTGTTGCTGGTCTATACGGCCCAAAGATTAGAAGGGTTTATTCCACACTGTATCCCTAAATAAATAAATAACACACACTTCTATACAACTCATGTCCTTAGCTCTTATTTATTTGCACAATTTGTCTTCTTTGGCACATTAGTAATTTGTCAGTCTTTGCTTGTGTAGCTTTTCATTAATTTGATTGTATTCATTGTCTTGTAAATGCCTGCAAGAAAATGAATCTGAAAGTAGTTTATGATAACATATACTGTACGTACTTTGATAAGAGATTTATTTTGACTTGACTTGACAAATAGGACATTGGGAATAACTTCCTGTCAAATAGTGCCCTAAGCACTTAAGAAAAGTTTAGCCTTAGAACGCACGGATCTTGACCAGTTATGGTTTTGGTCAGTACAGACACCCATGGTATTAGTGGCATGGAGATGGTGTTGATAATGCTGTTGAATGTGGAGAGTAGGCCATTAGACCAGGAAACTGCAGGTGGAATCTTGAAGGTCCTTTATTTGACTATTTGACCTCCTCTCCAACGGCAAGACCAAACATCGCTCTGTCTGCCACGGCCATCTTGAGTTTCTTTCTGCTGGTCCATCTCAACTTACTTTTCCCATTCCGAGATGATGGCTCTGCTCAGCCTCCTTCATTGCCACAGTGAGGCCAAATCCAAGAACTAGAAAAAAGCACCTTGGATTGCGCTTGGGTGCAGTGGAATAAACATCAAGTTTCAGGTAACCCACCCCCAGTCCACCCAGGGTCTCTCCATTTGTTCACTTTTCCCATCCCCACCATTACACCCACAGACCTGACTACCAAGGTTCCTTCCCCTTCGGTTCTCCTTACCTATTCCCTCCCCCATCTTCTTCTTGGTGCCTCAGTAAAGCATGCAGCTTAATCAAACGCCCCACCCACACTGGACATTCTCTCTTCTCGCCTCTTCCATCAGGCACAAGATACAAAAGCCTGAAGGCACATATCACCAGGCTCAAAGACAATGTCTTCCCTCAATAAATGACTGTTCAATGGTTCCCTAGTACAATCAGATGGACCCGACTCTCAATCCACCTTGTTATGATCTTGCACCTTACTGTCCACCAGCACTGCACTTCCTCTGTAGCTGTTACACTTTATTCAGCATTGTTATTGTTTTACCTTGTTCAATCTCAATGCCTTGTGTAATGATGTGATCCGTATGAATGGTATGTAAAACAAGCTTTTCACTGTATCTTGGTATATACGACAGTAATAAACCAATTCCAATTCTTGTTCACCTCTCACTTACCAGACCCTGTCTCACCCTCAGCTGATTCCATCTGCCATCACCTGCTTTCCCCTCTCATCTGATTCTACCTATAACCTATCAACATCTAGCTCACCACTCCCTCTCACTCCTACATACCCGGCCACCTTCCCTCCACCCACTCAATCCTAATGCAGTCTTGATCCGAAACATCGACCATCCATTTGCTTTCACAGAAGCTGCTAAACCTGCCGAGATCTCACAGTGGTTTATTTGTTTGTTGTGCAGATAGTTAATTAGTTTTGCTAGAGCCACTGTATTTTGTCTTGAAGAAGTGACACATGGTTAGACTACCAGTTACAGAACTGAATTAATTATTACATCATACACATTAAGTTAAAAATTAAATGTAAATCCACCAAGACAAATCTAGAGCATCAGGCTGGAAAGTCAGCTAATAACAGGTTTTAAGTTGCTTGGGTTTGTCAATACCACCAATCTAACCTTTGATTTACAACTGTTGTCTAAACCAATACATGTCCCACACAGTTTCAGTAAATTCTTATGAGTTTATCCCCGCATGGAGCCTCAGTGGAGAAATTAAAGTCGTCCACAAGCATAAGGTATCAACAGCTAAAGGCAGACTAATTAAGGACAATGTTTGGACCTTAAGGGCCCTTCCAAAGGCCACAGACTCTTACCAGCTTCTTTTGGATGTTCTTAGATCTGGGGCACAATATTAGAAGTCCACTAATGAGACCATTTGCTCTGCAGATACTGACCAAAGTCATGGTAAATAAAGTCACAAATGAAAGCCATGATCTTTACCTCAATCAGAGATTTAGAATTAAATAGCACAGTGTAAGGATAAACTACCCATTTAAGACTGAAATGAAGGCAACTTACACCCTTCAGTACTAATGAATGTGGGGAATTCACCATCCCACAGGGTTGTGAATGCTGAATTAGCCAAGGCTGAGGTAAACAGATTGTTTGATAGCAATGGGGATCATGTGGGAATATGGAATGGAGGCTTACAAGCAAATCAGCCCTGATCTTCTTGAAGAGTGCAGCAGCTGCTCAGAGTCATACGCCCCACAGCACCTTTGCATGCTCTCATAAGATCTGATGAATCTTTTAAAGTAAGTTACATAAAAATAAAACAAAAACAGAAATGTCAGCAAAGCAGCATCTATGTTAAGAGAATTAGTTAAGCATTCAGGATGAAGACCCTCCATCAGAACAGAGAGGGTAAACAGTTGATCCGGTGAAGGCGGAGAAGTGTAGTGGACAGAACAAAAGGAATGTCTGTAAGGACATTCAACTCCTTTGTCTCATATTCAGATTAATTTATTTATCACATGTACATCAAAGCATACTGAGAAATGCATTGTTTGTGTTAATAACCAACACAGCATAAAGATGCGCTGGGGGCAGCCAGGCAAATGTTGCCACACATTCTGGCGCCAACACAGCATGCCCACAAAGCTCGGCAGAACCACACAGAACAACAGCAGCAGCAAAATAAGCTCTGTCCCTCCTATAAACACACACTGCCTCCTCCCTGAGTGGGACAAACAGTCCATGAGCAGACAAGATATATTTAGGATATAGTGACAGTGCATTAATGGTTAGGCAAAGTTAATGAAAAGAAAAATATTTGACAAATCTAGTTACGATTTTTAGGAGAAAACTTGGAAAAATAAGGAGAATGACATGCTTCGAGATTGCCACAAAATGTAAGATATCGTGGGGTTGGGGGGGTGCTCCTAGGCTAAATGTGGAGATCAAATGTATCCTTAAGATCTCAAATGATGACTCACCGAAGCCCTGATCACAGTAGCAAGACTTCCTTACTTGTGGCAATCCCTTGGAGTAAAGGTTATCCATCATTTGCTGGTACAATTACTTGCTGTACCTCCTTACTAACTTAATTATGCACAAGGACGTAGAGCTCTCCATACACCAATGTTAAATGTCTGTCCCCATTTTAAGAAATTCTTGTTTCCTATCCATATACCCTCACAAAGGTCCACATTGTTCTCCATTTGCTATCTTCTCACACACACACCTAACATGTCATTTTAGAACCTACACAAAGCCTATAGGTTTAATCCTCATGTTTTTAACATGTTAGTATTAAGAATCTTGTTCAAAGCTACAATGAACAAACATGATAATAATTACCTTGTCTCATTCCACAGCATTTCTGGAGAACATTAATTACTGGTTGTTGTCCATAAAATGCTGCTGTTCTCAAATAAGATCACAACTCAATTAACATGTTCTGTTTTATAATGAAAAGTGGAGAAGAATGTAATTAAAATGCAGCCTCTTCGGAATACTTGGATCAAGGTTAACAAAGCTTATTTAAGAGCATGTTGGAGCTCGGCAAGTCAGCTTATTCTCTTCCATAATAGTCTAAAGCTTCCTTCAAGTCCCTAAACCTCAAAATCATCACTGGTAATGTGAAAATTAACACAAATGCAGGAGGTTGATGATCATCAGAACAAACATGTTGGCTCTTCCATTTAGGATGTTTACAGAGCTGAGTTGAAACATTAACTCTGTTTCTCTTTCCACTGATGCTGTCTGACCTGCTGAGTTTTCCCAGTATTTTACTTTCAGATTTCTGACATCTTTGAATTTTTAACAATTCCCAAATGCTCACCCTCTACTGTTTGCACTGTAACACATAGTGCCTCAAAAAATCAGACCACAAGACACAAGAGCAGAATTAGGCCATTCGGCCCAACAAGTCTGCTCTGCCATTCGATCATCATGGCTGATTAATATCCCTCTCAACCCCATTCTTCTGCCTTCTCCCCACAACCCTTCATGCCCTGACCAATCAAGAACCTATCAACATCTGCTTAAGTATATCCAGTGGCTTGGCCTCCACAGCTGTCAGTGGAAACGAATTCCACAGATTCACCACTGCCTGGCTAAAGAAATTCCTCCTCATCTTTGTTCTAAAGGGACATTCTTGTGTTCTGTGGCTGTGCCCCCCTGATCCTAGACACCCCCATTATAGGAAACAATCTCTCAACATCCACTGTTTCTTGACCTTTCAATGTTCAATAGGTTTCAATGAGAATCCCACTCATTCTTTGAAGTTACAGAGATTACAGTTCCAGGAGCACCAAATCCACTTCATGTGTTAACCCTTTCATGCGCGGGATCATTTAGCTGCTTTTGATTCTGCAATCTGGATAAAGTAGTCAGTTTGCTAGTCATCCACCACAAGAGTGCCAGTGCACCACTGTTTCCTGGAGATTTTCCACATGAAAGTGGATCCGTGGTAACTAAATAACCTCATGAATGAAGAAATGCCAGTGGCAGTGAGACTCAGGGAGTTCAGTCGTCAGCACAGACCAACAGAAAGTAGGAAGGTGGGCCAGCGTCACCTGGGGAAAATGAGCTGAGTATCAATGGGGAACAAGAGAAATCAGAAATATGAAATATAGTCAACGAGGAAGAGGTTTCGTTTTACACGACAGAATCCTTTAAATGATTTAAGGTGAATGGAGGAACGTATGGGGGGGTATGTCAGAAGCAAGACAATTTATTTATTTATTTATTTAAAGGTCTGAAGGACCTATACTGTGCTGTCATGTTCTATGCTCTATGATTCCCCTGCTCAGATCTGTGACTGCTACTGCAGACTAAATACCCCTGACGTAACATTGTTGAAAAGCTGGCACATCAGGTGACTGCTGTCCAAAATAAGCACATCATGTTTCAACCAATGGAAGTGCCCCAGGAAATCAGGGGGTGCACATGGTTCTCCAGCAAAATGGGGAGAATGAAGAAGATTGTCAACACCATACACAGAAATGAGGGCCATGTCACTGGGGAGAATGAAGTCAACACTAACTCTAATAAAAGTGAGAGGTTTTTTCAGTCACAAATCAAGGAGACAGTCAAATGAACGAGGAAAAGAAACAAGCATGTGCATTCAGAACAGGAGAAATGAGAATGAACAAGGAGGAATCCAACATGAATTAGCAAGGGCAGAAGAGATGAGTGAGGGAGAGAGGGAAGGAGGAAGAGATGAGGGAGAGAGAAAGGCAAGGAGGAAGAGATGAGAGAGGTAGAGGGGGAAGGAAGAAGAGGAACAGATGAGAGGGAAGGTGGGAAGGAGGTTGAGACAAGAAAGGGAGGAAGGGAAGGATGGACAGAGGAAGACAGAGAAGGAAAATATAAGCCGTGAGCATTACATCTGGTGATTTTCCCTCATGCAGAGTTGTTCCTCGGAGCTGGGTTGAGTTAAAGACATGAGCTGAGAAAGATATTTGTTTACTTTTCCTGCCCCACCTCCCCCAATCACAGCAATCCAAGACAGTAAATTTTATTCCATATTGCAAACTAGTGGCGAGTGATTGCCAAGTTCAGGAGTTCCGTAACTCAGGTAGCTGTAACTTAAGGATGTGGTGTTCACTGTAATGCCAATTAACCATGATGCATCCGGATGTATGAATACCAAGCCTCCTGCGAGATGTACTCAGAGAGGCAAAATGTACCTGAGGGAACAAGGTTTTGAACAACAATGAATGAGAACAGTGGCAGCACTAATCAATGGGAGAGGGTTGGTGAATTACGCTGAACTAGAGTGAAAACTAAATAAGCATGAAATTGGCATAAAAGGAGCTTAGAATGGGGAGAATGAACGTTGGATCAATGAGTTGTCTTCTCATCAATAAAGGCCAGTGTTTGATCAATCTAATTATAATGAAGAGATTCTCCTTTACCAATTGTTAACTGACAACATATCAAAAGAAGAATTAATTTGAGACAGACAGCTTCAGGAATAATAGTAGTTGGAGATTTGGTTTCAGGGTGTGAATGAATTGTGTAAATAATGCTGGTTTAAGCCATGCCAGATTTTCATGTCTATTCAGTCTTGGATTATACAGAATCACTGAAATGAGCATTTTACAATTAGATGTCATTAAGTAAATTCGTTTTATCTGGAGAAGTATGCATCTTATTTTTTCTAACTCTCCTCAGCTCACTGAAAGACTAAGATCCCAGTCCAATCTGTTGCCATGTTACATTCCAAATGCAAGCTTTAAGCATGATATCTATCAGACTAAAACAACATGAGCAAGACCCCACACTTACTGCAGTGTGAGGATAAAAAAAATTCTTCCTCATTTGAGCTGAATGATTATCATCTGCCTTTGTCCCTCTTTTTCACTGAGGTTGGCTGAGACTAGAGCTAGAGATCATTGATTAAGGGCAAAAGATGAAAGATTTAAAGGGAAAGTGAGGGGATAATGGGAGTGTGGAACGAGCTGCCACTGGAAGTGGTGGATGCAGGTTCATCTTCAACATTTCCAAATACAGGTCGATGAGATGCGGCAGAACAATAGTTTGGCATGGACCGGATGGGCCAAAGCACCTCCTTCTGTGCTGTGGTGCTCTATGGCTCAAAAGTCCTGTCAGAACTTAACACCTGGCTGAACAGTGAAAAGAATCTACCTACCAGGAGAATTGTGTACACTTGATAGGGATTGAGAGAATTGGCTCATGGATTCTGCTATTATAATTACATCACCTTATCTGAACAAACTATTGCTACCTTCCCTTTCCTGTAAACATTCAGAAATCATTCCATGGAGCCTATTTTATGTGTTGCATGGACAAACCTCATTCAACAGCAGCTTTAAAACATCATAGAACATAAGAGAGAAGATTCTCCAGGCATGCAAGTCATTATCTCGTTGCTATTTTGTGGACCTCTCTACATGCAAGTATTACAATGGGACGCACACATGGGCATTCCAAAGAGTGAATGCATCACACAGAAAACACTCCATAGAAAGGAAGTGAATTCAAATTTAACAAAGGATGCTGATAGGAACAGCATGGACTCAACAAAATGAGCTACATAGTCAGAATATTTGCAGAAATGGATCAGGCAAGAGTGGAATCTCAACTACTCTAGTAGAACTGCTACCAACCAGCTCCTTTGTTTTTTGCGACATTGAGGAAGAGGTCGTTTTGTAGACACCACTGTGTCAGGGTGATGACTTCCTCTTTGTAGGCTGCCTCATTATTATTTGAGATTAGGCCAATCAGTGTAGTGTTGTCAGCAAATTTAATTAGCACATTGGAGCAGTGGGTGGCAATGCAGTCATGGGTATAGAGAGAGAGTAAAAGAGGGGGGCTAATCATTGGGGATTTTAACATGAAAGTGGATTGGGAAAACCAGGTCAGTACTGGACCTCAAGAGAGAGAATTCGTAGAATGTCTAAGGGATAACCTTTTAGAACGGCTTGTTGCTGAGCTCACTAGGAGATCGGCTGTGCTGGATTGGGTGTTGTGCAATGATCCGGAGGTGATAAGAGAGCTTAAGGTTAAGGAACCCTTAGGGAACAGTGATCACCATATGATTGAGTTCACATTGAAATTTGAGAGGAAAAAAATAAAATCCAATGAATCGATATTTCAGTGGAATAAAGAAAATTACAATGGCATGAGAGGGGAACAGGCCAAAGTTGACTGGAAAGGGACATTTGCAGGAAGGACAGCAGAGCAGCAATGGCTGGAGTTTCTGCGGAAAATAAGGGAAGTGCAAGACAGATGTATTCCAAATAAGAAGAAATTTTCAGAGGGAAGAAGGATACTACAATTGAAGTCAGAGCCAAAGTAAAAGCAAAAGAGAGGGCATACAAGGAAGCCAGAGCTAGTGGGAAGATAGAGGATTAGGAAGCTTTTAAAAACTTGCAGAAGGAAACTAAGGAGGTCATTCGGAAGGAAAAGGTGAATTATGAGAGGAAGCTGGGGACCAATATCAAGGACGATACAAAAAGCTTTTTTTTAAGTATGTAAAGGGTAAAAGAGAGTTGAGGGTAGATATACAACCAATACAAAATGACGCTGCAGATATTGAAATAAGAGGTACAGAGATTGCACGGGAACTGAATGCATATTTTGCATCAGACTTCACAGTGGAAGATGTCTACAGTATACCAGACATTTAAGAGTGTCAGGGAAGTGAAGTTTGTGCAGTGAAAATTACGACTGAGAAGGTGGTCAGGAAGCTTAATAGTCTGAGGGTGGATAAATCTCCTTAACTTGATGGAATGCACCCTCAGGATCTGAAGGAAGTAGCTGGAGAGATTGCGGAGGCATTAACAATGATCTTTCAAGAAACGATAGATTCTGGCATTGTACTGGGTGATTGAAAAATTGCAAATGTTACTCCGCTATTTAAGAAGGGTAGGAGGCAACAGAAAGGAAACTATAGACCTATTAGTCTGACATCAGTGGTTGGGAAGTTGTTGGAATTGATTGTTAGGAATGAGATTACAGAGTACCTGGAGGCACATGACAAGATAGGTCAAAGTCAGCATGGTTTCCTGAAAGGAAAATACTGCCTGACTAACCTACTGCAATTCTTTGAGGAAATTACAAGTAGGTAGACAAAGGAGATGCAGTAGATGTGGTGTATTTGGATTTTCAGAAGGCCTCTGACAAGGTGCCACACATGAGGATGCTTAGCCAGATAAGAGCCCATGGAATTACAGGGAAGATACTGGCAAGGGTGGAGCACTGGCTGATTGGCAGAAAACAGAGAGTGGGAATAAAGGGATCCTATTCTGGCTGGCTGCCGGTTACCAGTGGAGTTCAGAGGGGCTGGTGTTGGGACTGCAGATTTTTACGATGTATGTCAATGATTTGGACTACGGTATTAAGTGGCTAAATTTGCCGATGACACAAAGATAGGTGGAGGAGCGGGTAGTGTTGAGGAAACAGAGAGCCTGCAAAGAGACTTAGATACTTTAGGGGAATGGGCAAAGAAGTGGCAAATGAAATACAATGTTGGAAAGTGTATGGTCATGCACTTTGGTGGAAGAAATAAATGGGCAGACTATTACTTAGATGGGGAGAGAATTCAAAATGCAGAGATGCAGAGTGACTTATGCAAGATACCCTAAAGATTAACCTCCAGGGGTGGCGAATGCAATTTTGTCATTCATTTCTAGAGGGACAGAATATAAGAGCAGGGATGTGATGTTGAGGCTCCACAAGGCACTCGTGAGACCACACTTGGAGTATTGTGTGCAGTTTCGGGCTCCTTATTTTAAGAAATTGGAGAGGGTTCAGAGAAGATTCACAAGAATGATTCCAGGAATGAAAGGGTTACCATATGAGGAACATCTTGGGCTGTATTCCCTGGAGTTCAGAAGAATGAGGGGGTAATCTCATAGAAACATTCCAAATGTTAAAAGGCCTGAACAGATTAGATATGGAAAAGTTATTTCCCATGGTAGGGGTTCTAGGACAAGAGGGCATGACTTCAGGATTGAAGGACATCCTTTTAGAACTGAGATGCTGAGAAATTACTTTACTCAGAGAGTGGTAAATCTGTGGAACCTGCTGCCAAGAGCAGCTGTGGAGGCCAAATTATTGGGTGTATTTAAGCAAAGATAGATAGGTTCTTGATTAGCCAGGGCATCAAAGGGTATGGGGTGAAAGCAGGGAAGTGGGGATGGCAGAAAGAATAACCCATGATTGAATGGGGGATCAGACTCCACGGGCCTAATGGCCTACTTCTGCTCCTATATCTTAAGGTCTTATGGCTTAGTACACAGCCCTGATGGGCACCTGTGTTGAGAATCAGAGGGGCGGAGGTGAGGGAGCCCACGCTTACCACCTGTTGGCAATCCGACAGGAAGTCCAGGATCCAGCTACACAAGGCAGAATGAAGGCTGAAGTCTCTGAGCTTCTTGTCGAGCCTGGAGGGAATTATGGTGTTGAATGCTGAACCACAGCATTCCCACATAAGCATCCTTCTTCTTCAGATCCATAAGGACAGTGTGTAGAGCTGTGGTTATTGCGTCATTTGTCGATCGGTTGTGTCAGTAGGCGAATTGTAGAGGGTCCAGTGTGAGTGGCAGCATGCTGCAGATGTAGTCCTTGAGCAGCCACTCAAAGCAGTTGCTTATTATTGAGGTGAACGAGTGCGACAGGACGCCATTCATTCAGACATGTTACCTTTGTCTTTTTAGGTAGAGGGACAACAGTGGATGTGTTGAAGCAGGAGGGAACTCTACACTGGAAGAGGGAAGATTAAAATGTCCGTAGACATACCTGCCAACTGCAATTCACCTTATGTTTTCATATGCATGTGATAAGTAAATCTAGAAAAGGAGATTTCATTAAGGATGAGTATAAATTGGTGATTGATTGCCAGTACAGGGCTGTATGGCTCTACGGTATCAGTTTATTACTGTCACATGTACCGAGATACATTGAAAGGGTTGTCTTGCATAGTTTTCGTACAGATCAAATCATTACAATGGTTTCCACATAAAATGCCCCAATTCTTTCTGTTAGCTGAATGAGAAACCATAGAAAGAAGAACAGTCAGAAACATCAGTTTGAAAACAAAGATTCAAATTCTCTGCCTTTGGCAGCAATGGGATCAAAAGAGTTTTAATAAAAGACATGAAACGATGAGAGCAGAAAAGGAGAAGTGTTGGCTCAAGTCAGTTACAAATGCAATGCATACAAATGTCAAATGCGAACCGTCAAGCCTCAATTGAGAGGAAGGAAATGTATCTTGCTTCAACTCAACAGAAGATGGCAGCAGAGCACTAATAAGTGCCCCATTATACTGTAACTATAATGGAGACAATTATTCCAGCATTTGTGTGACAAGATTTTTTTTTCCATTATCAACATTCCATTGAGATGTCCAGAGAGGGTGACGAAGATGGAGATGTCAGACCATAATGACTTTAATATAGGATTGCCAACACTGGCTGGACAGATATCTGCAGGTTTAAGTACATCTCCTTCAACATTGCATCAGAGTAAACAGCTTTCTCCTCATTTCTTAATGAGCAACAAAATTGTTTGGGCTGCATGGTAGTGTAACAGTTAGTGCATCACTTTACAGCACCAATGATCATTGATCAGGGTTCAATTCCCGCTGCTGCCTGTAAGGAGTTTGTACGCTCTCCCCATGACTGCGTGGTTTTCCCCAGGTGCCCTGGTTTCCTCCCACAAAGACATACGGTTCGGGTTAGTGAGTTGTAAGCAAGCTACGTTGACACCAGAAGCGTGGTGACACTTGGGGGGGCCCAGCGCAATCCTTGTTGATATGATTTAACGCAAACAATGCATTTCACTGACTGTTTTGATGTATATGTCAGATAAAGCTAATGTCTATTCTTGTTCTTTATGAGTTTTTTTTTAAAAAGACAAAATTTTTGTTGATGGCTTTCCTCTTTGTTTGCCTGTTTGGAGGTTTAATCTTATCCTCCTTGAATGATCCAGTGCTCTTAATAAATATTGTTTTTGTTCAATTTCAAAAGATTGATAAACTCTACAGTTCTATTCCTGGAATAGAATTTATATCCCTTTAGCTACGGATACTTATGTATTTTCATACCGGAATCAATTGAATTACATCTGTTTCCCTGCAGGTGATCACTGATCAGTCTCCATTAGTTAATATCATTCAATTCTTCCATTTTGTCACTAGTTTGTGAGATCTTGCATTCATCACCAAATGGCATTTGGCCCATAATTATTCCAAGCAGGATCAACTATAATTAACTCGTTCAAAGACAACAAAGAATAACTGATAACGAATCAGCAAAAAACAACCTCACACTCAGCGTCAGCAAGACGAGGGAAATGGCTGTAGACTTCAAGAAGTGGGAGCCGGGAGAACACACACCAGTCCTCATTAATGGTCAGCAGTGGAAAGAGTAAGCAGCTTTAAGTCCCTGAGTGTCAACGTCTCTGATAATTGTCCTGATCCAAGCACATGGATGCAGTCATGAAGTCACTGCAATGACTCTACTTTGTTAGGAGCTTGAGAAGATTTGGCATGCCACCAAAGACTCTTGCAGCGTTTGGCAGATGTACGATGAAGAGCTGACTGGTTGCATCACAGCAACGCAATGCACAGGAGTGCATGAGGTTGCAGAGGGCTGTGGACTTCATCATGTAAGGACACAACCCTCCTGACCAGTGACGACAGCGCTAAGAGCAGTGCCTCAAGAATGCAGCAACCATCACTAAGGGCCCTCACCATCTGAGACGTACTCTCTTCTCATTACTACCACCAGAGAGGAGGTACAGAAGACCTAAAGATCCAAACGCAACAAATCAGGGTTAGCTTCTTTCCCTCCACCACCAGATTTCTGAAAGCCCAAGAAGCCAAGAAAACTGCTTCATTATTCCTTTTCTGAACACTACGTTTATTTGGTAATTTATAGTAACTTTATGTCTTTGCAGTCTACTGCAGTCATTAAATTTGTGTTATATCTGACAGTGATAATAAACCTGATGCTGATTCTAAACACATTTTACACCCCATTAGACTCACTTGGTTTCATTGGAGGACAAAGTGAACACACTGTAATTTAACAGCACCGGTTTTTAATGCGAGTAACTCGGAAAATGTGTGGCTCACACAAGGAACTCTGCAGATGCTAGGAATTCAAGCAACACACAAAGTTGCTGGTGAACGCAGCAGGCCAGGCAGCATCTCTACGAAGAGGTACAGTCGACGTTTCGGGCCGAGACCCTTCGTCAGACCTCGACTGTCAGGATGAAGGGTCTCGGCCCGAAACCTTGACTGTACCTCTTCCTAGAGATGCTGCCTGGCCTGCTGCGTTCACCAGCAACTTTGAAATGTGTGGCTCGGGTGGTTGATGGGTGGGTTGAGTTGTTCTCCGATATTGGCAATCCATTTGCAAGCGTTTCATCACCATACGAGGAGACATCATCAGTGCGCTGTTCATTGTGCTGTGTCCTCCAAAAGCTTGGCCTTTATATACTTATCAATCAGCTGATTGGTCGTCATTACGGAAACTCAATTGTAACATAGGGAAGGGGTTTTATTGGTGCTTGCTTGTGTGACATGCTCTGTGCTTTGTGCTCTGGGATTTTGCCTGCATTGGCTTATAAATGGGATTGAGGTCTACATGTCTTCTACAGAATTGTTTGGAAAACCACCCTTCTAGGAATTCTCATGCATGCTGTGTGTTTGCTTGCGCCATGACTTTCACTGATGCCCAGTGGAATCTGTGTCCCTCTCAATCTTCATGGGTAGAGACTAGGGAGGTAAGTACAATGAAGGCCAAGCATTTGGAGAACACACCACAAATTAACAGCACACTGATGTCTCCTCATACAGCGACAAAATGTTTGCAAGTGGATTGCCAAGAACAACTCAACCCAACTTGCTTTTAATATTTGGTAAATACTAAATAATTGGTAAAATCAAAGAATGAATATAAGTCACAGAAGTGTGGGAAGGAGGAGCACTATTTAAATTATTTTCATTTCTGACAGTTTTTTTTTTAGTAGAGATCAAGTTATTCCCTACTCAAAAAGTGGCTCACATACAAAAGTCAGCACAATATTTTCAGTTTTGCCCCATCCTATGGAACTATAAATATTTCTCTAATTCAAGGTTCTCAGACTACTTTCATGTGTGTCAAATTTTCATACACCCATATGACAGATATTTTCTCTGTAACACTATAAGAACAGGCTGGTACAGGTGTCGCAGATTTTTTAGAGTTCTCCGTTCACAATAGAGGTACATTGTTAATAAATCATAAAACGTCAGAATACTAAGAGGTGGTGATATAGTTTTAAAAATCTTTAGAAGTAATCAAGGTTAATTAGGAGAGATTCCCAGGCAGAAAGAATTTTTTAAAAACAGTGGATTTGTTTGGAGCAACAGATCCAAATGATGGAGGAACTCAGCAGATCAGGCAGCAGCTATGGTGAGGACTAAAGTGTCAACCTTTCAGAATGAGACTCTTCATCAAGATTGGAAAGGAAGGAGGCTGAGGAAAGTGATAGGTGAGACCAGGTGAGGGGGAAAGGTAGGTGGGTGGGTGATGGGGGGGCATGAAGTGAGAAGCTGGAAGGTGATAGGTGGAAAAGGTAAATGGTTGAAGGAAGAATCTGATAGGAGAGGAAAGTGGACCATAGGAGAAAGGGAAGGAAGGAGAGGTATCACAGGGAGTTGATTGGCAGATGTGAAGGGGTAGGGGGAGGGGCCAGAAGTGGTGTGGCTGGAAGAAGATGCATTCTGGAAAGTAAGACCAGATACATCTCTGTTCAACCATGCTCAAAATTGAGACTGCTGTAGATGATTAAAGCTTTCAGTGTGCTGAACTAAGGACTGTCTGATCTATACACTCAAATTTTTCTTTATCTCATTTCATCCCCCACACAAACTTGACTACATTAGATTGGGTTGAGGTTTTTAAGTTTTGTGCTAACAACCCGAATTCTTGTTTGAATCAAGTTCATGTTTAATTGTCATTCAACCATACACACGAATACAGCCAAATGAAACAGCATTCCTCTGGGGCCTAGATGCAAAACACAAATTCTTCAGTCACACACAAAACACAGCACATTTAATTATGGTAGAAGAAAACCATACAAAAAAAGTTAAGTGGTAATAATATAGTCCAAATCCCTGAGTGTCCTGGCCAGTAGATCAATGGTACATGGATGTTGTCATGGAGCCACGTTTCTACATGAACAGCCCACAGCAGCTCCTCATATTGCTGAGTTCAGCCATGTGTGAATGCAATTGAGCTCATCACCCTGGGAGCATACACCAATGGCAGGGATCAGCCACCAAATCCAACGTGGAATGCAACGCTCTGAGCTAGCTCTAGGGTCACCCTCTTCAGCTATTGTGACAGGTAACCATGAGACATGAATGAGGGCCTGGTCCATGCCACAACCGAGGACATGCAACTCCCCCACCACCGGTCTCTCCAATGAACCAGTGAATCGGGCTTGCAGTACTCCACATTACCAATGTCCAACAGGATCTAGCGATCACAACAAAAATGTCTAAGGCAGTCACAGTAACCATCTGTTGGGCTGTGCACATCCACTAACGCCTTCTTTCCTAGATGGGTGAAGCAGGCTGCAACACCGTACACAACAAGTCCAGCTCCACCGCTATCAAACAACTCGCTACTAGGTTAGATCTACAGTACTTTGTGTTCTTAATATCCAGCACTGCCTTGCGATTATGAAGAAGACATAAAGGACAAACAATCACTCCTTTCTCTGGGCCTCGAGAGGCCACTATGTCTGAGTGCATTGCCATCTTACCAGAACTCAAAAAAGCATTATAGACCCACATTAATGCTGTTCCTTCTGGGGGAATGAATTGGCATCACACAAGACTGTTGCATAACAAAATTGGCACAACTGCCAGTTAGAATCAGAGTTTAAAAATCTCAACATTTTATGCTGATGTTACCTGTTATATTTTGCAAATGATGATTAATAGATCTATCCAATATCATCAACGAAGTATGAACAAAGACAGAGTTATGCAGTGCAGAAACAAGCTCTTCAACCCAAACACATTGCCTGTCTGAGCTAGTTCAATTTAACTGTGTTTGGCCCTTCTGAACATTTCCTATCATGTACCTATCCAAATACCTTTTCAACGTTGTAACTGTAATCGCATCCTCCTTTGGGAGATCATCCCAAATAATCACCTCCCAATGCAAATATAACTTACATCTTAATAGAGTCCTCTGAGACTTCAGAACATCCCAAGTGCACTCCTCACTACCAATCACTATTCAGAAGCTGAGTCACTTGTAACACAAGGAGATGCTGAAGCCAGTGAGTGTGTGGACTGCTGAATTCCCATAAGCAGCAATGAGATAATCTCATATTATCTAGTCATTATGGATAAGATATTGCACACAATACAGAGATCAGTTCCCCTGCTTTTGAAAGCATTGCCATAGGATATTTAAGCATCTGAAAGATAGAAAGGAGTCAGTTTATTGCCTTAACTAAAACATTAAGAGTAAAGAATTTGTCAATAAGACCATAAGACCGAGTCTTAGAGCACTGCAGCAGAGAAACAGGCCCTTTGGCCCAACTAGTCCATGCTGAACCATTATTCTACCTTGTCCCATTGACTTGCACCTGGACCATAACCAGACATCCCACCCTGCAAAAACTCATTTCAGGGAGGTAGCACCCTCAATTTGCAGGAGACTCCCGGAACTTCCGGGAGAGGTGGGATGTCTGCAACAGAGCGACTCCTTAGCAGCTGGCCAGCTAGTTTAAATAACGTTAGCTATGCTAATGAACGAATGACACCTGTTAAACTTACCTCAACATGTCTTTTACAGTCTTAACCCACCATGGGCAATAGAAAAGTCACTGTTGCAAACAGTGCAGCGAACAACACTGTCATCATTTTTACTCCTATTAGGCAGGGGTACACTTTAGTATAGTCTGGGGTGACGTACGTTTTATATATTTTTTGGAACACTCTGCTATGGCGTGCTCTCGCTCTCCCTCTTGCGCTCTCTCTCTCGTGGTCGCTCTCGCTTGCTTTCTCTCTCACTTGCACGCTCTCACTTGCTCTCTCTCTCTTTCTCTCTCGTGGTCGCTCTCGCGCTCTGTCTTGCTTTCTCTCGCTCACTCTCAAAAAATTCGATTTCCATGATATTGCATATAATTTGCGGGCATCAGGGAGCCACTATTAATACGCAGGAGACTCCCGGAACTTCCGGGAGAGGTGGGATGTCTGTCATAACTCTCCATACCCCTATCATCAATGTACTTACACAAACTTCTCTTAACTGCTGTAATCAAACCTGGACTCACTATTTCCACTGGCAACTCTTCCATACTCTCAGCGACTTCTAAGTCAGGGGTTCCCAACCTCGGCTCCACAGACCCCTTGCTTAATCGTATTGGTCCACAGCATAAAAATTGTTGGGAACTCCTGCCCTAAGTGAAGAAGTTCGCTGTAAACATTTCACCTTTCACCCTTACCCATGACCTGTAGTCCAAGTCTCACCCAACCTCAGTGGAATTAGCCTGCTTACACTTACCTTTTCCATACCCCTCATAATTTTGTATAACTCTATCAAATTCCTCTTCATTCTCCTGCATTCCAGTAGGAGAAAAATTTGCCCATTCATCCGAACAGAATTTGTCTATTCGGCCCATCGAATGTGCTCTGCCACTTGATCATGGCTGATTTATTATTCCTTCTCAATGCTACTCTTCTGCCTACTCCGTATAACTTTTGACCTCCTACTTATCACCAACCTGTCAAACTCTACTCTAAATATACCGAATGAGTTAGTCTCCACAACCTTCTGTGGCAATATGGCAATCGATTCCACAGATTCACCATTCTCTGGCTAAAGAAATGTCCCCTCATTTCTGTTTGAAGTGGACGTTCTTTTATCCTTAAGCTGTGCCCTCTGCCCTTAAAGACTCCTCTATGACTGGAAACATCAACTTCAGTCTATGCTACACTGGCCTTTCAATATTGGATAGGTTTCAATGACTTGTCACCCCCTCCCCCACCACTATCCTTCTAAACTCCAGACAGAACAAGCCCAAAACCATCAAAAACTCTTTGTATGGTAATCCTTCCATCCTCAGGATACTGCGACAAAACACGAACCAAGATTATGCCAAGATAACTCAGGAGTAGAAATTGAGCCAACAAGCAAGTTACCTTGTGGTTCAATGCCACCATAAATCCGAGGAATAATTACCCAGTTCTGTCGTGATTTTGTTCCCTTCTGACTTTGAGGTGCGAGGGCAGCTCAAGATCACGAATGTTCTTTTACCTCTGATGTGTGGAAGTGTCAAGTTTTCCGTTTCCTTTCATGGTCTTTCTAAAACAAATTGAGAGCAGAACAGCTGGTACATTCTGCCCTGTGCTTTGTGCAGAACAAAACATTTTGGAATGAGTCATGAATTTCATGTTTAATTTAACATTTCTTCATCAAACATTATTCACCACATTTGATCATGCTTTTACTAATTCTCCAGTTGGTGTGAAATGGTTTTGTTGAATTATATTTGGATATACAGTAATATAATAATCCAGATCCACAGTACTGCATTGAGAATACTTAGATAAGAAATTAAAAAAGAAATTAAGGGGGACTTCCGAGTCATCAAGGGAATGGCAGCGTAAGGAAAAGGTCTCTCGACAAAAAAGAAGGTAAACTGCCCCATAATCGAATTTAGACAAATACTTAATATTGCATAACTATATTAATAAAAGGGGCAAGGATGATATCTAAGAACAAGATTAAAAAGTCCGCTCCGAAGGCTGTTAAACATAAAGAGACGCAGCAAGGCAACGGGCCTAGCTCCCCCACGGCAAGCCAGGACGGAGATAATGAGAGGGAATCGGTGACTCTGTCCTTGATTCTCGGAGAGATTCGTGAGTTCCGACAAGATAACAGCAAACAGCTGGAAGATATTAAAGGAGAAATAGTAAAAACTAACTCGCGGATAGATGAAGCCAAAGCGAGGATTGTTGGAATTGAAGAGAAGCTACAAAACGCAGAGGAGGTGATAGCAGAAATGCTGAAGCTACAAGACCAGCTCCAGTGGAAACTAATAGATCAAGAAGGCCGCTCGAGAAGGGAAAATGTGAGGATTTACGGGGTTCCCGAAGGAACTGAAGGTAAACCCGGATTGATGATTCCCTTCGTGGAGAAGCTACTTAGAGAGAACCTTGATATACCGGCAGCAAAAGACCTACAGATGGAAAGAGCTCACCGCGCGTTGACACCACAGCCTCCAGCAGGCGCCCAGCCCAGATCGATTCTGGTCAGATTTCTCAGTTACAGAACGAAGGAAGAGGTGCTTAAAAGGGCATGGCAAAAGAAAGGTTTCATGTGGAACAACTGTAAAATCAGTTTAGACCACGACTACGCACCGGGGATTCTTGCCAGACGGAAGGAATATACGGAAACACGGAGAGTCCTGAAGGAAAACAACATCAAATTCCAGACCCTGTATCCAGCTCGGCTGGGAATCTTTTACGACGAAGGGACAAAAACTTACGCTACGGTGGAGGAGGCAACGTTGGACCTGGCGGACCGGGGACTACCTATTAAAGTTATCACCCAACCGGAGTCGCTACTGGAGAGGATTCGGCAGAAGTCGTGGCAGTTAGTGGGGCGAGGACGCTCCACACGAACCAGAGTGTCAAACTACAAGGAAAAGCTGCAAATATTCAGACGCGAATGTACAGAGAACACAGATTAATTAAGAGAAATGACTGAAAAGAGTAAGTCGGACTTAAAGGTAAAGTGAAAACTGGTAACTGAAAATAAACTAGGCGGAATAACTTGAATGATAGCAATATGGTCGAGACATAAATAGGAGAAAATTCTCTATGATTATTCAAACTGCTGAGGGCCCTCTAACACAGGGTGAAGATAGAGGTTATCCCTCTGAACTGAGGCGGGTCAGTGCTCAGGCCTCACTGTGGGAAGTCGGGAAAAATTTTCAAATGTTACACGTTCAAAAATGTCTAGGGTGTGGTTATGTGTCTTGGTTTACTGTTGAGAAGGGATTGCTTACTGTTTGGTTAGAAAAGGAGAGTGTTTTTTTTTCTACTAGAGAAAAATGCAAACTGAATTGGTAAAAATAATTTCCTATAATGTTAATGGGGTTTTGAATCCAATTAAAAGAAATAAGATTATGTCTAAATTGAAAAAAGAGAGGGCACAAATAGCTTTCCTCCAGGAAACACATATGAGCCAATCTGAACATGGAAAATTAAAAAGAATGGGCTTTAAGCATGTATTTTATTCATCATATAAATTGAGTCACAAAAGAGGGGTAGCTACTTTAATATCAAGTACTCTTAATTATGAACATATTTCAGAGACTAGAGACAAAGAAGGACGGTTCGTAAAAATCACAGGAAGAATAGAAGGTACAGAAATAACATTGCTGAATGTTTATGCTCCTCCAGGTTGTGAATGGTCATTTTATAGACACATTTTTGACCTAATGGTCAGTTCTCAAGGGGTAGTAATTTGTGGAGGGGATTTTAATATTAGATTAAATCCTATATTAGATTCTTCAAGAATAGTTACTCAGAATAAACCTCTGACTCAGAAAGTGAATTCATTGATGGAGGAGTTGGGAATTATAGATGTCTGGAGGGAATTACACCCTACTAGTAAAGATTATACATATTACTCTTTCCCTCATTCAGCCTATTCAAGGATAGACTATTTCTTTATCTTTAATACAGATAGACTCAGGATAAAAGACTGTAATATTGCAACAATTGATCTGTCGGATCATAGTCCAGTCTCTATGTCTCTAATCCTGGAAAGGAAAATGAGGAAAACACTATGGAGGCTAAACTCACATATACTCAATAACTCGAAAGTAATGGAGAGATTAAGGGGAGAAATCAAAGAATATCTAGACCTTAATGACACGGGAGAAACATCACCAGTGATCTTATGGGATACATTGAAAGCTGTACTGAGAGGGAAAATTATTTCCATTACCACTCACATGAAAAAAATCAATGCACAAAAATTAGCAGACCTTCAAGGAAAATTAAAACAACTTCAAGTTGTAGATAGCAACAAAAGTAATTCAAATCGAAAACAGGAAATTAGAAAATTGCAAAGTGAAATTGACGATATTTATACGTTGGAAACTCAAAGAAATTTTCTTTACCTGAGACAAAAAAATTATGAAGTAGGAGGTAAATCAGCTAGATTATTAGCATATAAATTACGAAAACAACAAGCAGACAATACAATTCATAAAATAAAGAATCCAAAGACAAAGCTTGTGGAGAGTACAATAGGGAAAATTCAAGAGAGTTTTGAAACATATTATCCAGAGCTGTACTCCCAACCCCGGGCCCCCAATGAGCCCTATATAGACAGTGTATTGAATTTCTTAGATCTACCTAAACTTACAGATTTACAAAATGAAAGTTTATTCGAACCAGTAACTGTCAAAGAACTGAACGTGGCCATCTCTAGGTTAAAGGCTGGAAAGTCCCCGGGTTCTGATGGGTTTACCTCAGAGTGGTACAAGTCCCTGAAGACACAGTTAGCCCCATTACTACTTAACACCTTTAATTGGATCTTGCAGAGAGGAGAAACTCCACCTTCCTGGAGAGAAGCGATTATTTCAGTTATTCCTAAAGAGGGTAAAGATAAACTAGAATGTGGCAATTATCGGCCAATTAGTGTTCTTAATTTAGATTACAAACTATTTACATCTATATTAGCGCGCAGATTGGAAAAGCTTTTACCTGGCCTAATCCACTTAGACCAGACTGGATTTATTCAACAAAGACAAACACAGGACAACATAAGGAGAACTCTGCACATATTAGAACAGGTTAATAAGAACGAGACAGAGACAATGGTAGTAGGATTGGACGCTGAGAAAGCTTTTGATTCGGTTAGTTGGGCATTCCTATACAGAGTGTTAGGAAGATTCGGCTTTCAAGAAAAGTTTATTAAAGTAATTCAGACTCTATATGACAGCCCTACAGCCCGAATTAAGATAAATGGGGACCTCTCTGACTCCTTCATCTTAGAGAGAGGCACTAGACAGGGATGCCCAATTTCTTCTCTCCTTTTTGCGCTATATATTGAACCGCTTGCCCAACTAATAAGACAGAGCGAAATCGTAAAAGGTATCAAGGTGGCAGGGATTGAACAGAAAGTGGCGTTATTCGCAGATGATGTTTTGGTCTATCTGAGTGAACCAGAAAAATCATTTATAGGATTGTTTACACTGTTGGATGACTTTGGGAAAATATCAGGTTATAAAATAAATGTAAAGAAAACTCAGGTTATGTCCCTAAATTATACACCATCCAAAAAGTTGCAGGATACATATGATCTTAAGTGGGAAGCTAAATCATTAAAATATTTAGGAATAACCCTGCCGAAGGATCTTTCAACACTGTCACAGGTAAATTATGGGCCATTAATCTCAGAGATAAAAGCAGATATGCATAGATGGAATCTTATCCCTTTTTTAAGTTTAAATTCAGGGATAAATACTATAAAAATGGATATTCTTCCTTGGTTATTGTATCTTTTCCGTACTTTACCGGTGGAGGTGGATGATAATCAATTCAGGGAATGGGACAAATGGATTTCCCGCTTCATTTGGCAAGGAAAGAAACCTAGAATGCCTTGCTGGTTGTTGGATCTCACCAACTGGATCTGTCTAATGGACCTGAGTTCGCATGCAAGACAAGCAGGTCCCCATCTCATTGGAGTACGAGACCCACCTGGTTGAACCCACCTGTCAAAGTGGTGTATCAAGTATAGCTGCTGTTGGGTCCTCAGGTGGGAGCTGAGTGTCCGGTGGAGACCAGATGCCCTCTCAGAGTGTCCTGCAGCCTCTCAAGTGATACGCTTGATCCTGGAATCTGGGATGCAAAATAACCATGCTCGAGTCCCTCTTGCGGTCACAGGAACGCCTATCTGAACTACTTACAATGGAATCCCCACCACTGACTCTCCTCTCTCCAAGTCTTACTTCCCCTCTGCCCCCAACTTCGACTTCTCTGAAACACCAACTTTGCAGCCACTTACTGCTATTCTCCCCCTGGGGTACCACCACCCCATCCTCTCCCAACAATATCCAACATGATACACTTGCAAGGTGCTCAAGTCAATAAGATTGTCATTGAGGAGGACACAGAACCAACCCCTTTAATCCTAAAACTAATACACACTTTTTACATATCTTTTCACACAGCAGACAGTGAAACATGTCTTTGCCACCACATGCCTCCCCACTCTCCCAAAACAGAGAATTCGAGACTGAGGCCAATCAAACATTTCACAATTTATGTTTGTATGAGATAAGGATTCGGAAGCAAACCCAATAGATGGCACTGTCTGCCCACTACCCTGGACCCCCATCAATTTGCCTATCGCACCAACAGGTCAACAGAGGACGCCATCTCCATGGCACTTCACTCTGCCCTGACTCATCCAGACAGCCCTAACTATTACGTCAGAATGCTGTTCATTGACTTTGGTTTGGCATTCAATACTGTGATCCCCTCCAAGCTGATCGCCAAACTTCGCCAGCTTGGTATCAGCTCATCCCTCTGCAATTGGACCTTGGACTTTGACTAACAGACCCCAATCAGTTACGTTAGACAATCGCTCCTCCTCCACTTTCACCCTGAACACCAGCGTGCCTCAAGGTTGTGTGCTGAGCCCTCTTCTGTACTCCCTTTTCACATATGACTGCGTTCCTGTACATGGTTCTAACTCCATAATCAAGTTCACAGACGACACCACGGTGGTTGGCCTGATCAGAGGGGATGACAAGATGGTCTACAGTGATGAGGTCCAGCACCTGGCCATGTGATATGCCAACAACAACCTGGCCCTTAACACCCAGAAGACCAAGGAAATCATTGTGGACTTCAGGCATGCTAGGAGCCACACTCCCGATCCCACCTACATCAACAGAGCTGTAGTGGAGTGTGTATCAAGCTTCAAATTCCTTGGTGTCCATATTTCCAAGGATTTCACCTGGTCCCTGAACTCCTCCATCCTGGTCAAAAAGGTGCAACAGCGCCTTTATTTCCTGCGAAGAATCAAGAAAGTTTTCCTCTGTCCCAGGATACTGACGGACTTTTACCGCTGTACCACTGAGAGCATACTCACCAACTGCATCTCAGTGTGGTATGGCAATTGTCCTGTATCGGATCGCAAAGCACTCCAGCATGTGGTGAAAACTGCCCAGCGGATTATCAGCACCCAATTGCCCACCATTGAGAACATCTACCATAAACGCTGCCTGGGCAGGGCAAAAAGCATTATCAAGGATGCATCTCACCCTAACCATGGACTTTTTACTCTCCTCCCATCCGGTAGGCACTACAGGAGCCTCCGCTCCAGCACCAGCAGGCACAGGAAGAGCTTCTTCCCTGAGGCTGTGACACTGCTGAATTTCTCATCACAGCGCTAAGCAGTATTGCACCCATATTGTACTGTCTCAGTACTTTTATATCTGTGTGCTGTAGCACTTACTTTTTTATTCGCAGTTATTTTGTAAATAACACTATTCTTTGCATTTCATTGGCTTTGTATCTGTACTCAGCCTAATGACAATAAAGTTGAATCTAATCTAATTATAATTATTAATGTAAGACTTCTATAATGTATTATGTACGTTATAACTGGAATACACTTATATTTAATATATAATGGAATAATTATGACCTATTATAGTCCAAGATATTTGAACTAAGATAGAGATCAGGCACTATCTAATGAGAGAACAGACTCAAGGAGCTGAAGAGCCTATTCCTATGTTTACTAATTGTTTCTGGTTTAGAAAAAGAAGGATGCCAAAACAATAAAATAAAACTTTGTAAATGATTGAGGTGCAAATGCAAGGAAGACAGAGAGGAAACGACAAGGAGAACGGGATGGGCTGGGTGGGATCCACAACAACTAACGTCTCTCTGAGCAGCAGGACCAGTTCTGCTTGGAGTTCCCAAGCCAGAGATGGGAGTTCCATCTGTTGACTTAGCTAGGCACTTTTACAGTGCAATCCCAAAAAAGACAGAAGAATGAATTCAGGCAAGCAGCTTTCACAGAACTCAAACCAACTACCATCTGGTTAAACTGGAGGCACTCTGCCAATTAAATACTAGATTGTACAACACTTGAAAGATATACAATCTTTGTTTTGGATAAGGTTAATGATTAAAATTACCGGACCACATCAACAATCATCAGGATATCCAACAGTGGCTCCTTAAAATTGTAACATTCCAGACACTGCCAAAACAATTCACTAACACTGTCAAAATTATTATTCAGTTATATCATAAAACTGAATTGTTTTAGCAAAAGCAAATTTCAAAGTAGCACTTGCAATTTGTACCTTTAACGTAGAAACATCCCCAGGTACTTGATAAGATCAAACTGGCACTAGTCCAAAGAAACAGACAAAGGAAGAGATGCAACGAAGTTGTTTGCGGTTTAAATTTTAGGCAGCGATTCAGATGGAGAAAGTTGGAATGGTGAGAACACTTTGGATGACTTTATCATAAACACAAGAGATTCTGCAGATTCTGGAAACCCAGAATGACACACACAAAAGGCTGGATGAACTCGGCAAGGCAGGCAGCATCCTGGCTCTTCCCCTTTCCTTTCCAGTGCTGATAAAGGAACTCGGCCTGAAACGTCGACTGTTTATTCCTTTCCATAGGTGCTGCCTGACCTGCTGAGTTCCTCCATCACTTTGTGGATGGCTGTTTAGCTATGTGAAAATAGAACAGGAATAGGAATGCCCTGGATGATTGAGTTGAAGAGACCTTTGGCAGGATGCATTCCTCATTGAGACTTATTAAGATCGGGAATGGCAAGTCAAGGAAGGACGTGGGCAGGAGATAAGAAACTAAATTTGATGCATTGATAGACTGGGATTCATTGATGATTGGCAGATAGAATTTCAATTAAAAACATTCCCAGCTGGGTGAAAATGGGAAGTAGAACTTTCTTGGTTTATAAAAGCACATGGTAGTATAGGACAGAAACCACCCTCCCACTCAGCCAGCTATCTTCTTTGGCTTCTAACTTCCAGCAACTTGTGGATTTGCAGACATTGAGCCTTTGACTTCCCCAGTGGACTTGCAGAGATTCATAGACTTCTTCCACTGGGCCCCAACTTCTAGATTTGTAATCGATCTTTGGGTTTTGATCTTTGATATCAACCCAGAACTCACAAATTTAAAAAAATGAGGACCCTGGATGAGGAACCCAACTCCAGGCTTTGAACTCCAGATTCGCCAGTGATGGGACTCCAAACTCAGAGTTTCATGGAATATTTCTCCAGCGTGTAGAAACCCTTGCCCAATCATTGCAGCTTGATGATTGACAAGACAGGGGTCCTGAACTATGATTGAGGTTGCAGGGAAGACGGTGCTGATTGCCATCTCACAGAATCATCCCAGTCGTACAGAGATTCAGTGGCTGGCTTAACCCAGGTGCATAGGAGTGACATCTTAGTACAGGTGCCCTAAGACAACCAGTGCATCTAATGTGCTAATTTGTCAAGTAGATACAATAACACCTGATCAATAGCATTTTAGAGAACGCAACCAAATTAGGTTTTGCTGACTGATGCTTGTTCTGGCAATATTAATACAGCATTGCCAGAAGTTTGACATATCGTTGTTACAAAGAATAACTCAGCAAACCAGTTAATCATTCTTCTTGAGTAATTCAGGATATTCTCATGTCACCGGCTGAGAGTAAAAAGGCAAGCGATTAATGCCCACCTCACTTCACTTGTCTCATTCTTCACCTGAAGACAGAAAGCCAAGAAGAGAAAAAGCAAAAATTACCAAAAGAGGGTGATGAAGATCTCAACAATTGCAAACGACTGAAATAAGATCAGTATGCAAATAAATTTAAAGTCGTTTAAAGAATCACCTTTGTTGGATCTTCAGATTTCCTTTCATATGCACTTCAGCAGTGAGGGACTATGGTTGTACAGATATGGTCATTATCAGAACCTGTTGTTACACCACAGATAAGATTACACAGGAGGTATTATGAAACACTGATACTTCTGAAGGGAGACTCAGCAAGTAATTTCTGGGGCAACACACACAAAATGCTGGAGGAACTCAGCAGGCCAGGCAGCATCTATGGAAAAGAGTAAAACAGTCTGACTTCTCCCCTTCCCTTCCAGTCCTGATGAAACATCTCAGCCCGAAATGTTAAATGTTTACTCTTTTCCATAGATTCTGCTGGCTTGCCTAGCATTTTCTGTGTGTTGCTTTGGATTTCCAGCATCTGCAGATTTCATTGCCTTTACGAAGTAATTTCTGGGCCCATCAAAAGTTACAAGTGTGTGAAACACAGGGGATTGACATCAACATTTTGATTTATCCATTCAGTCAATTTCCAGGATGCAGAAGAATTCAAATGCAAAGGTTAATCTATACCTTTCACAGTGAAGATGTCTGGTCCACATGGGACTCCAATTGCTCATGATTGCAGCTGATCCTAATGAAAGGATCAAAATGTCAACTATTTATTTCTCTCCATAGCTGCTGCCTGACCTGCTGAGTTCTTCCAGCATTTTGATATGTTGCTCTGGATTTCTAGCATCTGCAGAATCTCTTGTGTTTAGGAGTTGATCTTATATCATCAATATTATTCTCATCCTTAGAGCAGCAAGAGACAGGGACTCTAAGATCAATCAAAACATAATATAAACCAAACCTTAGATTTGTGTGTACAATTATTCTTAGTTTTCAATTCAAATCTGCAGGACAATATATTTCACGATTCAGGGAACATAGGGGTTGATGAACACAAAGATCTGACTCCACATTTCAATCCAGTTCTGACCACATTAAATGAGCATGCACCTATAAAAATCCAGACATGAAAAACTCAAAAGTCTTAAAGAGGTTAAATTGATGAATTATATTAAAAATACCCATGACTTCAAGGGCAGGTCATTCCGCTTTAATCACATGACACGCTGCAATCACCGAAAATGGTAACAGTCGTCTTTTAATAACTCTTTTAAATTAACATGATTACATGGCTCAGCTGATAGCCCCTTCCCCCTGAATGCTGGATGAATGTTTAAACTGGGTTTACATTTCAGGGACTGTAAATTTCAATCAGAAATTAAACCCTAATCTAATTGGTGGCAATGCCAACTAATTACTTGATAACGCAGGAAACACTGTAAATGCTCTAGGCAACATCTTTCCTTTAACCAACAGTTCCAAAAAGCAAAATAAGCTAGCTGGGTTTTTAAATCTCAATGTTTCATTTCAATAAGACTTTACTACAAGCTAATTAGCCGCCAGGTTTACTGAATAACATTGACAGCAAAGACAATGTTTACTCAGTTTACTTCGGTTAGCTTTCAGCACAGGATATGCACACAAGTTTGCAGATCTGTCTCCACTACTCACTGTAAATCTTCTGTTAATCTGTCAATTTAGCATGACTGGCTGATTTAATAATTGAAATACAGCATATGCAGAATAGCACTGAGTGTTATACAGTCGGCCCTCCTTATCCGCGAGTTCCGCATGCGCGAATTCGACCAACCACAAATCGAGAAAACCCGGAAGTGCTCTTCCAGCACGTTGTTCAAACATGTACAGACTTTTTTTTCTTGTCATTATTCCCTAAACAATGCAGTACAACAACTATTTTACATAGCATTTACATTGTATTAGGTATCATAAGTAATCTAGAGATGATTTAAAGTGTACGGATGTGCGTAGGTTATCGTGGATCAGGAACGAAAAAAAACGTAAGTTCTCTAAGTAAGTCGGAAGAGGTACATCCGGTATTATTTAGCATCAGTTAGTCAAACGTTTGTCTTAGTATATAGTATATATTTTACCTTTATATGCATATAAAACACTTAAGAAACGTATGTTTCAGTGCTGGGCTCGGGAATGGAAGTTCCTGAATTCGACCCAGTGACAGATCGCTCCCGAGCGCACTCTCCATCCGTGCCGGGTTAATGTGGAGGATCAAAAACCCAAAACCCCAAAATCCAATATTTAAACCACTGCGTTGCTTAGTAATAATTGTAGCTTTCATCAGGGCAGGGCCTTTCTCACTTTATCCTTTAAAATTGTTCCGATCGTTGAACGACTGTAGCCTAACGCTTTTCCAATGACCGATAATGTTCCACCTCTTTCCGATCACTTTATTATTTCCACTATATTTTCGATCGTGATTATTTTCGTGAACAGAAACACTGCGGATTCAGAGCTCAGCTGCCAGGTCCTAATGTCCACCGCATTGAGACAGGTTGAATGAGGGACTTGAGCATCCCCGTTTTTTGGTATCCGCGAGGGGTCCTGGAACCAATCCCTCACGGATAAGGAGGGCCGACTGTAATTGAGTTAACAAAAGGCTGAGATTTGACTCTATGGTAAACCCCAGAAGTCAACAGCTGTAACTCTGCTAAATAATAGGTAGGACTTGTAAGCTACCAACAACAGAATTATGTACAGACAATGTATTTATATTTATTGTGATTTTTTTATTGCATTCTTTATCAGATTGGATCCGGAGTAACAATTATTTTGTTCTCCTTTATGCCTGTATACTGGAAATGAGATGACACAATCTCAAACAGTGAACAGGTCATTTAATACACAACACTAAAGTTCTTGCCACAGTATGCTCATTGAACAGGTTACTGGCAGACAACTCAGTGCCACAACTCACTCGGATTAGGTGAATCGGTTGAAATTATTACATTTCAAGTCAGATCATTGCCATGTGTGAGAACCGTGGAAAAATTTGCAGGAATTGCACTAATTGAGACCAGGGATGTCAGTGCCGTGAAAACATTCCCTGGGTACCTCTGCAGCAGACTCCGACATGATAACTCAAGTCAGATACAACGTGGATCAGATGGTCATCAAATCTCAGCCTTTCGTTAACTCAACTATAACACACAGAGCAATTCTGAATATATTTCAAATATTAAATCAGCCAATCACGCTGAGTCGACAAGTTAGCAAAGGAGTTACCAATGAAACAGCTTTGTCCAGAATTTATGTGCTTGCAAAAAGATTGTTAATGATGAATGCCAAATAGATTCACCACACCAGAAATTTAAAATTAAAAAATTGATCTGGGATATAAGTGGGAACACTGCATGGTCAAAGTTGGCATCTATTAAACAAAGATGTTAACTGAGAGCCCTGGCTGCCGTCTCAAGTGGATACAGTATACAAAATCCCACGATACCATTTCAAAGAACAGGACGACTATCCTCACCATCTTAACCAATAGTTAGCACTCAACTTCCATTCGCAAATGAATAAGAACTGTACCATTGTGGAAGTTCGCTATGTTTAACTCTCCTGCCACCTCTTCCTGAATGACATTCATGAATATACACTCAGTGGCCATTTTATTAGGTGCACCTAATGCAAATATCTAATCAGTCAATCACGAGGCAGCAACTCAATGCATGAAAAGCACGCAGACATGACCAAAAGATTCAGCTGTTGTTCAGACCAAACATCAGAATGAGGAAGAAATGTGATCTAAGTGACCTTGACCGTGGCATGATTATTAGTGCCCAGCAGGGTGGTTTGAGTGTCTCAGAAACTACTGATCTCCTGGGATTTTTATGCACAACAATCTCTAGAGATTACAGAGAATGGTGTAAAAAACAAAAACTAATCCAGTGAGCGTCAGTTCTGTGGGTGAAAATGCCCTGTCAATGAGAGAGGAGAATGGCCATACTGGTTCAAGCTTACCGGAAAGTGACAGTAACTCAAATAACCACGTGTTACAACAGTGGTGTGCAAAAGAGCATCTCTGAATGCACAACATGCTGAATTTTGAAGTGGATGGACTACAACAGCAGAAGACCATGAACACACGCTCAGTGGCCACTTTATAGGTACGGGGGTACATGATGAAGTGACCACAGAGTTACTTCACAAGTCATTCCTTCGTGACAATATGGCTTTGGGCAGGTACAAAGCCGTGAAACAGGCTATATAAACGAAAGCTTTTTTTCTCAATCAGATTTGTTTAAACAAAGTAGCTATCATGTGATTAATGGTCACCATGCACTATTAATTAATCCTGATTCTGTTCTTTCATCGCTTTATGTTGAGAGTTGCAGCATGCTATTTAGAGTTTGGAAATTATGCTGAGTGATATTCAGCTCAATGTGTTATCATCTTCACTTGTCATCTGTCTCAATGGAGCCATTACAGTTCAGCTTAACACACATATCTGCATTATTGAGTCAAACAGAAACAGGCCCTTCAATCCATCTAGTCCATGCTAAAACCACTTAAACTGCCTACTCCCAACGGCCTGCACCAGGACCATACTCTGACCATCTATGTACCTATCCAAACTTCTCTTAAACATTGCAATTGAGATCCCATGGCCCACTTGTCCTGGCAGCTCATTCCAGACTCTCATGACGCTCCAAAGTGAAGAAGTTTTCCCTCACGCTCCCCTTTAACTTCTCACCTTTCATCCTTAAGACATGACATCTGGTTGTAATCCCATCCAAACTCAGTGGAAAAAGCCTTGCATTTACTCTGTCTACACCTTTCATAATTTTGTACATGTCTATCAAATCTCCTCTCAACCTTCCACATTTTAAAGTATTCAGTCCTAATCTAATCAATCTTCCTTACAAGCAAGATCCTCCAGACCTGGTAACATCCTTGTAAGTTTTCTCTGCACTCTTTCAACCTCGTTTACATCTTTCCTGCAGGTAGGTGACCAAAACTGCACACAATACTCCAAATTAGGCCTCACCAACGCATTATCCAATTAAGTAAACTGATTCAGAGGGCAAAAAAATCTGAAGAGTTTTTGACACACATCATAAAACACATTAAAGTTTGGAATATGACCAACACTAAATATGAAAGGCTAACATACTGTGTTCTGGTAAAAGCCAAATATTATATATAGCAATTCTTAGAAATGTTAAAAATCAGTTGTTTGCCACTTTTAGTCTGAGAGAACATGTGACTGCTGAACAACAAAGAAGACATAATCTGAGATTAACGTTTATGGAATATAATTACTAGTTATGAGCAGAAGATTGGCCTGCTTTCCCTGGAGCACATATACAAGGAGCATTGCCGCATGAAGCAGCATCCATCATGGAGGACCCCCACACTATCCAGGCCATGCTCTCTTCTCGCTACTACCACTGGACAGGAGGTACAGCAGCCTTAGGTCCCACACCACCAGGTTCAGGAACAGTTACTGTCCTGCAACTATCAGGCGTCTGAACCAGCGTGGATAACTTCACTCATCTCAAAGCTGGACTGATCCCACAACCAACAGACTCATTTTCAAGGACTCAACAACTTGTGTTCTGAGTAATATTTTTTTATTGTTCTTATTATTTGCATGATTTGTCTTTTGTACATTAGTCGTTTATCAGTCTGTGTATGAATAGTTTTTCATAAATTCTATTGTGTTGCTTTATTTTACTGTTAATGCATGCAAGGAAATAAATCTCAGGGTAGTAAATGGTGACATATACATACTTCAAAAATAAATTTACTTTGAACTTTGAACTGGAGTGAAGGAGGTTAGGAGAGGACAAGATCAGGACATATAAAATTATGAAGAGTACAAATAGGGTTGAGAGTAGGAATCATTTCTCCTTACCTAGGATAAATAAAAGTACAGAACAGTAATTTAGGGTAAGGGGAAAGGGATTTACAAACGTAGAATAACTTGAGTAAAATCTTTTTCACCCAGAGGATGATGCACACTGGAATGCACCTAAGCCAGAGTTGAAAACTGCATTAAAAGTTGTCTGGATGAGCACTTCAGGTGCCTCGGCTGAGATGGTTATGGACCAAGATTATTACAGATGGATGCCCACCAGTGCAGATATGATGGGCCAAAAGGCCTATTTCAATGCTGTATGACTTTGTGAAGGTTTGGGTACTGGCTAATTGAAGTTAAGGAAGAACTCTCCTATCCATATAATTAATCTGCTGAACACATGATCACAATATTTAAGAAAAAGTGAAGAAAACAATACAAAGAAAGGCCTTGAACTTCTGTTTTTAGGCTCCTTTAGAGCTGATGGTGATGCAACCACAAAGGGAAACACTCAAATCAGTTTCAGCCTGCGCTAACAACAATGCCCAGATTGTCAGTTTTAATGGAGTTGGGTAGTCATTGGTCAAGATATCGCGACAAACTCCCTTGTATGTGGACAAGCCAAATGGTAAAACAGAGATAATTCTCAGATGTAGGTGCACCATGATATAGCAGCAATTCCAATTGTCCTTACCGCTTTCTCAGTAACGATAACAAGCCCATGTCTGGAACATTGTGTAATCTAAAGTAAACTAGCCACATCTTACCAAAAGGGGGAAAGCTGAGTGTAGCCTCAGCTGGAAGAAGCAAAGAAATTGTCAGGGGAAGTGAAGTGAAAGAATGGATGTGACAGTTGAAGTAGTGATGGAACTTGATCATTCAAATTCACAGATCAGAAGAAATGAATTTGAACGAAGAAACAAGTTCTTGGTCTTGGCATCCAAGAGGAAAGATGCAGACGCATGTTTGATATACATGTGCATGACAACCCAAGCCTCCTGGACAATGACACCAAAAGACAGCTTCAAGTAGAGGATCTACAGATGAATACCAGAACGAATATAAAGCCAAATCACTTTGATGTGCACATGAAACTGCAGTCCTCGACAATGAACAGCAAATGAGGTGACAGATAATAAACTAATCCTTAATCTGTCTTGTGTCTTTCCTATTACAAATACCAAAAAAAAGGCTGTAGTGAATGTAATACACTCTTAAATATCCTCTAATTTTATTTGAAGTGAACAACTGGAGCTTTTTGAGAAAAAACAGGAGTTAGACCTACCTCCTATATCTAACAGACACTGAGTGCATTTTTCTGCGCTGTAACCCACTCACTTCAAGGTTCAACATGTCGTACATGCGAAGATGCTTTTCTGCACACCACTGTTGTAACATGTGGTGACTTGAGTTACTGTCACCTTCCTGTCAGCTTGAATCAGCCTGGACATTCTCCTTTCACACCTCTCATTAACAAGGCATTTTCACCCACAGAACTACCGCTCAATGGCTCTATAAACTGATTGTTCCGTATGAAAAAAATTGCAGGAGAGCAGCAGATTCTCTGATACCCAAACCATCCCATCTGGTACCAACAACCATGACGTGGTCGAAGTCACTTAGATCACATTTCTTCCCCATTCTGATGTTTGGTGAGAATAACAATTGATCTTAACCATTTCTACATGCTTTTGTGCATAGAGTTGCTACCCCATGATTGGGTGATTAGGTATTTGCATTAATGAGGTATATGTACCGAATAAAGCAGCCACTGACTGTATTCCCAAAAAGGAGAAAATCTGCAGATGCTGGAAGTCAAAGTTAAACACACAAGACACTGGAGGAACTCAGCAGACCAGGCAGCATCTATCGATGTTCTGGACTGAGACCCTTCATCAGGACTGGAGAAAAAGAAAGATGAGAGAAAGCTCTCATCTTTTTTCTCCAGTCCTGATGAAGGTTCTTGGCCCGCAAGGTTGACTGTTTACTCTTTTCCATTGATGCTGCATGGATACACTCAGTAACATGTTACTGCATGGATGCCCAGACAAACCCAAGACTAGTTGTCCAACTCTAGTCTTATGTGAATACATTTCATCAATTAACAGGCAGAAAATACGTTCAAAATAAATCTCCTACTTCAGCTCTACTTTAGTCACAAATCCCACATTTGGGATATAACAGGGAATTGAGCTTCCAGAGCACATTACTACAGAGTTAGTATGATAAAATAGAGCCAGATCAGTCTTCCTGGAGATCATCCACCAGGTCTACACCTATACCACACATGAGGCCACGTAGCCCATTGCTTCTGTACTAACTTCCAGGGGAGATATCCCATTATACCCTTTCCTCTTATTTTCCGTGTATCTCTGTGACTACTTTATCTTTTTACCAGAAACTGCGCGAAGGAGTCACTTACAAAAGCAAATTAATGAAACAGCTCATCTTCAGCACTTGGGAAGAAACTACTTGAAGCAAACTCATGAAGTCAGAGAGAGAACACACTTCACACTGACAGCACACCCAAAGTCAAAATTGAAAAAGCAGTACTAATCGCTGTGCCACCAGGTTGCTCAATGAACGCGATTTTAGGTTTTTAATTAAAGTGCTTGCCCTGGATTTGAACTCGGGATCTTTCTCGCAGTAAAGCAAAAATGGATCCTGCCTATCTGTTTTTGACCAGTCCTTGGTCAGTCTATGGTCGCCTCTCCAAATGCCTCTTTATGTGACTTCTGAGAAGAACTTTGAATACTTCTATGGGTTAAAGATATTATGATATTACAAATCATTGTCATTCTGTAGAGTTATTTTACCCCAGGACAAGCTTAAATACAAAAAACAATGGTGAGAATTCAACATCTGACAGCTTTTTGGCTGTGGCTCTGGTAGATAAATGGATGAAAAATAATTATACTGAAAGGCTTTATTTCTCTGCATTTTGGCTCTTTTACAAGGGATTAGCTAAGTCAGTGTGGATAATTGATTGTCATTTTAAAATTAAAACAAAAATAAAATTAAATCTAACTGATTTTCTGATCGCTTCCCAATTCCTTTTAGTTCATTGCATTAGAAATCAATTCTAATCAAGTTAATTACATTCTGGGGTTAGAAGTCATGGGTTCAAACTCAACTCCAATGATAGGACATTTCTGCTGACACTAATGTGGTACTGGGGGAATGGTACTATCATTAGTGTCGAAAAGGTATTAAATCAAGACCCCATCTACGCCTTTAAATGATGACTCCAAAGTGTTAGACATTACCGAAGAATGTGAAACGACAGTAATGTAACTGATATTTTGGAGAATATTGGCTGCACAAAGCAATCTAACAAAGGTAAAATTACCCCATAGCATGTCTACAAAGGCAATTGCCTCCAAGTATCCTGGTTTGCATCTCTACCGCTCAAATTTAGGTTCCTTGAAGTAACACCAAATCATGCAGAGAACACACCTGAGTCCGCTATTCCAATGCTTCATCTTTATTCACCACCTCTCCAAAAGTAATCTTTTGGAGTATTATTTCCTCAACTGTACAATTACATATACATTCCTAACTTGCAGGTGGTAATTAAATAATAGAGGTAAGTTCCTTTCTATTTGAATTCAAATAATACATTTCACAAGTGCAATTCATTGCCCTAATAATGTTCCAGCTCAGAGCTCTATAATAAATTATGAAACCACTATACGGAATTTATGGCACCAAATTGGTGATTCAGCTCAGATGTTATTTGCTTTTAAGCCTTCACCCACTGTCACCTAATAATTTAAGTGTTTCCTTCTATTTTTTCTCCCTCTGTATAACCTCCAGCTGAATTGCATCACTGCTCTTCCCCTCAGCTATTGCATCAGTTAGCAAGATCAACATTCCAATAACCCCTGATATTTCTGAATTATTTATTAGATTTATTATAGATGGCCTTATATTTGTGGCCCCTAGTTTTGATCTCTACCATAAGCCCTCTGCTGAACTCAGAGAGCATGCTGAATTAATAAACACTTGCAACATTTTCATAATAAGCAGCGAGTCAAAATAATTGCACCTTAAGTCAAAAGCCTGTACAACTGAAGCAGTATTTTTAGGAAAACAACTCAAGTCATTAGATCAGAAAGTCTTGCATTGTTTACCAAAGCTCATGAACACATTTTAATTTATATTAATTGGCACTTCAGCAAACACAAGCTTCACTACTCATGACTTTCCTAAAGATTTTTATAAAGATTAATTTATTTGTCACAAGTACTTTGAAATGTACAATGAAATGTATTATTTGCATCAAATCAAATTAGCAAGGACTGAAAGCAGGCAGCCCACAAGGATCACCACACTTCCAATGCCAACATAACAGGCTCACAACTTACCAAGCCTAACCATACGTCTTTAGAATGTGGGAGAAAACTGGACATCCAAAGGAAACCTACGTGGTCACTGAGAGGCTGTACAAACTCCTTAGAGACAGCAGTGGAAATCAAACCCTGAACAGCAATCGCTGGTGCTATAAAGTCATGCATGAACTCTACACAACCAAGTTATCAAAACCACTGCACAAATTGCTTGAGAAGTTGCACAGCAGTTAGTGCTGCACTATCATACCTCCTTGGATCCTGACATGGGATTCTGCGTGAGCAGCATTCCCCTAAATACACGAGTTTCCTCCAGATGCTCCCATTCCATCCTAAATCCCAAAGATACTCTGGTAGGTTAACTGACTACTTGAAGTCATGCTTAGCTTGTTGGTGGAAGAGAAAATCAAAAGGGTGTTCATGGGCATATGCCCAAGGAAGAGAACAGAAGACAAGAGGGTGAATTGGACAAACAGGAGCTGACATGGCCACAAAAATCCAAAAGACTTTCTTCTGTCACAAATATTTAGTAGAAGAACTGATTATGGACTATTTTTATTTGCACAACTTGTCTTCTTTTGCACATTGGTTGTCTGTTCACGTAGAGTTTTTTTGTAAAATTTTAGTACAGAATTATACTGCATTTCAAATTTTCTGTAAATTTTCCTGCAATTTTCCTGCAGGGAAGTGTATCTTGAGGCAGCATATGGAAAATGGATGTACTTCGTTAATAAATTTACTTTGTATTTTGAACGATCATTGACAGTAACTTGTAAAACTATTCCCATAAAACAAAAGGGGACAAAATTCACCCTAACAATTTGTGATGATAACTTGGGAAGATCATTTTCGTCAGTTTTATTTTGCCAGTGGTCAGCTTTAGTTCATGCACAGTCTCTTGCACGTACTCCAGACAAATCAAAAACAAGATAATCAGATAATCTAAATCCTCCAGAAAGTAGCAAAGATCCAACATATTCCTCGCGCTTGATAGGATTTCTTTCATAAGAAAATCCGCAGCTGTTATGGTTTTATAACTCCAGAAACTAATAGAATGAAAAACACGCGAGCCAGGATAACTCATGTACTCTTGGTTTTACTTCTAGTGAGGCGTGCACATATGGTGTGGTGACGTAATGAAGTATGCCCTTCATGTGCTTCTTCTATATAACCTGTAATGAATTATGTAAACAAAGAATGCTTAATCAAACAATATATTTACAATATTACTGAAATATTAAATACACCACAATGACAATAATAAAAAGAGACAGATGAGAAGCAATTTCAATGGTGGTGCAAAAAAAAATCTATCATGTAGGCCGTTGTCAAACTTGGGAAGAAAAATAACAGAAGAAAGGTTAATTCAAAGCCAACCTGTTCTTTGGCAATGAGGCACATTTGGGCAATAAAAGCGTAGGAACAAGTTCCTATGTTGAGTTGTCATCTCAATCAGTCTCCTAGAAGCAGACAAGTGTTGATTAAAAGCCAGAGATCAATAAAAACAAGCAGCTAAAGAAGATACAAGAGATTCTGCCATTGCTGGGAATACAAAATGCTGGAGGAACTCAGCAAGTCCGGCAACATCTATTAGAGGAATTAACAGTTGATATCTCGGACTGAGACCCTTCGTCTTTGGATGAAGTAAACACCAGAGATTGCGTAGGTGCTGGAAATCTTGAGCAACACACATGAAATGCTGAAGGAATTCAGCATGTCAGGCAGCAGCTACGAAGGGGAATAAATCATTGACATTCCAGGCCAATACCTTCATCAGGGCTGGAAAGGAAGGGGGCAGAAACATGAAGTTGGGGGAACAGAAAGGAGTACAGCTGGCAGGTGACAGGTGAAACCAGGTGAGGCGGACGGTGAACGGGTGGGGTGGATGGATGAAGTGAGAAGCAGAGAAGTGATAGTTGCGAGAGGTAAAGGGTTTATGAAGAAGAAATCTAATAGGACAGAACAGCGGATCATGGAATAAAGAGAAAGGGTGTGAAGAGAAAGAGGGAGAGAGGTCCAGAACAGGGAATGGAGAATGGAAGCAGAGAGAAGGGGTAAGGGGGAGAATTTACCACAAGTTAGAGAAATCGATGTTCATGCCATTGGACTGGAAGCTACCCAGACGGAATATGAGGTGTTGCTCTTCTAACCTGAGTATGTCTAGTATTGCTCTCCTTCCCCCTCCAAAATGCTGTGGATGCAATCTGAGAAGTCCCTGATCCAAGACATTCATGGCCACATAACCTTCTGTCTGTTCTCTTGACTATTCGTCCTCTATCACTACTACTCTCCTCTTCCCTTTCTTCACCAAGGACCCTTGCTCAATGCCAACAACCTGGTCTCCGTGGCATTCTCCTGGGAGGTCATGCCCCACAACAGTATCCAAAATGGTATAGTTATTATATGACATCCCCCCCTATACTTTTCTCCAATCACCTTAAAATTATACCTTTCATATTAGCTATTTCAACATGGGAAAAAGTCTCTGATTGTCCACTCAATCTATGTCTCTTATCATTTTGTACACCTCTACAAGTCACCTCTCAGCCTCCTTCACTCCAAAGAGAAAAGCCCTAGCTTGCTCATAAGACATACTCTCTAATCCAGGCAGCATCCTGGTAAATCTCCTCTCACCCTCTCTGAAGCTTTCACATCCAAAACTGAACTGAACTGAACACATATGCATCCCCAGCCACCCCCAAAAGATCTTATTTCACTTAAATGTACATTAATAATTGAAAATGTTAAATAAATACCTTCCAATACTTAAATTATATTACAGTCAGAATGAAACAAGCTCAGTCATGAAAATGGGTAAAAGGATTAGTCAGTAATCCTTCAGAACAGATTCATGATTTCCTACACAGTATATCTTGGCAGAAGGTTGTGCTAATTTTGAAGTTGAGAAAGTGCTGTTAATATTCCAACAGCTACATATTTAAATTTATTTTGCATAACTTGGCCATATTGCAGTTGCTGCTGACTTCCACAGTTCCATTCCTCTCAGCTAGCGAGTTTCTATTCCAGAATCTAAAAGGGAAAAAAATGTAAGCCCAGACAAATAAACTCTGGAGGTGCTGGGGGGGGGGGGGGGGTGAGGGGAGGTTGCTTGAGGGCATTCTGTGCACCTGTCAGCTCCTTGTATGGGCTATCTTTTGAACCCGTTTTCATTTCTCTGCTTAAGCACTCCCTGGCATAACAGCCCTCTGCTTTGTGAGGGAAAAGTCACGATATATCTTCCCTCATCCTCTTAAGTGAATCCTGCCAACTTCCAAATCACTAACCGGTGGCTTTAGTTTTCCCGTATTTATCTTACTAATAGCCCTTGTCATTTTTAATAAGAGCAAGATTCATTACAAGCTCTATATTACAATGACTTAAATTTTCCATTTTAATTGCTGACTAATAATCCCTTGCGCTGCTAAGATTAATTAACACAGTTATTTCTGCATGAATCTATGTTACTCTATCTGTGTATGATTGCTCCTAGCTCTGTACCTAGCAAGTGCTCTAACTCGATCAAGATTCAAATTACAGCTAAATCGTATGAATGAACTGTTGCAAACACATGCAGTGAAATTGAGCCACTTCCATCAAGGCTAGTGTACATTCGATAGCCAATCCTTGCACTCATTTCATCCATTCAACGGTAATTAAAGTCACTATTGTTTCCACCTGGCTGTCCCATGGTGCGTCTATAGTTCCTTTTGAGAGATTGGTCACATTGTTTGCTTCTTAAGGAGCAGGGAATATCACACCAGTTACATCAGACGTGGTAATATTATGAGGAAGCATTTCTTCTTCCAAATGCTTCCTTAATTATAAGCAAGCCCAGCAGGGAGCAATTCTGTTCCCTTAAAAGTCTTTGCAGAAGAAATTTCTACTGTGTAAAAACAAAAAACAAAACAAAAAAAAAAAAAATCGGCTGCTGACAGAAGTCTCTGGCTCTTAGTACAGCTTCTTTGAAACAGACTACAGCAAGTGCAATGCTTCTAGATGGCACTCGATAGAAAGGTCGACCACAGTTTTTATTGACGCATTCTCAGCCTACAACCACAGTGGGAGAGTTTTTAAAGCTCTTCTGTATTACAACTACAAAGCAAAGTAACAGTACCATCAAAAATTACTTTGGAAACAATTAAATGAATCTATGTTATCACAAGCCTTGTTATTCCACATGGTAACAGGTTTCTCCAACCAGGAGCTGGCCATTAGGCTCCTCAAGCCTGTCGCACCAGCGAATGTGATCACCGCTGATCTATGCTGGCCTCAACTCTGCTTTTGTGTCAGTTCCCACCGCCCCCCCCCCCCGCCCCGCCGGCCTGCAAAACTTTGAACCTTTCAAATAGCCATCTCTGTTCACCATAAATATTTCTAATGATCTAATCTCCAACATCCCCTGGTGTAGAAAATTCCAGAGATTCATCACCCTCAGAGAGAAAAAATTTGATGCACCTCAGTTTTAAATGACTGGCCATTTTTTTTCCAATAACTGTGTCTTGTTTGTGACTCTCCCACTACTGAAAGCATCTCAACATGCAGTCCATTAAGCCCACTTTGGATCTTGTACATTTGAACAAGGTCACCGCTTTTTTCTCCAATTCTCTCACATCTATCATAAACTCCAATATCTATGAATGCTCCTGTAAGATTAAAGGTTCTCCCACTATTGCATAAGCTCACTTTGGAAGATCTGCTGGCTCTTCTAACAAAAAAAAAAGCATTCTAACAGAACTAAGCAATGGTGGAGGGAGAGCCTTAAATCAGTCAATCCATTTTAAGTTTAATCACAGTAAACAGCTTCCACTTACCTAGTGAGATGTTAAAAAAGGATCTCCCTTTAAGAGAATTACAAAGCGTAATGAGAAGGATTTTGAGAAAGAAAAGCACATAAAAGCTTAATCACCACCCTTCCTATCTCAAACTTTATAACATCTAATCTGAACATACCACTTTAAACTCTAATGAACCTAAACTTTATAACTGATCACAAATCTTGTGCCTTATGAGGGTAAGTTAAGTGAAGTAGGGCTTTTCTCTTGAGCAAAGGAGGATGACAGGTGACTTTATAGAGATGTACAAGATAACAAGCATGGATAGAGTGGATCGCCAGAGATGTTTTTCCTCAAGGTGGAAATGACTGGTACCAGGGGGCATAATTTGAAGGCGATTGCTGAAAAGTATAGGAGCAGTTGTCAAAGTGTGCGTGTTTGTTTTTTTTTTAAACACAGAGAGTGATGAGCGCATAGAAGGCCCAGCCAGGGTTGGCGTTAGAAGTATATATATTGGGGACATTTAAGAAACTCTTGGATAGGTACATTGAAGATAGAAAAATGGAAGGCTATGCAGGAAGGAAGGGTTAGATTGATCACAGAGTAGGTTAAAAGGTCAGCACAACCACCCTGTACTCTGCTGTTGTGTTCTAAGTTTTATGTTAAACATTGATTGTGACATTGCCAAATATCCAGCTAGAATGCACATTTGTGGTGTTTAATTGAGCATGTATGCTGGGATTACACTCTCTGGATATGAATGGATAAACATTGAGAGAGGCCCACCAAAGACTGCCATCAGTACCTGCACTACGTTTCACCACTAATTGATATTCCAGAGACTGGACTACATTTACTCTACAAATGCTGTTAAACCAGGAGGCCAAACTCAGCTCCATGAATGGAGAAGGGCATGCCAGCAGCAGCCCTGATTGCATTGAAAAATTAGGCACCTACCCAATGAAGTTATACCACAGAACTATCAGCATGCTCCAGACACAACAGATTGAGTCATCACTGCCATCAACAATGGGGAACACCAGAATGCACGCACCAAAGCCAAGACCGTGAACCATTCACATTAGAACATAGAACAGTACGGCACATTACAGGCCCTTTGGCCCACAATGTTGTGCTGACCCTCAAACCCTGCCTTCCATATAACCCCCCACCTTAAATTCCTCCATATACCTGTCTAGTTGTCTCTTAAGCTTCACTAGTGTATCTGCCTCCACCACCGACTTAGGCAGTGCATTCCACGCACCAACCACTCTCTGAGTAAAAAACCTTCCTCTAATATCCCCCTTGAACTTCCCACCCCTTATCTAAAAGCCCTCTTACATTGAGCAGTGGTGCCCTGGGGAAGAGGCACTGGCTATCCACTCTATCTATTCCTCTTAATATCTTGTACACCTCTATCATGTCTCCTCTCATCCTCCTCCTCTCCAAACAGTAAAGCCCTAGCTCCCTTAATCTCTGATCATAATCCATACTCTCTAAACCGGGCAGCATCCTGGTAAATATCCTCTGTACCTTTTCCAATGCTTCCACATCCTTCCTATAGTGAGGCGACCAGAACTGGACACGTACTCCAAGTGTGGCCAAACCAGAGTTTTATAGAGCTGCATCATTACATCACGACTCTTAAACTCTATCCCTGAAGTTATGAAAACTAACACACCATAAGCTTTCTTAACTACCCTATCCACCTGTGAGGCAACTTTCAGGGATCTGTGGACACATACCCCCAGATCCCTCTGCTCCTCCACACTACCAAGTATCCTGCCATTTACTTTGTACTCTGCCTTGGAGTTTGTGCTTCCAAAGTGTACCACCTCACACTTCTCCGGGTTGAACTCCATCTGCCACTTCTCAGCCCACTTCTGCATCCTATCAATGTCTCTCTGCAATCTTCGACAATCCTCTACACTATCTACAACACCACCAACCTCTGTGTCATCTGCAAACTTGCCAACCCACCCTTCTACCCCCATATCCAGGTCATTAATAAAAATCACAAAAAGTAGAGATCCCAGAGCAGATCCTCGTGGGACACCACTAGTCATAATCCTCCAATCTGAATGTAATCCCTCCACCACGACTCTCTTCCTTCTGCAGGCAAGCCAATTCTGAATCCACCTGGCCAAACTTCCCTGGATCCCATGCCTTCTGACTTTCTGAATAAGTCTACCATATGGAACCTTGTCAAATGCCTTACTAAAATCCATGTAGATCACATCCACTGCACTACCCTCATCTATATGCCTGGTCACCTCCTCAAAGAACTCTATCAGACTTGTTAGACACGATCTGCCCTTCACAAAGCCATGCTGACTGTCCCTGATCAGACCATGATTCTCTAAACGCCCATAGATCCTACCTCTAAGAATCTTTTCCAACAGCTTTCCCACCACAGATGTAAGGCTCACTGGTCTATAATTACCCGGACTATCCCTACTACCTTTTTTGAACAAGTAGACAACATTCGCCTCCCTCCAATCCTCCGGTACCATTCCCCTGGACAACGAGGACATAAAGATCCTAGCCAGAGGCTCAGCAATCTCTTCCCTCGCCTCATGGAGCAGCCTGGGGAATATTCTGTCAGGCCCCAGGAATTTATCATTCCTAATGTATTTTAACAACTCCAACACCTCCTCTCCCTTAATATCAACATGCTCCAGAACATCAACCTCACTCATATTGTCCTCAACGTCATTAAGTTCCCTCTCATTGGTGAATACCAAAGAGAAGTATTCATTGAGGACCTTGCTCACTTCCACAGCCTCCAGGCACATCTTCCCACCTTTATCTCTAATCGGTCCTACCTTCACTCCTGCATCCTTTTGTTCTTCACATAATTGAAGAATTCCTTGGGGCTTTCCTTTACCCCATCTTCTTGTTTGCACTTGATAGATCCAACTGTGCAAGTGAAGGTGACAGATATGCCCTCTAGTTCTATAAATCTATTTGTCGTTCATCCAGTCACTTGGATGATTACTGGACAAGAATTGGAGTATTTCAATAAAATCTATAATCAGGAGGAGAAGATGGCGGCATGATGCAGCACGCGCAGCTCTCTGGTGAAATGATATCATTTTTGTAAGTAGGATGCTGTGCACAATTCTGATTTGATGGAGACAGACGTCAGAAGGCACAGAGGAACATCCGGAGAAATTTCTGAAATGCCCAGTTTGCTGCCGCTGCTACTGTGCAATTGAGAATCTCCAGAGGGTAGGCCCCGAAATCCCCAGCTTTGCCTGCTGCTGGCGACTGAGGCTGGGGTCGAAGCATTCGGCAGAGATGGTGCTCGGTACTCGGTGTTGGAGGGCTGCTCGGAGCTCGAAGTTTTTGGACGACTCAGAGTCGGACTGTGGTTGGGCGAGTTTACTTCCTTCTCCGTCTGCGTGAGATGTTGGGACATTCAAGAGACCTTGAGACATTTTTTTTTACAGTGCCCATTGTCTGTTCTTCTATCAAATTATGGTATTGCTTGCACTGTGTAACTATACGTTATAATTATGTGGTCTTTGTCAGCTTTTCAGTCTTGGTCTGTCCTGTGTTTCTGTGATATCACACCAGAGGAATATTGTATCATTTCTTAATGCATGCATTACTAAATGACAATAAAAGAGGACTGTGTGTCCTCATAATCTAATCTAATCTTTATTTTTTAATTAAATGAGTATGTTAGCAACAGATAGACAGTGAAATTCAGGTCCATTGACTGTAATATTTATGGAATGTGATGGACAGAAGACCATAAGACATAGGAGCAGAATTAGGCCACTTGGCCCATCAAGTTTTCTCTGCCATTCCAGCTTGGCTGATTCATTACTCCTTTTAACCCCATTCTTCTGCCTTCTCCCCATAAACTTTGACACATTACTAACAAGGAACCAAGCAAATCTCCTCTGAGGCTATACCCTCCTATCCTAGACTCCATCATTATAAGAAACATCCACTTCACTTCCACTCTATTTCAGCCTTGCAATATTCAACAGGATCTCCACTCATTCGTCTAACCTCCAGCAAGTACAGGCCCAGAGCCATTAAACACTCCTTATATGTTAACCCTATCATTCCCAGGATCATTCTCATGAATCTCCTCTGGACCCTCTCCAATGCCAGCATATCTTTTCTTAGATAAGGAACATGTGATCACATTACAGCAAATCAAGGCAGTAAATTTAACTGTAAAATAAACAATTAATAGGTATATAATTTCTGAGGAATACAGTTTTTCCACATGAAAACCATATTCCTCAGAAGTCTGTGAATGAGGTTTAATTTCATATCAGGGACAACTTGTAGCTCTATGTCAAAACTCAGGATCTAAACACGAGGTAACAGGACTATTTAGAGATATGATACAAATTAAATAGACTTGAAAGCATGGAGGGTGGAGAATTGTAAAGTTAAAATGAAAGCCCACAGAACAGTACAAAAGTGGTTAGAGGTTCATCAGCAATGATCATGGAGGAGTGAGGAAGTATTAGTAACTTCAATCTCAGAGAAGCAAAGTACACTACTAATGGAAAGACAGTTTAGGTAGGGCAAAGGTGGATCTGAACTTGAAAATGCAAAAATCATAAGATAAGTTCACCAGCAAACAAGGAGCCAATAGATTTTATCAAAGACAAAATAATAATGCCAAACGATTGTCTGTAGATAAGGATTTGCATTAGGGCCATGACAGTATAGTGGTTAAGTTACCACATGAGCAAGCAGAACTCTCAATTCTCCAGAGAGTTCAACTTGAACCCCACCACATCAACTTGAAAAATTAAATTCAAGAAATAGTTTTGATAATGGCAACAATTAAACTTCTGGAATTAATATGAAAATCCAACTGGTTCAAGGAAGGAAAACTACTCTCCTTGCCCAGTCTGGTCTACGTGCATGAAAATATGGCTGACTCTTAGCAACTTTATGGCTCAAGCGGCAATTATAGATGAAGAATAAATGCTAGCTTTGCTAGTAATTCCACTTCTTGTGATTTTTTTTAAAAAAAATGCTATTCCATGAGTCATTGTCACAGAGATTTACAGCATGGAAACAGCCCCATCAGCCCAATTTACCCATGTCAACCTCATAGTCTACCCAAGTTAATCCATTTGCCTGCATTTGGCCCTTATCCCTCTAAACTTTCCTATCTATGGAACTGTCTCAATGTCTTTTACATGTGAAGCACCTTCAATAATTCCAAAAGACTGAAGTAGGGTAAATACTGAAAGGCTTTTATTCACAGTAAAATGTGACCTCCATGCTGAGTGTCTGCCCCTGGACTGAGGGAGCAGCAGTGCAAAATCGCCTTTATTCAGGGGTCTGTGGGAGGAGCCACAGGGGCAGTCAGCAGAGGGGCGCGTCCAGACAGTTAACCCAGTTACAATATATATATATATATATATATATATATATATATATATGGTTTACCACAACATGTTGTAAATTTTCTTGCCTCTACAGCTTCCTCTGACAGCTCTTTCCATATACCCTCCGCCCTCTGATAAAATTTGTTCCTCAGGTCCCTATTAAACCTTCTCCCCTCTCATCTTAAAACTATGTCATCATATTTTAGGTTCCCCTAATCTGGGGGAAAGACTATGACAATTCACCTTGTCTATGCTACTCATGACTTTATAATCTCCCATCAGATCACTCTTCATCCTTTAACACATAAAGGAAAGATCCATTTTTACTTAAACCCTCCAGCCCACTAACATCTTTGCGAATCTTTTCTGCATCCTTTCCAGCTTAATAGCATCTTCCTGTGCTAGGGAAAGAGAATTGCACATAGTATTCCAAATGTGGTCTCAACAAGAACTTGTAAAATTGTAACATGACCTCCCAGCTCATGCACTCAATGCCCTGACCAACGAAGGCATGCGCGCCAAACGCTTTCTTCACCATTCTGCCTGCCTATAGCTTCAGGAACTCCATTTCTATGGTTTCAGGAACTTCACAGACAAAGGTATGCTCCTCTGAATTACCTGCCAGTGAGTAAAACACCCAACTGTCTCTTTATGTAAGAACATCAGCACAATTGCTAAAATACATCAGGAAAGTGCATATTTTACATCTACCAAAGCAAATGACTCTCGGAGGCTTTTCCTGACTTCTTAAAGACATGAATATATCAGAAAATGAATGTTATAGCTATGTATTAAGTCCAAGTTAAATCATGAAAATGATGTTATGTTAACAAAAAAGCAATTTAGGCTTAAATGACTAAAAAGGCTTCTTGTAAGATTAATCAATGGAGACAATGGAGCAAAAACTGTCAAATGGAGGTTTGACTCAGGTAGGTAATGATCTATTTAAATGTCATAGCAGTCTCAGAAGGATTAAACAGCCTACACCGCTTCCTTGTGAAAATAATTGGAGTACAGTGTTGGATTCTCATACTTATGCAATCCAGTTTCTTCAGAAATCAAGAATGAGCCATAAACTTGTTGCTTATTGCCATCTTATTAAATTATACAAGAAGTGAAAACGAATGACAGCTGAGAAAACAAAGAAACAACAAAGGCAAACTCTGACATGGTCATCTCATACTGAGACTAGGGATAACAAAAATTTCAGTAATAGCAATTAAGCTATAAAATAGCCAGATTCAAATAGTGTGACACCTGCTATAGAAAACTTAGAAATTTCTAGAAAAGGACAGAAGCAACTGTACTGTAATTACTGGAAAATTCACTGAGCAATTACACGTACAGAGATGATTTTATAAAAATACAAACAAGCATAGAAAGCTAAAGTACAAGAACAATAATTCTACATCCCAATCCAGCAACAGTAAATTCCATGACTGTTCTTTAAGTAGAAGGTACAATGACATTGGATCATTGGCGATAACAAACTCCATAATGGCAAGGTAAAGGAAAATTTGGATTTTGGTAACAGTGAGAACATTAATTCTCTGTAGATTTAAATTGTACAGACAGTGCAATATAGCTCCAGACTCAGCTTAAGCCGTTTCAGTGGAGTCAAACGACTTTTCGTCAAATTAATGGACTGATTTATTACTTGGCAAGTTCACAAGCCAATTTGGAGTATTGGTAATCCAACAAACAGGTTGCTGCAAATCTGTAGCAACAGGTTCGCTTCCACTCCCCCATAATTAGCTACAAGCTACAACTCCTTGAAAAACCACGTCTCAAAGCACTGCGGCTTAATGTCTATCAAACGGAGATTTAGACTATCGACACTTCCTGTACCTCAGTGTACACACGGTGGTCTTCTGCTGCTGTAGCTCATCCATGTCAAGGTGGTTCAAAGTGTTGTGCACTCAAAAATGGTCTGTTGCACACCACTGTTGTAATACATGATTACTGTATTTAAGTTACTTTCACCTTCCTGTCAGGTTGAACCAGTCTGGCCATTCTCCTCTGACTGCTCTCATTAGCTGCTGCCAGACAACAAATGTCACAACATATTTCAGTGATAAAAACCTTATTCTGATGAGGAAGATTTTCCCCCATCTCTCAAGTGCAGGTACCACTTTTTGGGTGTACTCCTCCCTTAACATTTGACTTCCCTGTGGTCACCCGGTCTGCATAATACAGCAAAGATGAGGATGATCTATATACCTTTGACTCTGAAAGCAGAGATTTTGATCCATGTGAAAACTGTGCAAAAGTTTGCTCAATATGAAAACCAAGAATGTTCAGAATCAGGTTTAATATCACAAGCGTTTGTCATGAAATTTGTGACTTTGTGGCAGCAGTACATCGAAAACACCATAAATTACAATAAGAAATATGTATAAATTTAAATAAGTCATGCAAAAAGAGAGCAAAAATAGTGAAGTAGTGTTCATGGGTTCATTGATGATTCAGAAATCTGACGGCAGTGGAAAAGGAGCTGTTCCTAAAATGTTGAGTTATGTATCCTCAGGCTCCTGTACCTTCTCCCTGATAGTAGTAACAAGGAAGAGGTGAGGACTCTTAATGATGGATGCCTCCTTTCTGAGGAATCATGTTTTGAAGATGTTCTCAATGGTGGGGAGGCCAGCACCCATGATGGAGCTGGCTGAGTTTACAACTAACCTTCTGCCTGCAGTTTTTATGATCCTGTGCAGTAGGACTTCTCAATTGTTTCCTTTTCAGCCTCATAGCCAGAGTTTTTACTTCATTTATGTCGACCAGAGATGTTTTTCCCTCCTTGGAGGTCAAAAAAGCTATCCATTCCCCCACTGCCATTCCAACCTTCCTTCCTGCTCCCTTCTCTGTAAGGAATTTACTTTAAAATATTAATCCTAACACTTGCCACACATCACAAGTCCCGCACATCCGGAATGACACCAACGCGGTTTGCCTTTGGTGACGTGGGCTTGGAAATGTCCGGTAGTTCATTTGTGTAAAGCTAAAATCTGGAGGTCCTTTGTTTGCCCTTGGAGCAGAAACCAAGATCACAGCTGATACGATTATTATTTCCGTTGGGTGATATATGAAGCAGACAGCTGAAAGATCAACTCTCAAATCTCCAAGGGAGGAGCACAGGAAGTATCAGGATTCTTCTTGGCTCTAAATTTAATCATTGAACAATAACCTCTTCACCTCTTTCCTCTCCCTAATCTCCATTATTTGAACCTGCTTCAGTGATCTCTCAACAAGCCCCAGAGCTGACCTTTGATGTACTAAATGAACTCTCAAGAGAGACAGACTAGTTACAAATCTCCCTGGCACTTCAGAAAGAGGTTGGTGGGCTCGATGACAGGAGCTGAAAGAATACCATACAGATATCACCAAATTACTTACAGTTTACATGCATTTCCTTTAGCCAGGAGGAAATTACTTTTGCAACTAGGTTAACATGACAATTTTTTTTCCCTTCAATTACCTCAGATAATTTCAATACCATGAATGTCAATTTATGAAGAGTCTATTCACGTATTCTTAAGTGCTACATAGAAGAAAGAAACATTAATCTTGATGAGATCATTGATTGTCTTTGATACTGATATTTGTATCCGGTACATACAGGCCACTGAGTCACAATGTTAGGTCGGAGCAGCTCATACATATTTAACCCTTTGAGCATTACTCACTTTTACCTAGACACTTTTCACTACCAGAAATCAAAGGAAAATCTCTAAATATCTAAACCTCAAGAACAGAAAAAGGCTACAAAAAGTAGTGGGTATAGCCCAGTCCATCACAGGAGAATCCCTCCCCATCATTGAACAGGATTACAAGGAACACTGCCACAAGGAGATAGCATCCATCATGAAGGATCACCACCACCCAGGCTTCTTGCTGCTGCCATCGGGAAGGAGATATAGGAACCTTAGATCCCATACCAGTAGGTTAAGGAACAATTATTACCCTTCGACCATCAGACTCCTGAACCAGCGTGGATATCTTCACTCAACTCAATTCTTAACTAATTCTGCAACCTGTGGACTGATTTTCAAGGACTCAAGGTAGGATATGATGCTATGCAGTATATGTACTTAGATATATTTACTTTGGACTTTTAAACTTTAAACAAACGTTCAATTTCATTATTTGTGTTAGAAAAGAATTATATCTACAGTCACCTATTGTTTTTAACATTATGATATAGGCTTTATATCAAAGGTTTTTAATTGATTGTAAAATACACTGTGGCTATGAAACAGATGATGTAAATGCAAATTACTTTTATTTGCAACCAAAGAATTTCTTAACATCCTGCCACTCATTTCATGATATCCTTGCCCCTCAAGACTTCCTCACCAGGAAAAGTGGGATGGAATAGACTGTTTAATCTGGCTTCAATTTAACACAATGGATATGATTAAAAAGCTGTTGATCTCAAAGCGAATACTCAGCATTTCAGTCAGGTAGTTGGAAGAAAACACAAGAATAAAGTTGGACTGACGGTCCTGACATTGATTTAAGCACCAGTTTCAGATACTACAGAGGGCCATCTAGCACAATCAGCCCTCAAGTCCTCTCCAGAAGTACCTAAAGTTTGCACCAAACTTTGGAGCGGAGATATCCTATTGCAGTATGTAAGTGGGGCAGAGAAACCTCCAAAGTTGCACTGTATCACAAGACAGGATGTCATTTGCTGACCACTAATGACCGTCATCCCTCAGCTGATGAATCTGTACACCCTGACAGAGCACGTTACTTTAAGAACAAAGAGCAGAGAATAAACTCTGAGTGCGAGAGCCTGAGGCCATCAGTTGGCACAGGGGCAGCACATCACCGATGAGATTCTGCAGATGCTGGAAATTGAGAACGGCACACAAAATGCTGTAAGAACTCAGCAGATGAGGCAGCATCAATGGGGTGGGGGGAGAGGATATTTGATGTTTTAGGCCAGGACCCTTCATCCCAATGGAGAGACTTAGCCCCAAAAGTTGACTGTTCACTGACCATCCTAAACACAAGAGATTCACCAGTATTGTTATGGATGTATATCTGCGACAAGTTGGATAGTTAGGACGAGATCAAAATTATTTATATCTTCTATTATTGCACTCATCATCACCTGCAAATGACAACCCACTCACTGAGTGGAAACCAAGAGCAACACAGACAAAATGTTGGAAGAACTCAGCAGATCAGGCAGCATCTATGGAAATGAACAATTAGCTGATGTTCCAGGCCAAGGCCCTTCATCAGGACCATCCTATACAGGTCCTGAAGACTGAGTCTGCAGCTGAAGTCGAGTGCAATTATGGAAGATATTAATGCACTGGATCTCATCCTCACCAACCAACAGATATACATCCATAATAATACTGGTAGGAAAGACCACCACACATTTCATGGCAATTTATTGAGAACAGTCTCCTTCCATTTTGTAACATATCATCATGCTAACAAGATAATCAAAATGATGCTCCAGATTGAACTGCTGGATTGAATCTGAGAAGGAAAGGGTTGTCATTTGAAGAGGGGTTAACTGCACTCCAACCTGCAACTTTATGAAGTGGCACCTTATTCATTCCATCTTTAAAATCAACCCAAAGAGCCACTGTGAGTGTAGAAGGACATGCCAACAGCAGCACCAATTAAAGTACAACAGTGGACTACATTTGTGAAGAATCCATCCTCAAAGCCACAGACTAACACGTTAAAGATTATCCATTTGAATTACTTTCCAAGGTCCCCATCAGCACAGAAGTCCATTTTCCGATGATCTGAATTACTCCAAATATCATCTAACAGCTGGAGATGCAGAAAAGGTTCTGGAACCAGCAGTACCCTGGCTGTGCTTCCACAGGCACACATTAAACCAGCAATATCTCACTACAATATTGATATCTACCTGGAAATCATCCAAATATTGTCAACCAGAAAAACAAAATCTAATTTGGCGAATTACTGTTGAATCAGTCCACTCACAATCATCAAACAAATGGAAGGTGTTTAACAACTGTGCTAACAAACGACAATTATTAACAATTGTTTTTATCAAAGCAACACACACATCTGGAGGGACTCAGCAGGTCACGTACCATCGATGGAAAAGAGTAAACAGTCAATATTTTGGGCTGAGACCCTTCGTCAAGACTGAGAAAAAAAGATGAACAGTTAGAGCAGGGGAGGAATAAGTACAAGGTGGTAGATGATGGGTGAAACTGGGAGAAGGGGAGGGGTGAAGTAAAGAGCTGGGAAGCCGATAGGTGAAAGAGATAGGGGGCTGTTTACGGTTACGGTAATGGATCCCGCAACCCGTCTGGGTCATAGGGGCACTGTGCCGATGATCACTGCACCAGTTACCTCCATCTATCATGGTTGAGGGCAAGTGCCTGGGTTGCTGCAAAACCCTTTCCTGTCCACCCTTGTCTGTCCATTTCTTCCTCCGTCTGTCCCCTTTCCTTTTCCCTGAACTTCTCTTTAAGAGTCCGTTTGATTGTGTTATGTGGCCTTACCATCTCACTTTCCTCTTCTTTACTGTGGACTTCAGGCTTTGATCCCTCTTGGTTGATGATAGCACCCAGATACTTGAACTGTTTGACCGTCTCTAGTTCCTGTCCACTGACTGATTTTTGTTGAGATTGACTCCTCACTGTTTCTGATCAGCTTGGTTTTCTCTATACTGATCTCCATGCCGTATCTGGTCGATGTATCATCCAGATGGTTCACAAGGCTTGTGAAAGGGCTGCAGGGGCAATCTGATAGGAGAGGTAAAAGACATTGGAAGAAAGGGAAGGGACAGGAGCACCTGAAAGAGGTGATAGGCAGGTAAGGATATAAGGTGACAGCAGGAAACCGGAATGGGACTGGTGAAGGGGAGGGGTGATAATTACCAGAAGTTCAAGAAATCAATGTTCATCCATCAGGTTGGAGGGTACCCAGATGGAATACAAGGTGTTGCTCCTCCAACCTGAGTGCAGCCTTATCATGGTAGGTCATGTTTGACCAATCTATTGGAGTTTTTCAAGGAGATTACCAGGAAAGTGGATGAAGGGAAGGCAGTGGATATTGTCTACATAGACTTCAGTAAGGCCTTTGACAAGGTCCCGCATGGGAGGTTAGTTAGGAAAATTCAGTCACTAGGTATACATGGAGAGGTGGTAAATTGGATTAAACATTGGCTCGATGGAAGAAGCCAGAGAGTGGTGATAGAGAATTGCTTCTCTGAGTGGAGGCCTGTGACTAGTGGTGTGCCACCGGGATCAGTGCTGGGTCCATTGTTATTTGTCATCTATATCAATGATCTGGATGATAATGTGGTAAATTGGATCAGCAAGTTTGCTGATGATAAAAAGATTGGAGGTGTAGTAGACAGTGAGGAAGGTTTTCAGAGCCTGCAGAGGGACTTGGACCAGCTGGAAAAATGGGCTGAAAAATGGCAGATGGAGTTTAATACAGACAAGTGTGAGGTATTGCACGTTGGAAGGACAAACCTAAGTAGAACATACAGGGTTAATGGTAAGGCACTGAGGAGTGCAGTGGAACAGAGGGATCTGGGAATACAGATACAAAATTCCCTAAAAGTGGCATCACAGGTAGATAGGGTCGTAAAGAGAGCTTTGGGTACATTGGCCTTTATTAATCAAAGTATTGAGTATAAGAGCTGGAATGTTATGATGAGGTTGTATAAGGCATTGGTGAGGCCGAATCTGGAGTATTGTGTTCAGTTTTGGTCACCAAATTACAGGAAGGATATAAATAAGGTTGAAAGAGTGCAGAGAAGGTTTACAAGGATGTTGCCGGGACTTGAGAAACTCAGTTACAGAGAAAGGTTGAATAGGTTGGGACTTTATTCCCTGAAGCATAGAAGAATGAGGGGAGATTTGATAGAGGTATATAAAATTATGATGGGTATAGATAGAGTGAATGCAAGCAGGCTTTTTCCACTAAGGCAAGGGGAGAAAAAAACCAGAGGACATGGGTTAAGGGTGAGGGGGGAAAAGTTTAAAGGGAACATTAGGGGGGGCTTCTTCACACAGAGAATGGTGGGAGTATGGAATGAGCTACCAGACAAGGTGGTAAATACGGGTTCTTTTTTAACATTTAAGAATAAATTGGACAGATACATGGATGGGAGGTGTATGGAGGGATATGGCCCGTGTGCAGGTCAGTGGGACTAGGCAGAAAATGGTTCGGCACAGCCAAGAAGGGCCAAAAGGCCTGTTTCTGTGCTGTAGTTTCTATGGTTTCTATGGTCTATGGTAGCAGAGGAGGCCATGGACTGACAGGTCAGAATGGGACCGGGAATTGAAGTAGGTGGCCACCAGGAGATTCTGCCTTTTTTTGGTGGATGGAGCGTAGGGGCTCAGCAAAGTGGTCTCCCAAACTACTTTGGGTCTCACCGATATACAGAAGGCCACACTGGGTGCACTGGATACAGTAGATAACCCCAAAAGACTCACAGGTGAAGTGTCGCTTCACTTGGAAAGACTGTTTGGGGCCCGGAGTGGTAGCGAGGGAGGAAGTGTAGGGGCAGGTATGACACTCATTCCACTTGCAAGTTGGAGGAACACATTGCTGGAGGAATTCAGTGCACCAGGCACATTTATGGAGGCAGTGGGATCGTCATTGTTTCATGTCGAGACCCTGCATTCGTCCTGATGTTGTCCGACTCCATGAAGTGCTCCAGCAGTTTACTTTTTGTTCTAGATTCCAACAGACATAGTCCCTTGTACTTCCATAACTGGGGCCACTTGTTAATGGTTCCACAATCTTCAATGTCATTTATAATTCCTCAGATAATGAAAATAATTGTGTCTGCATGGAACAAAATCTGGGCAAAAACTCAGGCAGGAGATGAGCAAATACAAAGTGACACTTGAACCTTACAAATGCCAAGCAGAGAAAATATCCAAAAAAGAGAGTCAAACCACATCTCATATTCAAAGCATTACCCTCATTCCATTCCTCACCTACATCTTAGGGCTAAGCAAACAGTATTAAATGGATCAGATATAAATATATTGGTCACAAGGTAAAATGCTAGGCATCTACAGCAAATGACACACCTCAATGTCCTTCAAAGCCTTTGACTCATCTACAAGACACGTGTGAAGGAATATTCTGCAGATCTAACAGTCAAGCGTAAGATCACAAGACATGGGAGCAGAATTAAGGCCATTCAACTCAGATTCTGCTCTACCTTTCGATCATGGCTGATTCATCTTCTCTCCCAAATCCATTCTCCTGCCTTCCCCCTGTAACATTTGCACCCTAACTAATCAAGAACCTAGCAATTTTCACTTTAAGTGTACCAAATGACATGGCTTCCGCAGCTTTCTGTGGCAATGAATTCCACACATTTGCCACCTTCTGGCAAAAGAAGTCCCTCCCCATCTCTTTTCTAAAGGTGACATCCTTATATTCTGGTCCTCCACTACCCCACTACAGGAAACAGCCTCTTCATATCCACTCTATTTCAGCCTTTCAATATTCGATCAGTTTCAATGAGATCCCCCTCATTCTTCTAAACTCCAATGAGTATAGGCCCAGAGACATCAAACGCTCCGTATACTTTAACCCTTTCATTTGTGGGGCCATTCTCATAAACCTCCTCTGGACCTTTTCCAATGCCAGCTCATCCTTTAATTATGGAGCCAAAACTGCCCACAATACTCCAAATATGGTCTCACATTTGGCATTTCAAAAGCTGATCAATAACCATTTTGCATAATACTACTTGGAGTATTGTGCTCGGCTGGCGTTCTTTTCTTTCTTGGTTTCGTGGCCATCTGAAGAAGAACTTCAGAGTTTTATACTTTGATAATAAATGAACCCTTGCGCTCTAGTTCCCTCATTATAGGATGCTGTCTGAATTAGAGAGCATGTCTTATGAGGAAGGGTTAAGTGAGTTAGGGGTTTCTCTTTGGGGCAAAGGAGAATGAGACTTGATAGAGGTGTATAAGAGGTGTAGACACCCAGTGTCTTTTTCCCCCAAGGCTGCTACCTGAAGACATCCTTTCAAGATGTGAGGAGATGTTAGAGACAGATTTTATTTTTAAACCAAGATGGTGGTGGTGCCTAGAATGCACTGCTGGAGGGTGTTGGCAGAGGCTGATATATCTGGGATATTTGAAAGACTCGTGCACAAGTACATGGATGAAAATAAAACAGAAGGTTATGGGCTATATAGAAGGGGAGGGTTACATTGATCATGGAGCAGGTTAAATTGCCAGCACAATACCATGGGCCAAAGTGCTCATACTGTTCCATGTTCTATGTCCCAATACAACCCTGTTGACTGACGTTTTTCTGTCAGTAACTGCACAGTATACCACCTATAAAATGCACAGCAGTTACATGCCCAGACTAATCAGTCAGCATATTACAAATCATCTAGAATCAGGTTTATTATCACTGACATATGTCATGAAGTGTTGTTTTGTGGCAGCAGTACATAAAATATACTATAAATTACAACAAGAAATATATGTAGTGCAAAAAGAGAGCAAAAATAGTGAGGTGGTATTCATGGCCTGTTCAGAAATCTGACAGCAGAGTTACAGAAGCTGTTACTAAAATGTTAAGTGTGGGTCTTCAGGCTCCCATGCCTCCTCTCTGAAGATAGTAATGAGAAGAGGGCATGTCCTGGGTGATGGGGGTCCTTAATGATTGCAGAAGAGCAGCAGGTAATCACTGTAGATTATTACTAAGCTTAAACCCTACAATATCTGAATCCAGGGTACTGTTGGAGTGCATTCACAAAGACAGCAACCTCTCAAGCTGTTTGTTATTATCTCCTCAAGAGCAATCAAAGATGGACATGAAAAGTCAGAGCCTTGTGTTTCAGACAAAAGAAGTTTTAAGCTGCACAGACAGAGAGGGGGAGACTGGTGAAGAGCATACTGCTAGGCACGCAAATCATGAGCGTGGGGTTTGAAGCCTAGTGATTGGGCCCTGTTGGCTGCTAGTCCAGACCTCTAGGCCTGGACTTTATGTCCTCAACTAAAGCTTTTGTTCATTGTTATCAGCAAGTCTTGGGTCGGCATGATAGATCAAAGTCTGAAGGTCGATTGGAAGTCCAGATCAAAGCCTAAATGTCGATCGCAAGTCCAGAAATCGAGGCTGGAGCCCAAGTCTGTGAATCTTTGCAAGTCCGCTGAAGAAGCTGAAGGCCCAGTTTCTAAGAGTCCACAAATCCACTGGAGGCTGGAGGCCGAAGAAGATGGCCAGTCCTGGGGTTAGAGGGCTATGTATGCACATGGGTGGGAGGGAGGAACAGAACTTATCATGCTGTTGTTGCTTTGTCACTTGGTGTGTTCTGTGTTGTTCAGTCAAACAAGGTGAGCATGCTATGTTGGCACTGGAACGCATGGCAACACTTGGGGGCTGTTCCCAGCACATCCTTAGGCATGTTGGTTGTTAACTCAAGAATACATTTCACTGTATGTTTTGATGTACACTTGATTAATAAATTAGAATCTGAATCTGAGGGACTAAAGAGGTCTAGGAGAGGTCACAGGAATGTTTAAATAGTAATAGAGGTAAGGTTGTAAACTGAAGTGATGCAAGTGTAGAAACAAAATATGGAACTATAAAAGGTAAAAATGGGAAAGGGAGAACCATTAGATTAATTATTAAACTTGCCCATCTCTGGCATTGTTCACTCCATTTTCTGCAACACCAAGGCTGTCAGACTACCCTAGATGCTCAGCTTCACAGTGATTTGCCCCGCTCATGTGATGTACTGAGATCAAGGCTTGAGCCTACTCTGGGATGCTCTAGGGATTTGGAACTAAGGACTCAATTTGGATCAGAATGTTGTTGCTTGCTTCTATTGTTTGCATGATTTGTGTTTTTTTCCTCTCTCTCTCTCTCTCTCTCTCTGCACATTGGGGTTGGTATTTTTTTTAATTGGATTATTTGGGTTTCTTGTTTTGTGGCTGCCTGTAAGAAGACAAATCTCAAGGTTGTATAATTTATACATTCTTTGATAATAAATGTACTCTGAATAAAGAAAAAACAAAATTCTGCACATCAGAACGCACGGATAAAAAGTCATAATACCTGATTCGTTCTGTGAGTCAGGCAATGCACACAGAGAGCAAAATAAAGATTAGATTTTACCTTGTTCAACTTTTGTGGAACATTTCACAAATGCTTGACATGCTGGATGTTCCAGGATTTATTAAAGTTTTTATTATTCTACACTATGTTCTGTCTGAACAACTGTGATGTGATTAGCCAGGAGTTGAAGTGCAGTTTCTTGTGTTTGGAAAAGTGTGGGAGGTGAAGTACAGAGCAATCAGAGGAGGAATGAGACAGAGAATTAAGATGATAGGCAACTAGAAACTGGTTTTCACACTTTCAGACTGAAATGCAGTATTTCATGCAGTTATTCGGTGCCTCTCTCCTCTTCCACCCTGCTGCTCTTCCCTCCCACCATCTCTCTTACTGACTGCATGCTCCTGCACAGTTTTGCTCATAACACTTTATCTCAAAAGGGGAACTTGTCTTTTCATACTATGACATGAAGCTTGTCAGAATCAAACATTGAGCTTTTACTCTGTAACAGACACTAGCAAACCTTATCCTTCAGCTTACGAAGTTTGACAAACTATGGAGGGGAAAAGAAATGTAAAGAGTTCCAGTCTGCTATAAAAATTCAGAAGCTTTTGCCAAAAGGAGAGACAAGAAACTATCAGACCCAGTGCTGAAGCCTATATCTTGTAAAATCATTAGAGAAGACAGTACCTCACAGTCAGCACAATTACTTTTGTCAATGGACTTCAGAGAATAATAGTTTCTTTTATACAGTGCAATGTAGAGAAGTATTATTTCAACCATTACTCAATCAATGAACACTTTCACCTGGATGAAACTCCGTTTCCCACATTCATGAGGTTCTTTATAATTACAATCAAAACTTTGGATCAATTTAGATTTATTTAACTTTCAGTTATTGAACTGTAAATAAACTCAGCTGTAGGAAGATGAATGAGCACCAAGCGGCAGCACATTTCAATTAGCAGCGAGAAAAAACCACCAATCATTTGCATTGTCAATGAACTGTCTAATTTCTTCCTTTAACCTTTGCACTCTGCTGCCCTCCCAAGCCAATCTATCCAATCTTCCAAAAAAGCCTCAAACAACCACACCACCTGCCCCTGCCTCAGTAACCATGTGCTTTGTACTGAGGCCAAATGGAGTTAACCATTTGGTCAGCAAAAGAAAAAGGGGAAAGGGAAGAAACAACAGAACAAAGCATCAAACCTTTATTTACTGATGAATTGAAAGCCAACTACATACAGAAGGACATTCAGCTGGTGTACAAGGTCACGCAGTCTCCTGTGTAACATTTTAATGGAGAATTGTGAAGACCAGAAGCAAGCAATTTTCAATGCATTATCCCATGAAAATTCTTATTCTCCAAGTACAATTAAATATCTTCTCAAAGTAATCCAAATTGATTTCTGGCCCATTCCAGGTACATAACTGTTACATTATATCAAAAATACGTGTTGTACTAATATCTTCTATACTTTGCGTCATATTCTCCCTCTCATGCTGAACGGACCATTAAATTAGCGTTTTAGGAACTGAATATGCAAATAATTTTTCTCCCAGGGAACAGAACCAAAAGAGATTTCATTGCTCCTGACTTAACACGTGATCTGTCACCGTGCAGTATGCTTGATAGATCCAGTTATTTTTGTGGATTATAATTAATGGACATGATATTACCTCTGAAGCATCTTTGTTGTTTTAAAATACTTAGTATAAAAATATTTTTAAACAAAAAATATTGTAAATTAGTGTAGTAGTTAAAATCTTTGAGCTATAATAATGAATACTTATATTTGAGTGTTGGGGATTGGCTTAAATGCTGTTTTAAAATTGTTTTTAAAATTATTAAAACATAAAATGATTTGTTTTTTTTTAAAAACACAATTCTAGCAAGAAAACAAATTACTGTTTTCTATTGCTATCAACACCCTCAACCCCAATCAAAAATCTTACTTCCCTTCAGCAATTGGATTTGGATTAAAAGGAAAGACAACAACTGGGCTGCAAGATGAAGACAGGAGGGTATGGAACTGAGGGAGCTATATCCGGGACGCCAGATAGCACCGTTGAGCCCTCTGGAGATGTCCTGGGCTTAACAACAAAACGTCAAAGAAGGAGAGTGCCCACCTGATGACCCCCATGACGTACCTACCCTCCCTCCTTGTCACCACTCCAAGCCCACTGCCAACATCGAGAGTGCCAACTTACCATAGGGATTGAAACATCAAATCCTAGTGGCTCTACATAAGAT